>NC_142133.1:26240205-26840205 GCF_024610735.1 Ursus americanus
GTTTTTTTTTCCTTTTACTTTTTTTCCTCCCTTTAAACTGATAGTTCTCTTGAATTGCCTTCTTATTATACTTTAATACAGATGGCATCCAAAGTAGTGAAAACTGAAGAAAATACGGGCTAATGTTGGCGAAACTGTGAGTTTATGTGATACTATTCCTATTGTCAGGAACCAGAGATTGATGTTCCTTTATTGTTTAACACACAGCATTTCTCTTAGAAGGAGAAAAGCCGGTTGAATAAAACCCTGGGCCAAGCATGCATCTCTTCCCACCCAGTCATGATCTACTGCATCTTCTGGGTTTCTTCCTTTGATGCTCACTCCCCTCTGATGCTGAGAAAATAAATAAATAAATAAATAAATAAATAAATAAATAAATAAATAAATAAATAAATAAATAAGAATTTGGAAGAAGTCAATGGGAATCCCCAAGTCACAGAGAATGAGGAAGTCTCGGATGGCTCTCTGTGCTAGGCTCTTGATGCCCAATCAGGAGACTGTGATAAAGTGGCCCTCAAGAAGGAGTCCACATCAAATATCTGTAGACCTGGAACCACAAAGAAGTTATCAAGGAACATGCCCACGGTTTTAAAATGGTTCACAAAGTTTCTAGGTGGGCGAAAACGTGACCCAATCACACACTTTCTTCTGTGCACTTCGGGTTTGGATCAAGGGTGATTCTACCACAGGACAAGAGTTTTATTTTTAGCTTTTAAAAACCTCCGTAAGTGCTGTGACTGTCAAATATTTTTAGTGATACTTGTTCTCTTCCTGTTAAAATCTCATTGTGTGGCACCTTTGTAGATCTGCAAGTTAAATAGGATCTATACTCAAATAATTCCAAACCTAACACAGAGTAGGTGCTTAATATAAGCTTATTAACTAATTATCTGTCTCAGCATGTAAAGTGGTGAATCAAGGCAATTATTCAAATGAAGGAGTTCCAATAAAATACAAAACAAATGTACCAACAAAAGCAAACAAACCATCAACATTCCTGTAATGGATATTAAGACATTTTGCTTTTTATTTTCTTGACTTTTAAGGCTAATTACTTCAAGTTTCCATTTGTTTATTTGTATCAATATAGCTAAAATATTCATGACACACGGTACAACCTAAAAGATTTTCTTGTCCCAACTTAAAATCGTTTGTATCTCAGTTCATTCTTTGGTTGACACAAATTCTTCACCTAGTTTCTCAAATAGTGAAGTATTACTAAATAAGATCTTACCTAACATTAACAGAAAAAAGAGTTATGAATATGTCAATTACAGCTCTCTTAAGTTATCCATTAGCTCCACTTCGGGTGTAAAGGCTTTTCTTTTTTCTGTAAAAATTGCCTAACAATTGTGAGAGAGCCATAGACAGTATTCTCAATAATGTGTCCTTGTGTCATGAAAGCATTGGCATTTCTTTTGCCTTCTTTGAATCATATCATAGCTGGCATACGGAATTAATCAATAGAAATACTCTGTATCTCTTAACAAGTTACTCTGAGGGGATAAGAGTCCTAAGAAAGTAAAAGAAAGAATTGCCCCCATTTAAATTTAAAGCAGCTCTGTTTGGCCCTTATTACATTAAGCAAAGAAGATATATTGCAGGATCACTGCTTTCATGCTTTCAATTTTTTTTTTTAAATGAGGTGAGTTTGAATAAATAGATAAATAAGATAGTTGTAATGGAGTCTAACGTTTTCTTCCTCTAGACCTATGGTATTTTGCTTTAGTATGATATTTAAATGAGTGATTTCAGGAAAGTTGTAAGAGTGTTCTCTATATTTGTAGCCCTGACCTATGTATATTGTTAACATAATATATAAAAGAAGGACCTACGTCTTATAGAAAGAATATTTACATTTATTTTTTTTAATAGTCAGGGCAAACATTCATGCTTCTAGAAGGAAAGGGCTATGGGCATGGGGAATGGCTATGGGAAATTTGCTTCTGTTTAACCAAATAGAATTTCTTTGCCAATCTGAAAACAAATGCTTTAGAATCCCCCCCCCCCCGCCCCCACAACGCCCCAATCCTTTCAGTTCCTCCTGTTTGGGTGAGCTTTATTTAACAGTCAAACTCAGGAAATTCAGAGCTTTGAGAAATAGTTTCCACATCTTTTGAGTAAGTTTATAAAGTTTTTTTTTTTTTTTTTGGTTTTAAAGGTAAAAAAAAAATCTCCACAAAAGAGGTCCTTGGGCTAAGTCGGTCTTCATGGCTTGCTTAGCTGAAAACATAATCAAATACAGAAATTTATAAAGATAAAAGTACAATTTCCCCCATCAGCCCGCTGTTAACATTGTAAAGGACCTGTGCGTTAAGCACGTAAAGATTGTACCCCAGAGCATGTCCCAGGTAACTTGAAATAAAGGCAGTTCCTTCTGCAGTCTCAGAAGACAGGCAGGTGCTCTTTTCTTTGGCAGATATTAATGCTGATGCAGTAAACATTTCCAGAGAAGCTTTCCCAGAGTGGAGTCCTTTGCTTTTTCCCTATTCATCCTCCTGCCTGTTCTTTGAGCTTGAAAAAAAGAGAACTGACAGCATATAAAAAACAGTGGATGGAAGATGGACAGAAATCAGAAAGAAGGGAAGTGATTAGAGATGGACCCAGAAAACCATCCTCTTCCCTGACAACTGCCTTGTGGAGGCAGAGGAAAAACTAATTCCTGGAAGCATCAATTATGAACTTGTGTACTTCTCACTCTCCATTTTCTATATCTTCTAGCTTCTCTAAAAATGTTTTACATTTTTAATTGCAGTTTTAGATTTTTAAAAGTAAATGGTCTTTCAAGGCATTCGCTTTAGTCCAGGTCAAAAAATAATACAGTTGGAAAGAAACTTAAAGATTATTTGGCACTACCTCTTCAAGGGATTTAGAAGGAAATCAACTATTCTGACTCCAGGTTTTGAGCATTTTCCCCTGTCTGTCTATCTACATACACACATGTAAATGTGTAACACACACATATATGTAATTTTCCTGTTTGTATGTGTGAGAATTATAAGAACTATAAGGTATGCCAAGCTCTTTATCACCAGTGATTGTGTTGAGGACAGCAGTGTGCAGATAGCAGGTACTATATTTGCCTCATTCTAGTCCACTGCCCACCCTTTTCCACCCAGTTGTCTTCAACAATTCCCTTGACTTCTGGTTTCCAGTTGGGTTTAGTCAATAGAAGCATGAGCAGTGCATTCATAGGACAGGAGGAGAGTAAGTAGAAGTATTTATTCTCCCACTCCTTTCTCACCAGGCCACAGTTATCAATGGCTACAAAAATAGTATAGTATAATCCACTGAATCATTCATTAAATAAATATTTATTAAGGCCCAAACTGTAATAGGTACTGGGGGCCCACCAGACACCAAAGCATGAGATATCTGCTCACAAAGAATTTATTTTTAAAGTGTCTGTTTTGATTATTTTCATTTTTAATCATGAAATATATGAAATATTTTGTGATCCATCTTTTAGTCAGAGGACTTTTTTTTTTTAAGAATTGGAAAAAAATCAAAAGCAATCATTGTAAATTCTGGTGGTAATTTGATATGTTCATGGCAAACAGGTTATATATACCAGCAAAATTGTTGAGTAAAAAAGAAAAGAAAGTAAAATGAATTTTAATTACTTTTTAATGTGTATTTGAGTTGTAATGATACCAAATGAATCAATGAAATAGTAAAGATAGGTGTGTGAGTGGGGAGACCCTATTTCTTATCAGACATACTCTAAAGTATGCCAAGCACATGAATTAAACTAGGATCTAAGATGAATTAAAAACTGCAGATGATCATTGCTTAACACTTTCAGGTTGTTTTGATGTAGGAAAGAAATTCATCATTCATAGAGGAACTTATTTGAGTTATAGATTTGACAACTAAGACTGAACATACATAGTGATAAAACATCTGCTCAAGTCTAGTCAAAAGCTCAGTCAATTTTGTGAAGAAATCAGTCAAGCCTGTTGCTTGGTGGCACGTAGACAAAACCACCAACTGATCGACTGAGTTTTTCACTTTTGAATGGGTTGTTTGGCATCATGTAGACCCAGCCTATGATTATACTGCCATCTGTATTCTTTCTTACATCAGGCTTATTTCAGCCACAACTTATACATGCTGTTTTGAGAAGAACTAGTCAATATTTTGGTTTGTCTTTAGCTATAAGAGCGCCGTAGACAGTCTTGCGTGAACTTGGCTCTGCCTTGCTAATTCTCTGTCAGTTCTGGCAGCTATAGGAATTTAAGTTCATGGTGTAGATATTTGGATTCCCCTCAAAATAAAAATAAAATATGTAAAATAAAATCTCAAAATAGGCTGCTTGTCTTTAACAAAAATACCCAAATTCCTAGAAATGGCCAGCCATAGTCAATATGTATATATGTGAGAGTATAATTTTAATGTTAAAACAATACAAACAGAATAGAATATTTTGAAGTTAACAATTGCTCGTGTTATCATAGTTTTCAAACTATATGAAGCAATTGAAAAAATCTCCCTTTACCAAATTCAACAGCACACAAATTCTTCTGGAACTATAAGATACTTTGTGATGGTGGTAGGATTAGAAATTGCAAAATGAATTAAAATGTTAATCCTCACTAGCACTTTAACAACTTATTACAGACAGTATAGTGACCAGTTATTTCTTCTAAGGACATAGGCTTAAAAAAAGAAAGAAAGTTTGAGCTTTGGAGGGCGATGAATCATTAAAGAGTTTTTGTGTAATGATAAAATTGCACTCTGATCTTAACAGATCAGAGCCATACTAAAACATGTCCCTCTGTAAGTATAACTGAATCAAAATCCCTTTTTTGTTTATTAGTTTCTTTTCTTTTTTTTTTTAAGATTTTATTTATTTATTTATTTATTTATTTATTTATTTATTTGACACAGAGACAGCCAGTGAGAGAGAGAGAGCCAGTGAGAGAGAGACAAGCAGGGGGAGTGGGAGAGGAAGAAGCAGGCTCCCAGCAGAGGAGCCTGGATCACGCCCTGAGCTGAGGGCAGACGCTTAATGACTGAGCCACCTAGGCACCCCAGTTTGTTTGTTTACTTTAGTGGAAGTTGAAGAAAGTGGTAAGTCAAAGAAAACAAGGAGAAAATAGGTATTCTTTATTTAACAAAGGGGTAAATAGGGCAGATTCAGGTTTAATGGGCCCTGAAATTTATATAATTTGGGTGACCTGGTTTTGAAAAATATAAAAAATTACAAATAAAAGTTAAGTAGAAAAGTTAATGCTATTTAATTGAGAGAAATGTTATTTAATTTAATTAATGTTACTTAAATTAGAGGAAAGGGATCTTTGGAAGAGGCTTGTGCAAATGAGGGACCCTAAAACTTGAGGTTCATTACTTTCATAATGTAGCCAATAATGGACTAACAGAATATCCTAGAACAACTACAACAATAAAAATAATAACCTGGAATTTGAGCACAGGGAAATAATTTGTCATAGAGATTATAATTTATGATATATCTTGCACTTAAATCTCTTTTGACTGCCACCATTCATAAGTAACACTTGTATCGGGGCAATCTGGGTTTCTTTTTTCCTTTATTCCAGTAAAATCTGAGTCATCTGACTCTTAATTTCATTACTTTATGTAACATTTTAGAATCACTCAGTAAAAACTCTTCAAATGTTAGGAGAAGTAAGCATATTACCAGAAGAAATATGGTGGCCCCAGAGGAGATGAAGTGATAGCTGAGAGTGAGAGGTCACAGGTTTTTATCTCACATGTCATCAGCATCTTCACTTTACAGATAAGTAAAATAAAGCCCAGGGAAGAGAGGCAATTTGCCCAACCTCACACGGCCCTTTAGTGGCAGAGGTGAGTTTAGAGGACACACCTGTGAACAGCGAATCCAGAACCGTATCCACTGCATCTAACTTCACATCAACCTCAAATCTCCCATTCCCATCACTGAGTCAGCCAAACAACTTCGTTGTTGCAGTCACCGCTGATGCCATCTAGATTAGGATACTTAGAACTACCTGGTGAATTGTAGTGCCTTCTCTCAGGCTAATGTGGTATTGGTTCAATTTCATGTGAGCCTTCAGAGAATATTATGGTGTTTACACTTACTTGCCCTGACCACTGGAACTGTGGCTGCAGTGCATCCTGCTAATCATGAGTAATGTGGTTAGCACAAACCCAGGTACATGATTCTCTACTCTTAAGATATTTCTTCCAGTTATTTATTTTATTCACTGAGACACAGGTGATAAGGGAGTTCTTGACACCGTTCTTCTAGCAGTTTGGCAGAGATTAAGTCTCCTACAATAACAACTACAAATACTGATTTAAATATGAATACATATTTGTAGGTATACCAATAATATGGCAAGTTTAATAGTTCTCAGAGGTCAAAAACTAAGTGAAAATTAGAACCCAAGAGGCAAGTAAAATAGTTACTATGATTTGTGTCCTTAGGACACTGATCAGCCTAGGTGAACTTGAGTGTCCTTTTTACATCTTCACAGGTTGCAGTGCTCACAAGGGAAGGATATGGCATCTAAAAGGTGACCCTCTTTATAAAATCGGGTCCCTAAAGAGCCAAAATCTAAGTATAAGTAGTAATATTACCTTCTCCCAAGGGATCAGCAACAGAAGTTGCTCACCTTAAACTTTGAATAAAGGAAAAACCTCTTCTTTGGGAATTCACACCACAGGCCAATCTTTACCAGCTAGGTTTACAAATGGAATCCACGGCACCTGGGTATGGGCAAATAAAACTCAAACCACACCTTAATTAAAGTGATGCTTGATCACTAGTGCCCCCAGGTACCTAGCAGGAACAAATGCAAATTGTCTCTAAAGGACTCTATTTAAATCCAGACCTCAACAAATGTGCATAAATAAAAGTTCAAAGAATGTGAACTCAATTTCAAAACTACAAAACACACAAGTCAGCAGAAAACATGAGCAAAAGAATTTGACCCCAAATTTTCATGTATTGAAAAAAAAATAGACTATGTAGGTTTAGCGTGTTTAATAAATTAAAATAGGGAATAAAAATAATCAAGAGAGCAGAGTCTATTAAAAAATGACCAAGGAAGTATAAGATTAACCAAAGAGATCAATGAAAGAAAAATATAAAAATTGAAATTAAAAACTCAATACTTACCTCTAAAATTAGATTAGATACAGATAGAAAGAGAATTTATAAACTGGAAGATGTATCTGAAGAAATTACCTGGATTATAGTAAAGCAAGATGAAGAGATAGAAAACATGACTGAGTTATTAATAGACATGGAGGATAGAGTGAAAACTCTCAAGGCATATATATTTAGAAGTTTTATTAAGAATGAAGAGAAGCAACATTTGAAGGTAAAATGGCTAACAACTTTTCAGAACCAATGAAAAACACTCATCCTTAGATTCACAAAATCCCAAGGAAAAATTTTAAAAATCCGCATTTATCTATATTTTTATCTATATGTTTGTATAGATATACAGATATATATAGAGAGATAGATATAGAGCTAAAATTGGATATCACTGAGAACAAAGAAATGATCTTAAATCGGATGGAAAAGATAAATTGTCTAAGTAAATATGATTCAGTTAATACTTGCATTCTCATCAGTAACAATGGAAGCCAGAGACAATAGAATATCTTCAATGCACTGAGAGGAAATAACCGTGAACCTAGAATTCCATATTCAACAAATGTATCTCAAGAGTGAGGGTGAAATAAAGACATTTCCATGTGAAAAGTCTGAGATGCAATGAAGGATGATGATCAAAGAAAGTAATTAATATGTTGGTAAGGCTAAACAAACATTGACTATATGAAACAATACCACTTTTGTTTTATAAAAGAGAAAAATAAGGAAAAATAAAAATCCATATCGCAATAGTGCATGAAAAGAGGAGAAGTTATCAGAGTTAATAGTGTCCTAACATTTGTTTGGAAGGAGCGTGAATTGATGATTAGCTTCAGAATTTGAGAAGTTGGTATCCATGTTAAAATTCTCAGTTATTACTAAAAGAAAGGAAACACAGTGCCAAGTAAAAAGAAAAAAATGTAATGAGAAACCATACTCTGCACTTTCAAAAGAAGAAAATAAAGGTGGCAAAAATGAACCTAGAAAAGGAGAGACACATTTTTATCTCAAAACAAGATAGAGTTAAGCTTAAAGAATGAGTATTTATAATAAATCTAAGTGGGTTAAATGATCCAGTGAAAAACAAATAGACATATGTAACACATAAAAATGGAAATAGGTTGGAAAAAATGCAAATAACTCAAATGGACAAGAATAGGAAAAGGTATGCCACCAAAATCCAAAACCAAAAAGAAAAAGAAAGCTAGTGCAGTTTGATTATTAACAGACAAAATAGACATTAAGCTAAAAAGAATTCCTGAGATTAAAAGAGATGACTAGGTAATGATGAATGATTCAGTGCAATGCAAAATATAAAATTTAAAATGCTAGTCCTTAAGACATATAAAACAAAATCTTCAAAAAATATATAAGGCAAAAATTAAGACAAGTACAAGTGTAAATTAATTCATTATATTGGAACATTTTTAACTATGCTTATCTTTAACTGAGAAAAATAAATCAGAATATCTTTTTGGAAGACAGTTTTCAAGCTTTATCTAATAGAGCTATGTAGAACATTCTTCAAATTCTCTTCTCTTTTTAGAGAGAAAAATAATTTAGAAGATAATATAAGAGAAAAATTTTGACCCTAAGTTTTCCAATAAATGATTTGTTGAATGATTAATGTTAGTCTGTAATTGTCTTATGACGTTTTCTTTAAATTTGTTATATGTTACCTGCCTGTTTTCCCTGGTGGCATAGATTTTTTTTTTAACTTTTGGAAGTATATATAGTTATTGAAATATTTTAAAACTGAAAGTTAGAACTTCTTAATACTCAAAAGAAAGTGAACATCATCTATTGTCCCTGTGGTACAATTTTATTATAATTTTATTATAATCAAAAGTGACATTGTGTAATAATTTAGTATATTCAAAGTCACAATAATGACATTATAAATTCAGACTATCATTCTTAGAAAGTTACGTGGCATAAGGATGCTGATCCTCTAGGTGTGCTCTCTATTATGTGGAAGTAGTTTATCTTTATCCTAGCTACATGTGTTAAATCCTTTAAGCAATGATGGATCAAAGAAATTGCTGTCCCTTTATCTTTGACAGTCCCCTAAGTGATGCTCCATGAGGGTATTCCTGGTGTGCCCTGCATTCTACAGAAACACAAAAACAATTCCAGTTGTAAAGAAAAAAAAAAAAAAAGGAAGACAGTGGAGTACTTATCCAATGAACTCCATTGATCTATAACTATGTGAATAATTGAGCCCACTTTTTTTTTTTTGTCAGAATTAGTTGGATAAATGCATTAGTTTTACATTCTACTTAATCCGTGTAGACAGAGCCAAAGAATCCCTCCTCCCTTCAACACAAGCTTTTCCACTGCACAAATGATGCTAATGCTCTTGATTGGCATGACGCAGCACTCTAAACCATTTGACTCCAGTGAATTAGTCAAGCAAGAATGTCTGAAAGCAGAGCTACTCCGTTTAAGTACTTAAATGCACAGCAAACAACTGCTTGCCTTCTTTTCTTCTCTAGTGCTGTCTCATGAAGCAGTGTATTATTACAGATAATCTACAGTGAATAAAAGACAAAGCATTCTGTATTCAAAATATACACACATTTGCCAAGTTTACTGAACCTGTGATTTTTCAAAATAAAAGATACAAATATTTATTTGAAAAATGATATAATTAAGAGAAGCTTACTACAGAGTAGCAACCACACATGCTGTATAACCAAGCCATAACACCAATAAACAGGTTTTGCTGACAGACACCTATTGTCAATAAGATTAGTTGAACTCAAAAGAGTGCCAGGAAACCTCTTTCATGCTTCAACAAAACATAATTTGTTTGAAGTAATGATGACTAGTTATGTATAATTATCTGATTATCAAAAAAAAAAAAACTTGTTTAAACAACTTTGGTGTGCTGCATTATAAGGTTTCATTTAGTCTCTGAATTATTTAATGTTTATGTAGTTCTGAGACAAACTGCACAATTCAAAACCAATTAAAAGATTTGCCCAGATTACCCATAACTTGTAAATTGGTACAACATGGTAGGATACTTATTAAGTTGGGATGTTTTTTGGAGAGTAGTAGAGGCTTCAAAAAATAATGAGGTTTTCCAGAAAGGGAATAGCTTATAAATCATCAGTCAATGAAAATGATTCATGAAATTGTATCAATTTTAATATAAAACAACATAATTCTTATCTCTTGTGTAGGTAGACTTTTAAGATGTATGAGAAAGTGAATTGCTTATACTATGCAAATGAAAATAATCATTCAGTGTCTAGCAGACTCTTGCAAATCAGGAAAAATATTTAGATTTATACACAAAGAATTTTAGTCATTCTTATTCTTCTGGTTTACTTGGAAACACAATGAATTAAACTAATATTATTTTCTATTCAAATGCCATAAATTAACTTTGCATCTTGGAACAATTTATTTTGAATACTTGCCCAATGAGTTAAAATGCTAAATTTTTCTTCAGGTGAGATTCCAGTTCCTTATGGGAGGTAACATAATCTTGTTAATTATCAGGAAAAAAATAAAAATTGGTTATAAGATTTAAACTTTTATTTAAATTTAAGATAAATTTATATATGATATTGAGCCTAATTAACCTCCATGCATTTACATCATTACCAGTTGACAATATTAGCAATACTTTGGCCACAAGTTATATAAAATAACATGGAATAGGGGCGCCTGGGTGGCACAGCGGTTAAGCGTCTGCCTTCGGCTCAGGGCGTGATCCCGGCGTTGTGGGATCGAGCCCCACATCAGGCTCCTCCGCTATGAGCCTGCTTCTTCCTCTCCCACTCCCCCTGCTTGTGTTCCCTCTCTCGCTGGCTGTCTCTATCTCTGTCGAATAAATAAACAAAATCTTTAAATAATAATAATAATAATATGGGATAGACAAAAGGAGGATTATTTTTGTCCTAGAATAAAGAGTTTAGAGATAGGCAGGCAGCTGATGACATTGGTTCCATGATTTAATCATATTGGGGCTAATATCAAATGAATTGTTCCTGTACTTTGTCTCATGACTGCCCCCTCTCTTGGCATTGTGTTCATGTCAAGGGAAGAAGGAATTAGGGAAACTGAAATGTCAGCACAATCCATTGCTTTATCAGAAAAATAAGAGCTTTCCCCTGATATGCTCCTGCAGCAGAATTTCTTTCACCTTATCAGTCAGAAATACGTATTTTTCTTTATAGTGGAGATGGACAACAGAGAAAAAGTTTGCATCAGCTAAATAACAATGTTGTATTGACATTAATATTCTAATTATAGGAGTTACTCACTTGATTACTTACATGCATCTAAGAAGTGGAAATAATATTTCCCCGTCTGCCTCTTAGAATTCTGTAAAGAAATGAGATGATATACCTGAAATTGCTCTTTAAGCTATCAGGAACTAAACACAGTTTAGATAGTCAACATTGATGTGGGAACACAACTTCAAAGGTCCTATGCCATAACTCCCATGTATCATCAGTCACCTCAGTTTAGCCTCCCCATTTCCAGGAATCCATCCTGCAGACCTATAAGCACAGGTGTACTACAAGTCCTGATATAGAGAAGTCAAGATGTTCACAATAAGTGCAGAAGGAAAAGACAAAGAAATAAAGCAATTAGAAATAAAGTGTTATAAAGGAATAAAGATAAAGATGATTTAATGTGACTTATAATGTCCATCTAGAATAGAAAACCTAATAAAGGTATATAGAATTCCACAATGTAAATGTAGAAAATTTCCCTGAAACTGAGGGAGGACCTGATTAAGAACATTTAAAGATATTATGTTTCAGAAAAAAATGATAAAAATTTAGCCTGGCTAAAATATTAAGCCTCAATTTTTAAAAATTTTAATTCCAGTATAGTTAACATGCAGTGTTATATTAGTGTCAGGTGTACAGTGTAGCGATTCAACAATTCTATATATTACTCGGTGATAAGTTTACTTTCAATCCACCTATTTCACCTATCCCTCCACCCTCCTCCCCTCTGGAGACCATCAGTTTGTTCTCTGTAGTTAAAAATCTGTTTTTTTGGTTTGTCTATTTTTTACTTTATTTGTTTTGTTTCTTAAATTCCATATATGAGTGAAATCATATGGCGTTTGTCTTTCTCTGACTGACTTATTTCATTTAGTGTTATACCCTCTAGATCCATCCATGTTGTTGCAAATAGCAAGATTTCATTATTTTTTATGGGTGAGTAATATTGCATTTTATACACACACACGCGCGTGTAAATAAAGCTTCAGTAAATATAGGGGTGCCTGTATCTTTTCAAATTATTGTTTTTGTATTATATGGGTAAATACCCAGTATTACAGTTACTGGATCATATGATAATTCTATTTTTAATTTTTTGAGAAACCTCTATACTATCTTCCACAGTGACTGTACCAGTTTGCAGTCCCACCAAGAATGCACAAGGATTCTTTTTTCTCCACAACCTCACCAACACTTGTTTCTTGTATTTTTGATTCTAGCCAGTCTGACAGGCATGAGATGATACCTCATTGTGGTTTTGATTTGCATTTCTCTGATGATTAGTAATGTTGAGCATCTTTTCATGTGTCTGTTGGCCATCTACAGCTCTTCTTTGGAGAAATGTCTATTCATGTCTTCTGCCAATTGGATTATTTGGGGTTTTTTGTTGTTGAATTGTATAAGTTCTTTCTATATTTTGGATACTAACCCTTTATGGTATATGTCTCTTGAAAATATAATTCCATGCAGTAGGTTGTCTTTCAGTTTTATTGGCTGTTTCCCTTGCTGTGCAGAAGATTTTTATTTTGATGTCATCCCAGTAGTTTAGTTTTGCTTTTGTTTCCCTTGCCTCAGGAGATGTATCTAGAAAAATGTTGCTATGTATCATGCCACTGTCTTCTGGCCTGCAAAGTTTCTGCTGAAAAATCAGCTGATAGCCTTATGGGGTTGCCCTTGTATATAACTGTTTGTTTTCTCTTGTTGCTTTAAAAATTCTCCTTATCAGTGCTTTTTGTCATTTTAATTACTATATGCCTTGGTGTGGAACTTCCAGGGTTGATTTTGCTGGGGGCTCTCTGTCCCTCCTGAATCCAGATTTCTCTTTCCTTTCCCATATTTGGGAAGTTTTCAGCTATTATTTCTTCAAATAAATTTTCTGACCCTTTTTCTCTCTCTTCTCCTTCTGGGATTCCTTTAATGTGAATGTTATTATGTTTGATGTTGCATCTGGGTTCCTTAAATCTATCTTCCTTTTTAATTTTTTTCCCCTCTCTTCTGTTCAGCTTGATTGCTTTCCATTACTGTCCTCTAGGTCACTGATCCATTCTTGGCTTCCTCTAGTACACTATTTATTCCATCTAGTGTTTCAGTTATTGAGTTCTTCATCTCTGATTGGTTCTTTATGTTTTCTGTCTCTTGTAAGGGTCTCAGTGAGGTCCTCCACTCTTTTCTCCAGTCCAGTGAGTATTTTATGATCATTACTTTAAGTTTTCTATCAGGCATATTACTTATCTCCACTTTGTTTAGCTCTCTCGCTGTGATTTTGTCCTGTTCTTTCGTTTGGGACATATTCCTCTGTGTCCTCATTTTGTCTAATTCTCTGTCTATTTCTGTGTTAGGAAAGTCAGCTACATCTCCTGCTTTTGTATGAAGAAGAGGTCCTGTATAGTGCGTAGCAGTGCGATGTCCCCTATTCACCAAAACCTGGTGCTTTAGGGGTGTCTCCTATTTGCGTTGCATGTGCCGTTCTGTTGTGGCTGAGATGATTTTGCCTTCAGTCAAGTTGTCTGCAATGGCTCTCTTTGCCTGTTTTGGGCAGAGTTTGGTTCCTGTGTTGTTAGTAGGCCTGTCGGAGCCACCCCCAGCTTGAGCTGGGTCAGAGCAAGTGCTTGCCAGAGCTGTGGTTGTATTGAACAGCAGGGCACTCTTCCTGTGTTGTCCTCTGAGAAGCTTTAGTTGGTGGTCAGGGCCTGTAGTCAGAGATGTCTGCTCCAGCCCACTGCAGGGGCCACAGTCACACTCGTATGTGTGCTTATCTTCTCCTCTCCCTGGGGCAAGAGTCACTTTGGAGTGGTGCTGGCCCCTGTTGGGGCTGTTTGCATACCACCAGGCTTGTGACACCACTTTGGTTTTTTTGTTTTTGTTTTTGTTTTTTGTTTTTGTTTTTGTTTTTAAAGATTTTTTTTATTTATTTGACAGAGATAGAGACAGCCAGTGAGAGAGGGAACACCAGCGGGGGGAGTGGGAGAGGAAGAAGCAGGCTTCCAGTGGAGGAGCCCGATGTGGGGCTCAATCCCAGAGCACCAGGATCACACCCTGAGCTGAAGGCAGACGCTTAATGACTAAGCCACCCAGGCGCCCCGTGACACCATTTTGAATGGGTTCAGGCCAAAGGCATACTAGAGGGGTCTGGTCCACAGGAGAATGCGGGGTAAAGTGCACTGTTAGCAAGTTAGGTAGTGAGAGTTGGCACTGTGATGGTTCCCATAGGTGTCCCTGTGTCTAGGCTGGAGTATGGAGAAGGGAAATGGCTCCCACCAGCTTTTTTGTTCTTAGAGAATTCCCCCCAAATATCCCTGCCCCTCCAGCACATGCTCTGAGATTAGTAAGTAAGTCTCCTTCTCATATACCTCAGGTATTTCTCAAACTGCTACTTCTATGCTGTATCTAACCAGGGCTGTTTGTTGTGCTGTAAGGGTGGGGATTCTGCCCTCCCTGCTCTCCTAGAGTAGAGCCTGCTGATTTTTAAAGTTCCAGGTGTTAAGCCCCACTAATTGTTGGACCTCTCTGGTTTTCAAAGCCAAATGTTATGAGGATTCATCTTCCCCATGCAGGTCCCCCTATGCCTTGGGTGCCTGGTGTGGGGTCTGGTCTTCTCCCCCTCCATACCCACAGATGGTCTGGTTTGGCTCCTGACTGCACTCCCACCCTTCCTACTCTCTTTGATGTGGCCTCTTCTCTACATTTAGCTGTGGGGAGTCTGTTCTGCCAGTCTTCAGGTTGTTTCCTAGGTTATTTACACTGGTGTGAGTGTTTTCTTTTTACCATGGGATGAGGTGAGATTGGGATCCTCCTATTCTGACATCTTCCCTGAGTTCTTCAAAAAGATATTTTTAGTCATCCAGGCAAAAACAAAACAAAACAAACAAACAAAACCAAACAAACAAAAACAAGTAAGCTATAATATAGAAAAAACAGGCTAGCCTCAGACTTTTCCAAGCAACGTTCAGTTCCAGAAAACCAAAGAAAAATGTCCACAATCTCCTGCTGTTAAAGAAGTATGACCCAAGATGCTCATCATCTGGATATAAAAACCAAACACATATTTTTAAGCACACAAGGACTAAAGAAGTACAACATCTGTGAGCCCATTCAGAAATAGACATATGAAGGTGAATACCAAGAAACAAACAGAAAAAATAAAATAAATAACTCAAGAATGGAAAAATGATTGATAATGACTCAACTTTATTTAAATATAACTGGTAGTTTTATAACATTTTATTTTAAAGTTAGAAGTCTATATTTTTTAAAAGTTAACAATATAAAGAATATTTAGAGGTCAGCATTTCTGTCATATAGTTAAGATGTGTATGTATTTTTGTTTTGTTTTTTTCTGTAGTCAAATAGATGTCTAGGTCCTTATCCCCAGGACCTATAAATATATTATTATACATGCAAGGTTGCAGAAAGAATTAAGGTTGCTGCTAATCAGTTGACCATAAATTAGAGAGATTATCCTGGACTGTCTAGTCAGGCTCACTGTAATCACAAAGGTCCTTAAAAATGGAAGAGGGAGGCAGAGGGTCAGAGTGATACAATCTGAGAAGGTCTCAACTAGCCGTTGGTGGCCTTAAAGATGGAGAAAGGGAGCCACAAGCCAAGGATCTAGAAGCTGGAATAGGCAAAGAAACAGATTCTTTTCTGGAGAAAACAAGAAGGAGGCAGGCCCCTGACTTTAGCCTCATGAGACTTCTACAGAACTGTGTAAGTTTTAATGCATTTATGTTACTTTAAGCCACTGAGTTTGTGGTAGTTTGTTATAGCAGCAATAGGAAACCAATATGTATTTCAATCTGTATTTCAATTTGTATTGCAAACTGACATATAAAAATGTTGTTCTATTACAGTTAAGGATGCATCTAAAAGGGGAGATAAGTAGTTTTTCTTTGGTAGTGATGTTGGGGGTTATAGCTCTACCATCTTTTAACAGCCAGATGGAGGTATATATTTGCACTCTACGGGAAAAAGTAGAATCAACAGGGAGTAAAAGTAGAAGTTGGCATTAATTCTCCAATACCACTTACTTCATGCTTTGGAAATCCATTTTAAAACCTTAGACTCATCGGGTAAAATAATGGATATAATAAAGTATGTATACTGCTCTGGCTGGGGGAAGTGGGGGGGGATTGGAGGTTGTTGGGGGGTGGGTAGAGATAGTAACAGTTATCCAAAGCTAATGCTTATCCTGTAGGACTGCTTCCCAAAGGAAGACACTGAATTGGTGAATTTTGAGAATTTTGTGATCTGCCAAACAAGTACTTATTGAAAATTTCAAAGTCAGATTCCCCTTTTCCCTTGATGCCAGAAAAATTATATACATTCTCTCCTTCCCCCATTTTCACTCTCTTTCCTTTTCTCTCTTTTAAACATTTCACTGTAAGGCATTATATTGCTAATGTTGTTGGGTTGAAGTGGAAACTGAACATAGGATATTGATATTTGTGAAGATATTTATTTTTGTGATATTATTTTTGAAAAAAGTAGAAAATAAAAATAAGTGCTTACAAAAATATTTTCCCTTGTTGAACTTGTGTTTCTTTGCGCTTTGTTTCTGTTCTTCTGATTTGCTGTCTGTATGGACTGTGATTTCCCAGCCAAGGCTCTGCCAAGCCTGACCCTTACAAGAGAGTAAAATTTTTGTATATTCTTTTGGCAAAATAAGTATTCAAAGATGGATATTTGCACTTTTCTTGGGTGCTTTAATGGGTAATTTGACTTGACATCACCGTTTTCAAAGTCTAGGAGAATATACTAACTTAGATGAAAAACATATATACAGGGTTAGGAAAAAGTATAATGTGTAGGAGCTAAAGGGCTTGATTTTCTTGGCTGGCAAAATATATTTTATGCAATCCCAGAGTTGAAGTAAAGATAAATGAATGTCCCCATGGTGTAATCACCGGATTGAAAAATCAGGTGACTTCAGACTTCAAATTCCCTTTTAGCCCAGTAAGTTTTTATGTTTTTTTATATCTTGGTTGGTGGATGAGTCAATGTTTAAATGGCCATTCATCATTTACCATATAAAAGAAAAGCTATTACCTGAAACTCATTTTTACAGTTGTAGGCAAACAGAAATAATCATTTTCAAGGACCTAAAGCTGTTTCTTGAACAATGTCATCATTTTATCCTTATTTTACTTACTATTTACTTATATATGAGCCCGTTTTTGAGCTGCACCCTGCAAGTTCTGGTTGTAAACAGTTTCCACCAACTCCCTGCTGCAGCAAGTGAGGAAAGGGAATTTGACTTTCCAGAAATCAAAGTTATCTTTCAAACAGACTCAAAGAACCAGACCAAAGGCACAAAGGCAGCTATAAGCAGTCATGGCCCTTATCATGAGCCAAGTAGTGTTAATTCTAGGTGGTTAGGAGACTATTAAAGTCTTTCTTTCTATAGGAAGTCATTGCCCTATTCTCAGGGTGGCCCTGTTTTATTTCCGACATTTCAATTATTATTATTTCAAATGTATAGACCTGAGTTTTGTGACTATTTGCTGTCTTTTATGAATGAAATAAGGGAATCTATTGGGAGGCAGAA
The DNA here is from genome assembly GCF_024610735.1 of Ursus americanus. Classification (NCBI taxonomy): domain Eukaryota; kingdom Metazoa; phylum Chordata; class Mammalia; order Carnivora; family Ursidae; genus Ursus; species Ursus americanus. The sequence goes on from NC_142133.1 coordinate 26,258,114, forward strand.
AGGGATAATGATATATAAGGAAATTAGAAGTCTTCATGAAAACTGATAAGAGTGACTTCATGGAGAGTCCTCAGGAGAGAGAGCTTGGTGCTTTAGAAAGAGTACAGACACCCTAGAATCACCTAGACCTGGTTGCAAGTCCTCTGTCTGCTGTTTAATAATTTAATGAGTACAAGCAATTTAGTGGACCTTTTCTGGTTCCATATTTTTCTTAAGGTCATAAAGAGGAGAAGTAACACTATCTATATCAGAGAGTAGTTGTCAATGTGAAATAAAACATTCAAAAAGCGCTGCTAACCTAGCTGATGTGCCATAGGAGCTTGATAAATGTTAATTCACTCCTGGTTAATCACTCTAAGATCCGAGAATTCTCTTTGACTGGGTCAGAGCAACCTGCCCAACTGTGACTATTCTTGAAATGTAACCCCAGGCTAAACATAATTCAAGCCTACACTGAACCAGGTGGAATATGTATAATGGGCCTTGTTTTCGTCCCAAATCCTCACCTCTCCTTCTCTCTTTTAGGAACACCTGTTGGGTACCAACATGTGTGAGGGATCATGCTGGCCCCTTACATACTACATCTCTTATAACCGTTGTAACTGAAGTGAAGGAGCAGTTGTTATCAAGTTAACTACAGAGAGGACTGAATTTCTGAGAAATTAACCAGCTCAGAGTTGCACAGCTAATTAACGATAATTCTGTCTCCAAGTCTTGTCCCACTTTACCAGTCTTCCTCCCTCTAAGTTTTGTGATGTCAAAGAAGTTTCTGAGGTATGGTTTCCATAAATCACCCAGATTGTTTACCATGACAACATAACCATCAACACATAAAAAGTAGAGCTTTAGGGTTACTCTGCAGCCAGTGGATATTGATAAGACAAACAGTTTTGTGCTTCTCTTGGCTTGCTGGTTGATAGCACTGTACTGGGTATCAGAGACACAGTCACATAATATGCCAGAGCGGGAGAAGAATCACCACAGATGGTCCATGGGGAGGGGGGCAAAGCGGGAAACAGGCACAAGGACCAAGCTAAAAACAACTGATACTACAAGGCTAAGAATGTGGACTTTGTTCTTAGTGGTTTCCTGCCCCTGCCTTCCATCTATACTTATGTCCACTTTTCTACCACATTTTTAAGTTCCCAAGAAATATGACCGAAAGGACAAAGCTACCACATGCGCATCATTTATTACAGCGTGTGTCTGTTTATTAAATGCTGTGCAGACCTGCTCGCACTCTGATCAGCAGAACCAGATAGTGTGGCAATACCCAGGACCCTTGCATTCCTTTCCCCTGAAGTCTAGAACTGCCTATAACCCATGAAGTCCTCCAAGTCCATAGTTTTTGTCCAAGGAAAAATAGGAGAGGAGAGGAGAGAGATACAGTAGACATTTTTACCCTTTCACTTTCCCTTCCAAGAGCTGAGGTCCTAGGCTCCCTTGTGTCCCTGTGAATCCATAATAGACTCTCCCTAAGTGTAGAGTAGGCATGTAATGGCTAGCGAGGACCCTTTTATTACAAAATACATTAAGGTAGTTGCACCTTTAGAATAAGTTACTTAGGAAAATAAAGAATGAGAAAAATTTAAGTTGAAACTAGTAACTTGCAGTATAAGCAAACTTGTATTTTAATTATCAGAACAACATCTATGCACATTTGAAAAATAGGAATAGTGACGTATCCACTTGGGAGACTTAGCCTTCAGGCAATTCCTAGTGTGTTCAATGGGATTTGAGGACCCCTTGAAATCATTGTGCAGTGTCCCCCGGGAGAGAGCCTCAACCACAGGTCAAGAACCCTTGCTCATGGTAATGGGGAGCTACTGGGGATCATGATAACTTACATAAAGTGATATATTAAGGAAACCGAAAGATCACTGGAGAAATAAGAGACTGACTATAGGGAGATTGATTGATGTTTCCATTATTCTAAGTATAAGGCTTTAGGGTCTAGGTCTATGTAGTAGTGATAGAAACAGAATTTAGTTGACAGATATAAAGAATCTATATATTTGTTTTTTATTTTTTGCTACTTGGATGCTGAAAGAAGATGAGAGACTCCAATTTTTCAAGTCCTAGTGATTAGGAGGTTGTTGGTAGTAAACCATCTTCTTTGGGGAAAAGATGAAATCAGTCCTAGCTATGTTATCTTGAAATAATGGTGGTATATCTGCTGGGTGGTTAGGTGGGGATGCCAAGCAAGCAGTTAGAAGCATGTGATTGAAGTTCAAAAGACAGGTCATGACTATGAATAGAGGTTATGGAGTCATTTTTGTAGAAGAAGTAATTCAAACCATAAGAGACCAAAAATGTACTAAGAGAAAGAATGCAGAACTGGAGCAGTTGATGATGGTTCTAGATTCTCCCAGCATCAGCCAACTTTTTCTGCAAAGGGCCAGAGAGTAAATATTCTAAGCTTTGTGGGCCAAAGGTCTCTGTTGCATCTATTTAACTATGTCATTGTAGAGCAATACCTAAATAAATTGGCATGGCTCTGTTCCAGTAAAAAGCTATTACAAAAACAGGTGAGTGGCTGGATTTGGCCCAAGGACTTTAGTTTGCTGAACTCTGGTTTAGAAACTTAAGCTCCATGATGGCAAGGACCACGTCTACTTGGCCTACTACTATATGCACAGCACTTAGCACAACACCTGACTTACTGTAGATTCTCAACAGATATTTCTTGAATTGATGAGTGCTATGTTGAAATGAGTGTGTCTATATTTAGCTGTGTTGGGGCAACAGAGTAGACCAAGAGACTCTAATAGTCATGAGAACAGTCAAGATTGTATGACAGACAAAATCAAGAAAAGAGTGTGCCAAAAAAAAAAAAAGTCTAGCAAAAATGGCAACTCTCATAGGTTTTGAAGAATGAAGAGTTAGATCTTTTTTTTTTTTTTGGCTATTAAAACAAGTCAGATATTGAGGTATAAATGATAAGAATAAAAGATTATAGGAATGGTATCAAAGAAAGGATCTATCCATGCAAAATAACCTGGGTGTTAGAATGGAAGTACATTTATGAAGGAATTTATTACGTGGTTTAACTTCAGTAGTTACTGCCTTCCCATTTTTAAATTTTCAGTCAAAAAGATATTATTTTAATTATAGTCCCAAATCTGTGGATTCTGTTTTTATAAATCTAACATCATAATTTTGTAAACTGTTTGAGGGAGAAGCAAACTTTTTTTTTGATGTTATGTAGATAAAATAACCAGCTTGACTAATTTTTTCAAGTAGTTGTGTTGATATTTGTCAAGAATTTTTCTTTTAGCAATTTTCCTCTAAATTTATGAGCTTAACTTTTATGAATTTCCAACTTCACTTTATGAAGTCAAGATTAAACATACGATTTAAATATTTTCATTTTATTATCAGTTTCCAACATTTACTTATTCCTTCCAGATTATCCCACACAGAGCTGTTGGAACTACTCCATGATGATTTCAAGGAAAATTTTCTTCTCTTAAATACTCTTATCCCAAGGTAAATTGATGGATTTCTAATGAATAAATTCCAGGAGGCAAGCATCAGCATTTTATACTCCAATTCAGAGTATTTAATTCCTTCACCCTTAACTGTGGCCACCTGTCATTCTAAGTTTATGCAGTAATTTTTAACAATGGAAAATTATTATTTTTTTCATACAATGTTGATCACCTTTGTGTCATTTGATACCTAGCATGTTTAGTTTGTTATGCCAAATGCAAGTGGGAGAAAAACAACACTATAAACATGTCTAATCATGTCATTGAAGCTTTTCTTGGAATAATTGGAGTGTGATGATGGAGCAGGGAGAAAAGAGGGAGTAGAAATTGAGGAAAAGGGTCTCAGCCTGAATTTTCCAAATTGGCTATTTATCTGGTTAATTCTTCATCTTTCCTCATCACCATGTCTGAATTGAGAAAATCTTCCTAATGATAATAAACTATGTCAAGAACAGATGGCTGATTTGATGTGATGAAAATAGCTGTGTCAATTGAGGGTATTTTTTTTTCTTACCCGTTTTGCTTTTCATCACTCTGGGGTTGGTGGTTCCTAGGTTTTTTTCTTTTACAGAATCTACCCTCAGCCCTATATAATGTGCTGTACCTCTCCCCAAAAGCAGCTTGGACCCCTTTCTCTGAAAGAAAAAAATGGAGAAGTGGTTTTTTTTTTAAAAAGCAATTATCACTTTTCCCACCTTTTCAGCTTTAGTTAAGTTACTTTTGGAAGGATCAGTTTACAACAAATGTTTAACGTCAGGAATTTTGCAGTTTCATAGGCCCTGACAGCTTGGCATGAAAAGAGGTGGCATTGTGTCAATTGTAAATGAGTATGCTATTTACATACTAATTAAACTTTGCACTAGTGGGGTGAAAGAATGTCATTTGGAGCACCCCAGTTATTCTGTTTATATCATTGTTGTCTATTTAAAGAGTCTATTGTTTGGCATGTCACAGCCTCATCCCCTAAATGCCATTTTATAACCTTGCACTACTTTAAAGATATTACCCCATTGACTGGCTAATCAAACAGAATCAGTGTATCTAAAAGCAAAGGGAATTCCCAGATTCACCTTGCTTCATAATAGCACCGAGTTTGATGGTGATGATGATGATGATGATGATGATGATGATAGTAACAGCTTTTATCAGTTGCTTCCTGTATGCCATGCCTGTGGCATTTTGCTAAACAATTTTTTAATTTTAACTCACTTTATCTTCAAAGTAAGGTGGGAATGGTTATTACACCCTTTTTACACGTGAGGAAATTGTAGTTGTACAGTCTGTGAGGACATTAGGACTCGAGTGTCTGCGCTGTTATCCACCAGTACTGCTTTCTGCTCTGCTGTGTCGTTGATCCATGGAGGGTCCCCTGATGTCAGATGTGGCCAGGGTTACTGAAAATATGCCAAGAGCAGGAATATTGCTTATCATCTCAATCCATTTGCTTAAGGAAGGAAGTGATAAGCGATAAGGGGCATCTGCATATCTCCCAATACATGATTCCTTATTTATACCGGAAATATATCACAAATACAGGCTCACATTACGTACATATTCCCCACTGCCTTTCAGTTACATCTTTTCCTATTTTGTACCAAGGCAGGATGCCCAGCCTGTTGATAATGCCGTTACCTAGAATTTCACATGTGCTCTAGGAACCTGATTCAGGAATACTGATAATCTGTCTGATAACTTATAAAATGAAAAATGATTAATAGCTGTTTGATGATTATTGAGCTGTTTTATTCTCCTGCTTCACTTCTGCAGAATGTAGTTTATTGGATTTAGCTAAAGACATTTTTTCTCACTGGATAAGGAACAGAATCAACGTTATATCATACCTGTGTGGGAGTTGGCTTAACAAGATTTGCAGCGATAAAGAGCAAGATCAGAACTTTTCCTGGCTGGGTTGGTGGAATGAGCTCACCATCCATGCAGATATTTATACCCCACTGTCGAGAGTGCAGAGTTGGCATTCCTTGGCATTGTCAACAGAGTGCTGGTCTGTACTTCTTTCTTCTTTAAAAATGACAGAACAGAGAGCTTAGATAGTTGACATTGAAATAACTTGCCAAGAGAGCGTTGAACATATGATCCTTTATAGCTTTTTTCCTCACTATTTTCAACAATCTTCAAGGTTGAAATAATTCCATAATAGAGTCAAAAATCCAGGGGAAAAAAAAAAAGAAAATATACTTTAGCTCTCCATTATTCCAACTACCACACCACATTTCATGAAATGTGACATAGTTTTGCTCCACAACCTTGCCAAAGGAAGGGAAAAAAAAGAAAGAAAGAAAAACCTAAATTTTAAGCTGATAACTCGAATGGTTCCAGAGATATCAACTTGTGAAAAGTCACAATTTTGTATTGTGCTGAAAAGCCACCTTACAACACAGGGACTACCATCACTCTTTAATATCCAGCAGAGCCCCCCGCTGTGCTTTGTCAGTCACTAGCAACATCCAAGTCTTCCCGTAAAAGTAATTCACACTTTTTTCACAACACTGTTGCTTTAATTACCACTGAACTCTGCTGATGCTCAGGCAGGCCTGGCAGGACCAAGGGAGGGTCAGAGCCACAAAAGAAGCAAATAGCTTTTTTCCTCCTTACTTTATTATTAACAAACCATCTTTGATGGAAATGTTCCTAGTTCTGAGGCCTAGACTTAACTCTGGGTCCCTTGGTGTATTCATTATCAAAAGAGACCCACAGATGTCATTCTGAGAGACAGAGACAGAGAGAAATATTACTTATAATCCTAATTAGAAATTAGAAATTTTGGCAAAGGACAGACGTAGCTATTCATAACTGCCAAACAATGATTACATTTCTCATATAGCTTTCATTTTCGCAAAGAAATATAGATTTCATACTGTACCATCTTGCTGGAAAAACGTCAATTTATCTACTTATTTACTGTGGATTTTTTTGTTTCAGGATTAGTTGACACAATAAATCATGTACCAGCGAAAAACCACAGAACTGCCAAAATCTACTAGTGCATAAAAGTGATACAAAGAGCCTAAGCTTTATAAATAATATGACAGCAATATGATAGGCATAACATCTTATGTGTATAAGGAAACTTTCATTCCATATCACAAAATATTTCTCCAATAAAACTGTCCCTGTGAAACCAGCTTTCACAGGCTCCTCCACAGAGACTATGAGGGTGCCTATCAGTAACTTCATGTATACATTTAAGGAAGAAATAAATAGGTCTGTGACCTTAGGTAAATGACTTAACAGATTGCTAAACTTTGCCCTGGCTCTAAAATTCCATGTTTAAACCATTATAATTTTCAGTTACACTGTAGGCTTGTCTATGCATCCTCAAGTAATTAATGCTACTATTGTTTGTCATTTATCATTTACTAATTCATGATCTAATTTGTCACCACCATTCAGGGTTTAGCTGGAGAGTGTGGTGCTGAGATAAATTACCATATGTGGAATAATCATCAGATCCTTTGCAGACCAATTGACTCGTATTTTGAGTCCCCTATGATTTGGTCCCAACCTTTTAAAATAGATACCTTTACTCCCATCTATGTAAACCTATCAGTGCTTCCAAAATCTGATTGGTCATCAAAAATTTCGGGGGGGAGGGGAATGGCATTTTGTAAATTGGAACATCTTGGCGGTGGGGTGTGGAATCTGTCACTTTAAGAGGATTCTTGGAGTTTCAAATAATGTGCTAGGTTTGGACAATTACTTGAATCAAGCTTTTCTGCTTATTTCCTTACTTCCAACATCTCCCAGGATCTTCTATAGAAATCTTACTCATCTTTCAAGTCCTGCTTCTAATAGCACACATCTCATGTAGAATTTACTAATTTCTTCAGCTTCTGGGAGTCTCTGCCTTCTTAAAATGCTGATAGTCCTACATACATTACCCAAGATCTATCAAATCTTCTATGACATATTGCCATTACTCATATTTTTCTCTTTATCTTTTGCATATATATATATATATTATTAAAATAAAAGATTTTTCATCCAAGATATAGGTTGTAACATTCTTCTTTGAATCCACATAATATAGGAAATGCATCCTAGCTGTTTGTGGAACAAATGCCTGAATTTTATGTATCATGGAAGACTGCAAGCAAAGTTGAAATTACTAACCCTTTTTATATATTCATTTAATGACACAAACATTGTGTAGCAGACTAATTTTTTTTCAAAGGTTCCTGAACCAATATATATTCCATCCCATATGCTCTCCTTAAAGTGTTGACAAATATGTTGAGAATTCCTCCATTGAGAAGTGGGTTCTCTGTTCTCTTGTCTTAAGCCTGGGCAGATCTTTATAAATGCTTCAACTAAAAACAGTGTGGTGGAAGTAACTCCTCCTGACTTCTGGAGCTAGATCCAACTTCTTCCTGGATCTCTGTCTTAGGAGCCACACCTTGAAAGCCTAGAACTGATGGGAGTCTTGCTGCCCCAGAGCCTCCATACTGAGGAGATCACATGAAGGGACTACATGGTGATTAAAAAGACCCTCAATGTTCTCAGTCCCCAGCAATTTTGCTGGGACTCCAAACATCATGTAGCAGAGAGAAGCCATCACCCCTCTTCCCTAATTCCTGATGCACAGAATCCATGAGCATGACTTATGGCCATTTTATGCCAGTACGTTTTGGGAGTAATTTCTTACTCAGAAGTAGTCATTGGAACACACCTAATTGTAGGCACTAGAGATCCAAATGAGTAAGATAAACTATACATCTGCTCTTATGACACTTATATTCTATAACAAACCAAAACAAATACAGCAAGAAGAAAGAAACCTTTCATCTTGTTAATTTAAACTGTTCTGTTTATTTTAAAGGCTTTATTAAGGCATAGTTGACCTACAATAACCGCTCACATTTGAAGGGTAGAAGTTGCTAAGTTTTGGCGTGTACATGCACCTATGAAACCCATCACTATAGTCAAGATAATTAACATAGCCATCACCCCCAAAGTTTCCTTATCTACCATCGCAGTCCTTTCCCACACTCAAGCAACCACTGATCTGTTTTTTGTCACTTTAGATTCATTTGCATTTTATAGAATTTTATATAAATTATAAACATATGGTATGTTCCCTTGTCTAGTTTTTTTTACTCAGTATCATTATTTTGAGATTTATCTCTTTGTTGCATACAGCAATAGTTATTCCTTTCTATACTGAGTACTATTCCATTGAAGAGATACATCAAATTTTATTTACACATTTGTGTTGTTTACAGTTTTTAGCTCTTAAAAATACAGCTGTTGCTGTAAACATCATGAGCAAGTCTTTGTGTGGACATACATTTTTATTTTTCTTGAGTAAATACCTAGGAGTAGAATGGTTTTTCCTCTGTTCTGTAGCCCAAGAACTCACTCAAGGGAGTAAGGTGGAGCAATCTTAGGGCTTGCCTCATTTGCTTCCCATCTCCAGATATCACTCACTTTAGTTGCTTAATGTCCAGTGTCTTGAAAACTGCATATATAGATTCATAAATTCTTCCTTATTTTCAGTTGTTTCAGGTGGGAGGGTAAATATGGTCCTGGTTACTCCACTTTGGTACTGTCTCCTTTAAATTCCCTCCAGATTAAGGAATTAAAAGGCAAAAGAATATCTGCCTCCTCTTTGTGTCTCCCAGAAATTTGCTTTACAAATGCCATTGGGCATTTGCATCATACCGTAGAAGGCCTCTGGAGTCCGTCATAATGTCTGGTTTCAATGCATAGTTCTGTAGCTTTCTAGCTATGTGATTTTGGACAAGTTACTTAGCTTTTCCAAGCCTCAGTTTTCTCATCTTTATGATTTTAATATCAATAATAACAACAACAGAAGCAATAATAATAAAAGATAATAGGAACCATAATCACTTCATAAGGTTGGTAGAAAATTAGAAGACAACTCATGAAAAATACCAAGCACGATGTCTGGAACATCATAGGCTCTCAATAAATGCTACTGATTATTACTGATATGACTTTAGAACCAAGTTCTCAGAACAAAGGGAAATTGTGTCAGACCCTTGGATAAAAGGAACATGGCAAATAGCCCTAATATCATTGTATGAAATGCTTAGTAATAAAAGGAGGTTCCTCACACACTATGAATAAAGGCTCTGGGTTTCATTCCTTTTTCCAAATCCCATGACTGGAGAATTGACATTCTGCAACCTTTACATACAAAAGCTTCAAGAAATTCAGTCAACTCATGTTAGGGATCTGGGTAAAAAACTTAAAGTTCGGTCAACAGAAATGATCCTCTCAGAGAAACTTGTTCTATCCACTAGGGCTGAAGGAGGGGAGATGTGATGTGGAGCCTAATGCAGTTTGTAGAGTGAGTTTGCAGAGGGAAGCTCTCCATTTTGAACTGATTGAGGATCTTCTGATTGTGCAAGCTCTGTAGCCAAATGAGTAGGCTATGGCAGAGAAGGAACTTCTTAGACTCAATTTGCTGGTGAATACAACTTTTAATTAGGACAATATTAAATAGCTACTTAAACTCTGTGTGTGTATTGTCGGTGGAGAAATTAAGTGGAATCTCAAAATTTTTTCTGTTTTATGACAGAGTGAATCTTCATGCTTGAGCTGGTAGAGACAGACAATGTGGACTGTGTGAGAGTTTGAAAGATGTTTAGCTGCTTGAAAAATTAAAATGATTAGCATTAAAACCACAACTACTTTTTAAGGACTCTTACTGAAAACCTGACTATGCCAAATGCAAGGCTACCATGTGCTCCAATATGATTGGGGCCACCTGAAGCTGTGCAATGTTGTGAGCCTAGTGAAACAACAAAGAGGAACTTTGGTGCCAAAAACAGGATATATGGGCTGTAGGGCAGCATTTTTATACTTCTCTGTGTAATACTGTTTCTAGATCCAGGCAGAAGCTACCCCTGCCTTGATGCTTTGCTTTGCTGTGCTCATTTTGTTACTTATCCATTCCATTTTAATTTTCACTAATGAGTCAATTGCCTAAAGTACCCAGAAACATTCCCAACTGAATCTTGAACATTGCCCCCATCTAGGCCATGCTCTGGGTTTACTAGACCCCCAAATTCCTGACCCAAATGGTCCCAAGCCCACTTTTAGGGCCCACGCAGGCCTTTTACCTTGGTCCATTCTCTTAGAGGTAGACCTTATCAATGGCTTCTACTCTCCCAAGAGCTGAGTGTGGACTGAACATGGAAATGTAGGAAGATGTGTCTACACACGTGAGGACCTCACAGTGCAGGAATGGAAGGAATGGGCTGGGGTAAGGTTTCCCTCTTCTGCCAATTCCAACATAGAACTCCAGGTGCCCAAAGATTCTAAATTGACACCTGGACTTCCAGATTGTCATTACATTGTTCTTATATTAAATAAGATAAGAAGATAGGATCTATTTTAGTCAGTAGTTTCCTAGCTCGAATTCTAATGTTAAAATATTGTGACATCATAGTATGAGAGCCTCCCTTTGTGGTCCTCTCCAGGCCCCTTCAAATGTTAAGGGTAATTCTTACTTTGTGACTTTATCCCTAATAGGTTTTTCTTTCTCTGGGTTGCTTATCTTCTTCATGTACAATGGAAAGATGAAACAGAAGCCAGAGAGACAAAACACTGATGAGTCAGCCAAACCCTTCTGTCCTGAGATGTGTACTTTATGATCTGCTGTGTAATTACCACATCTGCAGCCTTCACGGACAATGACATGCTTTCTTCTTTGACATCTTCAGAGGAGAGAGCAGTATGGTCTTTAAGTCCCAGAACCCCTGGATTCCTAGTCAGTCTTACTGTCTTCCTTATCATCTTCACAAGCCACTTGAGGGTTTCCAGATGGTGCACAGTTACCAATTTGTGATTTGCCCCTCAGAGGCATCATGTGGTCTTAAGGTCTCTCACCCTTTTCCCTCATCGTCTTCTGTCAGCCTCCCGGTGCTCTTGGCTACCCTTTGACGTGCCCGCCACCCTACATCTGGTGAGGGGGGGCTTCCTCCCCAGTAATGCTGACCGCCTTATCTTCTATCTCGTAACCACTTTCATCTTCTTTAAGTTGCAGCTCGGGATTTCTCTCTTCTTTGGGAACACCTCTCTGGTGAAGTAGAAAAGAAGCAAGTTTGGAGTCGTGTAGAACTGGATTTTGATTCAGTGCTTTATTACTTACTGACTATGTCACCTCACACGGTTCACTCAAACTTTCAGAGCCTTAACCTACCAATAAACAGGTCTAAGAGTATCCTTCCCACGTGTCTGTTGGGATGATCAGTGGTACAACTGATGTAAAGCAATTGGCAGGTGTTTAGATCAATTCCCAATATTGATTCCTCAGGTTAACATAAGCACTTCTTCCTATATGTGTCCATAGTTTGTATAACAAACCCCAGATAGCCAGAACAGCAACATCAAGACACCAGGCCGTAAGAAAAATACTCTTCTGAGGAAGAGTTGCTGGTTTTTAATAGTTTTAATAGCTGGAGTTTAGGGTACATTCAGAAAATGTGCTGAAGGGGTAGACTGAAACCATGATGGGACCAGCATTTTAGATTAAATGAAGAAATTTGACCTACTGAAGTTTCTTAGAATTTCTGGAGTGGATATGGAAGCTTCCCAGCTTCTTTAGATAAAACATAATTAAATATCTTAAAACATTTCAGTTTAATGTATACATGGTGATGATGTGTTGACAAGGAAAACTTTGGGACTTCATTGCCTGCAACCATGCAACAGGTTAGAGTTACCAAAGCGTGTTTGCCAGCACATCAGTGATAAGTTCTAACAAAATAAGCTATGTCAAACATGGCATCATGCTTTGGATCAAGTGAGACCATCATATTCTTAATTCTCATTTCCTCCCAAACTAGACAAACTTGTTTCATAAGGATTTTTCTTAGTGCTTATATTTCAAAATGAAATTTCTACCAATTTGGGATACTAATGATTTAGCCACATACCAAGTTGGAGTTTCTCCAGTGTGCATGTGCTTCTTATGAAGAGGAGGAAGGCAACCTGCCAATCAAAAGGCTAGTTGCAGGTTGCAGGCAGAGACCAGATTGGCGATACTTGTTGGCAAAGTGCCCAGACAGTGTCCTGTACACAGACATGCTCCGAGAATGCTATTGGGTCTGGTCAAGTCTTCCATATTCCAACTAAGAGCCCTCCTTTGAAGACCTGACATTTGTTCAACTGAGAGCTGAAAGGGAGGCAGCAGTATGGACAGTCTCCAATTAGCCAGCAGATTTTAATCTACTTTGCAGAACTAATCGAATGGTTGTGCTTCCCCAGCGTTCACGTGAATCGCACCCTCGCTGGAGGTTAACGGACTAAACAATAGCAACTGCAATTAAGTGGATGTAAATGAATGTGATAGGCCAATTCTCACCAGGAGAACATCGATGTGTCAGTGTCAGTGCACTGGTGCTGGGGATAAAAGAGGAAGTGACTGGGATGAAGAAGGTAATATGTAGCACTTTTGCTCCGATGTATAGGCTTCAACTTGACTGTCAGGAAATTCCTTGGATGGAAGCAAGAGGAATAAAAACAAGTAACAACAGTAGTTCCTTCTATATATCCTCTTATGGGAGGGAAAGAAAGAAAACACCGCACTTTCACATAAATACATTCAAGGTATTGTCCCTCGTCGTGTACCTCAACTATGAGATAGATTGTAGGATATGAAATTGAGTAAAACACAAATCTATGTACAATAAGGGGAAGGAGAGTTCCATGACCTGGGAAGCTGAGAATTCAGAAGAGGACAAACTTCCCTGGCCTTTTTCACATTTGGAAATGGGGACTGGTGGACAGAATAAGCAGGCTGTAGAAGTTTATTGCTGCAGGGTTTCAGCACAGTCTAGAAAGACAGAAGTTGTGGAACAATAGGAAAACTTGAGGTTTTGCTTAAATTCAGCTCTTTAACACTTTGATACTTTGGGGAAATTTCCACATCTGTAGAATGGGGTGTGGGGCTTGGAAGGAATGTGAAATCTGCAAAGATTTCTATAAATTCTTTCCGATTAAAGCATCTGCAAACATTATGTGAGCGGTTTGAAAGAAAAGGGTTATATAAATGCAATGAATGTAGCCTGACTACTTGCTTCCTGTTCTTTGGGGCATCCCAAAGTACCTCTGGAATGCACTGTGTGAGGAAAGGTTCTGAGTCCAGCCTTCTGACAGGGGGTGAGCCCCAATCTACCTTCCCTCATAAATCCTCAGAGGACATCCCTGGGCGTATTAGCTCCCTGGTCTTTGATGGACATACCATAGATGGGCCCGATTACTATCATAATGCATACTCTGTCAAATATCAAAGGATGGAGAAGGAGAATAGACCAGATGTGTAAAGGAAGAAAGACAATGCAATGTATAGGATAAAAAGTCCTCTATTGAAGAATAATTGCTCACAGGGCAACTGAAGCTTTAGAGTAAACCAAGGGAAATGATAAAGATTAATAGATTGGTAGATGGAGAGAATGAAGAAAAAAAAATCACCTGGAAAAGAAAGATGGATACGTATATTTATAAAGTTTTTTAGAGTATGTTCAAACAATTTTTATTTTATTTTTTAAAAGATTATTTATTTATTTATTTATTTATTTATTTATTTATTTATTTATTTATTTGATGGAAAGAGAGAGAGCACACAAGCGCAAGCAGGGGGAGCAGCAGGGAGAGGGAGAAACAGGCTCCCCACCGAGCAGGGAGCCCAATGTGGGGCTCAGTCCCAGGACCCTGGGATCATGACCTGAACTGAAGGCAGACACCTTACCGACTAAGGCACCCAGGCACCCCCAGACAATTTTTAAAAAGCATAGTCCGAGAAATCAAAGTTCTGAGAGTAGATGAGCCCAGTGAGGACCCAAATTATTTATCATTATACATATATGTTGTATAAACAATGAGATTGAAATAAAGCTATACATGAATGAAGCGACTGTGTGTTGGTTTTTAACGTTTCTATTCCATTTTAAAATTGTTTAATAGAAATCTCTAAGTCTTCATGTCTACCAAGATCAAACCTATGACTTTGTCTGCTTATATAAATAAATCCTATTGGGAAAAGTTTGATCTTGAACACCTAAATTATGAGGAGTAAATACAAACCAAGTTTAGTTAAATCAGTTGCATAGCTGATTTAGATCAGTCTCCTTACCTCATCTTTTGAGAACAAAGCCTCAAAGAAAAGTGAAAGCAGTATTAGTGACACCTTATTTAGCAGATTTAGTTACAGATATTACAAATACTACACATTAGCAATTTCTTTCCAATAAAGCAAGAGGTGAAACAAAGATGATAAGTGGTATAAGTTGGACTATCATGCCTCAATGATTTAAATGGAATCAGGCATTTTTTGAGACCAAAATCTTTGAGGTTGTAGTGCATCTGACCTGTATGTTACTGAATGTGTACACCTACATATGGGCTAGCAGAAGGGAAGAAGAGGATGCAAAGCAAAAAGTTCAGGTAGTTTTAAAAATTATTTGCCAGTAATTTTAACACATCTATATACTGTAAAATACTAGAGTCATTCTTATGAACAGATAATGTGAAAAGAATGAAGCATGGGTAACAAGGTAGAAACAAACAGCATGCATTTAAAAGGAAACAGCAAAACTAAGAATGGGAGAAGATATTTGCAAATGGCATTACAGATAAAGGGCTGATATCCAAGATATATAAAGAACTTCTCAAACTCAACACTCAAAAAACAAATAACCCAGTCAAAAAATGGGCAGAAGACATGAACAGACACTTCTCCAAAGAAGACGCACAAATGGCTAACAGACACATGAAAAAATGCTCAACATCACTAGCCATCAGGGAAATACAAATCAAAACCACAATGAGATACCGCCTTACACCAGTTAGAATGACAAAAATTAGCAAAACAGGAAACAACAAATGTTGACGAGGATGTCGAGAAAGGGGAACCCTCTTACACTGTTGGTGGGAATGCAAACTGGTACAGCCACTCTGGGAAACAGTATGGAGGTACCTCAAGATGTTAAAAATAGGGTACCTTATGATCCAGCAATGCACTACTAGGTATTTACCCCAAAGTTACAGATGTAGTGAAAAGAAGGGGCACATGCACTCCAGTGTTCATAGCAGCAATGTCCACAATAGCCAAACTGTGGAAGGAGCCGAGATGCCCTTCAACAAATGAATGGATAAAGATATGGTACATATATACAATGGACTATTACTCAGCCATCAGAAAGGACGAATAACCACCATTTGCATCGACATGGATGGAACCGGAGGGGATTATGCTAAGTGAAGTAAGTCAAGCAGAGAAAGACAATTATCATATAGTTTCACTCATATGTGGAACATAAGCAATAACACAGAGGACCATGGGCAAGGGAGGGAAATCTGAAGCGGGAGAAATCAGAGAGGGAGACGAACCATAAGAGACTATAGACCCCAGGAAACAGACTGGAGATTTCAGAGGGGAGGGGGTTACAGGGTGATGGGTATTAAGAAGGGCACGTGTTGTGATGAGCACTGGGTGTTATACGTAACTAATGAATCATTGAACACTGCATCAAAAACTAATGATGTACTACACAGTGGCTAACTGAACATAATTTAAAAAAAAGAAAAGGAAAAGATGGTGGTGTAAGTTTGACTCTCTTGAGACAGATTACTGGTTTTATCTGGAGGTAGAAGGCAATGCCTTGAACATACCTTGTGTTATACAACAAATGTAGAGTTTGAGGAAATGTTAATCCACTTTGCTATTATTTACACAGGCCTATGGTCACAGAAAGAATACATTCTCTCTGTATAATCCACTTTCTATTATTTACACAGGCCTGTGGTCACAGAAAGAATACATTCTCTCTGTATAAATTAGGTAAAAATGTGTTTGTATTATGCTAAATGTGAGTTAAGAGATAGGTTAGAACTAGAAAACGTTATGTCTTACTTTTTTATAGTTCAGAGATATACCAGGTCAAGCAGACAACTTGTTACCATGTTTCTGATGAAATTATGAAACAAAAGATGTGATGGGAGATGTTAAAATAAATTTTGCTTTCTGATTCCTGGTGTGTAATAGAGAACATAGTATTTAATGTACAGCATGATGGCTATAATTGAAATAAAGTATTGAATACAAGAAATATGCTAAGAGAGTACAATTGGGGGCTCTCATCACACACAAAAAATAACTGTGTGGTGAAGATATGTTAATTAGCTTGACTGTAGTCATCATTTCACTATGTATATCATATCAAATCGGCACGTTGTTCACTTTAAATATATACATCTTTTATTAAACCAGATCAAACAATAAAAAAGGAACATGGTCTCTCTTTGCTCCAATATCCTTCTCTCAATTTCTGAATTTTACTAGTATCTCCAGGGAGTCAGTAGGGAGTAAAAGGGAAGTTAAAGATATTTATCCTAATTCTATTGGAGAAGAAAAGGTGGTTCACTTACCTGAATTTATACAGTCATCATGGATGGTAATCAGGTTCCATAGCATTAATTTGATTCTTAAAATAGGTGTGGATGCCCTTAGCTTTTAGCAAAAACAAGGTAAAACATCTTACGTGGTAGACCAGGCGGTATGAACTGTTTCCATCGTGCCTGGAGCTACTTTAGATACTCGCTGCACATCATCCTATTACACAGCCATAATAAGTCAGTAAGTTATCATCACTGATCCCACTTTATAAATGACCAAACTATTCCTCAGAGAGGGTAAGAGGCGTGTTAATATTCTCCCAGCCAGTGAACAGCTAGGCCAGGATTCCAACAGGTGAACTGCCCACTGAAAGGGTATTATGAAGTCTATGATGGTAATATACATACATGTGGGGACAGAAATCATTACATTGAGTAATATTATTATCAGGAAATTTCTTCAAGTTTTAAGATCCATCAATACATAAATTGCTTCTCCACAGGTTTCTTGTCATTTGAAGCATTTTAGGTATCACAAAGAATAATTTTATCATGGCTCAAAGTGGTCCAGATACTTAAATATATCTCTCTTGGGGGGCCAAACTCTAATTCCCATGTTAATGCAAGGAGTATGATGGAAGGAAGGAAGGAAGGACAAAGAAGAAAGGAAAGAAAAAAGAAAAGAAAAGAAAGGGGCCTAGGGTAACATTTGTCATCATTATAAATGTTTTAAAAACTATTTCAAGGGACGCCTGGGTGGCTCAGTCTGTTAAGTGTCTGCCTTTGGCTCAGGTCATGATCCCAAGTCCTGCATCGGGCTCCTTGCTCATCAAGGAGCCTACTTCTCCCCCTTCCTGCTGCCCCTGCTTGTGCATGCTCTCTCTCTCTCTTGCTCTCTCTCACTCTTTCTCTCTCTCTCTCTGGCAAATAAATAAAATCTTTAAACAAAACAAAACAACAAAACCTGTTTCTGGATATGGAAGGACATTGATGCATTTTGCTAACAATGGTATACTATATATAAGATCTATAATCTATATATATTCAAGGAAGAGGAACCGGAATTAACTGCAGTATGTGGCCATCAATGCCAAACACTATTCTATGCAGCCTTTGATCTTTATCAAAGATAAAGTGATTAAACAAAGTATTAAAGGTAAAACAAAGTGCATAGACTGGCCATCCTGAAAGCTCTTCATTCCATGTGGGCTGGTGCCATGTGCATACATAAAATGCTTTTTTCTAGGAGCAAAATGCACTTCCAGGATTTGTTGCGAGTTCCAACTGTGTCACCCCAAGTTCCATGCATATCTTTCTATTGGGTGAGCGGTAGCATCTTCTACTCAGACTCTAAAATGGTAGCAGAGCTGTGTCATTGCAAGTGTGAATTCCTCCTCGTGGAGCAGGTGTGTCTGCCAGCGGGCGGGGGTCAGTATGTCCAGCAGGTACTCACCAGTCCTAGTCTGTTGTCTTAGCCGGGCAGGTGCCACCTTGGCCTCTTCGAGGAAGTCAAACACTCTTTCTCAGATTCCTAGGATTCTGCATCAATTGTTAACGTACCAATTATTGACTTCTCTGTGTGTGATGTGAGGTTAATGAGAAATGACAGGTTGCTTTTTTTTGCCTCAGTGTGTAGAAGCCGCCGAGCACACTTTCCCAACTGCCATTAGCTTGAGACTAACTTCTGACATCTGGATCATATTTCAGCACACAAGCAGACACGCACAGGTTTAATATGAAGCTAGTGTTCACGTTATATGCTGTGTGCATAGCAATATATACATAACTCACTCAGGGCAGAATAGGCAAAGTTGCACTTACACAGCATTCTCTCTAGGTCCATAAACTCTATTCAAGTGAATCAGGCAGAAGACAGAAGCTTTCTATGATGCAACAAAATACTTCTAAGGAACATGAGTGACTTTGTAGTAGTCTGGAATGGAATGAGAAATGCAGTCACAGGATTAATAACGTACTAGAGTAAGAGATGGTGAATACAATCATCCTCTCCCTGCCCCCCCCCATGATCTTTATTAGCTTTGTCCTGACAATCTGACCTTACAGAGCTCTACCCAGTCCTGACAGCCGCATAAAACCCACAAACAAATAGGGAATTGGTGCAGCCTTTTCAGATTTAGGATCATGTTTAAGCTTTTGAATCAGATTTTTCTATGTGTGGACATGACAACTATGGAAAAACTGTAATTTAGGACATATTCTCTTTATCCTTTTATGTAGAATTTCACTTTAATGTGATGCAAATGACAGTAAGAAATACATTCAGTGAATGTTAAAGCCTTCCCATTAAAAATTCTGTATGCATTTTACATTCTAATTCATGTACAGTCAAAAACCCTGATAAAATCACAGTGCTGATTTGACTGCTGCACTTATCGTATTAATGAGGATACTTTATGCCTTTTGAAAATTGGGATATGGTCCATTATGTGATTGTAAATGATGTGATTGTATCACATAAATTTGTTATTCAATCCCCCCCTCCCTCCAGTCAGCTTTGTATATAAGAAGATTCATTGGTGAGCCAGAACTGAGGCCGGAAAACTGAACTGCAAATTAGACTTTCCTCCTTTTGTCTCTATTTCCATTTATAGAAAAGAACATAATAAACATGCACACGTGTGTGTATGTCAGTATCCATGTGTGTTTTTTCTTCTCCTTCTTCTCCTTCTTTTATAAATTTCCCTTTTAAAAGCCACAGGGAAAAGTGCACCAAGGAAGTCAAAATGAAAGAAAGAAGCAGACGGGCCTGCGGCTCCCAGAGGTACGTAGTGATTTTTCCCACAGGCCCAGCAACATCCTTGGCTTCTGAGCCAATGCTGGATTGCGTATTGGTTGCAAATCTTTCCTTCTCCCCTTTTGCAACAAGTGAAAGGTTTAAGGACGGTCGTTGGCTAAGGTTGCCTGGTTTTGAGTTGCATTTGCATTCCTAAAAATACCAGCTCCTCTTTCTGTTTATTTATTTTTCTGCCGTGCCTGCCTAATTAGTCATCATTTGCTCCCAGGAGCACCGGGTGGGAGTGATCTATGAACACAGCTGCAGGAGGCCTTTGGCTTCTTTCTGCCCCTGTACCTTCTGTTTCTGAATCCTGGCATAGGTATCTACCTTGGTAAAGGTCAAAGAACTATTTTTCCCCTCCTTTTTGTCACTAGAGACACAAACACCTCCCCTGACATCAACATCTTCAGAGTCCCCACAGAAGGAGTTGGAGCATTGCCAACAGAAAAGGCCTCAGAGAACGCTCAGGTTGAAACAAAGGAAGGGACCACTGGCCCTCAGCTGAGTAGCTCTCATAGCCTCGAAGGGCTACAGCCATCATTGCCTATTTAATGATGGTGCCTGGACTTATCTCGCAGTTGCCCAAGAGGAGCCCACAGACTGAAGTGCTCTCTTAAGCCCACGCATGGGTGATGGTCAATTGTTGCCTGGACCCGAGTGTTTCTCAAACGTTTGGTTTGGAATTCTTGAACACTTTGTAGGCTGGATTTTTTTTTTTCTTTCATTCCATCAAAAACTTATCTTCTGTTGTCTGGAACCTGGAGAAGTGGCAATGCCCTTCGCAGTGGAACAACCTCTTGGTGGAGTCCTCAGAGTTTGGAAATACAAATGCCCAAGTTCTTGACACCCACCTGGCAATTTCACATTTCTGACTCTTGTTCTTGCTCACCTTGAAAGCTGACCTTTAGGCTTTATGAAGCTCTGTGTTTTCCCAGAGCTCAGCTGTTATGGATGAAATTGCTTTCTTCTCTTTAAGGTCTCTGTCATGTTGTAACATCAAAAATACAGTACCATGTGCTTCATCCCCCTACCCCCACCCAAAAGGAGAGGTGCTACAGGGATGATGTGCTGAGGAGAATGCAAATATGATTGTAAATTATATCTTTTAAATGGCTTATGGGAAAAGATAAGTTGCTTGACTAAGATATACCAAAAGCTCACAGGGGGTCTTTTGTGATGGGAGGTAGGTTTTTTACCTTATTTCAGATTCAAGACCAATAAGAACTTTATACAATCTTCTGGACAAAGCTTGCTACATCCTAATCTCTGCAAATCCACTCTGTTCTGTTCACCGCTCTCCGTATTAATCAGTTCTACACAACTGTACCTTTCTCAGTACTGTTACACACACTGCATTTTTATGCTTCTGTTACTGAGTGGCCTTTTCTATATTTTTGCTTTATCTTGCATTCAATTACTCACAACTTGGTCTGTAGAATAGAATACCATCATTGCCTACATTTAGGCAACAGTACATTATGTCATCTTGCTTCATATATTTTACTTCTATCTCTTTTAAGAGGAAGCACATTTGAGAAATCTGGGCTCTGCCTTTGGGGAGGAATCATTTACCTTCTTCCATTCAGGCTGAAATTTGTCTCCTCACTCCCTTTGGTAATTTAAAAAAAAACTTATTTACATCTTCTCAGATCCTATTAGTTAGCTCAGTTGCCTAATTGTTGTAGTTTTAAGAAAGACCAAGTCATCTTCTTGCTTTCAATCGTTGCTGGTCTGTTTTATGGGTTCCACAATGCCACCTTCACGTGTCTGCTTACGTCCCTCAGAAAGCTTTCTCTATTTCACTCTGACGTGCAGCATCACGTACGTGGTCCGTTTCCCTCCCACGAATAGGAAATATGGCTAAACAATCTTCCTCTAAAAGAGCAGAGAGGAAGATACTCATCCTGGCAATATTGCCCATTGGACTCTATGTCCGAGGCTGAGCATATCTGATTCTACATGAATTTGCTCTGGTTTTTCTTCTCTCTTGTCTTTTCTAGTGTCTTAATACTTCCTTAGAATAAATTTTCCTACCTAAGATGGATCTCGCCTTTTCTCTCTTGACAATGCTGAGTAAATCAGGGTGTGGAATATTACCCATGCAACCCACTCTCTGAGAGGTATTGCTGGCTGAAGCCACGCTGTTCGTATGCCATTCTATACCCAAGTGTGGATAATAACAAAATTGATTTTACCCGAGGAAAGACAAAGGAACCTTAGAGCTGCTTTCTGCATTATTTTGTTCTCAGGTTATTCTGCTCTGAATGGTAAGATCTTTCACTAGAATATCGGGTCACATTTGGCTTCCTTTATAGCAAATCCCCTGTGGGGAAACTTCTGGCATTGGGCTATGAGGTGTTACTGTTCTGTGCCTGTGTGTGTGTGTGTGTGTGCACACGTGTGCATACACATGTGTGTGTGTGTTGTCAAATTGTAACATAAATAAGTTTGTGTTTTCAAGTCCCCATGAATACCTTCTTCTTTTTTTATAATTATTAAGAAAGTAGATTTTAGGGGCGCCTGGGTGGCACAGCGGCTAAGCGTCTGCCTTTGGCTCAGGGCGTGATCCCGGCGTTATGGGATCGAGCCCCACATCAGGCTCCTCCACTATGAGCCTGCTTCTTCCTCTCCCACTCCCCCTGCTGTGTTCCCTCTCTCGCTGGCTGTCTCTATCTCTGTTAAATAAATAAATAAATAAATAAATAAATAAATAAATAAATAAATAAGTAGATTTTAAGCTAGGGACTAAAACTTGGCTTTCAGATACAATGAAAGAGGGTTTAAAGAAGAATGTTCTGGGGCACCTGGGTGGCTCAGTCATTGTCTGCCTTCAGCTCAGGTCATGATCCCAGGGTCCTAGGATCAAGCCCCGCGTTGGGCTCCCTGCTCAGCGGGAAGCCTGCTTCTCCCTCTCCCTCTGCTTGTGTTTCCTCTCTCGCTGTGTCTCTGTCAAATAAATAAAATCTGAAAGAAAGAAAGAAAGAAAGAAAGAAAGAAAGAAAGAAAGAAAGAAAGGAGAATGTTCTTTAATAAATTGTACAATGACCATGAATAAGTCAACCTACACAAATTATAAGGGCAATGCTGATAACAGCCACTATAAATCGGGTGCTTAGTACATCTCGTGGATGTTCCACTTGCCTAGGTCTTATTAATTCACTAATTTTTTACAACTCCATTAGGTATGTATTACTATTATCCCTATCTTCCAGATGTAGAAACTGAGGCATAGACAGAGGTTTTACTTGTTCAAGCCATGGGTGATAAGGGGCAGATCCAAGATTCAAACCAGGTGGCACTGGCTCCTGAATCTTGACTCTTGAATACTGCACTTTCTACCTCATTGAGAGAAAAATCTACAGCCTTTCATACAGTGAGCATCCTACCAGCAAGATCTTTCACAAATAATTTAAGGAAATTCTGATGAAATAATGTGTAATTGTAATGACTTCATTCCTAATACCTTAGTTGTGATTCTTTCAACCACATTATCCCTTAATGTTTAAACAACCCAACACTCTTATCTTGAATAATGTAGAGAATTCTGGGAAGTTAGTAACATATAATGGTGGTTGCCTTTTAAAAAAAAAATTGCAAATCCGGTGTGTTTGTGATATGATTCTTTATACTATTACTCAGAATTTACATTTTGGTCTCACTCTACTCTCTGTGGATGATCCTGATTCTTCTATGAAGGTGAGTAGGTACCTACCCATCAAGGGTATCTCTGGAAAGCTCAGAGAGAGAATCAACTAGAAGTCTCAGTTTCTGCCTGTGCTTAAAGTGTGCACTACCAAACGTGCATTCCAGGGCTGATCTTTACAATGAGATGTTTGCAGAGAAAGTTTAGTGAATGTTTAAAGGTCCATGCTCACAGCTACTTTCTGAGCATTGTTAACTTGAGGTCGAGTTCTTTTAGCTCACTGCCCCAGAGTTGCCATGAATGTGCTCAAGAGTCCTATGTACACACAAAGAATGTAGTGGATGTTCTGTAATTTTGAAAGTTCGAGGAATAGTGGATTTTATGTTTCATATATTCTCTAGTACTAGCTGACAATCACTTGCTTCTAGTTTGTGTGGAGGTAAGAATAGTGAATGGAATGTCCTGTTGGTCTTGTACACGTATTACCCATTGGATTGTGTAAATAAGCATCAACTTACTGGTCAGGAATTAAAAATTAGTACAGTTTAGCATAAATATCATAAAGCTTTCTGGAGCCCCCAAAGAATTCTTTGTATCTAGCTCTGGCTCCAACCAAGTCGTCACTATTTGATCAATACATCAGATCAAGAATAAGTGGAGCCCCAAAGTCACACCATCTTATCAAAATAATTATCTTTAATTAATATAATTATTGATCCTGTAGTAGAAGTCACTATCTACATGATATAAGGCTTTTAGGATTTCATGGGAATGCTTTACAACTTAATTATGTTTCCCTAGGAGATTATAACATAATTCAATTTATTTTCCCATGTGTTTCATCAATCATTATGTGAATAGAAGGAATATCAGAATCTCGTTTCTATGTCAATTCTTAAAGAATTTCAGCAAGTCATTTCAGTGGTACAGAGCTGATTAGAAGAAGTCAAGGTCCCTCCCACATGAGAACGATCCCCTGCATCACTGTGGTGCTGGTGCCATGTTCTGTTGGTTTGGTAGGATGAGGCTAACCGCAGAAGCCTGTGATAGCGCGTGTGTTCCAGCTTTCCTAGCAGACCAAATTCAGGCCTATGTAAAGTTTCCTTCACGATGTGTAAGGAGCTGTGTTCTTTTCCGGGCCTCGGTTTCCTTATCCAAGGAAGGTGGCAGGTGGTATCTAGGCTTCCTTCCACTTGGAAAGCTCAGTGCTCTAGTTTTACTTGTGATTTAGCTCTTCTAGTGTCTACGGTGGTGCAACGCGAAGTTTAGTGTACTTCTGAATCACTGCGAGTCTTGTTAAAATGCAGAGTCTGAGTCAATAGGTCTAGGTGTGACCTGGGCTCCTGCCTTTCTAACAGGCTCCCAGGTGATGCCGAAGCTGCTGGTCCGTGAAGCCCTCTTAGTAACAAGGATCTAAACGATGCACAGAGACAAAGGGGGAAAGACTAGCTCTTCATCCTCCCTTGGTAACATATCCATTTGCTTTCCTCCCAGGGCTATGATTCTTGACGACTTTCTTCTGCAGATCACTGCAGCATGCCTCCTCTTCCCTAGTTATACTACGCAGAATTGGGGCTTCAAGAAGACTGAGTGCATCCATACAGAGCACAAATCCCTTTGCCAAGAAGGAAACGACAGAGCTTATCAGAAAAGATGTGTGCCTGTAATGTCAGCCATCCCCAGCATGCTGAAATATGAAATAAATGAGGTGGAGTTTAATTTTAGGGTCTACAAATTTGTAATGTGTTCATCATTCCTGCTGCCATTTTGCATGGCAGGTTGAAGTTGGCTGACTTGTTTTGTGAGGAGAGCTGCATTGGAGTTCTGGTTAAATCAAGTACTCAGCCCCTCTCCTCTTGCAGTGATGAGAAAGAGATGCCATTCGTCTTTGAGGGGTCGCTACTGGAGGTGTGTATCTCTTTTGCTTTCCTGGGGGCAGGCTTTTTGGTGGATTTTCCCAAGCTGGACTGCAAACTGGCTTCCCAGCAGAGGGCGCACTGCCCCAGTGCCGCAGCCCCAGAGCAGTTCCTCCTCTCCTGGGGTTGACTTCTCTCCCCACTGGGCTGGTCAGGGCTCCTGGAGGATCAGAAGTGGGCTCTTGCGAAGAGAGGAGATGAAGACTATTGTAAGGGAGAAAATCAAATCAAATCATTTCCGATTTGAATCAGTGACTTTTAAAATGAAAGGTCTACTTGGCTACTGCTAACGGGCAGCTTTTCATAATTCTCCGCTATTACAAGACTAACTCTCCTTTCTTAAAGCTTCTCTGAACCTTCCATTGTCCGGCATTTGTATCTTTCACTTTAATGAGAGCTAAATAAGAATTATATAGAGAATTTTAATAATTCTCACTGGACAGTTAATTAAGCAGTGAGAAGTCTTTAGAACTGTTACTCTTTCTGCCTTTTACAGACAAGTGCTTCCACAGATTCCAACGAAAGAGGTCACATTTATACATATATATAAAATGATGTGTGGGTTAGTAATTTTTCTCAGGAACAAATGACCTCCCTAACGAGCTGAAATACTGAAGTAAAAATCCACCTTTTGTGGCCCACTTTCCCTGAACTCTACTCTCCACTTTTCCTCAAACTTTTTTTGCACGGGAAATGAATTCCCTCTACCTTTGGGGGGGGGGGGACTTAAACGTGTTGATCTCGAGTTTTCCAAATTTGTTGTTCCTCTGTAAATCATACGGGCATGACCCAGCCTAGTCATTCATTACAAAATTCTTTTCTTTTCTTTTCTTTCTTTCTTTTTTTAAACCAGCTTCTGTTTTTCCTCATTTTTGATGGATCCTACCATAAACTTCAGCTAGAGTGAGTGCAGACGACCATAACGTTACTCTCACATAGAGGGTATTTTATTAAGTCCAGCAGTTAAAAATGTACAAAGTTCCTTGTAATAATCCATTCATTCTGTTCTCGCCTGATTCTTGGAGTAAGCCTGCACAATTATTCAAATCCCAGCTTTTAGCTACAGCATACACCTCGCCATGGGGCTATGCCTCTGTAATCTTGCTTTGGTCTTGCATGTCAAATGGAATTAACTCCCATAAGAAATGTGTGCGAAGACAACCCAAAGTGTCTAATCCTGCTGCTGTCTTAAATTTCTGAAACTCTGAGCTGTCATCTTTTTCTATTGCTTTGTTGAAGTTCTCACTTATGCTTCAGTCCATCCAAAGCTGGAGTTTAGGAAAATTTGCATTTTTATATATTTTTTCAGTTATGCTCTCCCTTGGCCTTTTCACATGTTCTCTTTGTAGAAGGATTTCTTTTTCCTTCCTTCAAATTCCAAGACCATTTTATACACAGTGGAATTTCAACGAGAGGTGAATTCACTTTTTTTTTTCCATAGGAATACACAACTTGAAATGCAGACAACACTAGTTGAAGAGTCACAAGCCAAATCCAAACAGATATGGGCGAGGGTGTGTGTGTGTGTGTGCGCGCGCATGTCTGTGTGTATGGATGTGTCTCAGAGTATTGTATGAGAGAGAAGAGAGAAGGAATAATGATATCATTATTACTATACCTTAACCACTCACCTAGCTAATCACAAAAACTAATTCTATCTCGATTGAATCTCAAACTGCATCATCTCCCTCATGAATAAAATGCCTGGTGAAATGAGCTTGGTGAGTCTACTTGTATGTTGTATTAAGAGTAGATTAGCTCAATGAGTAATTTCTTACTCTTCCTTCTCTAGGGGGCATCCTGTTTTAAAATCTTGAATGCCGTGAGTGTCCTCTTCCTTCTTCACCATATCCTGAACTCCGTTTACCACCTCCTGCTATTGCCAGACGTGAAGAATCTGGAAGAATACTCAGTATCTGAAACGTGAAGCAAGCCCTTAATAAATGTGTGTTAAAGTCCTTTGGATGAGTAAGAACAGCTTGTTCTATTCTTTCTGAGGGACTTATCCTGTTGCCTCAATTTACAAATTATATCATTCAATCTGGAAATGAAAGCTGCCCAGCTTTTAGTAAACTTTCCTCACAGCCTGTGTGTTCAGTCTGATAATTACATGTGGTACCTATTTTTAAATCACCAGTTATTCAGCATCGTGGGTTTTCCGAGGTGTCTTGACTAAGTGAGGTGTGGAAGGGTGAAATTGTAACTTGGTGTGGTGGATATTTAATAAGTGGTAAACCGCAGCATTCTCCATTTGGAAGTTAATTAAGGCCACTAGCTGACCGGGCTTGTGCAGAAAACATGTTCATGGTTTAGCCATGGAAACAGTCACAACAACGCTCAGCTAAAAATAAATGGCCTTAAGAGACATTTTCACTGATCACTCCCGAACGCTTATTGTTTTTTTTAATAAAGGAATTGTCACACTTTTGAGGTAATACCCAGTAGCACCAGCTCCTTCGGAGAATTGGAAGTTTTACTTCTGCCTGGCCAGTGGAAATCAAAGTGAAGAGTGATGTGCGGGACAGCTGCGTGACCAAATCGTGTTTTTAATGCTATGTGCAAGAATGTCTCTTAGAAGGTAATCATCTGTTCTATTCTCTTGAATCTCTTTGCCTAGTTAATAATGGCCTTTAATATATGGATGCAACTAGTTTTGGCACAAGATAAGTGAACTCTCTAGCATCAGATAGCTTATTTTATCCAAATTGGGTTTGAGTTTGTTGAAGAGCCCTCCTCTAGTGACAGACAATATAATATGAATTATGTTTCTGTGTGCTCATTGTTTCTTCATGATGAAAGTACTGTAATAAGACAATATATTTTACTGTACAATATATTACTTGGGCTAATAGGATTGAAAAAGCACATTAAATGTAAATGTCCTTTCAGCATCTGGATGGTGAAGTTAGATTGTCTTATCAAATATCTTAATGCTGTTCTAGGATCCAGCAATATTTAGGGTAGCTGAAATAGCTGAGAGCAACGAATCAGGAAAATGTGATGAAGGTATAACTAAGGTAAAGTGGTATCAGGGAGGCAGAAGTGACTCTGAGGCTTCGTTAGGCTCCTTGACTTCAAGTTGTTTGAATGGAACTATAAGGATTCTGTTTTAAATCACTCTGGTAATGGACACACTGTAATCCTTCCATGTACTTTTAAACTATCTCACTGACATTGGAGCATATTTGGGAGCAGGTATTGCGTGAATTCATCTGCCTTCCCATCCATCCACACTCCAGTGGGTCTCTCTAGGCACATCTTGAGCAGAATTTTGAGCTCAAATGCCAGTTCATCCTTGGCAGGACTTGGTAGAGGAAAGAGTGGCACAATGGGACAAATATTCTTACCACCTTCTGAGATCGGTACCTTGTATGTTGCATACATCATCGTGTAAGCAAATAGAAACAATTTCATAGTCTGGGAGCCATAAAGATTCAGGTCTAGATTTAAAACATCTTCCTGTTTCTCCTGCCCATATCTACATCAGAATATTCTATACAAAATTGACCTGGAGTTGTCATCCCTACAAATCCTCACTTGTGGCTCTTTTTAGCCTCGGATGAGCCAGCAAACGTCAATCTCTGCCGATATCAGTTGAGTTTTTCAGGCTCCATTTTTCTCATGGGCTACTTTACATGAATACAATTTTGCTGGTTTGTGCCTCCTCCTTCCCACTCTCCTTTCATTTTTGTTATTTGTTCTAATTTAATTTGAAATGCCCAGCATCTGACTGTGATCAGGTGAGGAGGCTCGGGAGACTTCCAGCAAGAGCAGGTCTCCTGAAAAGGGTCTTTTGGACACAACAGAATGAGCCTTTATTTATTATCTCAGGGATAACAAAACCAGGAGAGAGCAAGACGGCATGGCGGCTGTCCTTTCAAGCGGCAGCAACTTAGTGAAACACTCCTATCCCTAGGGTGTGAACAGACCGCCCCTTGGCTCAAAGTCATCCTGCTGTCCCTGGCTGCTGGTTCTCTAGGCCAACAAAAACAAGCATAACAAAACATACAGAGAAAGTGTCAACAGAAACCCCTCTCTTAGAGCCTGGTTTTTGGAAGTACACTGGATTTGCAGTCCACACAAAGGCTCTGGGCAAGATTTCATTGGCCGTGGCCCATACTTAACACTGTGACTCCTGTCCATGTGATGGAGCATGTGGCTTCTTAGGCGCATGTGATCTAGCTCTTCCGTGATTCCCTAAGGAAGAACCTCAGTTTCCCCATGCACCAGATGAAGATTACTGAAGAGCTGGACTTTGCCAAGAATGATGTGGGCTTAAATTCTAGCTTTATAACCTGCAAAAATTACCCCCTCTTACCCTCAGTTTCTTCTTTGATAAACTGGGCACGGCAGTATTTCTCTTCCTGATTGTGGCAATCAAATGAAATACAGAGATGTGTTATGATTGAGAAAAATATTAAAATGTTAATACCAATGTAAAGTTTGATGTGTAGAGCCAAGGTAACCATGCTGTGAACATGCCTGAGAAATAGGGACGCACTACAGAAGTACCAGATATTACCGTCCTTAGTATTATCATCTTCAAAATAGTAGGTCATTTTTCTCCACACCAGAAATGGGTGGTGATCCTCATCCCGAAATTCAGGCCCGGATCTACCATATCCAGAGGCTCTTCCGCTCTCTTGCAAAGAGGAGACAGCTTATGTCTGCTCCTTCACTTCACAGAAACGTTGCAGAACAGCTCAGTTAGAAGGGATGTAAGGCAGCATCCCCTGGGTCCTTCATGCCCCAGATATTACAGATAAGCAATTATCTTGGGTATTTAATTTCGTGTGTTGTGAGTTTTCAGGGAGGGCTGAGAAAAAGTCAAAAGTTCATGATAGTCTGTGGTTCAGTTCTTGCAGGAGAGAAGCATGATGAAGTGGGAAACTGACAGCTCTAACCTATCAGACCATAACCAGTGTCCAGCTACACGATCTTTACAGGATGTGGATATATTAGCTTTTCTGTAGTTAGAAGCCAAATGGATTTTTGGTCAGTGCTGGTACTTCATCCTGCCACAGACTCTGCCTAAGACTTGTATATGTAAAGAGAGATAATGACACTCCTTAGGAAACAGAGATAGAACAAAGGAAGGATGAAAAGAAATGATAAAATCTATGGCCCAGGCATGTTTGTTCCTCTTATCCCTAGCCTTTAACTCAGCCCCCCCCCCTTTTTTTTTAATGTTTCATGATTGAAAATAATTGTAAAAGACTGTGACCATGCCGTCTTTTTTTTTTTTTTTTTAAGTTAACACTCCACTCCCTTAAACCTATCCAGAGCCTATCACAGTGCCATATACAGAGTGGGCACCCAGTGCTTTGTGGTACCAAAAGAAATTTCCCAGAATATTCCATACTTACCAGTAAAGTCGAAGGCCCTGGAAGTGTTGACATCTAGATGATTGATGGACAGAATTCAGTGGAGTCTGTTTCTGGCAGTCTGTGGACTAAATGAACCACCAAGCCTTCTTCCATTGTAAGGGAAGGAGTGGCCGTGTTCTGAAGCCCAGACATCAGCCTGAATGGCATGACATCTGGGCATTTCCCAGCTGCTTTTGCAATGCACACCCACAAGCCTACCTAGGGGGGCCGGGGGAGTGGAGAAGCAGAAGGTAGAAGCTGCTTAAGCCCCATGAGCCTTTGTGTCCTCATCTGTAAAATGGGCTGGAGCTTTTTGAGTCCCAGAATTGTAGGAAATGAATGAAATAATGTAGGTTAAACCGTATCCCAGTGTCTGGCTTAGAGGAAGCGTTCCACAAAAGGGAGCAATTTTTATTAGGAGGAAGCATATAACTCTTATCTTTGAAAAGAGCCCCTTCTCTCTCCCTGCCTCCTCCTTCAAGCCTTTGAGGCATTTCTGTAGTAATTGGCTGCTGGGGCTTGGCATCTATCTGTAGAGAAATATATTTTTGTGAAAGGGCTCTGAGGTGGTAGTGTGAGGCGTTTATTAGTGATCTAAGGCAACATAAGTTGCCTCTGGTTTTTATTGACGGTTTCTAGCTGGAGGCACAGAAATGCACAGGCACTAAAGGGTGAGTTACTGTTGGTTGCTACTCTCTGGACCAGCAGGGACTTGGCAAGCTCTTGGAGGACAGAGTGTCTTCCATCAATCAAGAGTGACCCCTCTGGCTGAATATGTACAGGCATAAAGAGGCTCCTAAATTAGCCTCTGTTCTCCTTAGCTGGATGGATAGAAGATGAAATGCAATCCCTGGAGTGGGAAGAAATGTGTGGTAGAGGATTGAACCATACTCTGGAAATTCAGGCTGTCCCCTCCTGTCCAAAACAAATCTGATGTAGTTTTATTTTCTATGTACCTATTAAAGAATATATATGTAATAATCTGACATCGTGGGAGAAAACAAAGGGAATGGGAGATCCGGGGATAGAAGGAATAGAAGATCCAGGGATAGAAGGGAATGGACAGAGGGGATAATACCCAGAACTACTTGTCTAATGAATGAATTAAAATGGATCAGGGGTGGCTTAGGACTGACTTCAACATTTTTCCCAAGTGCATATTGATGAGATGGACTTACCCTCTGGGCAGGCATGGGAGGTGTGGTATTAAGCCAACTGACCAATTTTTAGTACCATCTAGAAGATTTTCATGTGTTTATTAAAAATTTCAGTGACTACTAATTTAAGACTGCTAAAGATCTTGCTAAACCCCATAAAAGCCAGGAATCATATAAAAGTCACTTTTCTAGAGTATGGTGAGGGTGCTCTAGAAATAATGCTTTTATTTCTAAAAAATATTAACATATACCCAAGGAGTCTTCTCCCTCCTCTCTAGTTGTAATTTGTCCTTTGGTCAAAAAAGGGAGGAAAGAGAAGGACTTTCCAGATAAAAACACAGCTTCGTGCCTCACATTTTCTAGTTTTTTGATATAGTTCAATAGTATTCATTCCAATGCCTGTTTGAGAGCCTTTAGTATTCGGAAAGCCTGGTGAGAAAATAATAAGTCCATGAACTCAACAATATTTTTGTGTTATGAAGTTTCCATTGCTTGCTTTCTGTGAGGCGTAAGACCAGTATATTGAACCCTGTCCCAGATGCGTATGTCACAAAACTACATCCAGGGCCATGGAGTCATCCCAGAGACAACCAAGCCAGAAAGTGTGGCTGACTCACCACAAACACGGCCCTGCTGCTGCCAAAGCGAATTCAGAAGGCTTTCTCCATGTCTGTTCATGCACATTGGTCACCACCACACACACTTGAACTATGAAGAACTATGAGAAGTAGTTCTTTCTTAGAATTACCAGGCCGTCTCAGGATTATCTTCCTTGAGGGGTGATAGGCTTGTGGTGGTCTGGATACACATGAAGATTCCCTTCTTTATAACGATTCATGCTTATGGAGTCCTTAGTAAGGCCGGATGCTATTCACATCACATTTCCCATATATCGATGCATTTAAATCTGTCAAGAACCCTATGAAACTGGTCCTATTATAATCCCCATTTATGATGAGTTTAAGGCAAAGAGGTTGAGTGATTTCTCCAAGGTCATATAACTAACAAGTGGTAGAACTGGGATGTGAATCAGGCTGTCTGACTTCACATCGTATGCTCTTCACCATTAAAGTATGCTTATTTCGCCCTACGCTTGCACCGGGGAACCCGGACAGTGAAGACAGACTCTTTGTCAACAAGCTATTCCTCTTTTAATCTGGGGGAGAGGGATACTAAGAAGATCCAACTTTGGAGAGTATTCTTAAAATTTGTCCTTCTGGCATCTGTAGCTCCTCCCTCTCAAACAAGCAAAAAAACCCAAATTCAAGAGACAGTTTCCAGATTCAAAGTTGTCCTACTCAGGACTGCGTTCTAGGACCACTCTTAACAATATAGATACAGGAGGTAGCCTCAGGACTCACACGAGGAGACCAATGGCTCTGAGGTACTCTTGACTCTATGGAAGGAGGTCCATTGCTCTTAGCGGCAAGATACAGAAATACGTCAATTTGAAGGTGTGTACCATGTTATCACAGGCGTGGGATTAACTTGTAAAAATTGTGAGCATTCAGGAATGGAGTCACAGTGACTCCATTTACTTCTGTTTGCAAATTAATTCAGGAAGGACCTTTGAAATTTATGTTATGCAAAGACACAACCTAGTTCCTCCTCTTGCGCCTCCTCCCCGCTCACCCTGGCTCCCCTGCCTCCCACCACCAATGCCACCATACATTTTTAAAGTCCTTTAAAGTTTGCAAAGTGCTTTCATATACATACTCCATTCTTTATGTCAGGTCAGGGCAAAATTTTATTGCATTTGGCCAAAGGCCATTTTGAAACTTTAAGAGAAAAAAGGACATACAACGTGATCTTTGAAATAAAGGGATTACAACAGAGCAAAGTTAAAGTTAGAAAGAAGTTATATATATATATATAACAGACTGACCAAATAGTTCATGGTTTTTTTTTTTTTTAACAGTTGGGGTTTAAACAAAAACAACTAGAAGATGTAAACAAATTATTTAAAAATAGCATTTATCCATCTTTGATTTTAAACAGCTAATACATGCTCATGACAGAAAAATTGAGGGATGTGAGAGTGAAAAATCAAAAATATAAACATCCGTAATCTCATTATGCAGAAAAAAATGATTATGTTTAGAGTACAGTCCTCTAGTTTTATGTTATACACACACACACGCACACACACACAATGGAGTTGGAAATTTCTTCATGCTACACTCAGATATGCAGAAAATAAATGCTGCCCTTTAATTTCTAAAAACTCTAATCTGGTCCATGTAATTCCACTTCACTGAATGGTAAAAACAACTTATTATCCATTAGCAGTATTTCAGTCACTTCTGGTTTGTAGGTCTCCTTTCATTTTAACATTCAATCCATTCAAAGTTATGATGGTTTATATAGTCTTCTTTGAAAGATGTAGTCTCTTGAGGAAAATGCTCAGTCTTTGAGACTCTCCTCTTACTGCCCCCTCCTTCTCTTCCTCAAGATGATGTCCTGGTGTCTGAGAAACAAGGCTATAACTAACACAGACTTCAACTTAGAATGAAAAACGAAAAGGCAAAGAAGTCCACTCTTCTGAGATGACTGATGTCAGGGAAGCTCCTCAGTCCAGCCCAGGGCACATGGCTTGCCAAGCGAGGGTGACACCTTGAAGCAGACATTTGTGCACAGCTTTCCCAACCCTAAGGTACATGCCTGATGAGGGGCTTGATCGGAGGCAGAGGAAAGGGGTGCTTGAGTCCTTGTCCTGCATCTGGTCCTACAGCTCTCTATGGCAAGGTCTCTTCTCGGCCTGGCTGCTCTTTGCTCCGCAGGTGTCTACAGCAGGTTTGAATTGGGATCTGCTCTTCTGTTGTTTGGTCAGTACTCTCAGATAACCCCTGGATGCCTCTGACTCACCTCAGTTTTGGTTGATGCTTTTTGATTCTGTGCTATCTCACGTAGCCAGCCTCTGTCCTGGAAAGTCCTTTAGAGTGTCTGCTGGGAAGGCGCCATGCCCTCCATCACAGGGAGCCCCATGCTCAGCCCACAATGCTCAACTAGGCTGTTCTGAGTCCTCTCTTTGAGGAACATTAGCAAACGTCTGGGTCTTGCCAAGGCAACATGGGAAGTGGGAACAGCTTACAGAATATAAATTCTCCACCTTCCTCTTCCTACCAAGGCAGTACCACTGGATTCCTTTTATGTGGCCATTCCCCATTGTGCATCTAATTGAGATAATTTCAGCTTCTACCTGAATTTGAGCTGTTAAATTAATGGAAGGTCAGAGGAACAAAGGGAGAGGTTTTAAGAAACTTTTGTCAAATTTACAGTGTGTATTCTGTGTCTCATCCCAAGTTCATACTTTTTCCTCATGAAGAACTTGAACCTCTGTGAGGTATCTTAGTGCTACACCGCCTGAGTCCAGAAAAATTTTCAAGGGAATCATCTGCTTCAGTGCTTTTGGCTTCTGCTGAGTTTATGTTTATCATCTAGAATAACTTTTGGTGAAAACTCACAGCATGCTATACAGAACCAATTTTAGCTGAAAGTTTGCATTTCCGCTCAAACTCTCACTTCTTTCTTTTTAAAAATAATTAGTGCTCTTTGCAATTGTTATGGAATTTGAATAGTAGCCTTTTGAAACTTAACAGAATCAAACAGCAGAATTTTCAACATTGAGAAGATAAGAGGTTTCCTTCTGGTTTAATTAAAGGAGCAGGAATTATGGAACTTTGTAGCCATTTAATGATGTCATTAACGTGAAAGCTGCCTAGCTGTGGGGGGAGACTGCCATGGGCCACCCTGCAGATTGAGCCTGATCCTTCAGGGCTCTGTCAGTGCTCAGACTGTGGCTCACTGCATTTTTGAAGGCTTGTTAACTAGATGGACACATTCGTTAGAAAGATATTTAATAACTTAGTTAAAATGACATCGATACATATTTTCCTAATAGGTTTTGGGGGGGGTTGTTTTGCTTTTTGTGTGTTTTTTTGGTTAGAAGTGTTAAACATGGACAGGTCACCTCATAGTATTAAAAGCTAAAAACGAAAATTTTCCTTCAGTGTGGTCAGCAGGTGGTTAGGCACACTTCTGGACACATATATCAGGTGGAAAAAATAATATTACCTTTGCCATACTGATCCTAGATGTTATTTATATTTATTTATTTACTTTATAAATAAATATTATCTATTTA
Source organism: Ursus americanus (assembly GCF_024610735.1). NCBI lineage: Eukaryota > Metazoa > Chordata > Mammalia > Carnivora > Ursidae > Ursus > Ursus americanus. The sequence continues at coordinate 26,294,011 of NC_142133.1, forward strand.
ATCCTATGCACCAAGGCCTTTATTTTCCCTCATTTAATCCCCTCAACAAACCTATGAGGTAAGTTTTATTATCCTTTTTTACAAACAATGGCACCTAGGCCTCACAGACATTAACTGACCAGCCCTACATCCCACAGCGAATGAGTGGGATTCTATGTAGGCATTAATGACTAGAAGACCATCTTCTTACCTACTGTGATGCACTGGCTCCCGTCCCTACGCTATCCTACCAAATTCGTTAGGAAGCTCAAATACAACCAGGCATGTAAATACATAAGCTATTTTCAACGTTTTCTCTTTCTTTTCAAGGAATTTTTCCCTCTCTATGTTCAGTTAAGTTTTTGTATATTTGCACTGTTGATAAAAATATATAAAGGAAGACAGTGAAAATAACCATATGACATGTTGATGATTATAAATAATTAAAAAGAAAAAAAGGATATAATGGCATCTGCCTATTTGCACCATTTTTTAAATTTGCTTTTGGTTTCTGTCAGAAGAATCATAAAATTATTTAGAGTTTGTGTATTAGAATTTGTGGTTGGGAGGGAATTATCTATGATTTTCCCTATGATTTGTATCACAGTTAATAAAGAAATGTGGTCGAACTCCTATTAATGTTATCACATGAAAGAAAGTTGTCTGGGAAATTATATGCTCTCTGGGAGATACACTCTCCTACTAAAATTATCTTCCTTGAAAAAAACATACACGTACATGAGAAACGATTTTTTTCAGGAAGTATTAGAATAAGATTTGCTATTAGAACATTGAATCTGTGTAGCCTTCCAGGATGGTGGGAGTAGAAGTTGGAGCAGAGTGATACAGAAAGAAGGGGAGATAAATATCATTGAAAGACTAACTCTTCCATGTCATTGGCACAATTTTGTTCTGACAAATATGAAAGATTAAAAAATAGAAAGCAGACATAAACACTTTGGGGGATATACATTTACTTCACAAATGCAATTAACTAAACATCTTCCAGCTATCTTCAAAATGCCCTCTGCTAAGTCAGAAAACTTTTAAATTGACCACATAAACTCTTGACCCCTTGGCCTCGGGGCACCTTATCTTGTCTAATCAATCAACCCATGAGAATTGTTTTTGAGTTTCTATGAAGTTCTCCAGACTCTGATGATCCTTTGTCCCTTCACACCCTCATCTTGATAGACCAAATTCCATCCTGGTTTCTCCTTTGTTATACAATTTGGTCTTCTTTTTACATTCTAGACTTTCTTCATTTACTTTTTAATTTCTCTTTACAGACTCCCAGTGCCATTCCAAGAAAAAAAAATAAAGGCGCTTTCAACAAGTGGACAAAACTGCTTCAATCAATAGATTTTTGCTTTTCTCTCTCCTGGAATAATTGCTGTTTTTTGCTTCCTTGCCATTTCATCATATTCCTTGAGATGGTGGTAAGGTATGTATACTATATGTCGGGAGAGAGTCTTCTAGGACTCTACACAAACTCTTTTTTTTCCTCTTCCATTAGTTAACTAAAGTGCGTATCTGGTCATCCATGTAATTTTCCTTCAAGAATACACTGGTATTTATTTTCTTATATGGGGGCCACCCTTCCTATAAGCATAAGCAAAAACATGTTTGGGAACGTTTCTTTCTCATTACCATCTCCCTTCCATATCTCCTCTTCTATTTCAAATCCCACTCTTTGTTGGTCCCTCAGTATCACTGAGATGCCCTACTTTTGTGTTCTTATGATGTATTGTTCAATTGTAGCATTTTAAAACAACATCATCCAGTTATTTGTCTTCGTTCTCCAGTAGGTGCCTCGGTGGCAAGAACTATGTCTAACTTGTATCCCCAGGATTTAGCACAGGATGTAGTCCATAGTACAGGCTGGGTGACAGCAGATGGAAAATAAACTTTCAGTGGAATTACTGCATGAAATGAAGGGTGGGATATTTGGGCTAAGGGAAAGGATTGCTAAGGAAGAATAAGAAAGTAATATGAGTTGATTTGGAGAATATGAAAACCTAAAAACCAAGTTCTGTTAATATCTGCAGAGTTCCTCACTTTTCAGCTGTGGAAAGAGAAGAGAGTACTTTGCTTGACCCACAGGCGTAATCTAGCTCCTCCCAAGTTAGAGAGTTTCCAGCAGAGTGAAGAATTAAGCACAGACTTGCATTATTTGCTGATGTCCTCTTAATATCTCCCATAACTAAAAGAAGAGTACAGTATAAGGAGCTTCTATGAGCTCTGAAAGTCGATTCATTTTAACATACACGTATCGAGAGCCCACTTTGTGTTGCAACTGCGGATACAAAGACAACTGGGACATTGTCTCATAATAATTCCCTTTTCTCAACCAAATTAGCTATTCTCGTCACTACAGCTGTCTCTATATCAGACATTCATAACACCACTTAAGGGGATCTCTAATACTTTCTTGTGAAGAACTCAAAATGGCTTCTTTTCCTATAGGTATGCCATTCTTCTCTGCCCACTGCCAATTTAACCTTAAGTTTTCAGTAAATGAGATAGCCAAATTGGGTTCTAGTAGTGTTGAATTGGTAGTTTCTTGGGGTGCCTGGGTGGCTCAGTCAGTTAAGTGTCTGCCTTCAGCTCAGGTCATGATCCCAGGGTCCTGGGATTGAGTCCCCTGTCGGACTCCCTGCTTAGCAGGGTGTCTGCTTCTCCTTCTCCCTCTGACTCTGCCACCTGCTTCTGCATTCTCTCTCTCTCAAATAAATTATTTTTTTTAATGTTAAAAAAATAGAAATAAATTGGTAGTTTCGTACTATATATACATTTTTATCTATCCATTTAAAATGTGTATTGTGCAATGACCGTACACCTAAAATGTTTCTATCCACAGGAATATATACATGAACGATATAGAAAATATTCCTATTTTCACAGACCTTTTATGCCCATGCAGCAGACAATAAACAAACATGTAAATGGTATCAGCCAGCATTTTTTTTTTTACAACAATGCTGTGAAAAAAATAGCTCTAAAATCTCTGAATTAAAACACCAAACACTCACTTATCTCATTAGCAATTCTGTAGGTCAGCTGGAATTGCAGGGTTCAGCATGCCATGGCTTGAAATTGTCAGTTGAGATCTGATCCACTAGTCCAGAGAACCCAGATTCCTGAACCAGTTGCTATCTGGGACCTGTGCTTCTCATGAGGAATGGCAAGAGTGCAAGAGAACAAGCCAGATCATGCCAGTGAGTCTAACACTCTGCTTCTCTCACATTTATTAACATTTTATTAACCAAGACAATTCACATGCCAAGCCCACTATGAATGGATCAAGGAAGTATTTTTCATTCATAGTGGGAATACCTATAAGTCCTATGGGAAAAAAATGTGAATGTATAATTTTATAATAGGAAATAAATGAAGAATTAACAATAGTAATTCAATCTCTCCACCCGTGTCTACCCTCTTGGTCACACTTTTTTAGGATCCCTCTGCATTTGAGATATACTCAGTGTCATTGCAGGAAACCTACAAAGGCCCACCCGGTTATGGCATCAGGTTCAAAGTCCATAATCTCATGATCCATGTCAGGTCTAGATGGAACTGCTCTTGCTGTAGACATCTATGCTGTGAATTGAAAAGATATATTATCTGCCTCCACATAGCTAATATAAAATGTTGGAATAGAAACAGGATAAACAAACCCTTGCAATCAACGTGGAGAAAACTAGGAGAAAGATAGAAGTCACATGGAAGTCATGGCTCTATAGCAGCTTTGAAATTCCGCCGGGTTAATTTTGCTGGTTCCCCTACCGAAAGGTTGGTTTATACCTTGTGAGGCCCTGGTTCTATACCAGAGAGTTGTCTACTCTGCCCTTGGAACTTCTTCCTTTTCCATCTTGGCCTTTCTGACAAGTACTGGAGAATATGCCCTTCTTGGTTGCTGAGCAGATTTCTCAGCCTGCTTCCTGCCTGTAAAATTTTGAGGGCCCAGAGATCTTTATGTATCTCAAACAGACATAGTCTTTTAAAACCCAGGCTAGTGACAGTTTTTCCAATACAACTCTCTCAAATTTTTGTGGGATTCCCATGTAGATTCTAGTCAACTACATGTGCCAAATGCTTAACCCACTGTTCTTTTAGAGACATGATTCTTTCTAGATGTAAGTATAGGTCCTTTGCTCATTTATGAATTGCACCCTCAATCTCCTTAATCTTTTCAGGGGTGTGACAACCATTTTTTTTTCTTTGCCGTATGGCAGTGTTGTAATCCCACACCTTTACAGAGAAATGGTTTAAGTTTTCAAACTTACAATCCCCAGAATTCGTAGGTTCTTTCAATTCCCCTCAATCCTCCTTGCAAACTAGTCAATTTTTTTGCAAGCTCATTTCTCCCTTATAGTTACTTATCACATCTGGATAATAGCAGCCAACTCATACCATGAATACTCTGCCTCAGAAATGTCCCAGCCCATGCAGTATGTGCCCATAGTACATTCTTCTGCCTTCTAAGTTATTGCAGCCAATGGTTTTACCAAGTGTTTTGTTACTATTACAATATGGGTTGTCATTTTTTTCCAGGTTCTTATACAGTTTTTTATCATTTCCTCTCTACTTACTACATGATCCCAAACCAAATGATGCATATTTTGAAGGATTTTGACAGCAGAAGGCCACTTTTGGTATAATTTCTATGTTAATTAGCAATTGTGACATTAATGATGAATTTGATAAACCTCACACTCAAACCCAAATATCAGAGGCTCAAACAACAAGTGTTTATTTTCTTGCTAATAGTCCCATGGGTTGGCTGAAACAGCACTACTTCAGGTCATGGGGGGCTTGATTCTAGGCTTCTGATTAGGTTCAGGTTTGTTCTAACTATCGTCATTCTTCTTAAAAAAATGACTACTTATGACATATTTTTCTTACAGGGAATAGTAAGAGCACCAGGACACAAGCAAGACACACAGCATATTTAAAGTCTCTGTTCTTATCAAGTCTGCCAACATTTAATTAATCAATGCAAGTTAGTCACATGGCTAAGCCTAACGTCAATCGGCTGGGGGTCATTTTCTACCTGTAGTTACATGGCATGCATATTATAGCGGGGTGGGAATCAAGAATTGAGAACAGTTCGATCTAGCACACATACTAACAAGAAAATATCAACTAGTATAAAAGCTGTTAAGAAAATAAAGCAGGGTCATGTTTAGAGAATGCCCAGAAAACTGTTAAGAATAGTTTCTTGGAGATGACATTTACACTGAGGCTGAATGTCTTCCAGTCTGATGGAATAGATGATGTAAAGACCCAGATGTGGGGATAAGCTGAGGGTGATGGGGGAACTGAAATAAGACCATGGGGAGGATGGTGGGAGATGAAATCAATGAAGCAGGTAAAGGTCAGGTTATTTAGACCTCTGTTGTAATTACTGTCATATGCGATATCATTCTGGACATTTCAGAGGATTATTTACCAAATGCTGAAAAATAATTGTGAGTTTTACTGGTTGTCATGATAACCCGTGAATTCAACCGGTCTGGAAATTTTTATACAAATTGAATTTTATAATCAATTTCAAATAATTTACCCTTTTGCCAGTTCTTATTGGAGTGTTGGCCTACTAAGTTGTTTCGATGGGAATACGTGAAGATTTTAAGGATTCTAGACTAGGGAGGGACCAGCTAAAATAAGAGAAGAGGTGGCCTCTGAAACTACTTAACTTCTTACCAACTCCAGGTATTTATTTCCTCCTGAGCTTCTTAGAGCTAAATGGAGATATAAAGGCAGTGGAGCCTCCTTTCTCCCCTTACTCTCACTCTTGGGGAAAACCTCATATTCCCTTGCTCCCCACAGGGTTTTCTAGATCTAAAATAGTAACAGCTCTGATTGCTGGTGATATCTCCCCCTGGGGAAGTTATGTGCTGGCACTCTGGCCACGGTGGCCAGCTGGGATGTAAACCCTGGAGGTGTAGCCCATGCCCTTGAAAAGTTCATGACTGATGAGGCCGAAGAATGACTTTCAATGGGACATGCGACCACAGAGTGTGGGTACATGCCAAGTTGGTTATAAGTATCTCAGAGTTTCACTAAACCAAAACCACAAAGATGCTAAACACTCAAATGCCCAAAATTATGAGGTCTTGAGCACTCTGTAGAAATGACCATTGGTCTTTGTCCTGTGTGAAAACTTTTGTTAAAAATCGGTATTTAATTAACCAGATTTTCTTTTGTCCCATCTTTCTGTAGACTTGGAGAAAGGAGAACTATTCTCTTTTCAAATACGTGAAAAAGGTAAATCAAAACCAGCGACAGGGAGAAGCTACTGCTGTCCCTGGGTTATAATGACACCTCCACAGGTGTGCCTTTGACTTCTATTAAGAAAACCAGCTAAACAGGTGAAATACACAGCTGTAAATTTTCACCGCAGCATCTTTTAGCAAGAAAGAGGCCGTGTCTAGATGAATCAGAATATCCTGGCCGGCAGAGCTCAGATACAATAATGTGGTTTTTCAGGAGAAATAAATGCGACAGTGTTTATTTCACACGCATTTGTTTGTCAGACTTCAGAGCACCGGGCAGAGATCAGTTAAGCATCGCCACCTGTCCCATAGGTTGCACCTCATTTTCAGGTGGGTCTCTGAGGTCATTAACACTGAGGCAGCTCATCCTCTGTTCAGCTCCTGTGCTACAAGATAGGACAGGAATCCCGCCAGGAGGAGGACGTGGGTCCTGGCTCCTAACCATCCCCGCTGGACTCCAGCTGCCAGCACCGCCCAAAGAAGAGAGCATGCCGCCTGGCCTGAAGAAAGCTCTCAGCCCAGGAGAGTGGCAGGTTAAAAGCCTATAGGATGGTTCAATCAAAGGCATTGCCTTCCTCTGTCCTGTGCCGCTATTGTACATTGGAACACATGCTGCTAGGAGACAAAGAGGACACACGTTTATTTTCAAGCGTAGGACTTTGGAACCACTTGGGAAGAATATTCTTGATTGAGAACCAAAACATTCCATGATGCTTAACAAACCTGCAAATTGAAAAATCAGCATCGGCCTGTGCAGCCAGGAGGCAGGAGAAGGACTTATACCCTGAAAAAAAAAATTCAAAATATTCCTTAAATGATATTTGTGTGCATTTGCAAAATTACCGCTTTCTGAATCAAAGTCTCAAGCTGTTTTCATCTGAGAACATATGTTGTGCCGTGAGACGATATCTCAGCTGCCGCCGCCCATGACATACCCCGCCGCATTGCATAATGGACAGTCCCGCGAAGGAGGCACTGCAGCTCCGTCAATGCCCCTGTAATAATATTTTAAAATAAATGATATGCATCATTAAATCACCGAGGATGACTAACTCAATTTTAGAAAACCCACAACTCCAGCAATCATAGTTACAGCTCTGATTTGAATATTTTCACTTTCACCTGAGCAGCCAGTGGGAGCCAGTCAAGCAGATTCGCATCCAGACTGTGCTCTCAAAGGAGCAGGAAGGAACCTGTGATTATGTAGTTACAGTAACGTCGGCTCCATGCCTCCCATCCGCCTGGGCTTTTTAGACTTTTCCTTCCTCCCTTCTTGCCTTCTTATTTACATATCACAGGCATCCTCTTTGTAAAGTTATTTTAAATAATTTATTAGATTGATCTTTTTAAAATTCTACCCTGGCTAAATGTCATAAGGAGAGGGAAAAAAAAAGTCTTCTAAACTTATTTAAAGGTTTCTACTGGAGTAGGCCAGTTACCTGCTTCACTGCTGATATTCTAAAAATACCTCCATGTCCGTACTATTATCCATTCTTCACGTCCAATTGCTCTGTTATGGTAATAGTCAGAAGCACACCATGCAGTAATTACTTACAGCTGACTGAAGAAAAGAATATTCAACTCCCCCACTGTTCCACTAGAAGGTCTTTATGCACTATTAACTCATTCCTGTTTATTAATACTCTACTGGTAATTCAGACTGCTGCCTCTCAGGTTTGTAATAGGAGGACTATTAAACAGCAATTACTGACCATATGGGTTGGCGAATATTTGTTGTTTTTTTTGGTGGGCATCCCCCCCCTTCCGACTTGTTTTTTAAGAAGCCATATTACAACATAGTAAAAGTAACATCACATCTGCATGAGATTAACAGGCTTGGCAATATTTCTCCCTTAGAAAATGCGAATTTATTCCCAGATTATCATTACTGGCTTAGGAGACCGATATCAGGGAGAAAGAGGAACATGGGGGAAGGTTGTGCATGTGTGGGAAGACCCCTACTTTGGATGATACTTTGGCTCTTATCTTCCCTGTCACTCCATAGGCTGTTTTCTCTTCCTGCCTTTGAGAGACACTGTCCCACCCTCAACTTCTGAAAAAATAAGCATATTTATTGAGGAATCCAAATCGAATACCATTTTCCCTTTTGAGTTCCCCCAAGCATTTGGAAGTAGCCGATTTAAAATTGAGCATTTAGTAGATACATCCCCCAAAGAGCAGGTATGTCTAGGACCATGGGAGATGGCGAAAGGCCCCTTCTGGGAGAGGGATGGCGTGAGTAATGGGTTCAAGTGGGGCAGGCAGGTGGTAAACGATGATTATGGTAATAGTAACGTGTGCCTCTCTCACAGGTAGTGAGCTCCAAGCACGTGGCAAGCATTAAATGCATTGAAATGGAGATGCATCTTTGAGATAAATAGGAGCCCAGGAGCTGAGTTCCATGGAGGAGCTGAGGAGTTGAGATCCGGAGGAGGTAAGTCACTTGGTGGGCCACCTCCACTGAGGCAGGAGTAGAGGCTGCGTGTCTGCACTCTCGACAGCCAGCTTTTGCTCCAGAGAGGCCAGCCTCCTTAGTGCTCCTTGGGGCTTCTCTTCCACTCTCTCCCCATTCCCATAAGGGTCATTCTCTGTGTCCAGACCCTTTTACCCTGTCAACAGATAGTTCAAACCTCTAAAAATGCTAGCTGGCCCCAATCTCACCCTTTCCGTTCTGCCAAGCAAATCTCGTGTCTACCGTTGGTGGGTGATTGTAGCTGGTTTAGCACTCTTCCTTTGTTACCTGCTGGTGTTACCTGTGGGAGGGCTTTCTCTCAGACACACTCTAAATCCTTGAAGACAGGGCCCATGTTCTTTAAACTTTTCTTCTATTTATCCCTGCACCTCCTTTGGTAAGGGACACTCAGTTGGTGTTAAGCAGAGGTTGGAAGAATTCAATGGAAATATGTTAGGGAACAAAAGGACGCCAGTCCCTACGTTTCCTTACTCTATGGAGAGGTAGGAGTTACAGTTTCTGTGTTAAGAATGGAAAAGCAAACAAAAAATCAACAACAACAAAAACAAAATGAGAAATATCAGCCCCAAAGCATAATAGTACCAAGGGAATGCGTAACATATAATTGACGTTCAATGAAATGAATTCAATTAAACGTGTTAGATCAGATCAGAGCTTCTTCACAGAGGGTCTAAGCCTTAGGGAAAACTGCAAGGAGTTTACTTCATCCATGCCCTGATTTGAACTAGAATCCTGGATTGTTTATGGCCTGGAGGATCCTCAAGGGGAAGGAGTGCTTCTAGAAGAATTTCTGCGGTGGGCTCCTTTAAAACACAGACTGATCCCAGGCCAGATCAGACCTACTTGGGATGATTCGAAAAGCACCATAGGCTCAGCCTGGCCCCAAATGTCTCATAGACTGAAGGACCTGGTAGGCACCTTAGAGATTAGCTACTCCAATAGATTTCCAAAGCAATTTTGTTTGTTTTTATTACTACTGTTTTTAAAGCAGAATTTATTTTTTCCAGTTAAGCATTATTCAGGATACTGACACAGATGAAGATGGAACAGCTCTGGTTGAAGTCAGGTTGCGAGGTATAGATGCCCAATGTGATAACACAGCTGATAAAGCCACAGAGACCCTCCTAGGAGACCCTACTGTACCTCTGTGAAACTATCTGAACACTGTATGAAAAGCAGTTTCCTACTCCAGCACCCTTTCGATACAAGTGTGTAGACTGAATGCGTAATTTCAAATCCACACACTTAGACAACAGCAGGATTATCTCTGGAAACCAGTCTCCTGGCTAATTAGCTAAGTTGTTGGTTTGGTTTGTTTTTTTTCTGTATCACCTACCTGTGCTAGTGGGTTACATCTTCGTGACCAGCAGGCCACTGTTAATAGGTACAAGTGGGACGTTGGAGGACCAGCATATTGGGCCTCCTCTTAACACCAAGCTGAGACAGATCTGAAGTCCAATGAGTCAAGGTAAATTGGATGGAGTACGCAGAAGCCCTTGACGATCCTTAATGCCAAACACATGTGGGGCAGCGGTGGTTCATTTCCACTTGTCCACTCCTGCACTTCATAGGTGAAGTCTCAGCTCTGGCTTCAGCTTATTTGTGTGTCGCACATGTGTCTGGGCCGGGATCACACGTGTGTACCTGTTGCAGTCCAGCCCGAAGTTGAGTGGAACTGCCACAGGGACTTGCGCGGGGTGTCGGAAGTTCTGCTCCTTCCACTCACAGCACAGTATACATTGTACTGTCATCTTTTATGGTGTTTAAAATAGGGCTGGGGGAGGGGTGGGGGTGGGAATGTCCACACTGCACACTGTCCTTTCATTCTTTCACTGACAGGCACCGAGGATATAGGAAACAATAAGACATGGGGACTCAGGGGATGTGGATTCCAGACCCGATTTTTCACCAGTTAGCTGTGTGTCTTGGGGACATAGTATTTAACCTCTCTGTACCCCCAGGTCCTCATCTCCAAAATAATGACCTCTGGCCCAGATTTGCTTCTAAAATATCTTTGGATTCACTGGGCCAACAAAAAAATATAATGGTCTCTATATAGTAACTCTGAGTTAAATCGTATTAAAACAAAACAAATGATTATAAATAGTCACATTATGAATAAAATGCTCATATATGCCAAGAATTTTAAATTAGGCTGCATGACAAAAACATTTATCTCTGATATCAGTGAAAACTCGAGATAAGTCAGTAAAGATGGTATTACGCCTTGTAAATATCATCCAACTGTGACTTGGAGCTGTGGGACTCTCCCCATGGGTGAGAACATCTGGGCAGTCTGTTGGCTTCGTTGCAGGCATTCACTTACTCAGTGCATACTCACTTTGTTCTTACCATGTCTCATTATTCAGTTAGTGAACACATATTAAGTTGATGCCATTGATTCATTCAATAAGTGTTATTCAGTGCATCTTTAAGGAGGAACCTGCTACGTATGTAACACTGTTTTCATGGTTAATAATAATAATAATAACAATAATGATAATAGTAAAAAGTTAAGTCCCTGATGATGAAGAGCTAATACTCTCATTCAGGAGGGAAAATATATATGGTAAAAAGAAAATAACTGACAGTGATAATAAGGGTCCAAGAGAAGTATAAAGGCTATAAGGGCTGGGAGTGTGGGGGACTGGTTACGTGGCTAGTGTGGACCAGAAGGGTTCTAGCAGGCCTCTGGCTGTTCCTTGACATGTGATAATATTAGCACAGGTGGAGAGGATGAGAGGAAGAGAACAGGATGTGCAAAAGCAGTGAATTGGGTAAGATTAAAAGATGTATGAATTTAGTAATGATCCAGGTCCATCTGGAGAAAAGGGTTTCCGTAAGAGACTAGTGGAAGCAGTGAGTGCGGAGTCTTCCATTTTGGAGAAGTATGGAAAGTCAGGTGAAGGATTTTGGCCATTATCTCACAGGCAGAGAGACTTTTCTTTTTCTTTTTTAAGGTGTTTTGATTAATGGAAATGTTTTTATTAGTGAAATCACAGAAGAGTCCTAAGGACCAACGCGGAAAGAAAAAGGGAGACTGCAGAAAATCACTGGGGGAAGAGGTGAGACAAGAGAGGTGTTAAAACCTCAGAAAACATGACTGAGGCAGCAGAGCTTGGAGGGCCCATGATGGAGGCAGAGCCCAGACGGAGCCTCCATTTTGGGGTTCAGCTTCTCTTGCTCTGGATTCTGTGGTCTAGAAGGTAGTGTGTGGTACAAAAGGAGATGTCTGGCAGAGGATACTGGAGGAAGAGAAGAACAAAAGGAAGAAATGGGGAGAAGATAGATGGAGACAGAGAATCAGACAAGAGTGAGAGATGAGAGGAACAAAGAGCACATGGTCAATGAGGTGGAAGACAAAGGAAATTAATCAAAATTATTATGTGGCAGGTTGGAGTTCAACTCACAGATTCAGGTGTGCAAGTAAATATAACCATTTTTTTATGTGAAATTTTCTCCTTCTGTTTCAAGGCCCTGTTTTGCAGGAGGCAGTCACGTCAAGCCAGTCTCTGCAACTTCCTCCCATCAAATCCCTGAGATTGTCTCTCATTTTCAGGGCCTTCCATTGTACCAAGGTGATGGAGGTGGCTGGAAGGGGTGGGGCATCTGCCCTTGGTTTCCATCTGTCTGCTGGGCATGTGTCAGTACTGCCACAGTCACCAAACCGTACAGATGACCTTTGAGGCAAGCTGCATTCAGGGCCTCCCAGGCTGCTTCTGTGCTCTTCTCCTCCACTACAGTGCTTGCGCCATGCTGGGAGTGGGGAAGTCCACCAGCCCCTGGGCCTGGAAGGACCTCGCAGTGCCATCTTCTTAACAGAGTTGCTATATCCCTGGCTGGCTTTTCCTGGCTTTCAGAAAACAAAAGTATCTGAGGTTCTGACCCCCTGCCTTCTCCCCACCCCCAGCGACCCAATCCCATGGTAGGACCAACCTGTTTCTAGATCTTCCACCCTTCCACTCTAACTTTCCTCCCTTCCCTCCCCCACAAATGCAGACAATTGTCTCTATTCTTGAGGGCATCCCACCTATGATGAGGCTCAAACATTTATAGGCAGGAAAAATGACATAGAGGGTTATGTGGCTTACTTAAGGTCACACACCTTGTTAGTGGAAAAAAATGAGTAAAAATGAAAACATGCTAGCTTGACTACCTTTTTCTTTTCCTTCCTCCTTCCCTTCTTTCCTTTTCTCTCTGTTTTTCTCTTTCTTTTTTTATTACTTTCTTTCCCTTCTTTCCTCCTAGTTCCCAAGAGGACTTATTACGTGCCAGGTAGCATACAGATACTGGGTATATCATATTGAACAAATGGAACATACTGCTTTCATGAACTGCCATTCTAGTAGGGGAGATGGACATTCAACACGTGCATACACAGACTCACAATTTAAATTGTGGTCAGTCCTCTGCTCACTCTGGCAGCACATATACTAAAATTGGAATGATACAGAGATAAGCATGGCCTCTGTACAAGGATGACAGGCAAAATCAGGAAGCATTCCATATTTCTTAGAGAACAAACTGATGGTTACCGGAAGGGCAGTGGTGGGCCAGGGGATGGATTGAGTAGGCAGTGGGAATTAAGGAGTGGACTTGTGATGAGCACTGGGTGTTGTATGGAAGTGTTGAATCACTATATTGTACACCTGAAACTAATATAGCATTGTATGTTAACTAACTGGAATTTAAATAAAAACTTAAATAAATTGTAATCAGGGTTCTATGAGAAAGCTCTAGAGAGGATTAATTTAGATTAGGCAATCAAGGAAGATCTTTCAGAGAAAGACACATTTGAGCTGAGAACTCGAAGACAAGGATGGGAGCATTGCAGGTAGAGAGGATGGCGTAGGCAAAGACTTGATATGTTCACGAAGCTCAAAAACACTTGTGTGACAGAAGTACTTCAAAAAGGGAAAATGGAACAAGATGTGGTTGGAGAAAGACAGGATCAGTCTATAGGGCTATATCAGGCAAGTTAAGAAATTTGGAATTTATTTTAAGCTTAATAGAAAATAAATTTAAGCAGTGGAATGACATAATCTGATTAACATTTTAAAAATTATTCTGGCTGCTCTGTGTAAAATGGGCTGAAGTGAGGAAGGATGAAAAAGAAGAGAGTCATGGGAGTTGGGGGCTCTTCAGCCAGTCCTGGGGAGAGATGATGTGGCTTTGGAGCAGAGTCCTCCAAGTACAGATGGAAAGAAATGGAAGAATTTCCATGTTTTGGAGGAAGAGTTGTCAGGTTTTTGGATTTGAAGTGTTAGAGGGACAGATGTCCCCGATTTCAGACATGAATGACTGGTTGCATGCGGTTTATTTACTGATGAGAAAGACTATGAAAAGAATAGGTTTGGACAGGAAGATTTTTAAAAAGATTTTGTTTATTTACTTATTTTGAGAGGGGGGAGGGGCAGAGGGAGAGAGAGAATCCCAAGCAGACTCTGTACTGAGCAGAGGGCCCGATGTGGGGCTTGAGCTCCCGACCCTGAGATCATGACCTGAACCAAAATCAAGAATTGGATGCCCAAACAACTGAGCCACCAGGCATCCCTGGACAGGAAGATTTTTGGTTACCTGCAAGAAGATATTTCATCTTGTGGTGGTGTGACCATAGCAGAGACGATGGTGTAGACTAAACTCAGTGTTTCTGATTCCTGAGCATGAGAAAGAAAACATTTACTAGCCTTCTCATAAATTGCAATATTTTAACCAAGTTCAAGAAAATGAACTTTAAGGAAAATATGTCATTTTTCTTCCCAACTCATGTGACCACCCCACCTCTTTCTGTGGTAATTTGGCATACTTCATATGAGTAGGGATATGGTGAGATTGTGAGAATTGATGGCTAACCCTTCAGGAATTTTCTGAGTTGCTTATTAGGTACAACCACTATTAAAAATTATATAAGGAAAACTTAGAGAAATTATGTTACAAAGAAAGGTATATATATTCAACACTTATCTCTTCCCAATTATCTTCCCACATTCATCTGTACTCTTGAGGTGTTTAGGTCAATTGCACCCTGTGCTAAAATACTACAGGATGGTGCACTACTGTGCCTCTCTTTCCCACTCTGTGCTCAATGCCATCATGTTGGGAGCCTGAACTCAGCCATGGTGGGAGTATTTGTACCTTGAAATGAGCACATGCTGCAAATCAGGGCTTGGTAAATTGTTGAACTGAAAACTTATGAAAATGGTGGGGAGAATGTCAATAATACAGATTAAAGGTATCTTGGGTTTGTAGCTGTTACACTGTGAAAAGCATAGAAAGTTAAGAAAACATTCAAAACGATTATCTAATCAGCAAAGAAGTTGCCGATATCATTGATGGAGGGAAGTTCCAACACTCTTCTTTGCAGTTTCACTTTTGTCTGACTTGTCAATGTAAAAAAGTTATTGAGTCAGAGATTGAATAAACAGGTGTGGGTTTTTTCTCAATGGCAAGAGTGAGTGGTGCATTTCTACACTATCTGTAGGCAATCTTTATAGCCATGGGTTTGTTCGCTTTTTTTTTTTTTTAAATGTGGGGTAACATAATGGTCTCAGCAAAATCCTGTGCTGAGACACCAGTAAAGCTACATGAATTCAGGGTAAAGCAGGAAAACCTCTCTCTCTCTCTTTCAGATCCTGCATCTAACTCCTCACCACCTGTTGTTCATTCTGCAACCCATAACTCTCTCCACTTTTTGTCCACTCTTTCTGCTGACATTGCCCTAGTTGAGCTCTTTGTCATAATTTTCTGAGCTCAAAATGGTTCCAGCATGTCCCTCTGGGTCTTCTGCCACATTAATGCTAGGAGTATTTATTTTAGAATGATGAAACCAGATTCAGGTGCCCCAGAAGATGTGGTATAGAGTTACAGAGGAATATTATTCAGCCATGAGAAAGAGGGGGATTTCTGCTGTTTGCAACAACTTGGATGGACCTTAAGGGCATTAAGTTGAGTGAAATAAGAGAAAGACAAATACTATATGATACCACTTATATGTGGAATATAAAAGAGCCAAACTTAGAGAAACAGAGTAGAGTGGTAGTTACCTGGGGTTGGGGAAAATGGGGATATATCGGTCATAGGTCATAAACTTTTAGTTGTAAGGTTAAGTTTGAGGATCTAATGTACAGCATGGTGATTATAGCTAGTAGTACTGTATCATATACTTGAACGTTACAAAGAGAGTAGATCTTAAATGTTCTCACCACAAAAAGAAAATGGTAATTATGAGACATGATAGAGTGAGTAGCTAATACTATGGTGGCAATTATTTTACAATTTGTAAATATAGGGACGCCTGGGTGGCTCAGTCAGTTAAGTGTCTGCCTTCAGCTCAGGTCACGATCCCAGGATCCTGGGATCGAGTCCTGCATTGGGCTCTGCTCAGCCGGAAGTCTGCGTTTCCCTTTACCCTTCCCCGTGCTCATGCTCTCTCTCGCTCTCTCGCCCAAATAAATAAATAAATGAATAAAATCTTTAAAAATTATAATTTGTAAATATTATCAAATCAACACATTGTAAAACTTAAACTTATACAGTGTTAAATTTCAATTACATCTCAATAAAGTTAGCAAAAATAAATTAAAAAAATAAACATTGGTCTTCATGGTCCAAAAGACTCTCTCTGGACATTTCAGTATGTATATGAGGCCCTTCACTGGGTGTCCCTATCCTACTTTCAAACCTTAACTTCCATTTCTCTCACTCCCCTCACACAGCCACATCACCACTTGCTGGCCACTGAGTATGCCATGCACTTTCAAATGTCCATGACTTGCCCCACTTTTCTACCTGTGATCTCATTGTTTTAAAGCCTGGTCAAATGTTATGTTCTCATTTAAGCTTTCCTCAGTCTCCCCAAAACATGGTCCTGTCAGTGTGCCCTGCTATCAAGCAGCACATTGTCTTATCATCACTCAGGTAGGTGTCTGACCTGTCCACAGGCCTTGAGGGCAGGCACCTCAGACCCTTGAGTGCTCAGCACAAAGCAAACGCTCAAAAGTTTTTTGGGTATTTTTCTTTCCCAGTGATTCACATGGACTGAGAACCCTTCACTGATGTCATCCACAGCCCTGAAATGAAGTACAATTTATTGGAAAGCCCAGGACCCCTGATCAACTTGCTAAGTAGTGGTTTGCCTAAAATGAACTGCACACGTGGCGGCTATTCCAAGTTCTTCATCCCAAGTCAGCCACAATACACCACTGACTTATCTGAAATCATGTCACAGAACACATTTGAAGATTTTCTCTTCATGTCAGGAGGTTCCCATCATACAGTTAGGTTTGATGAATATTCTCATATGCATTTGTCTAGTTATATGCTAAACAATCTCTACGTTAATTTATTTGCAATTTAGACAACTTACTTTAATGTCATGTTTGTTGCTGTCCTACTGTTTAAAAAAGCAGTAGGTCTAGAACGATCCTTGGACGTCAGAGCTCAATGCCCTACAGTCCATAAAAAGTAAGTGACATCATAAGAGTGTTATTATATCCAGGCTCTGCACACTGATATATGCTCCTCCACGCCCATGCATAAGGTCTAAGTTTCCAAGCGCGTGATATTAGGTAGTTAAAGCACAACGATGTTAATTTGTGAAAAAGTATGACTTATATAGTCATGCAATAATCACTAACCCAAGACTAGAATTAAGAGGAAGTAGACAAAATGGGTTTTGTTCCCATGTATTGGCCAGATGACTAGTACATCCATTACTGTTACGGGCTGAATTGTATCCTCCCAAAATTCATATGCTGAAGTCCTAATGCCCAACACCTCAGAATGTAATTGTATTTAGAGATAGGGCCTTTAAACAGGCAAAGTTAAAATGAGATCACTAGGTTGGACCCTAATCCAATATGACTTCTGTCCTTAAAAGAAGAGATTAGGACACAGGCATACTCATAGAGGGAAGAACTTTTTTTGACACTGAGAGAAGTCGGTCATCTATAAGCCAAGGAGAAAGGCCTAAAACAGACCCATTCCTCATGGCTTAGAAGAGGCTAACCGTTGCAACAATATGATATTGGGCTTCTAGCCTCCAGAATTGTGAGAAAATTAATTTGTTTTTTCAGCCTCCCAATCTGTGGTACTTTGTTACACTCTAGGATCCAAACGAGCGCACAGTTGAGGTCTTGCCTCCAAATGGACATGTAACTCACCTATCAAGATGTATCAGAAATGAAGTTTCAGAAGATATTGTCACGGCTAAGGCTACATATAAACTCTGTGTCTTGTGACTCCAAAGCAGTGGCACTTATGGTGGGAAAGTCTGGAAGATTGGAATGGCCCCTTTTAATACTGTCCCATAGCTGTCAATACCAGTACTCTGCTTTCTCCTGGCTCCAGGAAGTGTCTAACTTTTGCCTAGTAAGTATAAGCCAACCCATGCTAAATAGTCTTTATAAAAGAATTGAGATTCAAGAATGTCATTGCATGATTATTACAACTGATTCCCATGGTCCGTGGTTCAGAGCCTATTCCTTTAGGAAAGATGTGAAATCATTGCTAAATCTTAGCTTTGAGGACATAGAAAAATGGAAATGATTGTTATTTTTCCCTCTACTCTAGAAACCCCATTGAATCCCATTAAGAGACAAGTCCAGCTATTATAATAGAAAACTATGTGAAATGGCATTTTCTAGAATAGCAGATGTCAGTGCTTTCAGGATGTATGGCATCAAGATGACTATATATTTCGTGGCCTATAGATTAGATAACAAGTGGACAAATCAGGGATCTCGTATAAGAAATGTGTTTACAACATCCAAGCTTGTTCTTAGATATTTATTAATAATGATTTTTCTAACCAAATAATACCAAAACTTGTTATTAATATTGATCATAGGACACTTGTAAATTTTCTGCCATATTTATGCCTCTTGCCTATATTTGATCCCTCTGATAAATAAGGTGGATTTTCCCCCAAGCAATAGAAATAAATAGGGCCCTAGTAACTGATGACATTTGCCATAGATCAAATAACAATTTGGAGCTGGAGGAATGACTGGAACCTTCACCTCTGTACCAATCACTAAGATCTAGGGAGAGACAAGAGCTGCCTCACGGTCCTTTACACATGTTGATTCATTCCAGTTTGGGTTGTTTTCACTATAAAATTTAGAAAGGTAGTGTGTAAAACAGTCCCTGGGCCTTGGTGAGATTTCTCAAAGGCAGTCCACGTGAGCAGTTAGGATGAGAATAATCATCAGTGTTTCGCAGTATGTGCTCACTCCAACATCCAGATTCTTATTCGGTCTCCGAATTTGGGACAGTTTGACATCCTAACAAAAGGTAGTTTAGTCATCTTGGTAAATGACTTCATGTAGGTTATTCTTCCAGGATGTAGTTCTACCAAGCAAAGAAAACAAAACTGAACAAAAACAATGCTGGAGCAGGTGTTCTAGCCGTTGGAGAGAAGTCATTAGCGTGACATTACTCACTCACTTTGTTTCTCTTATAATAATATATTATTTATTAGAAGCATTGCTTTTTTCTGTCTGTGTCACTTTTTATAAATTTCACATCTCACATTTTCCCCCATTGGGTGTGCCACAGCACAAGCCAGTTATGTTTGCAGAAGGTGAGCCAGAGAATTTGTAATCCTGTTTTGACTAAAGCGTTCTCCTAACCTTATTTAGAAACCAATACAACATTTTGCAAGACACTGCTGGTACTTTTTTGTCTTTTATTTGGGTTTCTCAAATCCAAAATGTTGCATTTTAGAGCTTAGAGGAAATTAAAAACAAAAAGCCTATTTCTCATGTCCCTCCATTGAAAAGCATGAAAGGAAGAGAATCTGAATTAAATAATTCTATGAACACTGTACTAAGCAGACCAGACACGGATCTTCATGGTAGTGCATTTTCTTGCAGTGTGCAAAGAGCAGTGGTACAGTGGAATGCTTTCCCCTCATCAGACAGTTGAGAGTAAAACGGATTCCATTTTCTAGGTATCTTATTTAGTAAAACTAAACAAAGCTTCTGGATTTAGAGCCTTTAAGTGAAGACAATAGAGTGTGTTAAGTAGCCAGCTAATATTCTGCTAAAAACCCGACAACCCTCAGGGAGGCCTCATAGAGCGTCTATTATTGGATTGTGAGTCTCATCCGACATGTTTTTGATTTGGATAACTCCAATTCTAGCCCATTCCCTCGCCATTTCAAGCAGCACTATCACAGTTCAGGCAATCAACAGAGACCTGGAGGAAGAGAACATTAGATCTGCTCTTGGGAACGCAGGGGAGACAGCATGTTAAAACTGGGGCATTCGCCTCAAAATTGGGGCATGTGGTGCTCTTACAGAGAAGACTCTCCTCAGAAACTTGCTGTCATTCCCTCGAGACTGTATCAAGTTAGCTTGGATGTGGCGCGATGAAAATGCTACGGATGCAGCAGGAGAGAGAGTTTCTTTTCCTAAGATGATTACCGCCAACAAAGAACTCATGTCAAAAATAAGTAAACTTACCTGAAGAGTTTAATAAGCACTGATTGGTGGAAGGAGAGGGAAGGTGAAACTTGGAAATTGTGCAATTCCTGCATGTTCATCTTCTGTAGTCTGGCTTGGGTGAGTAGGGTCACTTAGAAAGGAAAGTAGGCCAAAATGAGAGGCAGACAATAAAAAGGAACTTTTTTTTTTTAATCAGGAAGTTTCCCATATTATTGATAGTGTCATTGTTAGTATCTAGTATTTCCACTAGAAACACCAAATATGCAAATAAAAAAGTGGTCATGAACGTAGTCACTTCACAATTAGCCACATTGATGGAAGACAAAAATACCTTGGGGATTTGGGGAAGTAGAGAGAATACATACACTTAGACAGATTATTTTTCATTACCTTAGGCTCCTATTGGCATTAATAATGTTTCACAAGGGCTTAGAATTTAGGGAATAGGCTGAATAAAAATGAACAGGTACAATATAGCCGTGAGTGTGTATGAACGCCATCCAAGGCCAGCATGATTACTGCAGCTTCCGCTACAATTAGCACACATTTACTATCCCCTCACAATGTGCCAGGCAAAGCTCTAAGTCCCCTCTGTGATAAGTTATTTAAATCCCCACAACAATGGGAATTGTTATTTCCATTTTACAGAAAGTGGAACCAAAGCACCTAGAGGTTGAGTAACTTGCTCCTAGGACCATGGGACTCATAGCAGAACTAGGATCCAAAGTGCATTATTATGCTTCTTCACAACGATGACTCTATGCTGCATCTGTAATGGGAGGATGAAATGGAACTCAGATCTGAATGGAGAACCTATATAGGAAATAGGCCGTACATGGTTAATTAGCTAACCTGTAGGGTTTTAAGGAGTTGACAGCTTAGGAATAAGTCAATTCTAGAAATAGTTTAGGAATACATAGTTGAATAAATCCTGGTATAATACCTGCTCATTCTAATACACAATATGTTTTAGTTCTGTAGGACCTCGTGGCCCAATGATATATACTTTGAATTCTTTCTTTCTGAAATAAACTAATTGAACTCATGAACAATAAGGCATGCTCGGTACTTTCACCCATGTACACTGATTTGAATAACATTTATTGAAGTACTGGGTCATTCCATTTTTGAATCTCTGTCTCTCATCCTGACAAATTTTGGTTGGATGGGAATTACATGGAACTCATCCTAAAAAAAAAAAAAAAAAAATATATATATATATATATATATATATATCCTATTTCACTGAAGATATTACTTTATAACTGTGTCTAAATGTCATTTGTCTTCTAGACAACGCAGTAAAGAGAAGAGCCCAAGGACTTGAGAGAAGGCTTAGAACGTGATGATGGAGGCATAGCTCTGCTAAGGGAGATGAAGGGACTTTCTCACCCCTGGTTCACTTGAATGTGCAGCGTCCAGTGAAAGTGACAAGAGAGGATGGTGTTTGTGAAATGTACACATGCAGTGACATCCTCACCTTTCCCACTGATGCCACTGTAGATGTTTTGCCAGCCCTGTCTACACTCTCCACACAGCATGGTCTACTTTGGCGGGCCCTTTACCGAATTTTTAACCCTTGAAGATGCTAAGATGGAATTACACATATGGTACGAACAGAATGAATGGAAGCAAGTGAGTGCAAAGAGACACATACATTTAACCTCAGGAAGATAGACAAATAGGTCTTTCTTAAATTGGCACAGAACTATTGGATCGTTCTTTATGTGATTATTCCTTCTTAATTTTGGTAAAATATTTCAGTTTGGGGAAATACCTTTCCTCGCTAATAAGATATAAGAAGAGAACACTTCAAATATTTGCAGCTCTTCCTCTAGAATTTTGTGCTAATTTTGCCTCTCTCCCTCCTCTTGGTATTTCTTTCTATGCAAATCATACTTGTATATTTCTTCCAATGTATTTTTCATGAAGAAAACATAGTAGAAAATCAAAGATAAGCAGAACCGATCAAGGCAGAGCTTCACCTTTCTCCATGAAGTGCTTCCAGACTTTTTTTTTTTTTTTTAAGATTTTATTTATTTATTTGACAGAGAGAGACAGCCAGCGAGAGAGGGAACACAAGCAGGGGGAGTGGGAGAGGGAGAAGCAGGATCCTAGCGGAGGAGCCTGATGTGGGGCTCGATCCCAGAGCACCGGGATCACACCCTGAGCAGAAGGCAGACGCTAATGACTGCACCACCCAGGCGCCCCGCTTCCAGACTTCTTTAGATGTAATGCTCTTGAAGGCAAGAAACATGTTGATTTTATCTTTGTTGGTGTCTGGCACATATTAGGTACACAGTAAATTATCTGACTGTATCAATTAATGAGTAAACAAGAATGGATGAAGAAAGTAGATGTTTTTGTAAGGCTCTCAAAGATGATTTATAGAACATTTTGGAAATGGGCCCACTTTGTTTCCAAAGGAAATTTTACTTTCAAATTAAAAAAAAAAATTTAGCCAAATGAGATTTTGGGGGATTTCATGTGATTAACTCTTTACATTATCTCGTAGTAATTATACAGACATCTCTATTTATGTAAACATGGTGAATGCATCATAACACTAGAATAAGTGTACAAATACTGCATGTCAAATTAGGTTATAATCACTTTCAAGGGACGTGATTTCCTAGTTAAACAGATTCGTTTACATCTTGCGAAATAAAAAATAAGTGAAAATAACTATATAAAATCAGGCTTACAGCTGGACAGATCTTCTTGGCAATGGTCCAGGCACTGAGCGGGGAAAGCCCCTCCAGCTGAGGGATTCTCAGGATGCCCAAGATGACGGCAGGCTCGGCCTGGAGAGGGGCCTTCAGCTGCCGTCCTGACTGCTCTGGGTCCCTGGCTATCTGCGGGGAGATGGGCTGTCTTCACACTTCAGGTGAGATGCTCCGCTGTGAGGGGTTTGGGGAGGGATGGGGGAGGGGAGGGAAACTTGCTCTATAGAGGAGAAAACAAAGCCAGTTCAACCTTTCACCCTTAGGTAAAAAGCATAATAAAATAAGTCAGGGATCCTCTACCGAAAAAGCAAATAGTTGAAGTAGCATTGGCATCATAGGGGCCTAGAGTCAGAGTTTGAGAACCTCTGATCATCTGGTCCAATGCTGATAATACAGATGAAGAAACCATCCACAAGGCGAGAAGTGGGACGAGATGGAGCCTGTAACTTTTCTCCCCATATCTGGTGCTTATTTATAGGACAACTGAAGCTCACCCTTTTGAGGGAGATGACTTTTTAAATGCGGTTCATTTTGATGCATATTTTTAAAAAATACATTTCATGTCACCCTGACTTAGCCAGTTTCAGTGGCAGAGGGGCATGTCGTAAACCTCAGCCAGACGTGGCGTGGTAATGTCGTGGTGCTCCCTATGGCTAATCGGGCATAGTTTACCTTGCACTAAGCTCCGGTGAGCAGGGGCTTTTGGTTGTCTTTTCTCCGTGTCGCCATCATATTCATCTGCTACTTATTTTCATTAATTACAAGAAGTTACCAAAGCAGTGATTTTTTTTTTGAACCCATGAACTGTGACTTGGAGGTAGTTCAGCGTTTCTGCTACTGGGTCTGTTTTGTTGTTGTTGTTGTTTCACTGATACTCATGTTTTTTTAAAATATATTTGTTGAGGGGCGCCTGGGTGGCACAGTCGTTAAGCGTCTGCCTTCGGCTCAGGGCGTGATCCCCGTGTTCCGGGATCGAGTCCCACATCGGGCTCCTCCACTGGGAGCCTGCTTCTTCCTCTCCCACTCCCCCTGCTTGTGTTCCCTCTCTCGCTGGCTGTCTCTCTGTCACATAAATAAATAAAATCTTTAATATATATATGTGTGCATATATATATATATATCTGTTGAATGTTAGTTCTCTGCCCTGCTGCGTGTACGTTAGCTTCTTCTCATGTTCCACTGGTTGAATTGTCCTGAGCAGGGCTTGGCAAACGACGGCCAGTGAGCCAAATCTGGCCCACTGCCTCCTTTTGTAAATAAAATTTTATTGGAACACGGTCACACTCATTTGTTTGCATATTGTCCGTGGCTGTTTCTGCACTGCAACAGCAGTGCTGAGTAGTTGGGATAGAAACTAGATGGCCCATAAAGACTAAAATATTTGCAATTTGGCCCTCGACAGGAAATTTTGCCAACCATGGTCTTGAGAACACTCAGGATCTAGCTGGCTTGGTAAGAGAGCCAAATAAAATAGATGGCACTAAATTAGCCACCCCGGGCACGACTCACTCTCAAGTGTTTGTGGCCACGAGTCACAACCGTGGCACTAAACAATGAGGAGAGTACAGGCAAAATAGTCTTCTGAGAAATACAAGCCTCCTCCGGATTCATTTAAGTTATTTTCAAACCCTGTTCCTGGAACCATCCCTAATCTGTACTAATACTACAAACTTGTAGCTTTTGCATTACGAATTTATTGTTATTTCTTTTACCTCCTTTTTTTCAGGGAAAAGGTAATTAGGCTATAAACAGAGGTCTGACAACTAATTTCAGTCAAGGCAAAATTAATACAAAGCAAGCAGATAATTTTAGTCATGTGAAATTAAAATAGATATTTTTTAATGACATTCTAAAAAAAAATCCAAGCCTATTTTTTTTGCCCTTTGTTTTCCCCTACCTTACCCTGTTCTCACGCAAGCCCCTACTCATGTAGGTAGTGACATTTGCTAGTTTAGGTGAAATACCAGCCCATGGCTACAACTGTCCTGCTGGCTCCTCCTTCCCATCCCCACTATTGATCTTTGCGTGGAGACCTGCTTCTTCTCTCTCCTTCTCGGGGATTCTGGGACACTGACAAGACAGCAAGCACATCTGAGGGAAAGGTGGGCACTGCTCACCCCTTAAATTTCCAAATTTTCATTGACATTAATAAGAGCCCCTTTGCTAAATCTATTTTAGAACTTCAAAAATTTAAAGGTTAGTGGCGTCGTGGGTGTGTGTGTATTTCTGGGGGGAGATTCCAACATTGCTGTGCTCTGTCACTCCAAGAACATATTAAATATGCATCTCAATGTCAGCAGCACCTTGAGATGCTATCTCCAAAATTATCACCTGCCTTCTGAAAACCATAACCCTAAAAATATTGATTGGTTAAAAGGCAGGATCTGAAGGAATGAGCCAGTGTCTCTGTGAATTATCCTAATCAAATAAGGATAGTATTAACCTAGATACTCACTGATCTGCCAGTATTTGGTTTGAAATGTAGGCATCTCAACTGAAGTTATGTGTTTCATTCTTTTGAATATTTCTCCCAGACATTTAAATACATTACCACTAAGCCAGAACCAAGAAAAGCATAAAAAGCATTTTAGGGAATAAATTCAGCAAGTTTCCATTTGTACCAGATAGTAAAATTGTTGACATGCATTATGAGGCATGTGTATTTTTCAGCCTGTCAGGTCTCAGTCACGTGCTCAAGGTGGACTCTTTTGGCTGCTCCGGGTTATGTAGGAAGATCTCACCCCATCCAGGTAGCAGTGCTCCCTAATAAATAGAGAATGTCCAAGTCACCTGGCATAGCTATTTAGGCAAGTCAGAAGAAAAGCTTATTTCATTAATTATGCTATAAATGTAACTTCAGCGGAGGGTAGCCAGCTAAATACAAGACGGAAGGGCTGGTAGGGATCCTCTCCATTGAGGTGTGGAGCTTCACGCAATTTTATTTAGAGGCACTTCCATTACTAAGGAGACTATGAGTTGATCGACTGTGTCTTAGAATTAACTACAGTGGTGGAAACACAAATTGCAAACCAGCATGAAGTCACAAAGGGAACGGAGAAAACAGGAGAGGTAAAAGTCGGGGACTCACGTGTGCTCTTCGTTTGCCTTCACGGAAATAAGTGTGGGCCCAGCTGCCCGGCGTCCGCGGTGAGCCGAGCGAGCCTGATTATTGCCAAGCAGAGCGCCTAATGAGACGCGGGGCCCACGCCGCTGTCCTGTCTCTTCTGGTTTCAGAGGAGCCTGGATTTTTGTTGGAGGCAAATAAGATTGTGTCCCCTCTGCTTTGTATCCTGGAATGAAATAGGATTGGTAAGGGAAGAGAGGACCTGGCCTGGAAAGGTCTTGGCCACGAGTTATTTTTGTGGGCCCCTGAGGAAGGTTCCAGTATAATAACTGTGTGTAGTGATAAGAGGAGCCCATGTAGGCTCTGAGCCCCCTGGGTGCCACCATTGTCTCTGAAGCCCTGGGCAGGTGCCCCTTATTCCTGCGGGGGACTGTCAGCGCTAGCCTTCTCGGTGCTCCCTTTGTCCTTGCCAACGGAGAAGTGCAGATCAAAATTAAACTTTAAGCCTCTCCAAGAGTCATAGTAGTTTTTTCTCTTTTCCTGATGCCTTGACTGATTTTTCTCCAGATTTGGGGCTCGGGAAAATATTTAGATTTCCCACAAATGGCCGGGATGGAATTTCCTCATGAAAACCCTAAATCATAATCCATCAAAGAGTAATTCTGTGGACTATGTCATGTATGTCTCTGTGTTTCCCATGGTGACCTCGAGACACTGTTGGTGACTAAACTGATAATTGTTAAATAAACCCTGACGATATTTAGCTTTTATTTGCATATCCCTCTCAGTTTACTAAGTGATTGTACAACTATTAGCTCTTTGCCATTATGGAACATAAGAAGTAGCAGGGAGATCTGTAGGAGAAGGAAGGGAAGAATGAAGGGGGGGGCGGTAAACAGAAGGGAGAATGAACCACGAGAGACTATGGACTCTGGGAAACAAACCGAGGGCTTCAGAGGGGAGGGAGGTGGGGGATTGGGATAGGCCAGTGATGGGTATTAAGGAGGGCACATACTGCATGGAGCATTGGGTGTTATATGCCAATAATGAATCATGGAACACTACATCAAAAACTAAGGATGTACTGTATGGTGACTAATATAACATAATAAAAAAAATTATTATAATAAAAAAAGAAGAAGAAGAAGATCAACCCACAGCAGAGCAAACTTCGTTCTCCTTGTAGACATGAGGAGACAGACTCCAGGGCAAAGATTTGGCCCGGGTCGGATGGCGTCTCGTTGCCAGATTCTGGAGGAAAACTCCTGACTCTAGCATTATGCTAAATTTCCCAACAGTCTGTAACATCTTTGAAACATCTCTCCAAAGTGGAAACCTTGTTTCTTATTGGCTTTTTGTCTCTAAAGGTGCCAAGTCCAAGGAAAGCTAGTTGAAAACCCCCAGGCATGTGGGAGGTGCTGGAGGCAGCGGTGTGCTCAGTGCCTCAGCCTCACAGGGCCAATGGAGACCATCTCTTCCCACCTCCAGGTTCAGTGATGTCACGGCAGTAGCTTGAAATTGGCCATGACAGCAGTGTTTACACCATGGAAATTGTCTACCACCATGAATCAGTGAGACTTGGTTAGTTATCTCCCAAGAGAGTTAGTTGTCAAATATCTACCCAGCACACCGCTGGTTAGAAATCTGGGCAACTCCGCAAAGATTTCCTGACGCTTAGAATATATTCCAATGTGCTTGGTTTGTAAGACACTAAATTTCTTTGTGAAACCTTTTAAATATATCCTTTTGTAATCTTTTGAAACTACAGGTAGGAGAACATCAAAGTATCTTCTGGGAGAGGGAGAGTGAGGTCTGGGAATAAAATTAGCTACTTGTTTAAGGCTATGGGTGTTTGTGAACATGCGAGTGTGCTTTAAATTACACATAATTTTAAACAACTGTGTAAAAAGAGTTTTAAAAGTTTAATGGTGCTGAACCACGAATAGGAATTAAGAATTGAAAAGGAAATACAAAACTATACCTTGTTTCTCTGCTTTAAAAAAATAAGTTTCCTTCTCATTTGCAATTAAGATAGAAGAATTTGCATAAAATGTGTAAAATTAGAGATAATTGAACTACAGTAGCTATAAAAGTGGCTTTTCCACTTAAAAAATAAATCAGATGTCCACTAAAAGGGTGTAAGAGCCATGCCCCCCCCCCCCCACCTACCTCTCCCATTTGGGTCTCTGGTATTTTTCACACTTTTATAGCTGATTTTTATTGCCAAACAATCCTTGGAGTTTGTGGCAGCTCTGAGACAGCAGCTGGCCCAGGCAGGCCTGTTAACTCTGGCATGTTAAGGACCCTTCAGAAGATTTCAAATCCAGCCTCAACACCCAGGTCAGTAGATCGAATCCAAGGGGACCTTAGGGAGGCTGCAAGTGGGAGTCAGAAGAAAAGGGAACATGGGGAGAAAGGAAGACAAGAAAAGCCAAAGTACAGAAATGCCTTGAACCTAAACATCAATAGCTGTTTTTGTTTCCCTGTACCAGCTGCCCCCCCGCAACCCGCCACTCCGAATCTCAAGTTTTAAAGGGCCAGTCTGGAAAAGAGTGCACCAGTGATCAAAGTGGCCACATAGGATGGTCCCAGGCTGATGTCTGTGTTCCCACTGAAGGAGACTTTCTTCTGGGGGTGAGATGTAGCCTCCACTCCGAAGGAAAGCTCAGGACCAGCCCTGAGCAATTTCGGGAAACATGTGCCGGGACTATTCCCAATCACCTGTGGCTGAGGTGGGCTTTGCCTTTCCCTTCTGGGCCCCAGGCCTGTGGCGATGCACCCAACAGCAGTGTGCCGTCTGTTTGCTATTCTCCCGGAGATGTTTGCGACATGCGGTATTGGGAGGCGTTCTAGCCACTTGCCTCTTCTGTCCTCTTCCTCAAAACCAGAAGCACTACAAGGGCAGAGACTATGCCTGTAAGCAGAGCATGGAGGTGGGGGGGGGGGGGGATTTCACAGGTAAAATGTGGTATTGAAAGTGCCCACGTGGGGAAAGATGTGGAGTTCTCAAAAATGTGACAAAGCTCTCAAAGCTATATAAATGGAAAAATGCTAGCTGTAGTTCTCTATCTTCTGCTACAGAGTAAAAAAAAAAAAAAAAAGAAATCACATTTTAAAAAAAAATCATGATAATAAGTAAAAACAAAGATAAGTGGTCTCTCAAAGCACAGTGAGGTCTCTCCTACTAAGCCATTATATCTGTGACCCTCGAACATCTGCTCATGCCATGCCTGTGTGTTATTGCAAAGGATCCCAAAGCATCTAGGAGGTATGGAGAAAATGTTTGTGGATTTGATTTGACATCCTCTGTTCTCAGGAACCGAGAGCCTTCACGGTCAGCTCTGCCTGGAGAGGCCTTTCCCAGCACAGCTCTTTGTGGCTAATGGTCCTACTCAATCTACGTCACATCTCTTTAAAATAAATAACATAAAAGATCCTGCAGCAACTCTAACTCCTACCCTCTCTTTGGAAGTATTGGCTGATTGGATAATAGGGAATAGGGTTATTGATTTCATGTGTGACCCCTGCTTGTAGTGTGTTTGCCTCAACTTTGGGGCATCCTGGAGATGATTTGTCAACTTATAGTAGCAATCTGCTGGCCTCGGAAACACCACAGAGGCCAGTGGGGGATATCAGCAGCAGGATGCGAATATTCTGAATTCCCAGCAAAACTATACTACCCAGAGAGCTGTTTTCTCCATTTTCCCATTAGGCCGACCTGGATGTGCTCCCCCTTCAGCCATGGGGATGTCCATTTCACTTACACCATGGTGTGTCCACTTCCCAGAAAGAATCAACATAAATGTCAAATTATTTCTACACATTCTATTGTCCATGTGAAGGTATGTGGCCAAAAACTGATTCGTATTAAATAACACATATAACGTAAACCCGAATATCTAACGTGAATGATATATGATCATTCTTTATATAGTCTAACCTAAAGTTCTTAGCACGCCAGGATGAAGGAAAGTGTTCTGTGAGGTTGCATCTTGAACAATGAGGAATGCAGAGGGGCCCTTCAGACCAGAGAGGATGGCAGTGCTTAGTGAATGACATCTGAAACTGGTCATTGGCACCGGAGGGTTGAGAGAGCTGGAAAACACACTGTCGTTCCCTTCTTTGTGCATGTTAAGACCTTCTGTGACTTCAGAATCTTCCTCAGCACAGGTGTCCCAAGAGCAGTTCATTGAGGTTGCCCCAAGCAACAATGCTGCTTTGGCGCTCTTGATATTTATCATAGAAAAGTATGGTAAATACTGCTGGAAATAGAATGTGCAAGTTTCTGGATTATTTTTTTCTGGTTGATGAGTAGAATCTCTTCCAAGCCTTGGGAAAGACTTGTGCCTTCTAGATACTTAATTTTGTATTTTCTTCCTTATAGTCCCCCACCAGCTTTTCAGCCTGTTTACATGGGTATATAGGATTGCAAAACTCGTTTTCATGTAAAGCTAAAAACAATCAAGAAGAAAAAAAGTGAAAGTAAAATATGTACCATATGATCTTCAGCATTTTTGCCAGTGGACCCCAAACATGGATTTCAATTTTCTAGCTCTCTACCATCAAAGAATGTCCTTCCCAAGCCTATCCGATGATGGGGACAACAAAGACAGGCTCCACAATGCTTGAGGTTGTTGGGGCGTTATGGCACATTTGGGGCCACCTTACCTTCATCTTTGCACTCAGACTGTCCTTGTGTAATTCCTGAATGTCCCTTCCCTACCCGTGGGAAATGACCCCTAGTGCTTTCTTTCCAACTAGGAAACTTCCATCTTCCTGGAAGTAATATCAATTCTACTCAACGTAAATTCTGTAATTTTGTTTCAAGAGTCTTTTGTTTAATACGGAAACTTCAAGCAGAGGACCTGGGGCATTTTCTTTCATCAACCTGGCTCTAATTTCACCGGAGCACTAAAAAGAAATCTACTTGGCGTTTCTCTTGTCCGGTACTCCACTTGCTCTGAACAACATTCAAAAGCCACCTCTCTGATTTGAAGACGCCTCCGCGGACTGATGTAATTGGACCAGCATTGCCAGTTCCCCACACTCTCGCTACTCCACGTTATTGCAGAGCAGACTACTGTTTTGCAGACCTTCCTTATTGCGTAAATGGCTACATTATCTCTGTGTACACATTAGGACAAGCAAATGGGCCCCTTAAGGCAAATAAGGGTTCAAATAACCCAGACAAGGTAGCCCAACTGAATTGAGGATTCACCCTTGTTACAACCTTATTGCTTTATGGCACATGAACCAGTAGAAGGGACAGACTGTTGCAAATGTGTTTCTACTGATCCTGCTGGCAAATCACAGCTTTATTACAGTAATGAGCCTGACCATATTTCTGTGCTTATGCATATTAGGCACCAAATGTATTTTCTGGCCTGCCAGCCTGTGGTAGTAACTAACACGAGCAATTTGTCCTGGGTTACAGTGTGTGTGCATGCATTAGGTATGAGCATGTTAGTTGCTTTGGGTGATAAAATACTACATGCTTCATCATGCGTATTTTTATATGCACAACTTAACTGTATGCAAAACAGCTTGGCAATTAACCAACACAACTTATTAGCTTATTACAAGATTATTGCATAAATATGTGAATTGGGGACAACAACAATTTCAAGTTAGCAATATTAAAAATTTCGTAGGATTATTAAATATCTAAAGAAAAATGGTGTCTTTTTTCCCCCTCTATGGTGTAAGTGTTAAGGTTCTTTAAAAAAATATCTTGATTCTCCTCTCTGTTTCATTTCCATAAATAACCCTGAGCGGCACCCTTTTCAGGAGGCTGTGGGATTTGAGACTGTGAATTCCCCCACACTCATTGTGAGCTGACATTTGGCCCCTGACCCCATCAGCTTTCAGGTAAAGGTGAATGGTCATTATTGTAATTTCTTCCTCAGGATCATATTTTATGTATGCCAGTTATTGGGTCCATGATTATTAGAAAGCGACATCAGCATAATTCAGCTCAGCCGCTAAAAACAATGTATATTTTCGCTCTCGCTTTCTTTCGATGCTGGGATCGTAAAGCTCAGTGCTGTTTGCTTGTGTGACTCCCTAGGCAGCGTACAGGACTTACTCCAAAAGCGCAAACACACAGAACCACGTCTTCCTGAACTCTTCACGGAAACAAACTCTTTTCTCCGGCTCTGCTGCAAGACAAAGAAACAGACAAAAAATAAGTAGGGACTGTAGGATTGGTGCAAAATCAAGGGTTAGCTGGGTAGGAGAGTTCTGCTGAGGGGACCGCTGCTCTTGCTGCTTCCGCACACGTCACGTACTGGACGGTGTGGTGTCAGAGAATGACTTTTTTTTCATCCATTCGGGTTGGATTTATGTAAATGACCGCACGGGACAGGTGCCTTTATTTAGTTGCTACTAAAGCTGGAATCGTGTTGTACAAGAGCTGATAACATGAAATAACACGAAATAAGTGGGCTTATCCCTTCTGAAGCTTGTTTTACAGTACTGGTATTTCTCTTTTGCAAATCCTGCTGCGTTTTTAAGTAATACGATAAAACAACATAAATGTCTTTGTGGCTAAAACTGATTGTTTCAGAAGGAACATGGCTGTTTTATTCTTGTCTTTTATCTCCTCTACACTGAATTTTTGAAAACAGGACCAGCTCCCTAGCCTGCCTGTAGGTAATAGGCTATTTGCGTATAGACCCCCACAATTATTCATGCAACAAAGAGAGGGAGAGTGGGAGGGAACCCTGTACTGATAATAGCAACACCCCCAAATAAATATAAAACCAAGACCGAAATGTGCCTTTTGCAGTCCTGTCACAGATTAATATGGCTCATGATAGATACTTAGTTCTCTGACAGTTTCCCCTGCACCTTCGCTGGGAAGTTGATAGAAATTACTCCAGCTGAATGCTTAAAGCAGATGTTATCCCATTAATTAGCTCTGGACCCGGGTACACTCGAGACTTTCCCATTTTCAGGCCGAAAGGAATTGGTCCCAGTGAGCGTGCTCTATATCCACATTTAGTATCATCTCATAAACAGCAGTGAAAACACAGCAGGCCCTTGATGAAGATACATTAGCTTATTTCTAATTTAAAGTTATGTTGCTTAACCTTAATGTAATTGGTCACCGGTGGCCAACTGTTTGTATAGTGTGTTGATGACCAAAGCGATGTAATAAATTATAAAACTCTGCTTAAATGGAGGGAACGACTGTTTTGTTAAAAGCTTTGCATGTAATAATGGTAAAATAATTACACCTCAAGCCGAATAACTGTGAAGCTGTTAATACTAACAACTGAGTTGTTCTCTGGATAGCTCGGTTCATCCCCACTTAAAACAAGTCCGGGAACCTGGCTCTTGTACGGAGCAAAAGAGTAACTTTGAAAGTTCAATCTCACATTGATTAAAATAAATGGGTAGGTCATCCTGTTATCTTATTTGGAGATGATGGTGATGGGTAGTAGGGTGGTGGAGTGAATTAAGATAACCAATTGCTGTGGTTAACTAGGAGACAAAAAGCACAAACAATTCTCTCCTGTACACTGGTTCGCAGTCACTGCCAGACACGTCTTTAAAGGAGACTTGATTAGCTGTTGCAATAAGGGGGATAATAATCAAATATGAAAGTAATTGACACCACTTTAATGTTTAATAATGAATAGCATGCCAGGGGCAAAATAAAGGGAAACTGTCTTCTTTTCCGAGAACAAGTTCTGACTTAAAATTTCTTAGGCCAAATACAGACACTGATTATTGAGGTCTGTGAACTACAATTCCAGGGTTGTGATTAGTTATAAATATGGTTAAAGTGAAGTCACACAATTAACCATATTCAATCTATCAGGGGTGACGATATTCTTTCCATAGGTTTTCTATGTCACTGTTAAAAATCTAGTGCCCCCCCCCCTTAAAGGCTTGTGACTTTAGTTTGAAATGCGGAAGTGAAATAAACACGGGCGTGCTTCTGTCTGGATGTTCTTTTTTCCGTCCTGGTTGGATTGTGTTAACTAGCTTTGCCATAACAAGTAAGAAAAGTTTTTGCTTTTCTCAAAAGATAGTCCTTTTCTCTAAATATTTGCGTTGTGAATTTGGATCACCTCCAAAGGGTACTCGCTTCACAATAGAGAAAAAATGTTTCTCTCCCTTCTCACATTACATTTCTTAGAAAGACCTTCCAATAATTTAAACTATTTACAGTACCTCCAGGTCATTATTTCCCCCCGCCTCCACTGGAATACCCTGGGACACTATTTACGGCTGACTTTCCGAGTTACCCCACAGGATCAGTTTACAAAACGAGACTTCACCATGTGAAAGTCATTATTTTGTTTAACACAACTTGCAATGTTAAGGGATTTTTTTTCCCTTTCTTTTTTTTAATTTGCCACTTTTGCGCAGACGCTGCCGTGACTGGTAGTGTCAGTTCTGAAAACCCCACAGCTCAGATGTGGAGCTATGTATCTCTCCAGGGCCAATCTATCAGTATTACTTGGGGCTAATTCATAAAATTGAAGATACTGATGAGAAAACAAGAGGAGAATTAAGGGATTTTTTTTTTCCTTCGGCGGGGGGGGGGGAGGAAAGGAAAACTTCCTATGAAATTAACAATTCTGCATGATGGATAATAACCTAACAGAGGCTTCTAAGCAATCCGAGGCCAGTGGGCCATCCCATGAAGACCATGCTAATTGAAGCTGTAAAAGAAGAAGTCCCCAAGTTTGTACAGAAAACAGTTGTGCTCTGGGAATAAGTTCAGAGCTACCCTTCTTAATGGTAAAAATGACTCTGTTGCTGTTCCAACTAAAAATCAATGTGGCTCACAATTTTAATAAGGAACATGAATCTGAAAACGTGTTTAGTATCAGGTTATATAAACACACCCTAATGAGATACCATAAAATCCATCACATTAAAGGCTGGTTTCCTGCAAGGTATATTAGCTAAAAATGCTCCATATATTAGGTCAGTATACAACAGTACACATAATAAAGCAGCTCTGTCAAGATAAGATGCATGTTTTGCCCCTTTAAACTGTTATGTTTTGCACATTTTATAAGGTTCCTTGAATACATGAATAAGATAAGTTATTCCCATCTCTTTCTTAAGCAATCTCAGAAATGGCTATGACCTGAAATTGGAATTCTTGTAAACACCCATCCGAAGAAAATGTGTGCGGCTCTGTCTTAAAGAGACGGTACATGTTTAATTATCCCAACTTCTTCCAGCGGAATACTATTAACACGCACATTAGCATCATCTCATTGGTTCATCCCCCTGCTCCACCTTAGGGGCAGCAGTAGGAGCTAATCTTATTGCTCCCATGCGCATAATAATGAAATTTGGTCTTGTCTCAAGGCAGCATTCTTTGGTCTAAAGTACAGCTGGAGACATTACTGTTCTGGAAAATTTCTGACCGATTCATTGCAAAAGATAAAGAAATAAAATAAAATATAGTCCCAAACAACCATTGTGAAATATATTGTTTTACCTAGGGTATCAAATATTAAGCGATTGAAGATACGGATGACCTCGTGTTTGAATAAAGACAGGAGTGGAAACCAAATTCTTAGATGCCTATATTTGTATACACACCAAGGAGCACACCCCACATGTAAACTCCAGATAATCAGTGGATACCAGTGAAAGTTCTGCTCCTGAACGCTATCTTCAGCTGTGTATGGGTGGGTTAAAAATAAACCCAAACCATTGAAAGCACCCTTTTCTCACGTCTTTTTCATCCGTTTTCCAAGAAACAATGACAAGATCTCGTGGAATATATAATACCCTTGCCTTTTTGCATGCAATGTTGGAAAGCTCTAAGAAAAGAAATATGCATACACCGCCTAGCACACACAAAAATACATGTGAATTCAAGGCTACTGAATTAAGGGAGGTTGTTCCAACATTTCCCCCACTGTCCATTATTTGTATTCAAGGTTTTTGAAATGACATTGTAATCTGATGATGCACCAGCCTATTATATTGTCTAGCAGGACAAATATCCTTGCGTTTTCTCTGTAGAACTAACACAATTTTTCCATGTCAGAGGTGCATAATATCCTGGCGGTCATAAGGAATGATGCTATTAATCCTCTTGGGCAATCTCCAGGTCTGATTATTAGGGAAATAAATTTGCATGCTGCATATGAGCTAGGTGAATCACCGAGAGCACAAATTATATTTCCTGACAGCAAGTTAGAGGATGGAGCCGTGTCGCTTTTTTATCTTTCCCCCCCTCTGAAAGCTATAGAATTTCAATTCATTACATGAGATTGGTTAGAATTCAAGTCTCTTTTTAAGTTGATATTAAGTTGAGTCTGTTATCTCTGTGAAGGCTGGTAGGTTCCCCAGAGTATCCACCTAATCACTACTTAAAAAAATCGAAACGTATAGTTAGTGTCATGATTTAGGTACCAGAGCTCCTTTATTTATCAGCACAGAGTGAGATAATTTCAATTTGAGCCTCCATAGCCCTCATGAATTTAACTGACTTGAAAGCTTTTCACCCCTGCTCCCTTCCTCCCTCCCCCTTCTGTTGCATATTGTAATAATAGTTATCCCGGGCACCTTCCTTGCTGCCATGCCCAGCATCGCACTAGGCGCCTTCCTCCATCGTGGAGGCTCGCTTCCCGCCAGCCAGGCTTGTGCACGCAGCCCCGACTTCTCTCTCCACATCTGACTGCCTCCTCTTTGCCAGCAGTATTGCCAGGCGTGTCTGCATTCAATATCCATGATGAATGTATTTTTATTATTTCCAGGGGTTGGCATCTGAGAAACCTTTTTGCATTATTAAATTTGAGCAGGGAGAATGATAGCAAATAAGAGCATAATAAATTGCTTTATGTCCTAATGTATTAATTAAGCAGACATTTATTATAATGGTTGTTTTATAGACCCATTGTAAAAATGTATGATTGTGTGGTGATACTTCTAGCTGGAGCCGCATATGGTAACTCGGGTGGGTGGGTTGTGACGTTTGTCAGATTGGAAAGGGTTCACCAGGTCTGGTCTGCAAATTCACAGGGAAGCAGGGAAGCTGGCGGAGGGGTGAGTTTGGTGAAATAGTATCGCTAGCTTGCAACCAAGTCAGGAATCCTTTTATTATTATCGTGGTTACGTATAAAAATAAAAAAAAATACACCTAGCACACGCAGTAAATACCTTTTGTTGTATAGTGCTTTGCAGTTTTTAAAGTACATTCACAGATGAACGCGCCACAAAAAGATACACTGGATTATAGAGCCTTCCTTCAATTCAAAAATGTGTATTATTACCATTGCTTGAAACAGAAGTATGTGTACACTTTGGAATAATAAGAATAATGGAAAATCCAGGAGGCAGACAATCTTGGAATATGTAAGATCTAAGCATTTTAGGATATATTTATTTATTCAGAGTGAACCCAAAGCAGCACAGCTCCGAGGGTTCTATCTTGGCCTTCTGATTACCGGAGCCGCGGGTAATTGCCAGAAAAACAATTCTTTCTTTACCTTGCTTCTTCCCACTGGGTTAAGTGATTCATCTACCATTTTTCCAAATAGAAGGTTCTAGCAAGTTCTTCCATCACTTTGCTTTCCCATGCAGTCAACATAGTTTCGGTGCGTTCCTTTTCAGAACAGAAATACCTGTGTGTCACAGGTGTGCTTTGTAAGCACATGGCCTGTGATTCTGCATCATCAGAAAACATTCTCTACGTTTAAGGAAAGGAAGTTGGAAGGAATTCAGGGAGTGTCCATGGGGAGGGGTGATGCCCGGGGAGTAGGGGGTGGAGGGGGCTCAGGGCCTGATTCCTGTCCCTCACGTGGGGGCTACTTTGGGCTTCAAATAGTAGTGGTTTTCGGCACTGTTTGCTTTAACTCCTGCCTCATACAGGACACTGAGGCCGGTAATTAGAGGCGATGTGTGACAAGCTCAGAAAAGGACATGAGATTAGAGGCTAAAAATGCCTTGGGGCGCCTGGGTGGCACAGCGGTTGGGCGTCTGCCTTCGGCTCAGGGCGTGATCCCAGCGTTATGGGATCGAGCCCCCATCGGGCTCCTCTGCTATGAGCCTGCTTCTTCCTCTCCCACTCCCCCTGCTTGTGTTCTCTCTCTCGCTGGCTGTCTCTATCTCTGTCAAATAAATAAATAAAATCTTTAAAAAAAAAAAAAAAGAAGAAGCTAAAAATGCCTAAAACCTGTGACTGCAAGTAAAGCAAACTAAACCCATTCCTTGAGCCCTCCTAGACTCCTGTTCGGGACTTGGGCACTTGGGCTGGCTGCAAAGCAGGTGTCAGAATGACCAGGGAGAGGGGGAGCCG
The DNA here is from genome assembly GCF_024610735.1 of Ursus americanus. Taxonomy (NCBI): domain Eukaryota; kingdom Metazoa; phylum Chordata; class Mammalia; order Carnivora; family Ursidae; genus Ursus; species Ursus americanus. The sequence goes on from NC_142133.1 coordinate 26,332,258, forward strand.
GAGAAGGGCCGAGGCCGGAATATATTGATCACTGAGCACGTGTGAGAGTCCTTGAGCCCGACCACTGGCCAACCGTGGGAAAGAACAGTAAAGGCCATGCAAGATGCATCCATGAGCTGTTAGCCAAATGACACACGATCCGGAGGAACACCGCTTCCCTCTGTGTGATGTGAACACAGTCGCTCAATTCAACGAAAATACATCAATGTGACAGGAATCTTTATATTCAGAAAGTGATAAAGTCCGAGTGATCTGAATTTGCTCCTCCCGGACCAGTTGGTCAGGCATTATGTATAGGTTTGAGGAGTTCCTCTTCCTTCATGGAGAGCATCCTGTTAGGGACCTCGTTTATGCTGCTTTACATGGCCCACCCGCTTCCTTACACAGAGGGAAGGAGTGGAACTTCATTCGTTTCAGGTGTGAGCACACTGAGGTCCAAGCAGTCCAGTCAGTACCTAAGCTCAGAGCTAGAAGGTAGTAGGGCTTGTGTTCAAATCTGGTTCTGAGGCCTCAAAATCTTGTGTTCTTATTCCTGGGCCAGTGTTTAGGAGGGACGGGGAGAGAGGGAGAGAGAGAAGGGGTAGAAAGAGATATAGGAAGAAGGAGAGGGAGAGAGAAAGAAAGAAACAAGGAGAAGAGGAGGGAGGGAAAGGAGAGAGAGAATTTGAGTCTTCTAAATGAAAGGGAGAGGGAGGTAAATTCTAACAAAAATATCCCCCTATTTATTTTTTCACACTCTGCTCCAAACTTGAGACGGGGTGCTCTGTCTTTACGTCTACAGGAATCACATGTAAACCATCTCTACTTGCTCTTGAGAATTAAAGGAAACAGCTTAAGGTAACATGACTTGCGGTCATCGCCTTTCTCAGAAGATTCATCGGCTAGAGAGCCTATGAAGCCAGACGCCTCTGGGTTATGCTGTTTGGACCCAGACAGAGTTAGGTGTAAATTAAATCTTGATCTTTACTAGCTATTATGTCTTAGAGAAAGCCATTTACCCTCTGTGAGTGTTCAATTATTATTATTATTATTGTTATTATTAATATTACAATACATAATGGACTCAACTGTAAAACCTCATGAAGCACAGCAAATTCTTCCAGGTCTCTGGTCAAAATGCAAATTTGTGTAGTCCAGACCATAAACCAGGCAGAATCGAATCCTCCTAGGTCGTTATCGACCCCGCATTAAACCAGCACCCTGATTGGCTGGGCCCCACACACTGAGCATAAAACCCAGCGCTGAGCATGCCAGTGATTAGCCTCTTGCCATGATCGTGTGCAACCTGATAACACGTTCGACTATAATCATAGTCATTTCCATGCTTCCATTCGTCCTGGCCTGTGCGGTGAGCAAGAATTTTTACTTCGATGTTTTCCCACGAGTCCCATAATTACTCCAAGAGTGAAACGGTACTTTCGTTGACATTTCACAGATGTGGAAACCTAGTGGCAGAGATTTGGGAAGACCGGCCCAATGCTACCAGTAACTAACAGAGCAGGACGCGAAACTCAAGGTTTTGGCACCTTGTGGTCCTCTTTTGGGTTCTGAAATTTTCGATCGTGCACATTAAGCTGAGGTGTTTAGAAAAGAGAATGAAATATTTTCTGCCAAGTTCCTCCGCCAGCATAAGGAACGGAACGCCAAGCCGTGTGTAGGGTCTGGACCCACAAAGTAAGTTGATTGATACGTCTTTAAAATTCCACAATTAGAACAACACTGATACCACTTCCATTTATATAGGCTCGGATCCCAACCATCACATACTTGTTCTGAAAACAAAAGCCAGCTTTGCAGGATTTTGCCCAGGGCCCTGGCATCCACCGGGGAGATGGCAGTCTTCGGGTAGCTTCTGTGCAGTGACCTATCATGACAAGGAAGGAATTTCACACAGCCCAAGCAACTGACAACACAGCTCACCTTTCAGGGAAAATGTAATATTTTCTGATAAGCAGCTTATGCTCGTTTTCTTAGCAAATAGCCCGGAAGCATGTCTGTCTGTGGCATTTCTAGATGTGATAAGTTGAAGGGAACCCTTCTGACCATGCCATAGTCAGGCAGGCCCTTTTGGTTCAGGGGACAGCTATTTGGAAAGATGTAAACATGTGGCAATTTGAAAATGATATAAAGTAATTGATCACAGAGACAGCCCAGAGCATGCATTGTTAAGAGAAATACATGTCCCTCTTTATGGAGTTGTAAGCAGAGGAGTGTATATTTATTGTTGGAGGCAGAGGCCAAAGCCTGGGGCAAGATTAGGTCAAAGCCTTGTCACTTTTGCACATGGCCATGCATAAAAGCTCTACACATACTTTAGTAGTAGTATTTTCTAACGTGCGTTAGAACAAGGCACAGGGGCAAGACGTTCCCATGCTGGGCTTTATTTGCTCATCGTGGCAACTTAATGAGGTGGTGCCATTGCCATTCTGTGACTGCGGAACTGAGGGCCGGGAACGGCTAGTAGCTCACCTTACTTTAGGAAGCTAATTAACAGCAAGAGTTACAATCTGAACCAAGTTCTGACTCCAAAGCCCGGGGTCTCCACCACACCATTCTCCCTCCGGAGCTGAAAAAGCGAGGGGCGTTGTTGGGCACAGGGCTTGCGTACATCTGCTCCTCGGTGTGCGGACCCCAGAGTGACGCTCTCAGACCACGTGAGGGGGAGCACCGGGTGTTTTGTCCCTCTCTAATTATACACCGAAGAAAATTAAACAGGTGCCGTATCTCCTCCCGTGTCTGAGTACGGCAGGCTTGGTCAGGCTCTGGTGAAAGATGAAGACAACTCTTCAGGGAAATTTCCAAGTGACTTACAGCCTTTGCATTGCAAAGTACGCTACCGAGCCTACAGAGTTTGCTTTCATAAATTTGGTTGCAGGCTATTTTGAGGGAAAAATGCATCCCATCTTCCCTTTACCTTGCAGGTATTCGGTAACTATTAGACCACATTTTAAAATGAATTGTGTGCACCGATGTTAGAGAAGGTTAGACTCTCTGAGCTGCCACCAGTGACATATGACTACAGTGACAGACAGTCAGCGGTATTCAAACTGAATTAATCAGAAAACACAGCCTACTTCAATGTGACGTTTAGAGGGAGGAGGAATAGCTACTTATTTACCAAAGGGATGTCACTGAACCATCTTTCTATCTGGAGGTAGCCTATGGCTACAGAATCCTTTCAAACCAGCAGGAGAACGATAAACTACACTCAGAGCCGGGCCTTTTAGGCCGGTGCCTCTTGTTCTCTCGTCTCATTCCTCAAGCTGGCCCTGGTTATTTTATTTTGGGCAAGGCCACCAGATGAAGTGGGGGCTTTGGATGCCTTGTGTGGGGACCGCAGAGACACAGAGAGCCTTTGGAGATGGAGGCATTGCCTCTGATCATTCTTGAAAGGGAACACACATAACGCAGCAGCACCCTGCGAGGAAGGAAATTTGGTGAGAACGGTGATAGTGGGATCTCAATTTTCCAAACATGCAATGCTAATTATGCAAACAGGTGAGAACTCTGAAATCACTTCATCGTGGGTGTCATGCAACGGAAGTATTAGGCAGCCTACCTCGACATTATACGGTAATAATGTTATTTCACATTGGCTAGTTGACAAGCATAGGCCAATGCTGTCTGTCAAACAAAACTGTTGTGCCAGATTGTATCTTGGCGATAAGTAGGAGAGCCACTCAGAGTGTGTTTATGTATTAATCAAGGCATCAGCCTCACATCACTCCTTCCGATGCACCGTTTACTAGAAAATATGAAACTCTTACGTGTCTTAGCTCGAGCTGCCACAGCCAAGTACCATAGACTGGGTGGCTTGAACAACAGAAATGTATTTCTCACCGTTCTGGAGCCCAGAAGGGTGAGATCAGGCTGTCGGCATGGTCACCGTCACCTTCTTGCTGTGACTTCACATGGCAGAGAGAGAGGAGAGAGAGGGGGCTAGCTTTCTGGAGTCTCCTCTTATAAAAACCCTCCCCTCATGATCTCGTCTAAATCTAATTATTTCCCAAAGGCTCCATCTCCAAATACCATCACATGAGGGGCTGGAGCTTCAGCATAGACGTTTCGGAGGGACAACTCGACAACTCAGTCCATAGCACCGGAGTATGGCTGACACCACCCCCACCCCCGCCTCACCTCTCCTTTGCTCACAAACTTTTATTTAAGCCGCAAGTATATTGTAATGAGTTCTTAGAGTTGGTTCCACTTTTTTCTAAGAGTATAGGAAATCATCTTGCTGTGACTCCCCAAATTGTGTACGCTCCTCACACTTACACAAGTGAGACAGACGCTGTGCAAATTCGCCATGAAGGCAAGCAAACTACTTTGCACCCAGGACCAGTTAGATGTGGTAAGACTTGTGGAATGATCATGACACTCGTCCCAGTAAAAAGTACTTTGCTTCCAGAACAGATCCAAAATAACATGTACATTTTTACACTGAGCCACCACTCTTCCTTTCTACTTAGTGCTTAACAGACACACTTATTTTCTAACACTCCGTAAGTGTCTCAGTGGGTAGGAGTATTCAGATCTCTGTGCCAGAAAGGTCTAGGATTCCAGTCTGAAACCAAGCCTACAGTGACGACATTTGTTGGACACCTGAAAGCAACACCAATGATTTTCTTTACCCAGTTAGCGTTGGAGTATCTCAGATGAGTCGCTGAAATAAAAAATGCCTTGAGCCCTTAGGTGATACCCGTCTAGGCAGGAATCAGAGGTGAAATTCTTTCCTTCCTTGTCACCCTCCCTCCCTCCCTCCCTCCCTCCCTCCCTCCCTCCCTCCCTCCCTCCCTCCGTCCCTCCCTCCCTCCCTTCCTTCCTTCTCTCCTTCCTTTCTAGAAGCTGTGAAAAAACTGAGAGGTTTATACATTGAAGGAGGAGATTATTGAGTAATTACCAGCCAGGACTGGCTTGTGAAGAGCTTGGTGGAACTTAAGGGCTGAGTCTACATAGCACAAAGTGAAGAGGATATTTGGTAATTATTATTTAATTTGAGCAATCTTTGCCAAGAGATCCTTTTACAATTAATTAGTTTTCATTTAAACACAATTTCATAAGTGGACTTCCAAGTATCACCTCAGGAGAAAAATGCAGCACCAGTAATGTTACTATACCAAGATATATCATAATGGAATCTATGACATGGCACAAATAATAACCCACAACCAAAAAAAGCAGTCCTTCATGCTCAGAATATCAGGCCTTTATTTCTCTTCCTCCCTCTCTCTCTTAAAGAAAGATAGAACATTTTTCAAGACCTGTATAGAAAGACTAGGAAAATGTTTCAATTAGCATAGATTAGTTATGCTGTGTGACTTGAACTTAGACCATGCTGGTAAGTAAACTTTTCGAGGATTTATCAGGGAGTTCCTTCCGTAAGTTTGTAGTGCAAAGATGTTTCAGTCCGACCTGGAGATGATGCCAGGATGGGAGCAACTGTTCTCTTCTATGTATTTTAAATCGGCTCCATTGATTTCAACTACCTGTAAGGCACACGTGTGTGAGAGGTCTTCTCTGTTGCAGGCGCTGTGCTCTCTAGCTCCTGAGCGCCTGCTAGACGCCTGGTGCTTTCCGGGCAGGAACCAGAGCTTCGTGGACTTGGCGTCCCTGACGCCTAGCAACGGTAGGCAAGTGGGAATGAGCACAGCGGTCCTGGGGACTGGGCAGTAAGTGGGAGGGTAACAGGATAGGGGAGCTGATCACAGAGGGTGTTGAATACCAGCAACAGAGTCTCAAATAATGATACAGAAACCAGAGAATATTCCTGTGGTAAATACTTTAATCCATATAATGTCCATGCCATTATCTAGTACAATTTATACAGTTGGCAATTTTTGGTTTTTTGGCCTGTCAAGAGTGAGATAGTAAGTATTTTCTGTTTTGTGGTCTCTGTTGCAGCCACTGAGTGCTGCAGCCACTGTAGCAAGGAAAGTCGCCACAGACAATATGTAAGCAAAGGGGCCAGGCTGGATGTAGCCCGTGGGCCCTAGTTTGGCGACTTTTGATCCGTTCAGTGCTTGCTTCCCCCACCCCCTAACAAAAAGACCTTTTGATTGAAGATTTCTGAATGTCAAAAGCAGTCCTAGTGAATAGTATTATTAGGGTTTTTTTTTTTTTAATGACACACCCCACATACAGATCAAAACCAAATAAATGGCAGTATAACTCAGAAGTCACCATACCTTCAAAGCCTATGTTTGAAAGGCTCAAGTTGAATTATAGGCACATGGATTGAACGGTGAGTGACTACTGCAATGATCCTGCCAAAAATAATGTTCAAACAGAAAAATTGAATGTCAGTGACCTGGTTAGGCTAATTTCAAGTCAAAATATCAAGAAACCACTCGATTCTCCTGAGAGATCAGCATCCACTTCCAGATGACACTCAGCAGGAAGAGAGACAAGCTGAGTTCTTCGACCTGTGCCAAGTTTCCTCAGACGCGAAAACTTGAGTCACGCGAGGTACCCGGTCAGATTCTCAGGTGAGCCTCCGGCCATCCGCGTCCAGCAGTGAAGGAATCCGGACCCTGGACTGTATCCGGCTTAGGAAGGGACGCAACCACTGGCAAGAGTTTTTCAGAGCACAGCTGTCATCCTGGGAGTCAAGTGTAAGCAAACCTCTGGAACTTCCACCTCCTTCCAAATACTACTGTTACAAGACTTTGTCACGTCACAGCAATGGCCCGGCAAGGAACCGGCTGTGGCCCTTCGGGTGAGCGAAGATTGAGTGACATTTCCTTTGCTTCCTCTCCACCAGCTCTCTGAGCATCCCTTCTGCCCAGGCGTGATTTTTCTCTCAGTAGTAGTTTTTGAGTATTTGAATGGGAGATCACACACCTTTAAGGCTGTTATTTTCAAGTTTTAATAATGTTTTGCGACTCACTTCCTGTTTCTCAGCTGCCAACCTTGCCAGAAGCATTCCTTGTCAGGTACTAATTTGGGCGACGTGACGACCACTTGATCTAAATTTTTGGTGGGTAATTACTGAGTCAGAAGTGAGTAATTTTTTGATATCCAGTGGCAGTCAGAAAGGTGGGTATTTTACTACCCGCTCATTAGAGATTCTCCAGTAGGGAAATGTCCTGAATTTTGCTCTGTTTGCAGACAGAAGAAAAATCTGACTGTTCAAATGAAAAGTAACTTCTTGCTTATTTTGGCAGCACTTACGGGGTGTATTGAAGTTTTTTTTATTATGAACCCACTCCAGAGTTTCATTGTACCTGCAATATTAATTTTGTATTGATCAAAGTCTCCTGAAATGACTTTCTCCCTTTTCTAAGTTATAAAGATCTTGCATTTAATTTAAAAAATACTTGAAGATATTTCAGTTATTAAGAATTTAAGAAATAGTAGAAGTCCTCATAGTAGATCTGAGTACTTGAGAGTAAAGAGCACCATCCTTTCTGTGAAGGTGCTAGCCCTTTTCATGGAATGCATTTGAGTGGATACCTTTCATGTTTCTAAAATCATTCGTTTGATTTTTCTCTTGGAGGAAATGAACAATGGAAATGTCTTGGTTGAGAAATGAAATATCACTTAACCTCCAAGCAAGCTCATGTACCCATTTATTGGATGTGGTAAAATGAAAGACAACATTTTTATTGCAGTAAACTTCTACTTTTAGTAACAGACATCAACATATCACATCGTATCATATTCTTTTAACTGCAAGCCGAAAGTTACATTGACATTACATACACTCAGAGATTTTTTTCCTTTAATCATGTCCTATGATTAAATCACAACTTTTTGCTGCAATTAGCCCAAATGCATAATATAGTTACACCTTTATCATGCAGTTTCAATATTGAGAATTCTATGCACAATGATCCAGTTCAAAAGTGAAAAATTATTTAATTGATTTGCATACATTATTTTAGAAATATTGAATTGCATTGAATACTTCCGTGTTAGTTTCCTGTGGCTGCTGTAACAATTTCACACAAAAACCTGTGTGGTTTAAAAAAGTGTAAATTTATTCTCTCATAGTTCTGGAGAGCAGAAGTGCAAAATCTATATTATTGGGTCTAAATCAAGATGGCAGCAGGGCTCTGCTCCCTGCGGAGGCTCTAGGGATAAGGGTGTTCCTTGCCTTTTCCAGCTTCCTGAGATTACCAGCCTCCCTTGGCTTGTGGCTGCCTCTCTCCACTTTCTGCCTCCATGGTCACATTGCCTTCTCTTCTTCGTGTGTGCGTGTGTGTGTGTGTGTGTGTGTGTGTGTGTTCGCTCGTGATCTCTCTTACGTCCCTCTTACACGCATACATGTGATTGCATTTAACCCAGGGTACTTTCCCCATCTCATTAAGACCATTATCTTAGTCATCTCTGCTAAGACTCATTCTTCGATATATAAGGTAACTACCAGGATCCAGGGACTAGGATTGGATTCCTAGGGGAAGGGCATTTTTCACTGACCACAAATGCTTATTGAATATTGTCACTGTGCATTACAAAATACCATCTACATCCTGATTGCAGTACTATCTTTTGCAGGGGTTTGGACAAAATAAAACTCACTTCTACTTGAGAATAGCAGAGGTTGTGAAAGAAAAGGAAGTATGAATCGTGCCTTGAAAATAAGTATGGATTGGAAGGCAGGAATAAGGTAGAGAGAAATTCCTAGTAAATGGAAGATTTGGATAGAAGTTGTAGAAAGAGAGAAGCTTGGCATGTCGATTGTGGCACTGGGTTAGAACTTTGGGTTCTAAAATCAGATCCTTGGGTTTGAATCCTCACTTTGCCTTTTTCCAGATGTGTGTCTTTGTTTGATCTCTCTGCACATCAGTTTTTTCATATTTATAATGGAGATATGAGTACCTAACTCACACGGGTTTTGTTTTAATACTTAGGGCACTTAGAACAGCATTTGCAATATAGTAAAATATAAGTTGCTGTTATTCTTTTAAATGTCGAATATCTCCTTATGTTATTAATTGCCCCCAAATCCCTTCAGAAGTAGGTAGGACTACAAGTCTTACATGAGTTACTGAGAGGAACTAAGGTTTCTCAAATAAATTCTTTTCCTTGTCAATCACAATCCAGGGGCACCTGGGTGGCTCAGTTGGTTAAGCAAATGACTCTTGATTTTGGCTCAGGTTTTGATCTCAGGGTTGTGAGATCGAGCCCTATATTGGGTTCCACGCTCAGCAGGGAGTCTGCTTGTGATTCTCTCCCTCCCTCTCCCTCTGTCCTTCCCTTTGTACACTCACACACTCTCTCTCTCTAAAATAAATAAATAATATATTGATCATAGTCCAGCCCTATTAATCACAGAGCCCTAAAACGAAATTGCAATGATAACATTCCAGTATTTTTTTTTTTTAACCTACAGAACTTTCAAGTAAGGAGGGGGTAGATTTCAGCAATTCTGAGATGCACACTCTCTCACTATTGTGCCTTATAATCACTGCTATGTCACAGTTTAATTGGTAACAATTTTTCTTTCTTAGTGGCATATAAAATGGCAAATTTTATACCCACGGCCCCTTAGATTTGATGAAATATGAGTTCTGTCTCATGATCTAGGTGGGAAAACAGAGACGCTGTGTGCTTTGTTCACGTGAGTCAAAGATCCAAGTTTAGTGATACCCTTCAGTTTCTGGCTCAGTTGCATATTTTCTTCTCCAGCCCGAGCCTCTTTAGTGGTCTCTAAAAGCCCCTTTATGCTGGGGAAGAGGCAGCATGTGATAGCAAGAAGAACACGTGCTTCAAAATGACACAGAACTGAGTTGATACCCAGACGGGGTCACCTCTGTGACACTGACCAAGCTGCAGTGATCTGGTCTGTTCAAAGGGATTGGTAATGCATTTCTCAGGAGGTCAGAGTAAGAACCTCCTCGGGTTGCTATGGCACCTGGAGAAGGCTAACCAACTATGCTAGCTGCTCCTTCACGTTGACTTGCTACCTTTCAATGAGCTGGTGCCACGTGACAGTTCCGGCCGTGGGCTGCGGGCGCCGCTCTGCGCCCGAGGCTCGCGAGAGCTGGCGTGCAACACTTCCGGTGCCTCCTCCCTGAGCCGCTGAGGGATCGCCCGTTCTACGAGGTGCGGCTTGTGCTGTACTTCCGAAGAATTCTGGGGGACATATCCCAGCCCAGGCGCGGACATTCACACGAGACGCGGGGCCGGACAGAGAGGTAAGCGCGTGTTCTGTTACGGGCCGAGGCGCGGAGGAGCGTGTTAGTTGCTACAGCGCGCCACGGCTGTGGCCCGGCCACGGCTCTGCGTCACGAACGACCGCGAGCATAGCGGTGTAACACAGCACGCGGCGGTTTTTCAGTTTCTGTTGATCGAAGTCTGGGTTTAAACGGGCTAGATTGTCTGCGTAGGGTCTCACGCATCTGGAGCCCAAGGTTTCAGTGAGAAGGCGGTTCTCTGGGTTAGAGTCTAATTCGGATCTCACTGGTTATTGAGAGAACTCGTTTCCTCGAGCTCCTGAGACGGAGGTCTCATTTTCTTTGCTGGCTGCTCTTAGCTCCTGGAGGCCATCTGCCTTCCTGGCCGTGTGCTCCCTTCCACCTTCATGCCAGCGACAGCAGGACATTCTGCACCTGCTTCAAATCTCTGATGTTCACTTCTGTGGTCAGAGACACCTTCCTGCTTTTAAAGGTTTTTAATAGGGTTCCCCCTATTTTAAGATTAATTGATTTGGGGCCTTAATTACATCTGAAAAATCCCTTCTCAGCAGTACCTAGGTTAGTGTTTGTGTGTGCACCAAGGGGTGGGAGTCCTGGGGATCATCTTATAATTCTGCCTATCACAACAGCGTATCTTAATTTATAGAATACCACCCACTTAACAGGTGCTTAATAAATATTAATCTTCTCCTCACCACACTCTGATTGGACTTTTAGCCACATATCCGTATTTCAGAGTATTTTTATTTTTTTAAACAAGGAGATATTACAAAAACTCAGCCTCCTTGTGAAAAGTCTTCGTTCTTTCCCCTCTTGTAAAAGGAAGAGAAGCTGTTATAAGTTTGATGAGAAGAATACCAAACCATTTGCTGTTATTTATATAAATACGTAAATACCTGTATCAAACAGAGAATGTGGCTTGGTGTGTGCACGCGTATGAGGTTTTGAGTGTGTGTGCGCACGCACGCGTACATTTGTATAAGCGGCGTCATAGTAAATATATGCCATGCCTGCTTTTTCACAGAAGAGCAAATCTTCTAGATGTTTCCATATTAAGTCATATGGAACACATCATAGTCCACAGTTGTTATACAGTATTATATCAAAGGCTATTGGTGGGCACTTAGTCTGATTCAAACTTCAGCTTTCACAAATAATTGCATAATAAACACTCATGCATATGCCTCTTTGTAATCGTGTCTGAACGTTTCTCTAAGTTAGATGGTGAAAAATGGATTTGCTGTGCTATAGCATATGTATGTCTTAAATTGTGATCAGTGCTGCAGAATTGATCTCCTAAGTTTCTGTAACAGTTTTACTCCCACGAGCAGTGTAAAGGAGCACCCGTTTCCACATATCCTCATCAACGTTTGATATTGGTCAAAATTGTTAACATTTTTGCAGTGTTATGTGTGACTATGGTATCTTACTATGGTTTGGGGATCATTCATTGATAATGTTGGGTTTTTTAAATATTTGAATTCTGAGAAACTTACAAGGTATTGAACTGCCCACTCTCAACAATGCGACAACATGTAGTCTTTTATCTTCCATGGTTCGATTTCCTGAATATTCACCTCCTTGTTCTCTCTTTGAGGTCTAAGAAGGACCCGTTTCTGTTGATACTCTTTTTCATGCCCTCGAGTCTCCTTTGAAGTCATCAGCATTTTGGAAAGTCTTAGCTTGGAGATAGGAAGAAAGAGGGCAGTGGGAGATAATAAATTAGAGATATTAATAATAAAAACCATCATACTGCCCCCACCCCAGATGGATCTGATAATCTTAATGATCACCTGTGCTCATGTGCATGTGTTGTGCTCATATGCTTTCGTAAAGATGCCTATAGCAGCAAACCCAGAGCCACCACTTAAGACTAAAAGGGTAAGTAGGACCTTTTTTTGTAATACGCATCAAAGGCAGCATTGGCTGGTCCAGTGCCAGCCTATCATTTGCTATCTTCTACTAGTAAAACTCTTTCAGTTCATACGGAATTAATGGGGAAAATATTGATTTTGGTTGTTAATTTGCTTTCAAAAATTGAGCTCCTGCAATCTTGGAAGAGTAAGTCTAAGACATATCTGTTTATCCATTTATTCCTATTAAAATGGCACTTCTAGAAAATATTATCTGGTATTAATCAGGTGAATGGTGTTATAAATGCCAGGGTTTATGTTTATTATACTTATTAAACTGGTCCTGATATCTCATAAAAATAAAATAAATGGCAGGGTTAGAAATGGAATACTTTGTATAATTCTTCAAATCTTTAATATTCTGTTTATTAAGTTTTTATTGAAATACAATACATGGAGGACAGAGTGAATGAGTGGAGTCTCGGAGCTGTATAGCAGCTGAGCTCCAGCAGTCCTAGGAGAAAACATAGTCTTGCTTTTTTTTTTTTTTCCACAAATCTCTTAGACTTCTAAAGTCTGTACATTCCTGGAAATTTGCTTTTCAGAACTAGCAGGAGGAAGTCACCTTTCCCTTTAGGAAGTGCTTTTGTTGAAGCCAAAGGGCAGACTTAGAGACTTTCCAATCATCCAGAGCTGATTGCATTTGCCATTGCCGCTTTTACATAGAAACAACCTTAGCAGCGGGAGCAGAAGGAGCAAGGAAGGGAACCATGACAGAGGCTTACAGAAGCTCACAGGCAGAGGAAACAACTCGAGGAATTTTTAGGGACAGAAATAACAGTGACGCTTATACCCTCCTTCCTTCACCTAATATGAATAGTGCTGAGCATGGGATCTGCTCTTGCCGCGCACCATTTGGGGACAGAGAGCAGCGACATTGAAATGAGCACCTGGAGGAGGAAATTCATTGCTGTCCAGTTCAGTGGAAGACTGGCACATTCATGGGATAGAATGCAGGAGCAGCCCTGGTGCTAAAACTTACGAGCAGCTTTCACTGTCAGGGAGTCCAGCCCTCTTGTGAATCATTTCATTCCCTGTGCCTGCATTCACAACTGGATGGTGATAATAGTGATTTTTAAAATATCCCTTGTATATTAGAGAAAATAAGCTAATTATGATAAAGTAATTTGAGAGCTCCTAAAGTAAAGCAAGATAGTATGAGGGTAATGCTAAAGTATTCCATCTGCACCTCAAATCTGAATGGTCACACTTCTTGTTTCTCTCTAATCTGCATGTCAGCTCTGACCTAGAAAGAGGAATAATGTGTAGAGTGGGCACAGCAGGTTATTGCTTTCCTAGGACAAATGGAGAAATTCTGGAAATACCGCCAGTGTCCATGACTGGGTATAGAGACTGCAGAATCATTTTTGTAGAAGAAGTAATTGAAACCATAAGGAGGAAAAGAAAAAAAAAAGCATCCTCTGAGAGAAAGAATACAGAGCCGGGGCAGTTAAAGACAGACCTAGAGTCTATCAGCATTCAGCAAACTTTTTCTGCAAAGGGCCAGACCGTAAATATTTTAGGTTCTGCAGACCACACAGTGTCTGCAGCAAATATCCGATCCTGCTGTTGGAGTTGTCTCAGGAAAGCAGCCACACACAATACATACACAAATGAGTGTGGCTGTGTTCCAATAAAACTTCATTTGCCAAATCAAGTGGTGAGCAGAATTTGGCCGTGGGCCCAGTGTGATGGCTTTTGCTCTAGGTTGCAAGCCTCCTGAGGACAAGGACTCTTCCTTGTTCATTATGTATCCCCATAACCTGTGTGACAGACAGAGAGTCGAGGCATAACTAAGAGTCACAAATGAATAATAAATTATTGCTTTTCTCAGTTTATTTATTCAAATTAAATTTTTTGTTCAGATTCTGTTTCAACACACTTTTTGTGGGGGCCTAAAATGTAACAGGCACTGGGCTATTTTATCTGACAGCTTTAACTGTTTTCCTTTTTGGCCTTATCCTTCTTTAACATCAACTTATTTTTTGTTTTTGTTTTTGTTTTTGTTTTTTTCCTAGTTGCTTCTGTTTGGTAGCTTATTTTGACTTTCAGAAATCCCTCAGAAGGGATTGAAAGTAGAATAAGCATATGTGAGAAAATAAACAATGAGTGTTTTATATGAATTTGCATTTTTGATGTATTTATTTTACTGAAGTTTATCCTTTAAATGAGACATCATTCCCTAACATACATTGTCTGTAACACCAGTCCTGCAAGTTGCTTCTTGAGAAAAGGTTTCTTAATCAAAAAAGCCCGAGAAAATGTATATTCGTTCTACTGGAGAGTCAATCGACAAAGACACTAGGTCCTATGGTAAAGAATCAAAGAATCCTGAAATTTGTTGTTTGACCCCCTCATGCAACAGCATGTATGCAAACACCAGCAAATGTCATTTGGTGCAGGGTCTCAGCAGGTGCACGGGCCCTTGTTCTCTCAGAGTCCTGTGGAGATGTGAGAGAGGTATGCTGGGGCTGGGCACAGCAGGATCTACTGAGGGACTGTATTCCTGTAAAGGAATCTGCCACCATTTGCTGTCCCTTTGTATGATGCAAGCATGAGGACAGGCTTCAATGGGGAGAACTGGGCTCAGACATCTTGCAGTCTCAACTTGGACACCAGCCACTTGGGGGATTGCTGGAAATTCCTGTTGCCTGGCATCTGGGGTCTTAAGGGATCTTTGGGAAATTGAAACTCATTGCCACCCTGATGCTGAGAAAAGAAGGCGCTTTTGAATCTATGGGGAGTTGTAGCTGCCCCTGCTGAGAGAGTTGGAGCCACTGCCCCTGCTGGCTCATTTCTGGGCATTACAGATAAGGATCCCATAAATGCAGTTTTCCAATTGTCTTTTGTTATGGAAACCCACCTTCTCCCTTTTTTTTTATTTATTTATTTATTTATTTATTTATTTATTTATTTATTTATTATTTATTTTTTAAAGATTTTATTTACTTATTTGATGGAGAGTGAGACAGCCACTGAGAGAGGGAACACAGGCAGGGGGAGTGGGAGAGGAAAAAGCAGGCTCCCAGTGGAAGAGCCCGATGCGGGGCTCGATCCCAGGACTCTGGGATCACACCCTGAGCCGAAGGCAGTCGTTTAGCGACTGAGCCACCCAGGCACCCCCCACCCTTCTCCCTTTTTATATGTGTATGTGTGTGTGTGTTGCTTTGCAAACCACCAGTTACTAGTATATGGAGCCAGTGTTTTGTGGAGCATGCTTTGAAAACACTTCATTAACTACTATGATAGAATGTTTTTTTAAATGGCCGCGAATGTTCACTTTTCCCTGTATCTGCACAGGGAAATGTAAGTCTGTGGCTTCTTCGTTAAAACGGAGAGTCTCTTTCCTCTACCCTTGGATCTGGTCTAATGCCGCGGGCTGCTTCTGCCATGGGAATTTGGTGGAGGTGCCAGTGCAGCTGCTCTGAGGTTTTCACTCACTCTCTTGGACCACCGTCAATACTATGTGAATCAATGTGGGCTAGCTCCTTGGGTGTGGAGATAATGCCCGAGTCACCCCTGTTGTCCTAATCAAGAATTAGTCAACCACACTGAACTCTACCTCTGAAACTAATAATACACTATACATTTATTAATTGAATTTAAATTAAAAAAAATTAGTCAACCATCAGACAAAATAGTAAGGCTGTCCTAGACCAGATAGCCCCCAAAAGACCCCAAAACATGTGAGAGATCCCTGCCATGATCATGAGCACTGATGACCCAACCCACTGCTGATAACAGTAAGCCCAGCAGAGACCAGAACTACCCAACTGATCTTTAGACTCATGAGCAATAAATGAGTGTTTAATGTTTGAAGCACCGATTTTCAGGGTTCTGGTAGCTGTGGCTACTGCTCTGAGGCCATAATTGCCCCCGACACAGCTACAGATTTTTGGCCTTTTTATATTCCATCTTATCTATGAAATTGAGGCTAGGCAGTGGCGTTATTGAAAGAGAAAACTGGATCCTACATATAAAAATGATAATCAGTGAAGAGTATCATATCAAGAATATATGTGTTCACAAAGGATTATTGTAGATGTATTGTTTTCACTCAACACGGGCAACCTTATACAGTCAGACCGATAATGTGAAATTAGTGTGTGTGTTGGCAGGGGGATGGATCTCAGTCATCTAAAAGAGTGTTTTCAGAGATATTTTTGGCTCCTCTCCCATTGACCCTTCCCTTCTGACTGAATCCACACATGCAATCAGGTGACATTTCTGGAGATTTCTTTCAGTTCTGAATTTTTTTGGTGACTTGTTTTTGTCTGGAAATAATAATGAGCGATAATAAAAATGAGAGCCTTTTTGTTATTAAGTTTTAAGCTTGAAAGGTAGAAGAAGAATCTTCTCAAACGGCTAGAAAGATAAAAACAGTAAAGTGACACAGCAGTACCCTCCTTCCTTCTCCCCCAGTTTCTGTCCAGGGGGAAAATATCGAAGCACAGAGGCGTCTCTCCTCTCACAAAAGCATTCATGGGTAAACAAATCGGTGCCATCTTGCCTGTGAGTGTAGCATGGGGAGAAAGGATCTATCTTCTAGGGCAACAAAACAACTGCTGAGCTGCTCACAGAAATCGGGGGCTCGCTGGACCCGTGGAATTCCCACGCCGCACACTCAAGGCACTTAACTAGTGCTGTTTGCTGGGATGCAGCCAACTAATTGAATTTAAATTAATGATGTACATTTCTTTTAGTTTAAGTTGTTAAACTGTATTTCCATGTTTGATAGTCATTTGCTAAATCTTGGGAAAACATTGCATATATAATAATATGCTTGAATCCCCTGTAGCATTAAAAAAAAAACTAACAAGTTGTATATGATTTACTCATTTGAAACACATCTGTATTTTAAAGAAACATTAGTATAATCAGGAGAGGGTTTGGGTTATTGATTTGAATTCCAATTCAGGTATTATTTAGGGAGACTGTGTCAGAAACAAAAGATGTGCTGCTGTGTTTCTCGAAATGGAAAGACTTTGGCTCACTTTTTTAAAAAAAAGAAAAATGAGATGTAGAGAAATAAATAATTTTTCTTGACATAATAATTCTTTTTAGAATTTAATCAGGCATAATTCTTTTTACTCTTCTCTAGCTCTCTGAACCCTAAACAACAGAGGTAAAAAATAATTTACTCATTGGCAACTAATTTGAAAAACTAAATATGTAATCTTTTCCCAGCATAAATGACTTGATTCTTTGCACTTTGCTAATTTGGGAAAAAATGCATAAGGTTGCAAAAAATTAATGAAGAGCATTTAAAGCAGATTTCTTGAATTTTTTCTCATTATCTTTATCTATAGTGAATTTATCACAAAACAAACATAGACAAGATGCTTGCGTTTGGTTTATATTGTATATGGGTGTGCTCTTTCCTTGTATATGATATTGTGGTGGAGATACGCAGAGCTAAGGGTGAGAAGACTTGGATTCTAGTTCTGACTCTAGAAGTTAGGATCCAGGAGAGTTCAAGTGGCTTGCTTAACATCTCTATCAGTCAGTTAACTTGTGTATTAAATAGTTACACTAATATTAGGTTAAATTATATAAAATTGCCAGTGTTTGGCCACTTTTGACCAGCAAAAATGACAATTTTATATGGTTCAACCTAATACCACTGTGTCTTATGGGGTTACTGCAGGAAATAAATTTTTTAAACATTTTGCAATTCTAAAAGATGTATGTAAATGCAAAAATATTAGGTTATTATCCTAATGCATGTGTTTGTGTGTGTGTGTTTGTGTGTGTGTGTGTGTGTTCACCGGAAACCCATTTGGTGCAACTGTGGTAATAATTGATAGAGATGACCACACATTTGATTTGCCTGGGATGCAAAGAGGATTGAGGCAACCGGATGGCATGAGCCAACTTTTCTTGATGGATCATTTCTTCTTCATTGAGATGTCTAAAATTCTACAGTCTTTCTTGACTTGTCAGGCAGACAAATTAATAAACTGGCTTCTCTGTAGTCATTATTTGAGTGCAAAGCATTCGGAATCTGGTCCAAATGTGCCTTTCCTTCAAAGACATTTAAGCGCTAGATTCTGGTTTAGAAGCAAGCCATCTTGGGTAGTCTCAGGCTGATTACCAGACAGTGTACTTACGTCTTCAGCTTCCCTTTGGGTTGTGCATAAACACCTAACCTCCCCAGCTCTGTACTGCCGTGTGTCTGCCTGCCTCCCATCCCCTGGGCCCTCCAACCACATGAATTCATCCACATGAATTCAACAGCTTCTCTTTCTCGCTAACTCAGGAGTGCTCATCCCTGCTCAGCCACAGGCGTTCTTTGAATTGAGCTCCTATGGAAGTCGCCAGCCCATCTGCAGGGACAGGCTGAAGAAGGGACGCCATGAGATGCAATGGTGGGATCTAGGGGTTTCAGGAGGAGGAAACAAGTTATTTTTCTCATGGCTTTCTAATTTATGACTTTGGACGGTTGTGGGGCCCAACTTTATTTCCTCCCCTAAGATTTTGTGAACTATTGTGCATTCTTACAATTTTTACTTATCCTGGTCTGAGTGTGTCTCTGCCACCTACAAACACAGGGCTCAGGCTCAGGGTAAGTGCCTATCCCAGAGACACTGCTCTCGTGTCCACAGACCTTTGGCTTGCTTATGAATCCCTCGACACAATCCTTCTCCTCCCTTTAGACTTGTATTTTGCTATTTTATGTAATAACAACATACAGAGTTTTTTTTTTAATGCAACTTACTTATCAGATTTCTGTTCAAGTGATGTTTGGTCTTTAATCAGAATTAAATTCACCCTAACTTTTAAAAGGAAAAAAAAGAAAAAAGTGATTGTTAAGGCTATTCAAAGGCCTTTGCTATTAGACCAGAAAGTTCACCTCCAGAGAGGATTTCTAAGAACCTTTGAGTCATTGTAGCACTGTTGGAATAGTCGAATAGCCTCCCGCACTGCCTCTTTTTGAGGTAGCAACTTTCGATGGGCACAAAAAAGTCACATTTCAGAGCTGCACCTTGAAACCAGACTTTAAGGTCATGCTATGATATAATTCTAAGTGATATTAATGCTTTTTCCACTGTGAATCCCAAATCAGTGCTTTTTAACAATTGATATTGACAATGACAGCTGCCAGGAGCTTAAAATAAATAAACATAAACAAAAGGCAGGAAACCCAAATCAAACATCCCCCCCCCCCCAGTCTAACTACTTCCCAAAGGTGTAAGCAGAGTAACGAGCAGCAGTGGACATTCTCGAATCTGTTTGGACAGAGCCTCTTACAGACCTATTTTATATAATCCTGGCATGGATGTCCTTTTGTATTTTGCAAGCAAGAGAAGTCCTTACGCTGTAGTCTCATTGAAGGACAGAAGTGACACCGCACTCCAGGAGATATTTCTTGTTTAAACAAGTTACAAGAAGATTATTTGAAGGGTAACAGCCAGGTTATGTACCCCATAAAAGTACGAATGATTTACAAATATTTAACAAGGAAAAAACTAATTATGCTGCTCCTGTCACAGAGAGGCCAGCCTCAGAAATGGTATAATCAATATGGGAATGTTCGCTGTAATACAGTCTGTCAGCTTTTTAACCAACCAACCAACGGGGGGAAAAAAAGAATCAGAAAGTCTGTAAACAAAGTTGAGCCTCTTCTCCAGCCTTGTGAATTTTATGTGTGTGATTGCATGTACTTTCCACTTGTAAGTATCTGGACATTCAGAAGTTATTTCCAAGGCCATCTGGGAAGGCCCATTTGGCTTGAGTGTCAGTGGAATATTCTAAGAGAACTGGTGGCTTCACAATGGGTCGCTGTACACAAAATATGACATTTGTTCTCTGGCCCTGGTTCGTGTTTTTGAGAACATTTGTTCTTTTCCACCAAGTCAACAGGAATTTGACTCCACTATAGACTCAGGAAATTGTTTTCCTAAGATGTGCGTATGTTTGAAGAGGTGCACATTGTTGCATATTTTTGCATGGTATTACAGAGCTATCTAATGTAATGACACAGATGTATTCGTGGGTACCTAAGAGCCCAGGAAAATTGCCTGTTAGAGAACCATCACCCTGGAATACAAAAAGTACACAAGTGGCTCTCAAAAGAGTGTGAATAAGGGGGCGTCACGTAGTGCTCCTGAGCACAGCTGGAGTCAGACTCTACGAGTTTAGTTTCCGGCTCTGGCCACTTAGTATTGTTGATCATGTGTAAGACAAATGTGGTATGAAAGTTTCATCTGAGAAGAAAGTAGACAGTGGGAGTTATTTTATAGGGTCACGGTGAAGATTAAATAATACAAGGCAAGGTCCAAAGACGTGTTCTAGAACATAGTAAATACTCAATAAATATTAACGATTAGCATAAAATGAAAGCCTTTTCCATTTGTAATTTATGTTGTCTTAGCCTTGCTAACCTCCAGATACAAACGGGGTCACAGTCCTAGGAAAGGCCCAAATTTTCTTGTCGTTTGCCAGCAATTGCCCAGGATCTGGAAACGAAGCACTCTGTGAGATGCTCCCATATGTCCCTGTCCCTCCAGCCCCCACCAATGTTTGCTGGTTTTCCCGGACTGCTTCACATGCATTCATAGATGACCTCTTACTTTTCTTAGTGATATTGGTTCACCACAGAGCCCCTGGTGGTGATGCGTTGCTGGGGGACCTGCAGCCAAGATCTATGGGAAAGTTGAGGCCGATGCCAAGGGCTGTGTCTTCCTTCTTCTGCTTCCACAATTAGCAATTGTGAGGAGTCAGGCCGGTGTCCTGCCTCTTACTGTCCTCACTACTTCGGAGCCCCATGGTGGAAATATCTCTCTCCTTCACTCCGGGGCACATTTTATTACCAGGGCATTAAAGCATTTCCTTCACTTATGGTTCCTTTAAAACAAAACAAAACAAAACTTCAACCTTTGACTCCAGCACCTCCACAAGCTGCAGGCATGCATTGGTAGGACCCAAGGAGGGACCAATATGGAACATAAATACTCTGCTTTCCTCTCCATCTCAGGCTTTCTGTCAGGCATCTGTACAAAAGAGCACTCTCCCCATCAATTTTCTTGGGAAATTGGTTCCTTGAGACCTGGCCAATATACCAGTTCTTCATACGTGCCCAGGCACATCTGAATACCAGCTTAGGCTCAGTGGAGTCTCCTCTCTACGTGATGTAATTGGCACGGAATTTTTCTGTATTCCAACAGAATTACCCCATATGGTTTTGGGGAGCATGATTTAACCCATGGCAAATATCGGAGTCCTAGAATGTTGATGGCTGTGACAGGGCTCCCTGTGTTACATGTTCAGAGATGGGAACCCTCCTTGCTTCTACACATAAAGTTCTCAGAGTTGGGCCGCCTCTGATTTGTAGCTTTGTTTCAGTAGTTTGGGTTGGTTACCACATTTTACATTGTAATAACTTTACTTTATTGCTACTGTCACAACAAAGCAAAGCAGCTATTATAACAAACTAAAGCTACATTTCTAAACCATCACATCTAACCAAACTACAGTGCTGTAACACCTAATTTACAGTTTATTCCAATTGCATGGACACGAGGAGCATAAAATAAAAATAAAAAAATATATATCAGATTTCATTGGCTCGTCTGGGCCAAGTGCTTTGAAGTTTGGGAGGACGGTTATAAAACAGCTGAGGTTCCGTGTTGCTCACAAGACTTCTTTTTAGCACCAGGAAGCTATTTGGGGCTGACTTAAAAATGTCCACGTGGTAGATTGGCGTCACACCTGGGTTCTCTCACCTCTGTCCAACCAAGCTAGAGCCGCCCCCCCCCCCCCCAAGGCTTGTGCAGAGCTGCCTTTCCTGAACTACATACGGGCACTGCTGTGTAAGGGGTTCTTAAAGGTCCCCAGAAGGTGAAATATTCCCAGAGATGAGCTACCAGGCCAGCAGTTAAGGGTTTGTAGGGATGATAAGAGAAATTCCAAGTGCAGAGGCAGAAACGCAGTGTGGCTTTTCTCGGTGCCCTTACACAGTATACTGGTGTGTTTCCATTGAGGGGTGTGGCTCTGGTTAAAGTTAGGGATGAACTAAATAAAATAAACTAGAGAAATGAAAGCCTGATTCCTTTTTCTTCTTATAGGCTCCTGCACAAGATCATGCAGGTTCAGAATGGCCTTACCACTCCTCTCTCACCCAAGACGAATCCAATCTTTCCTTTAAGAGCCAACCACTTCCAAAAGATAGTGTGTAAGACGTTCCTAACAAGGACCTAAGCTGGCTGTTAACCAACACCCAACACACACGCATCAGCTTGAGAGGATGGGCTCTTCCCTGAGCTTGCATAACTCTCAATAATTCCTTAAATGATGGCCCATATGGTGGCATTGCACTCAACAATCGGGTGGAAGACACATTTGGAAAATGGAATGGCTGAAGCATAATATGGTAGCATGGGACTAGGAGAAATGTAGAGTGACTTCCAGGTTTCTGGTGGTCGTGGGTCAATGTGATAATGCCATTTATTAAGAAAGGTAGAGATTCGTGGTGTATGAGAGTTGATTGCTTACTTTTTTATATAGCCATTTAACTATACGAATCATTTATCACTTAAGCTGTATCTCCTTACACTGTAAGTCATATTTTTCAGCCTAGCATGGTAATTTCCACCGGTTAGTGACCTGGAAACACCAGTTAATGACTATGGGTGCTCCTCTCAAACCTGGGCAAGACAGGCCTTGGATATCAGGCTTTAGAATGCTTGTCTCTGGTCCTCTCCAGCCGTACTCCTCCCCACATGGTGAAGAGTTTGCAGGGTTATGGGAGTGAGCCCAAGCAGAGTCTTTTCCCTTGCTTCTAGACCATGTTCCACATATCCTGAACCTGCTTCAGGACCAGTGCAGGCTTCCCCCAGCTCCAGCTCTTACGGACAGTCTACCTGACTGCTAAGTACACATTTGGGCCTCCGAAGTGGTCATGGTAAGCCAAGGGATGGCTGTTTGCGGGGATAAGAGGTGAAAACGTCTAGCTGTGCAGATGGGGGTATGAATTAAAACCTGTGTAGAAAGTGAAACCTGTGTAGTGTCATGAGTCAGGATTTGGGAACTAAAGACCAACCTTCTCCATACCTTCAAGTTCCAGTAGAGCAGCATTCCAAGAACTCCAAAAATTTTAATTTGGAACCTGAATTTCTAGGTTATTATAACTCTGTATTCACTGAGGTAGGGGGATAGAACATATTTTTTAGAATAGATTGTAGAATTTAATATTTAGATCTATGATACATGTAATCTTGACCTCAGTTCTGAAATGTCAGAGCTAGACCTGACTGGGGCACCAGGAAGCACTTTATAATCAGGGTACCCTAGGCTCATCTTGTAGAATGTGATAAGCACAGCTCCCAGAGTTGAACCTCGTGGGGCTCTATCACTGAAAACTGGCATTTCAGTAGGTCTGAGACACTGCAAGAGAAATGTCATGGGCTCAGGAAGTTGGACAGCTGAAGGGACCTGGTTCTTTTCTCCTAAATTATTTTTATCTCTCAGTATTTCAGACTTAGTCTCACTGTCTTCAAGCTTAATCTATTCTCTCCGATCATATCATGCTAATTTTCCTTCTTTCCTTTGAAATCATAACATTACAGTATTTGATTTTGTTTGTCTCTCCCCACCCTACCTCCTGGGTGTTGGACTGAGTTTCTTCGTGTTTTCATCAACTATGCTACTCCTCCACATGCTGTCCGTCACTGTAAGGGTTAGAATACTTTATTTTCCTTCCATTTTTAGGAATGTCTGTGTTTCTCAAATCCGAAGTGTTTCTTTGACTTGTTTTCTGATTCTCTCACCTTCTTTTCCTACCCCTCTTTTTGTCTTCCTTCTCTATCTCCTCATTGACGTTGAGCGAAGAGCAGTGCATATGAATATATCAGGACCATTTGATTGTCTCAAAATATACTGGGCAAAAATGCCCAGACCAGAGTATAGAGAGGTAGCTCCAGGCTATAAAGGGAGCCTGTGAAAAACCTATGTACACGGGGGAGACAAGCATGATTGTCCATCATCCCCTGGTTTAGGAAGTTGTCAGGCAAAGCCTAGAAGGAAAGAGAAGGTGTTTGCTGGGAAAGAGGAGGCTGAAAAGATGACTCAGGACTGATAGCTGAGTTCCTGGGGAGAGTTACTGGGTTGCAGCATTATTTACCTTCACTGCTCATCTCTTCACTTGCTACAGTGACATGGAAGTGAACGGCCATTGCAAGGACAGCTCCTTCACCTGATCCTTATTGAGAGGCATCTGTCTGCCCCCCTGATGCTTCTTCGAAGAAGTGGAAGGCAGTTCGGGCTCTCACGATGCTTACGTGTTCCTGGGGCACCAACATGCACACACATGCAGATGACACAGGCTCAAGCTGTTTTCTCAGAACAGGCAAAGGATAATTCCCCCCTTACCTGTCATATGGGGTTCATTGCCATTTGTCCCACAGGGAAATGGAAGGATGTCTCTTTTCTGCACAGCCAGAACAACGCACACAAATCAAATGTAAGGGTGATTTTCATTCTCTGCATGGCATCCTAGACCATCCAAAGGGCTTCCATTTCCCTATATTCTGAGCCCCCCTGCTGGGCACAGGTCCTTGACACATACTGATTTAGCATCTTCAGCTCTCCGTGTAGCCCAGACTTTTTATGGTGGCACTGCCTGTATAAAACAAGGGAGCTGTAACTCCTTTGTGCTTTCTTCTGTTTTATGCGAAACATTCAGTTACTACATTCTGCTGCTTGTCCCATGCACTTGGGTAATACTGATATATATATATACACATACATATATGTGTATGTGTGTGTGTGTGTGTGTGTGTGGTTTTTTGTTTTTTGGTTTTTTTTGAGCTAGTCATGAGCCACAGACAGTAAGGTGAGTCGGCCATATTGTATACATGTTCTTGGACTTTAGGAAAACAGATTAAGCTTGTACCAAAGTCAAGAGCTCCCAAGTTAGGAGATTTCGCAGAATTTGTTTTCATTCTGGTTTCAAAACATTTTTTTGATGGAATAAAAGATGCCATTGACACTACTCTGTATTTAGATCATGTGATTTGATCCCCATATTACAATGAAGGGTAGTTCAACATTTTGTCTTCAGAAGGTTGCATGCTGTAATAGGGCAAGCCTAGATTTTCTGCAAAGTGTGTAAGCTCAAAACCAGTACTATAGTTTTTAGTTGTATGACCTTCAACAAGTTTCTTTTTTAAACATTTTTCCAGTTTTATTGAAATGTAATGGACACGTAACATTGTATAAGTTTACAGTGTACAAAGTGTTGATTTGATACATTTATATGTTGCAAAATGATGACCACCATAGCATTAGCTACCACCCACATCTTGTCATGTACTTACCATTCCTTTTTTGTAGTGCGAATGTTTAACATTTACTCTCCTAGCAACATTCAGTTATATGATGCAGTATTATTAGCTACCCTCACCATGTCGTACATGGGACCCTCAAACTTACTAACCTTATAACTGGAAGTTTGTATCCTTTGTCTAATATCTCCCCATTTCCTCCACCCCCCAGCCCTTGGTAATTACCATTCTACTCTCTGTTTGTCTAAGTTTAACTTTTGTAAATACCACATATAAGTGATATCATACAGTATTTGTCTTTCTCCATCTGACTTATTTTACTTAGCATGACGCCCTCAAATTTCATCCAAGTTGTCTCAAATGGCAGGATTCCCTTCTTGCTCATGACTGAATAAGATTCTATTGGATCTCTATACCACATCTTCTCTATCTGTTCATCCACAGATGGATACAGGGTGTTTCCATATCTTGACTCTTATCAGTAACGCTGCAATGAACCTGGGAGTGCAGATATCTCTACAAGATCCTGATTTCTATTTGCTTGGATATATACCCAGAAATGGCATTGCTGGATCATATGGTATTGATCAGATTTCTTAATTTCACTGGCCTTTACTTTCCTCATCTGTAAAGCAGGTTAATAGAGATATTTATCTCCTTAGATTTTGAGGATCATATGAAATGATTTTCCTAGTAGGACTTGGCACACAGAGTCTCAGGGCATGGGAGTTTTCCCTCCTTTCCCATCCCTTGTCATGAGGCCTTCAAGTAAAACAGCGCTGTTAAGTGAACAGGCATTGGAGTTAGTTGCTATCACTTTACTGCCCTGGGACCTGGACAGCTTACTTAATCTTATCTTTCAAATTTGAATTAATGAATGGACCTTCTTCACAGACTTATAATATGAATGAGCTGAGTAATTACATAAAATGTTTATCCTTGAAACTTTTTTTTAAAGATTTTATTTATTTATTTGAGAGAGAGAGAGAAGGATCGGGGAGGGGAAGGGAGGTGCAGAGGGAGAGGGAGAAGCAGACTCCCCACTGAGCAGGAAGCCTGATGTGGGGCTTGATCCAAGGACCTTGAGATCTTGACCTGAGCCAAAGGTAGACGCTTAACCAACTGAGCCATCCAGGAGCCCCTCCCTGAGACTTTTCAAACACTGCCAGGAAATACTTGATTTATGTATTTATTTTTTAAAAATCACATCATGATGTTTTTGCCATCTGTGGCCTTCTCTAGCCTGATGTAAGCAGAGCATGGAAGGAGTCCATGGACAGGCTTCATTCTAACCAGTTCCTGGGAACCAGTCTGAACCAAAACAGAAAGGGTGTTGTCAAGCCTCATACCGCCAGCGAAGTGATCTGGAATTACTCTGTAGTGGTATTCTTGCAGATAACCTTTGCATTTTAATTCTTCCCTTAAAAATATGTTTCCCTTGTTGCCTTTTCCACTCCAGAGTGTGCCCTGTGGTGTAGTGCCCGAAGGCAGGAAATAGAGGCTTCTTGACCTCTTTAGCAAAACAGAAGATTGAGAGCATTTAGAGAATGCAATGACAATGGGTTTGGTTACAGAAATCAGGAATCTGTAGGAAAGGGCAAGGGCAGGGCTGGGGTCAGGTAGCTCAGCTCTTCTCCCACTGGAGAATGGAGGAAAGAAGACATCCACACCCTTCTATCCTAACACCACCTTACCAACTTTTAACCCTGCTATATGAAAGTAAGTTTGGCTTCCCAACCTGGTTAGGCAGAGAGAAGTCTTTCAATTTATCTTTCACAGGTCACTCTCCTATCTGTTTGGCTCTGGAGAGACTCAGAAGTCCTTGTGTCTTTTCTAGAAGGAATTTATAGGGTAGTTGAGTTGTGATGTAGTAGGATTGTGATAGCACATCCCATGTCTACCTAAGTCAGGGTAGCTTTCCAAAGAGGCTGGGGATTGGACATCAGCCAGGGTTGGGTGGAAGGTGTGGCAGGTCCAAGGTAAAGGTAGGTGCCAGAAAAAGCTACAAGGTCTTGATACAACCAAGAGAGGAGAGGTTATGAGTTATACCAGCCACAGATGTCATCCATGACCCCTAAGAGCAAGAGATATTTCTGAATCTCCTTACCCCTTATACCCAGGTAATGTTAATTCTTAGGAAAGTTTATATGACAGGGATTAGCCTATATTCACAGTGGGTTGGGGTCTGCAGTTAACCCCGATACTGTTTTCCTACTGAAGATGAAAAGGTAACAGTAAATCAGCTCTGTTCTCCAATCTCTAGTGGCTACATCCACCCCACTTTTGGCTGGACTTCAGGTATTTGAACTAGCTGCCCACCAGTGAGAAGAGCTGACCACAAGAGGGAATGGACAGTCCAGTGATCAAACCCATAGCTGGGATTTGCACCCAGCCAGTAACAAAACAGGCATGGGCAAACTGGCCAGGTGACAGGAACAAGAGAACTTAATCTGATTTTAACAGAAATGGGGATTTTACTTCCCTCAAAAACAAAACAAAACAAAACAAAAAAAACCCACAAAAAACCGAAAAAAACCCAAAAACAGAAAAGAGAGAGCCACTGCGAATATCCTCCCTTGTACCAATTCATGCCTTGTGGCTAAATTTCAGCTCTGTGCTGAGGTGAGCATTCTCAGTTTCTCTTCTGTTGTGCTGGCAGAATACATTTGCTTATTGCAAAATACTCCACAGGCATGCATTTAAATTCTGGTTCTTATACATAAAATGTCCACATTTAATTATGTCAAAAAAAAATGAAATTCACAAATATTTACAATTAGTTAGGCACCACAAGAAATAGAAGTAGAAGGGTAAGGCTTGAGGCTGGCAATCAAGTTGCAGCGACAGACATTAAGGTGTGAGAAGCTAGTGACCGCCCACGACAAGAAGAGACAGACTCTGGCTGAACACAGCCAATGGCTGAGACACAGAAAAGAAAGAGATCACATCCTCTTGTGCGGTTGGCGGGGTTTACCCTGGAGAAAGAACCAGATGAAGGGTAGAAGCGGGCAGTCATGGGGCAGGCAGAGCAGAAATATGGTGCACTTACCCCCAGCATGAAACTCCTTGCACAGGTTTCACACTGTCAGTTGGCCCAACTACCAATAGAGCAGGCAACACCATGGTGTGGGAGGGTGATAGCCCGCTCACTGGCACAACTAGCTTTGAAGGGGCTATTTGCAAATTGGGAGGGAAAACCCAGGTTTGCCTCCAATCCCAAGAGCAGCTTGCCCATGCCACCTGATACTACAGTCCCTGGAAGAAGAAATTCTGTAATAAAATGATGGGTGTTTTCATACAATTCACCTGCATCAAGACTTTACCAAGTGTGAGTAAGTAGCACTAGCCAATCACAAATAATAAGGGTGGGATCGCGGTGGGGAGGAATCTGTAAAATGAAAAGCAATTCCAACGAGATTGAAATAGTATGTCCCATTCACTTCACATTATGAATGTGCGGCAAAAGGTGTAAACATTTTATTATTTGATATTTGGCTTGTGAAAGAACACCACATTGTCAGCTGTCCACGGTGACCACTTGTCTCAGCCTAAGTAGAAGCAACATTTGAGCTGGGTGTTAAACAAAGAGCATGATGTCAAAGTGCAAATAGTCAAGAGAAATATGAGGCAAGAGAAATGCATTTCTGACAGGGAGGACTCATCTTGTCTGGAATTTTGCTCCCTAGTATGTGAAATTTGGGGAGTTCATATGGCAGTGCTTGCTGGGCTGATTTGCCCAACAGAAAAGCCCTAACTATGGGGTGCCTGGGTGGCTCATGGGGCGCCTGGGTGGCTTAGTCGGTTAAGTGTCTGCCTTCAGCTCAGGTCATGATCCCAGGGTCCTGGGATCGAGCCCCACATTGGGCTCCCTGCCCAGCGGGGAGCCTGCTTCTTCCTCTCCATCTGCCTGCCTCTCCCCCTGCTTATACTCTCTCTCTTTCTCTGTGTCAAATAAATAAATAAATAATTTAAAAAAAAAAAAAAAGAAAGAAAGAAAAGCCCTAAATGCCCTTCTTCTTTGGCAGGTAGGCAAAAAGGACCCCCCCCCCAAAAAAAAAAAAAAGAAATCTGGCAGCTTAGCTTTCATGTGCGTATTGGCCAGACTTTGGAATGGCAGTGTGGAGATCAAGAATCGGAGCTGTGAAGTCAGGCAGGCCTGGGCTTGACTTCTGGCTCCATCCCTTACCGGTTGTGGACATTAACCAAATATACTCATTCTTTTTAGAAAGTCTTCAGTTTCCTCATTTAAAAATGAGAATAATATCAATGACCGTGTAGAGATATTGTATTGCTTGAAATCACACAAAGCATCTATTACCTTGGAAGAACTCAGTGAATGGTAGCTTTGATCGTTACTATTTCAGCTTTGTCTTTCTCACTGCGAAACTGATGAAGAAGAGCAGTGGTTATTCTTTCTGCTACATCTGGGCTTTCTCTGCCTGTAGTACTGAATAGCAGGTATGCATCGGATGCATTTTTAAATAGCATTTTCTTGGCACATCTTGACATTGTCTCATTGATAATTTACTGACCTCTTTGCCCCAGAAAATTCACCAAAACATGACTGAAGATGGGTTTTCATGACCCATGAATCAGTTGCCATAGAAGGAAATCTACTTGCACATTTTTTTTAATACTCTAAAGTAGACTATGTGGCTTTTGATTTTGCCTGCCCTTTGTGCTTTTCAGTCTCTCTTCTTTGAGTAAAGTCTCTTCCCTTCAGTTACAGGATTAGAGTTTGACCCAAGCCTGGCCATTCACAATACTCCATCCTCTTGGCCACTGTGCTTGGCCCAAGACATAGCCATGTGATCCAAGCTGGTCCAGCTGATGCACTGGGAGGAAAAAAAGCTGTTGATTCCTCTGAAGTTATTAAGCTAGATCTATTGAATCTGGTGCTGTCAGATGACATTTTTTATCATATGAAAGGAACCTTGCTGCTAGTACTAAGAACTAACAGTTGAATGCTGACAATGTACAAGTACTATTATAAGAATTTTATTTGTATTATCTTACTTGATCCTGACAATATGCATATCTTGTAGATAATCCCATAATCAGTATTAGAGAGATAAGGACATTTAAGCACAGAGAGGTCAAGCAATTTGCTCCATGTCACATAGCTAGGAAGTGATGGAGACAGAAGTTGAATCTATGCAGTTTGTGGTATTAATCTCTTGGCCAGTGTTCTCCATTGATGGCAGTGTTTTCCTCTAGGGGACTTTTAGCAATGTCTGGAGACATTTGTGGTTGTTGAAACTGGAGCAGGAAGCGTTACCAGTACCTATGGGGTAGAGGCTAAGGAAGCTGCTGAACATCGTGCAATACACAGACCCCCCCCCCCCCCAACAAATAATGATCTGGCTCAAAAAGTGAATAGTCCTGAGTTTGAGGAACACTACTGTAGGTTATTCAAGTTCCCAAGTCCTGATGGACAGAAATGACAGAGCACCTGACTCATGCCAGTGCTTGTCCCTGGGCTTATGTTATCGTGAGCTAACCTCAGAACCTTCTCAGCGGTCTAACCCAGAGATACCCTTTATTTGAGTACAGTTTCGAATGAGGTGTTTTTTTTCAGGTTGTGATCAGGAGAACCCTGCCTAATGAATATACAGATCCCATTCTTACTCTCCTCCAGTCACAGATGTCTGAAAAGATGTCTACGATTCCATGTGTGCTGCCGATTTTCCACCTCCGACCATCAGGATTAGAGGGACTGTTTTTCTCTCTACATATCAAGAAGCTTAATTAGCACTTTTGGGAAAATGTGATAGTGATGAGCTATAAGCCATCACACTTACCACATGGGTCAGGGTGGAAATGATCCTCAGCAGTGTTTTTCTCTACCTTTAATTTAGAAATTATGATTCAGTGAGAGATACTTTCTTAAACATTTAGACTTAGAGGCAAACGCATGCTCAACACATCTGCTCCAGGAACCATTCTTATGTACGTTTTATTTTCCTCTCTTTGCATCCACTTTGGAATTCTTTCTCATCCTATGTGCATCATAATCATGTGTTCTACAAACACAATAATGAGTCCACGTGTCTGTATGCCTGAAGGTCAATGAACTACTTTCTTTTTTAGGCATAATCAAATGACTACTGACACCTAGAAATAACTAGAAACAACTAGAAAGCTGGAAAAAAAAAGTATACATGTAACACCTAGCATATCTGCAAATTTAGGAAATGTGGAATAGACCTGGGAAGTAGCCGACAAGCTCCCATTTCTGTGTATTTCACAGCAACCACCAATCTATGGGTTGCTAATATTTATTTAAAAGCCTCAAACTTAGGAATTCTGCCATGTATTGAGCATGTCACTTGTAGCAATGAGGCGAACATTTTGATACTTAAGAATAATAAGTCTTATAGGTGAATCCTTTGGTGTGTGTGTGTGTGTGTGTGTGTGTGTGTGTGTGTGTGGCTGTTTTAACAGGTCTGGGTCCTTCATATACAGATACTTTAAATTATGTAATAAATCCTTAAGTAAACCAAATCTTAAATAACAAATTGAATTACCTTGAACTTTTTAATTATTTTTTATTTTTTTAAAAAATTGTATTTATTGGACAGAGAGAGACACAGCGAAAGAGGAAACACCAGCAGGGGGAGTTGGAGAGGGAGAAGCAGGCGTCCTGCTGAGCAGGGAGCGGGATGTGGGATGGGTCCCAGGACCCTGGGATCATGACCTGAGCCGAAGGCAGACTCTTAACGACTGAGCCACCTAGGTGCCACATACATTGAACTTTTTAGATGCTTTTAATTGTTTTCTGTGGGGCATGTTGCTTTAAAACATTTCAAGTTGTCCACTGAAGCTAAAATGTGTTTTGTTTCTTACTATTAAGGCCTTTCATCTAATTAAAATAAATGATCTAAGACTTCTGTCTTATAATGGAGACACTAAATAATTCTCAAATAGACTTCTTCAGGGGGTCGCAGAGATGATAAAAAGATAAAAATGACTTTGCCCAGCCCCATTGAGACCACTGTGGGTGGCATCAAGATTATTAAAATCAGAAACTTCTCACCAATGCCAGCCATTCCCTTGGATAGTATTTTCTAGGTATTATATTTTTTACTTGTACTTCTTTTACATGCACACACTTTCCTCTGTTAAATAACACTGCAGAATGTTGTCTCCCATCATCTTTAAACTTTGCTATCACAGATGTTAAAATTCACTATCTTATATTGTTTTGTGTGAATGTATCACTGTATTCCAATTAGATACATTTGAGGGATTCCTTTAAATCTAACAATCTTCTATCTATGTGTTCCATTAATATCTTCTGAACAGTTAAGAGGATAAAGGGGAAAAACTATAGTTGGGGTTTAATCATATTTATTAGTTGTATACACTGGAAAAGGTACACTGAATCTCAGTGGCCCCCATTGGTAGTAATACGCTAATGTTTCTGAGCATGGAAGATTAACTGGCACCAGAATTAGAGAGAGCAAACAGCTGGTAAACTGGACAAAATATATGAAATAATGATTTTCAGTTGTTTGACACCAGACAATATAGAACTGTGATCCCTCAGAAAAGGAAACCAGTGAGGTAAAGCCTACAGTCGCCCTGACCTTTAGCCTTGCGGTATATAACCAACCACAGGAAAAGGAGGGAAGTCAAGGAGGGAAGCAGTCATATCACCAAAATGGGGAGACAGATGTTGGAACTTGTGATGCAGAGCGGTGTGGAGGAGCAACACAGAGAACTGCTTTAGGAATCTGTGAGGGGTCTTCATGCATCTCTGGCTGGAAATTGCACGGGGAAGCTCAATAATGTTCAGTGAAGAAACACTGGGTACCACCAGCTGAACAATCCCCAGCCTTCACACAGCACTGGGAAACTTTCCTGTTTGCGTCAGCCAGGGTGGAGGGAGAAAAAAAATCCAACATCAGGAAAGGAAGAGGTGATACCTCTGCACATCCGAAATTCATTTAATATATATTAAGATAATATATATTAAGCTAATAAAGTTGACAACTTAGATGAAATAGATCAGTCATTTAAAAGACAGAAATTACCAAAACTGACACTAGAATAAATAGGAAATATAAATAGCAATATATGTGTTAAAACAAATTGAATTGGTAATTTAAAAATGTTCCCAAAATAAAAATTCCAGGCCCAGATAGCTTCACTGGTGAATTCTGTCAATCATTAAAGGAAGACATGGTACCAATTTTATGCAAATTCTTTCAAATACTAGAAGAGGAGAGAACATTTTCTAACACAACTTATGAAGCCATTATTACCATGATACCAAACCAAGACAGACATTATAGGAAAAAAATTATAGATCAATATCCCTCAAGAGCATAGATGCAAAATTGAACAAAATGTTTGCAGATCAAATCCAGCAATTATATGAAATGGATACACATGATACCAACTGGGTTTTATTCCCAAAGTGCAAGATTAGTTGAACATTCACTAATCAACATAAAATCATCACACTACCAGAATAAATGAGGTAAGGGGTATGTGTGTGTGTGAGAGAGAGATAATCATAGTAGATACAGAAAAACTGTCACCAAAATTCAACATCCATTCATGATATAGTCAGCAAACTAGGAATAGAAGGGAATTTCCTCAAACTGAGAAAGCTAAGTGTCAGAAAACCTACATGGCTATGCCCCATTTCTAAGCACTCAGCCTTCCATGGAACCAATGGCTTACCTTCCCTGATCACCTTCTATTGCTTGATATATGGACTTGCCCCAGGGTGGGACCCATCTTTGTGTTAGTAATGACTGTATTGGGTCTGCCCAGATTTGCTCGAGTCAGTGAACCTAGGTTCATAAATCTGTAACACTGATTAGTGCAAAGACTGTCTACATTAGCAGTTATCATTCTCATGTTCATTTCTGATATTTTCAAATAATCTGTAATTTCTTTAAATGCAAAGACCAATTACGCAACTCCTCTACTACTGTTCCCACACATTGTATTTATTGTCGCTACCCATTTAATAAATGCTCTGTTGATGATGATGGTGTTGATTTAATTCGTCAAAGCCAATAGCATGGTATAAGTTAGAATTTTGGATAATCATGAGCAAAGGTAACAACCTAATTGCTATATCAACCCTCCCATGGTTTAAAAGTGCACAGGTTCTGATGATAGACGTTTTGATAAGAACAGGTGTTGAAGCACCTCGGGTAAAGATCCATCACTTTCATAAGCATGGACTTCAGTCACAGAAATGCCAACCAGTGATGCATATCAGGGAATAAATATTTCATACCCGTAGACGCTTTCAAGAAGAAAACATGGGTTATTAAGTAAGATGCAAAGTATTAATAATGTGAGCCTGATTCACAT
Source organism: Ursus americanus (assembly GCF_024610735.1). Lineage (NCBI taxonomy): Eukaryota > Metazoa > Chordata > Mammalia > Carnivora > Ursidae > Ursus > Ursus americanus. Next base: position 26,366,929 of record NC_142133.1, read on the forward strand.
TAGTGTTTTCTCAGTAATCTCTAAATGTTGCTAATTTTCAGCAGTCTCCCAAAATATATGAAAGCTACCACTTAAATATGTCCTCTCTAGATGCCAAATACAGTGATAGGTTTCTATTCTATTTTTCATTTTCCTTAGTGTATTGTTGAAAAGTGATATTCATACCCATTAGACAAATGTAGTTGGAATTGTTGCAGTTATATATAACACATCAACACCTGCTTGTTTCTTCTCATTAAAAATGTGATATGTACTGAAATCTGGTTGCATTTGAAAGGGTGAAAATGCATATCAAAAGCAAATCAAAATTTTATAAAAGAGCAGTGGTGCAAACCTCTGAGAGTATCACTTCTTGAAGATGATGTATTGAAATCTGTCCTTTCTACGAATTTCCATGTGCAGCCTCTTTAACTGGTGAAGGCTCCCTCTCCTAACCTGATGGGTTTTTAATGGATGTGTTGGGGGATAAGGTGTAGGGCTTTCATTTATGCGACCTTTCCAGTAGTAGGTGAATAATGAGAGTATTCAACAAACATCTTTTTGACTGCCACATCTTATCCTGAATCACTGTGCAGTTCACTCAAAGGACACTTGGACTGCGCTGGCACCTCAAATTTGTGAAAGAGTTTCCATGTGCCCAGAACCTATGTGTGTTTTTCAGGAGGGTGCCACCAGAAGACATGAAGCTACTCCGAGAAACATGAACTTCTTTCCATGACAAGAGTTTTCAAAGGGGGCTTTAAACAAGTCGTGGTTATCTCTAGTTTGATGCAAGAAGACATGGGTTAATGATTACTGACATAGGCCACTCATGGTGCATTTTTTTTTTTAAAGATTTTATTTATTTATTTGGCAGAGAGAGAGACAGCCAGCGAGAGAGGGAATACAAGCAGGGGGAGTGGGAGAGGAAGAAGCAGGCTCATAGCGGAGGAGCCTGATGTGGGGCTCGATCCCATAACGTCAGGATCACGCCCTGAGCCAAAGGCAGACGCTCAACCACTGTGCCACCCAGGCACCCCTCATGGTGCATTTTTATGCCTGAACTATGTTTGATCAAATCAGAAAGTTTTTTTTTATTTTTTATTTTAATCACTGTGAGTTGCTTATATGTTGCTTTCTTTGACTACCCCTTTCCAAGTATGATGCAACAATGTATGGTTTGGTTATATTTAATATTGTCCTTAGAAGGGTGTTCATACGATTTAGCTATTCATCCTTTCTTCTTAATAATAAAAACATTTCTTTTTACTTAGCTTATTTCCTTTTGTTAGGTACAAGAATATGGGCCAGCTAAAATTTGGTTAAGAAATCAAAACATGTGAAAAAGACACAGAAAAGATTTTGTATTTGAACAATCAGAGAATAGGCTACTCACTGGAACACCCTCAGATCTGAGTGACTTTACACAATAAAGGTGGCTTCTTGCTCATTTTAAAGTGAAGAGAACTTCATAGTCATTCAGGAACTAGGTTCCTCCCACATTGTGTCTCCACCACCCTCTAGGTCCTTGGAGACCTCTCCATTCAACTGGCACCGAGGGAAGGAGTCAGAGTAAGGGTCGCTTGGGGAGTTTTTATGGGCCAGGACATTTGCCAGGACTTCGGGATGATGATTACAACTGAACTGCAGGGGAGGCCGAGAAATGCAGTCTAACTGTGCAACCCAAAGAAGAGGGGACACTATTTGTTGGATAACTAGCAATCAGTGCCACATAAGTTGATATGCCAATTTCAGAACTACAGTGCAAAACTCAAAGACTTGGATAAAAATCCAAGCCTATCACTAGAGCCTTCTATGAAAAATTGTGTAGGCCATCTACTCATTGAACCACTCGGTCAGAGGCCTACAATGAAGTTTTCTTCCACAATATGCTGGACGTGAGTAATGTATGAGTCACATATATCTTCACTCTCATCATCCATTTTTTCTTTGATTGGCAATTGATTGGCAACCAGATTTGCTGAGTTCTTGAGCTCCCAGGCTTAAGGCAGTATTAGTCTTGAGTGTGAAGCTATATATCCCTCAAGCCAAGATTCCCAGAGGCTCATCATATAATTAAAACATTTCCAAAATAGTTGTCATGTTATATTCATAGTAATAAGTAAGGCTGTACCAGAGGCTATAGAGCTGTGGGGAAAAAATAGGGGTCATTCTCCTTTAAATACAATGTGGCATATTTTCCACTAAAAATGAAATTTTTTTGAAATAATAGGTAAGCTGTCCTTGTTATTCATAAACATCTTATTTATGCATCTTCACTGTTGTGATAAATTAGCTGGGTTTGTTTTATATTTCCCTACAGTTTACTTTAAATAATCCTTCACAGTCGTTCACCACAAGACCACATAAGGTTCTTTTTTTAATACCCAGAATGCTGAAATAGCATTTTGAGCACAGACTGTAATGCATAACAAGTGTATTATTTCTTCTTGGGAATGCTATGCAAAAACTTGTTCTTCTCATATTGTCTGTTTTTAGTTTAATTCCTTAAGGCTGCTCTGTATTTTAAAGGGTGATATTCCTTGACCTTACAACCATAAATCACCCCCAACTTCGCTTCCCCTACACTCCCTATCAGCCACATTCTAGCATAACCATATCCTGAATTTAATTGCCACAAAACACTAACCATTTAGATGAGATTATTAACATATGACACTGCTCACCCTTTAATACCATCTCTTTAGATTTTCCACCACACCCGCTATGTCTGTTCTGCCTTCTCAAGGGGCATTCCCATATTCCACCCACCTGCCTCACCCAGTCCAAGAGTGCCAATGTCAGTGACAAAGGGTGGCTTTATTTGTTTATTTATTTTTTTAAGGGTGCCTTTTAAGTAAAAAAAAAAAAAAAAAAAAAAAAAAAGAAGGCTGAATACTGATTTTCAATTCTAACATCTGCCAACCACCCCAAAACCATGCATCCCACTACCCCATCACCACCTATATGCCCATTATCATACACAAGACACCTGTTAAAGGAGATGTATTTGACCTATTTGCAGTCAACTGCTCTACCACTGAGCTATACCCCCAGTATTTGACCTATTTGAATCCCACTTTAAGTGTGTCTGCTGTGTTGCAGACCTGACTGAGACTGAGGAGCATAAAAATGTAAAGATGCTTATTCATTTTTTTAAGTGAAAGGCTGTAGAGAATTTTATGAAGTCATTCCTTCAGATGCATACTGAATACCAACTTGGTGGGTACAATGAGATAAGAACTATAGTGTGATTCTTGGAGTTTACTATCAAGTGGGAAGAGACAGTCACATCAGGAGTAGAGATGTGGTAAAGTCTGTGAGAGTAGGTGCAAGACACCACACAATTTCACATTTCCCTGCTTTTCCCTCTGGCCCAGATGACATTCCACTTTAAATTTTAAAACACTACTCATCCTGCATTATATCCAGTATTTGAATGTCCTTCATTCATGCCCCACTCTTCCAGGAAGAAGCACTACTTCCTTGGTACTGATAGTAACCTTTCTGTGTATTTATTCTACATTCTCTATATTATCACAGTGTGCCATAATCACCTGTTTACGTACCTTCTTCCCTGTGGGAGTCCTTAAGGCTGGGATCACTTCTGATAATTTTATATCACTGGTGCCTAGGAAAACAGCATATTTATATATACATTTGAACTGAACAGATTCCATCAGGATAAACCAGGCAATATTTATACAAAGGAAAGAAGGAGAAATATACCCCAGACAGGAGAACAGTGTGTAGAGAGGCACAAAGATATGGGAAATACAGAATTGGGGCAGGCTGGGGACAAGGACTCGGCGTTTCAGTGTTTCACAAGCGTGTGGTAGGTGATGGAAAGGAGGTGGAGGAGTGTAGGAAATCAAATTGCTGAAGAAGGTTGGGTAGATAATAAAGGTTTTCAGAAAGCAACATTCTGAAAGAAAACCTAATTCAAAGCATTGGTCCTTAATTTTTGAAGAGTACAGAGCCCTTTGAAATTTGCAAGCACCCATACACCCATTCCACAGAAAATAAGCAATTTGTATGCACAACTACTATCACTATTTTGGGGGGTTCGAAATACCCAAAACTCATCCAAGGAACCCCGAAGGAAAAAGAAAAGCGTGTTTGGCTTTTGCCTTATCAGTAATTGAGAGGCATCAGTTTTAAAGCATCACTTACTAATGCCTACGTTGTCTTGCCACTGGAACTTGCTCTCCACATCTCCCCTGTGCATTAGAATGTTAGGAACATGTCTATATATAAGCTTAGCAGAAAGGAACTGAAGAAACCACACAGCTTGGGCTAACTGAGGCCTGAACTGAGAATCGCAAAAAGGATTCTTATAATTCGTTTGGTTCATCACAATGGAACAATCTTAGTAATAAGCCTTGTGCATCTTTGTGGAGTGTCCTGGCTACTCAGCTTCCTAAGAAAGGACTAATCCATAAGAATGCCATCCGAAGTCAGACTCTAAAGTTTGTCCAGTCCCACATTTCATCTCCCCTACCACGAATTGGCTGTGGGGAGGTATGGCTGGATACGAAAACAGACTATGACATGAAACTTGGAAACTTATGGATGTTTTCTATTTAAGCCTCACATCCCTCCATCTCCTGCTGTGTATCTATTTTTCATAAATGTTTTTCATTCTGTAAACTTTTCATGAGACCAGTTATTGGTTATCCCTACACTGTATCTTAGATTAAGATCTTTTATAAGCTAAAGAATTCTCTGAGGCAAGAGTAGTTATGCAAAAATATTAAATAGAATATCATTCCATGCAGGGGTTCCTGCTATACAAAGTGTGGAATGTTCTTTTCTGAGCTTTTTATGTTTAATTGCGAAAGTTTCTTCCATTATCAAGCTCATTACTATAGAGGTTTTTCAAGTAAATTCATTCGGGGTCCTGAGATTGAGGAAATAATGCAAGCCAGGTTTCTTTATGATTTCTCAATTTTTGTAGAGCAGAGAGAATTAGTCTCCATACATTGCGGAAACATGTAGTAAATTCATGAATTCAACGAAAAATAATTCAAACCAATGAGTTTATTCATTCAGCAAACCTTTCAGTACCATGTTAATGCTGCAAACACACACATGGTTTACATTAAATAAATATCGAGTGATTGTAGTCGAGAAACAGGGAAAGCAGGGGATGGAGTTTGTAGATTTTCCTATAAGAGCGGAAAACAATAGAAGAAAAGGAAAAAGGGAAGTGGTTTTGTTTGTGGTAGTCTGTAAGTGGTTCTGAATTATAAGACTTTATAGGAACCCTGATACGACCCTGAGAAAAAAGACTGATATAGTTAAGTAAAGGGAGAAATGATCTTTATTCACCCAATTTAGGCTGGCATAGGTGGGAAGAGGCCTTAAATTATGAATTTCGCAGCAACAAAACTTACTGAGGCAGTTTCTTAAAGCCCCAGAGAAATTATTATGGTTTTCATCTTCAGGTCGGCACTGGCTTTGAATAGCAGCCTCGGAGAGTTTGAAGCTTCCTCTCTGTACTCCCGTTCCCCCCTCTAGCCATCCAGTGTTGGAAACCTTTTCATTTCAGAGACCAATTGAGTATGTTTTCCATGGAGAAAGTTTTCACTCGACTCACTTCTCTATTTTCTTTCTGACGCAGAAAGCTGAAGTCAGACCTCTGGCCAATAGGAGGGCATTGACAAATCCCTCTCCTGGCCAGGACATAAAATATTTATACTCAGAGAAAGCTAGACTAAGTAGTCTGCAGAGTATTTTGCAGTGTAGAAGCCAAACACCTCCCTAAAAGATCAGAGCATGTTCACAAAAGCTCCTCTTTATAGATTGAAAAGTAAACTCTGATTTCCATAGTAGAGGATTGCTTGATGTTCCTTTGACCGGTGCACACCATGGACCTTCTTAAAACACAGATTGCTTGATTGAAGCTGGGGGGTGGATTGGGGGATTTTTTTTGAGTCACTTATTTACTTCTTTTCCTTGCCATTATCAAAGACATCGACTTCTGGGTGGGAGGGGTTGGTTTCAAGGAGGAGGCAAGATTTCCCTTCCTGGAGACCGGTCATCCAGCCCCTGACCTAGATGGTGGCCTTGGCTGGGAGTTTGGTGCAGGGCCCCACTTGTTTTACCGCCTCGACATTGTTTGCAATGATGGAAAGAGGAGACGAGCTTTCATGTGGAAGACACTCAAAGGAAAGCAAAGGACAAGGGGAAAAGCGCCGTGAGGATAGCACCACTGACCCTAGACAAGCCTGGGCTGGTCCTCCTGGCCCCGCCTCATCGCCGCGGCCTCTCCATCAGCAGCAAGGGGCAGAGAGGGCTTTCCTTTTAGTTGAAAGCAGAGGGTGAGCTGAGCAGGCGGTTCAGAGGGTCATTAGAAAGCATCAAAGGAGGCAGCCTCATGATGGTAATAAGACGGCTGTGAGGAAATAAAGTGGGCATTGATCTGCACTATCGAGTGTGACATTTTAACCGAAGCTAAAAGCCAAGAGCAAATCTAGCCCTCTTATTCATCTGCCTGCCTGTTTTAGTAAATTGTCTTCCCCCTCCCCCCAAACCACTGGCCTCAGAGGTCACTTCATATTAGCTGGCTTGTTAATACTGAGGCAATCAATACTTAATCAACAAGTAATGGGATTTTGCAGTCATCCTGTATGATCTTTCAATAAAGCCCCGAATCCATCTCGGCCCATTCCAAGCCTGACGAAAGGTGTGCGGTTGCAGCAGACCCTGGATTTGATGGTCTGATGCTCTTCGGCTGATCTGCATCTTATTAAGACACCAGGCAGCCACCGTCCTTCACCCCTTTGTTTCCTGATCTCCACAGAGCACAGCGTGGCACAGAATCCAGGCAGCTGAGATTTTACATGCATCAGTGGGAAAATTCAGATGTCTTTACTGCAGAAGGTTCAGGACTCTTTGGTAGCATCATACAATTAAAAAATGAATAAATAGAGGCCCGGAGAGAGAAGAGAAGCAGCCAACAGGGGAATTGAAAAAGGGAAAAATGGCTGATTTAATAGATGATATTAGGCCAGGGAGCTGGAATCCCCACACGTCCCAACATTTAAACTCTGGGCTGCCTGAGCTAGTCTCCAAATGGGCTCCATGACTGATGGGGGGAGAGAGACAGGGCTGGGCATTGGCTCCAGACATCCAAAGGGGGTTCTGAAGGAGCCCCCTGTGTACTACGAAACCGAGAGAAATCGGTTTTGTGACACAGGACTTGGTTTTCAGTACTCCCTTGGTATCCTGATGAATATTGGTGTTTTGTCCACTGGTAGTACTGCAGTAGCCTTCCAGAGATGTTTGAAGGGGTCTCGCCATCAGCGAAAGCCTTGCTGCTGGCCTCACAGGATCCCCCAGAGCAGGTTTTCTTTGGTGAATTAGCCACTTGCCATTGTCTCACCTTTAGACTTCCAGGCTTAGAAAATAGATCTTGACCATATCTGACTCAGTGGTGCCAACTCACGCTAATAAAGGCCAGTGAGTGATGACTACAACTGGAATGTTGATTTATTGTTATAACTTTCAAGCAAATAACCTATCAGACAAATGAGGCAGACACAGGGTCTCACCAGCATATCCTTGAGCTTCAGAAAGGAAGCTACGTTATTAGAAGATTGATTGGCAATCGCAGAATTAGACTGAGGGGAATTAGGAGATGTTGTGAACATTTAATGGCAACAAAATCTAGCGCCATGATGCATCCAGCTCTATAATCGGCTAGAACTGCTATTCTGCAATTTCCACCAAACTTCCCGTCATTGAACAGCTCACCCATTATGGATGTGTATTATTTCATGACAACCTAATAAAATGGGCATTATCAGTATCCACATTGTACAGATGAATAGATGGAGACTTAGACAGTGGTTGAATTGTGAGCCTAAGGTCATATAGGAGCTAACATATAGGAAAGCGGAGATCCCACGCAGCCTGACCCCAGAGTGGTGATATAAACTCCCGAACCATATTGCCCTGGTTCTACCATTTACTAGCTGCCTGACTTTGAACATGGCCCTTAAAATAGTTAGTCCTTAGTTCCTCTAAACGATACACTGGGGATACTAATCATGCCTATCTTATTGGGTTGAAGATTAAATGAGCTGTGCAATTATAGCCATTAGTGTAAGAGTTTGGCTTAGAATATACACTCAGGAAATGTTAGTAATATTATGATATCATTGTAGCATCATCGTATGCATAGAAGCCTGATACATTGTCTTTCCTCTTGCCCTCTGTGGATGGGCTCTGCCAACCAGCATTTCCCCCTGAAACACTTCTTTGTTTAGGGCAAAGGCTGACCTACCACTCCTGTAAATGGCACAGCCTTCCTTTGGCAATGTTTGTGACCTCAGTCATGGAATAGTACCTTCTGGGAAGCGTAGGAGCTATTCTATCACTTTTTGGTTCATACTTTATCTTCTGGAGGTAAAACAGATTTCCAGGTACTCCGATGGAAGCTGTGAGTGGCAGGGCGCTAGCTAAGAAATGTTATGGTTTTCCCTCTGTATTGCCTGTGGCTGCTAGGGGGATGCACAACATCAAAAGTCTGTTCTCAAGAAAGTCACTAGATTTGCATTAAAAATAGTTTTGAGGCTCCTAGCAGCTAGGGTAAAAAGAGAAACTAAAACATACCATTTTCTTTATCTGACTTAATTCAACTGTTTCAAGACAGACAAAAATGTTCCTAAATACTAAACTTTTCTTTTAATAGTTCCTTTCCTTTTAATGACTCTCTTTCCTAATAACAGAAACAATTTACATTCACCTTTTACAATTCACACTGTATAAAAATTTCCAAAATAAAAAGAGCAAGTGTTTGGTAATATAACTCCTTACCCGATCTTGACTTTAGCCATCGTGCTTCCCGTCACCGACTCGGTTGGATTGCTCTTCCCTAAATATTGTGCTCATTAGGTCCCTCGGCAGCTAAATAATTGCTTTTAACAGCTACCTAATCACTACTGCATAAAGCCTCCCCATGTCGTTTCTTTCTTCAGCCCAGTGCCGCCATCACACCTTACCCCGCCAGCATGAATGCCACAGCCCCCCCCCCACCACCATGCAGACCTTGGTTTAAGTTAGAGTTGTGCTCACCTCCCTTGGTAATTTTTTTCCAGTTGTTATCACCACAAGGAATGTCCCCACCTTAGCCTCACTAGCCCACATCTGAGTTGAAGATCCTTTCTCTATGAAATGAGTCCTGAAACTTCAATCCTGCTGATATTCTTCTGTGAATCTCCCCAGCACTTAACAGTCTATACTCCATGATTGGCCAAATTATGTTGTCCGTATTCTCTGTACTGTTGCCCGCATATGCATCTTATCTCCCCTGTTAGATCACAGTTTCCCTTGTGGAGGGATCCAGTCTTAGACTTCTATCAAGTTTGTATGAAAACACTAAGTGCATGGTAGGATTTTAATATATGCTTGTTGATTAAAACGATTGTGTTTAGACAATTTGTTATCATGATAAGAGTACTAAAACATTATTATTGTCATTATTAAAAGCTATAATCATGTTTTATAATCATAAATATAATAACTGGTTAATTATTATTTACCAATCAATCTACACCTAAAGAGTTGACATATGTTTTCTCATTCAGTCCTCAAAAAGTGGTCTGGGCTAGGTATTACTGCCTTTATAGCCAAGAAATCTGAGTTTCTGAAAATTTAAGCCATTTGGTCAAGATTGCGGAACCGGGGAATGGTGGGCTTGGGATTTGAAAGGTTTATGTGATTCTTATTTATTCACGCTGCACCATATGCACCTGTCTTGCAAATGTTCTTTTAGTTTATTTCTTTGTGAATTGACACCTGACCTCCGGTTTGTGAAACTGACCAAAAGAACTTTCTTTGAGTACAAGGAATTCTACCTTTTACTCTCAATATATGCAGTGTTACTTCCTGGTCAACCTGGGCTTTCTTCTCTCAGCCCATAGCACAGCCCTTCACCTGTACAGCTCCTCCTGACACTCAAGAGAATATGTGCTTCTTCTTATTTCTGGGTCTTTCTCTCATTTTATAAAACTGAATATTCAGGTCAGATCCTTAGAAAACACTTCAGAAGGAACACTTCTTGTGCCGTCAGCTGTGGCTCACTTTTCTTTTGGAAAACAGAAGTATCTATACAATAATAGATAAGTGACTTTGAACTGGTTCCCTGAAATTCCTAGAGGAACCTCTCAAAGAAGGCAGCTGATTTTGGCTTTACTCTACTGCTTTAGGATTGCTGAGTGTGTGTATCATGTTTGGAACAGGATTCTGGTAAAGAAAGTTTTCTGGGCTCTACTGAGATCATAAAACTTCTTTAAAATTAAGAAACTTCGTTTTTTTTAGAGCTGTTTTAAGAACAGAGACAGATTGAGAGGAAGGTAAAATACAGATTTCCCATTGACCCCTGCTTTTCTGCATTCATGGCCTGCCCCATCAGCTGAGTCCCACAGCACAGTGGAGACTTTGTTACATTGGATGAAGCTCCACTGACACATCTTCATCCTCCACAAAGTCCATAGTTCACATTGCGGGGCACTCTTGGTGTTGTCCGTTCCATGAGTTTTGGTAAATGTATAAATTACGTGTATCCATCATTATAGTATCATACAGAACATTTTCACTGGAGCCCCTCTGTGCTCTGCCTAGTCATTTATCCCCCTCTCCTAACCCCTGGCAAAATTTTTATTATCTTTTTATTGTTTCCAAAGCTTTGCCTTTTCCAGAATGTCATATAGTTGTAATCACATACTATGTAGTCTTTTCAGATTGCCTTCTTTCATAGTCATATGCATGTAAATTTCCTCCATGCCTTTTTGTGGCTCTATAGCTCATTTCGTTTTCACACTAATAATATTACATTAACTGCATGTACCACAATTTCTCTGTCCACTCATTTGTGGAGGAAGTGCCAAGTTTTGGCAATTATGAATAAAGTTCTAAACATCCGCATGCAGGTTTTGGTGTGAACATAAGTTTTTAGCTCCGTTGGGTAAAAACCAAGGAGCATGATTGCGGATCATATAATAAAAATGTGTTTAGTTATGTAGGAAACCACCAAACTGTTTTACGAGTGGCTATACCATTTTGCATTCCCATCCTCATGGAATGAGAGTTCCTGTTATGTATGGCACATCTTTACCAGCATTTGCCTTCAGCATTTGGGATTTTGGCCATTCTAATAGATGTGTAGTAGTAGCTGATTTTTGTTTTAATTTGAAATTCCCTAGTGACAGGTGATGTTGAACATTTTTTCATATGCTTACTTGCCATCTGTATGTATATCTTCCAAGCTGAGTGTCCTGGTATCCAAGGAAGGAGAAAGGTACATGTTCATCGTTTCTCATTCAAGGTTGAGCATTGGTCTACCAAGTTGAGCCTCAGTCCTCAATGGATGGAATATAGGAAAAGAGTGAATGCAACTTGTGCTGTCTGCGAGAGTAACCCACTGAGCTGAACAGATTCAGTAAGACTTTAAAAAAAAAATTAACTTGTTTTGTTCCAATTTTGCAAAGACAACAAAACAACTTGAAAATTCTGTCATTTCTACTCATTATGCTACCAGGCCTCTCCTTTGCTTGCAAGTTGACTGTCCTTGTCTGCCCCCTTGCTCATAGAGCATTAGTACTGAAGAAGATTTGATGTTCCAAGTGTTCGGGTATATAAGTAACTGTATAGGTTGAAGCAAACCATCAAACTTCAAGAAGTTATATGTCAGGGGTAAGAAAGACATGATTGCATAGAAAGACTACTCAAAAGGCAGCCATAGCAACAAACTACATGTCACAGAGCTTAGCTTGGGAACCTACTGATTATGTCAGTCCCCACTTCTCAGCATCAGCATGAACAACATTCTTTTCCTCCTCTGCCCCACTTCCCAGCACTCTGAAGCCCTTCTTTCTCCCTGATCATTCTCTAGCCTGTCCTCCTTAATTTGACTTTTAGTAAACTGGCTCTTCTTTCGGACTCACCCTGCCTTTCACTTCTTGATGTTGACTTCAGAGACATCCAGAGACCTGGCACCTGTCCTCTAGGGGGCTGGTGATCTTAGAGTCCTTGGTTCTGGGTCCTCCCAAGGCTTTCAAGATAGGGCAAATGATGCCAGTGACTATTTATGGTTTCCCATTGGAAAAGTCAGGCTCATCTCTCATTCTGCTTGGCAAAAATACCCAGTTGCCATCTGAAGAAATTGGCCCTGCCTCTTCTTTGTGAGGAAAGCTGATGAGTACTAGTTGAATAGAGCCTTCTAGTCACCAATTGAGGAAGGTTACTGAAGGGAAGTAAAGAAAAATCTCAAGATCACTTAGAGGGAAGGACTCAAAAACCGAAATCTGTGAATGCATTTAGGTTGGTTTCTTTTATGCCCTGATCTCGAGGTCAGTGCTGACTGTTCCGGCTTTTCAATGACGGTAGAAGTGATTTTGTACATTCCTTGAGACACCAGTTGTCATGCCAAGAAAAATTCAAAGGCTTTAAAGTGACCGGATGTAAAAGGAAAGAAAGCCCCACATCTATGTGCCATGTAGCTCCTGTTGCATCCCCACTCCCCCGCCGCCCCCTGCCCCTGCCCTCTCCACCTCTCCACCCTGCTTTGGGTGTAGAAATCCCCATATATGGACGACGTCAAAGTATTCCTTACCATCTGGCTTATAGCTGCTTCTGGCTAATGGGAAGCACCAGCAGGAGACCTGCAGACAAGATGAGAGTGGTGTGGTATTCCTTCAGCTCCCTTCCTTCTGGGTCAGTGGAGGTTGACTGTGCTTCTCTAGTGAAGACCCAGACTCCTGGGAGGCAGCCTTTTCTCCTGCTATGGCAGCCTCTCTGGGTTCTGTTCTTCCTTCCTTTGCCCATTCAGTCAGGAGTGGTAATTGATCCCAACTATTCCTAGCCTCACAATACTACATATACTTTTATGTTTCTCATATCCCTGCCCTTTTAATTGCTCCTTTATTAGGCTTTCTTTAATTATCCTTTTGAGTGTGCTATCACTGACTTTCACTGATACCATATATAATAATGACACATTGAGAATGAGGAAATGCCTAAAAACTCTTATGATCTAAATAAAAATTCAAAATTTAGAGAAAAAATATTGTATGCTATTTTACCTTCTAACTTGAGAGGACTCTTTTACGTGAGCTATGAGTATAGTGTATGTTTATATTTTGGAAGGGGATGGTGGTAAACTTAGAAATTAGGATGAGTATCACATGTGAAAATAAATGATGCTGTGAATGGCATACTTCTCTAGTGATTATGATAAAGCCCCAACTCTTAATTTGGATAAATTGCTAACAACCCAACTTAGCACACCCATTTGCAGTAATCATTATTTTGCTGACTTGGCTCAATGTCTGGCTTGCATTTCAATAGTGAATGCAAAGCCTATAAGCATTTAAGGGCTTTCTTGCTACACATCTCCCTATTCACAAGGAGCCCAACCCAGAATCAGAATGTCCCAGTGCCTGTGCTATATTTCTGGTTGATCATGAAGAACTTTTGAAGTATGGTTTAACTCTTAAGTGCTATCAAGGGTCTTTTGAGTCAGTTGGTAAAGCTAGTTGTAAAGTTCAAAAGACATCATTTCAAAACTAAAGCCATTAGCCAACTGCTTTATTGACATAATGAATTGTATTTAGATAGAGCGCTTAACCTCGGCATGCGCTCAGTCCTTGCTCTGTCACATGTGCATAAGAAAGGACATGATTGGGTATGTGCATCAAATGAGTCTAGTCCAATCATTACCTGAATATCTTTCTGACGATCAGACAAATTAGCAAGCATTATAATGATTTCCCCCCCATTGGCCACTTTTGTGAGTTAGGAGATTCCATCAGTCATTTAGAAAAGAGCCTTGGTCTGCGAGTTTTGGCCCTAGGTCTGTTGCTAACCACCCAGCTTGAGTGTTTTTGAACAAGTCATTTGACTGCTCTGAGCTTCTGTTTCCTTGACTATAAACTGGAGCATTTGCTAAAGTTATTTTCCACACTGCAGTGGTCTGGCCAGGCCCCTCCAAATGTGTGTGGGCTCCATTTCTCTGTGGTGGTGTTACTTCTGTATCTTGACAATGTCTGGAGTTTATCAGGGCATTTATTTGCATGCCTAGACATCTCAAGGTAGTTGAGAAAGAGAGCTATGTATTCTGAACATAGATACTCAGTCCCCAAAACACAGTGATACCCACCTCTGCTCTCTAGAAACCAAACTCATCTGCTGGCTTAATATCAGCTTGACCTTCCAAGTCCATATCTCTGTTCCAGGCCAGCTTTGATTTCATTTTCAGCTGAGTTGTCTATTTTTCTTTGATGTGATAGTTTATAAAGCGAACTAGAAGAGACTCTGAAATTCGTCTGGGCAGTGTTGTTTTAGCAGAGGCCTTGAACCTCAGTGGAAGAGGGCCAATCATACATTCTGCATGTATTTTACCAAAGATGACAGTCTGTAGCTAATGCCTCAGAGCCTGCATTTCGAAGACCCCTTTAACTGAGTACAGCTCAGATGGAGAGAAGGGCAAGGAAAGGCAAATGAACATCTGGCAAGGCCAAGAGTGTTATGAGTTGTATCCAATACCAAGTATGTCCTGATTAAATATTTCATGCTTTCCCCAGCCAGACATCACCTAACTATCAGCTGTTCTCTTCAGCAGGGATAAATTCACCTTTATGAGAGGGGGCACTAGCTGGGGTTATAACAGCATGTTTAAGAAGCGTCATGAAAAGTTTGTTTTCACCTGCTTGTGTGACTCACCACCCCCCCCTCCTTCCCTCCTCTTTCTTCCTTTCTTTCTCTTCTTTTCTTGCCACCCCTCCCCTAACCTGTCTTAGAGACAGAGTTTACCCAGAAGGATCAGGCTGAAAATACCTTTTTTCCTTCCAACCCCAGGATCCATAATCTCCACAGGTTAAAGGTGGCTATAGGCTGGTTCCTGCTGGCTCTGGAACCTTCCAGCATGGGCCATGAGCCTGGCTGGACTCTGCTGTGTGTCTGCAAATTTGGTATTTTTTTATTTTACGGAGTTTTTAGCTATGTTGTTAGGTGAATAGGCTTTGTGGTTGCTGTATGTTTTGTTGGATTCCTCATCATAATATGTAGTCTTCTTAATCCTATTAGAGCTTTTTTCCCCTTAAATGTTATTTTGTCTTATATTAATATTGTTACCACCTTCTTTTTAGTGAGTATTTACATCGTGTATATATTTTTCTTTCCTCTGTCTTTAACCTTTTAATGTGGCTTTGCTTAGGAGATCTCCTTTGTGTAGCATAAAACTTTATCTGTTTAACCTAATCTAATCATTCCTATATTTTAATATGTATTAAATGTATTTAATATATATGTTAATGGTCTTACTGTGCATTTGTACATACCATTTGCATTTACTGTGATTACTGGCATATTGTTGGTTATTTAAACCATCATACTTTGTGTTTGCTGTTTGCTATCCTCCTTTTCTTCATTTTAGCCTTCTTTCAAATTGAGGTTCTTTCTATGCCTCTCTAGCCATCACCATCTATTTTCTTTCTGTGTTGATTTAGAATGTATGCATTTTTCAATTAACTTAATTTTTTAACATACTTACATGACTATAATTTTTTACGTACATCTACTTTTGTCCTAAATGGTAGAATAATATTAGCACAATCCAGTTACAAACATTCCACTCTCCCTGATGCTATTGCCTAGAGTCATAATTTTGCTTATATTAACTTAAAAACAAGAGTTTGAAAAGGCACTCAATATAGACTTTAATTGTCTGTTAACTTCAGTCAGTTTCTGTGCTCTTCACAGTTTAATTTTCCTGCTAAACCTTTCTTTTGGTATGTTTAATTTTATTTTTGAAGGAGTGTATATTTAATAATTTGTTTAATGGGGACCTGTCTGGGGAAAGCACCCTTCATTTTTATGCGTATAAAAATGTATTTATTTTGTCGTTATTTTTGAAAGATAGTATAGCTAGGCATAAAATTCTAGGGTTGACAGTTAATTTCCATCAGTTCATTGAAAATAAGAATCCACTATATTGTGGCCTCTAATGTTGCTACTAACAGCCTGTTGTCTCCAAAAAATAAAACAAAACCAAATACCTATCATCTCCTTTGGGTAATATGACTTATCTTATGGAAATGTTTAAGATTTGTTTATTTAATTTTTTATTTATTATCTTTTTTATTAACAACATATGATAGTTCCAATCTCTTAACATCTTCATCAACAGTTGGTATTTTTAATTTTAGTCATTCTAGTAGGTGTAGCATATTGTCATTTCAATGTGCATTTTTCTAATGATTAATGATGATGAGCATCTTTTTATGATTGATATATTTGTTTTTGTATAAGAACAGGCTTTTTTTTTTTTTTAACTGAAGTGTCGTTGACACACAATGGTACATTAGTTTTAAGTGTTCAACATAATGGTTCCATAACCCTATACATGATGCTATGCTTAGCACAAGTGTAGCTACCATCTGTCACCATACAGTACTATTATAATACCCCTGACTATATTCCTTATGCTGTACCTTTCAACCCCATGACTTACCCATTCCATAACTGGAAGCCTGTATCTCTCACTTCCCTTCTCCCACTTTTACCCATCCCACCTTCCCTCTCCTCTCCGGCAACCATCAGTTCTCTATTTATGGGTCTGTTTCTGCTTTTGTTTGTTTGCTGGTGTTGTTTTTTAGATTCTACGTATAAGAGAAATCATAGTATTTGTCTTTCTCTGTCTGACTTATTTCATTACACATAACACTCTCTAGGTCCATATATGTTATTGCAAATGGCAAGATTTCATTTTTTTAAGGTTGAGTAATATTCTATTGTTTGTGTGTATGTGTGTGTGTGTGTGTGTGTGTGTGTGTGTATATATATATATATATATATATATATATACCACATCTTCTTTATCCGTTCATCAATTGATGGACACACTTAGATTGTTTCCATATCTTGGCTATTGTAAATAATGCTGCAATGAACATAGAGGTGCATATATCTTTTTGAATTACTGTTTTCCTTTTCTTTGTGTAAGTAGCCAATAGTGAAATTACTGGATTATATCGTATCTTTATTTTTAATTTTTTGAGGAAACTCCATACTGTTTTTCATAGTGGCTACACTAATTTACATTCTGACAATACATGAGGGTTCCTTTTTCTCCACATCCTTGCCAACTCTTGTTATTTACTGTGCTTTTGATTCTAGCCATTGTGACAGGTGTAAGGTGGTATTTCATTATGGTTTGGATTTGCATTTCCCTGATGATCAGTGATATTGAGCATCTTTTCATGTGTCTGTTGGCCATCTGTATGTCTTCTTAAGAAAAATGTCTATACAGGTCCTTTGTCCATTTTTACTCAGATTATTTGTTCTTTTGGTGTTCAATTGTATGTTCTTTATATATTTTGGATATCAACCCTTTACTGGATATATCATTTGCAAATTATATATCTGATAAGGGATTAGTTTTATTTATTTATTTATTCATTTATTTATGCATTTAAAATAGAGAATATATGTTGAAGCATGAAATTATGGCTCCATCTTGAATGAACAAACTTTTTAAAGAAATTAAGGTGATATTTAAAAAATGTTAATGGTCAGAAATGGTGACAAGCAATGAAAAAAATTTATTTCAACCATATAGAAGATCTGGGGTCATGTATATTTTTGTTTAGCTCTGTGTTGATAACATCTTTCCACTTTGAGAAATAACTAGAGACACTTTAATGACTTCATGAAGAAACATCTGGACTTTAGCTAGAGGTACACAATGAAATTTTAGGAAATCACATATACACATTGTCCTTCTTTTTTAATATTCTGTTAACTTCTGAAGGGCATGAGGAAAGGATGAGGCTATATCCATTTCATATTTTGAGGAAATGGATGGGTAGAATGATAAGTAAACAATGACTCGTTGAGTGTATCAGTAAATGAGTAAGCAAATGAATAGTGTGAGCAAGAAAACCACTACACATTGCACACTCCCATTTATTTTGTCATCTCCCCAGTCATGTGGTTGGAAGTAATGATGCTACTAAGACCCTTAAGTCTTCTAATGATTATCAGTGTGTTTTAGTATAGTGCCAGTGTATAAAACAGCACTGTTTAGAGCATTGTATTGTATAAGGAGTGGCCCTGTTGCTGCCTCTCAGATTCCTCTTAGGTCTTGGAATCACTGAATTTTTGGAAATGAGTAATTATATATTTTTTCTAGAAAAGGATGCGTCCTTTTGCAGGTCTGTTTGAACATTGACTAGAAATATGTGTGCGTGTGTGTGTGTTTGAACACACACGTGCACATCAAGCACATTATTCAAAGTGACCCCAGCACAAGTATTTCTGCAATGGAGTTCACACATAACCCAGATACAGGAGATCTATTTCTTTCTAGAAGTCCATAATGACTAAGAGGGTCACTAGTCCTGTGTCAGGGACTGGCATGCCATGTTCTGAAGATGCAACATGAATTGACATTAAAATCTTGTTTGAGCTTATTAGATCTGCAATAGAAAAGACCCTGTTTCTGGACCAGAAAATGCACCTTTACATCTAGTCATGCTCTCTGTAACTAAGAGGACCAGGCAAGAGATTGCATACCATTTGAGACTCATCTTTTATACCAGAAAATAATTTAATGCTCATCAGCTGATGGTTGGTTGGTAAAGGCTAACACATTATATTTTGAAAACCATCATTATTTAAAATAAAATAGTCAAATTTAATTTCTATCCATTAGAAATGTCTAATAAGTAGTCATAAATCTTAGAATTGTAGGAGCTCTCTAGAGAGCATCTCATTCAATGTCTCATATTCATGCAGGTAAAACGCTATTATTTTTTATTTCAACTACCATTATTTAATAATACTATATTTCAGGCACTGCAGTAGGCCCTAGTGAACAAAACAAAAACCTTCTAGTAACTTTAGGTTCAGTGTTTTACAGATGAGGAATCTGATATGCCTCATGTTTTGTAAAGGGTCTTGCCCATAGACATACAGCCAATCCTTGATGGAGAAAAGATTAGAACCAATGCTTCCTCTAGATAAATGGCCTGCAATTCATTTTACACAATGCAAATCCTACATGTATTAACTGATAATAGTAAAATAAGGTTTTTAAATGGAGTTCCAGGAGATTGAAACAAAAGTTACCCAAACGTCCAACTCCAGCATCATTTATTGTAATAGTAATAGTTACTTCTTTATATTTACTGAATAATTACTTCTCATAGAAACCCAATGGAATAGGCTTATTAAACCCATTTTACAGAGGAAAAAACCTTAAGGCACTAAGTTCATAAGTAATTTGCCTTAAATAACAGAGCTTATAATTGGCAAAAGAGGATCTAATATCCCAACTCCTGACCACTGTGCTATCTGGCCTCTCAGGAGCATGATCATTGATGTTACAAGGTCAAGAAATATTTTCAAATCATGAATAAGTAATAAACCTCATTTCTTGCTACATGCTCCCTAGTCTTAAAAATGTTTGAAAAATCAAGAAAGAAAGAGACAAACCAAAAGTCAGACCCTTAACTATGGAGAACAAACTGGTGGTCACCAGAAGGGAGGTGGGTGAGGGGAAGGGTGAAATAGGTAATGGGAGATTAAGAATACATTTATCATGGTGACCACTGGGTTATGTGCAGGATTGTTGGATCACTATATTGTACACCTGAGCTAGTAGAACACTATATGTTAACTACCCTGGGATTCAAATACCACAAATAAAAACAAATAGGAATGATCTTTGAAAAATCTACAGCTTAAATTCCTACTAATTAGAAGACCTCATATCTTGGCTATGCCAAATAAAAGGCTATTCTTGAGTGCAGTGGGTCCCATTACTCTTTGGAAATGGGTACTTTTTTAACATTCAAAATTCTCAGATTCCTATTTATACATTTAGTTATTCATACATTTCTTGTCAAACCTATAGATCTCTGAGTACCTTATAGTTGTTTATAGTCCTCCAGTTCCTAAAGTTGGATTAGCATTGGGCTAAAAGCATTTGAAAAACAGAGATGTTTTTCTTGATCTACATTTTTTATATCTATGTTTTAGTTTTTGTTCTCTTAAATGCTCTATTTTTCTCTGAAATAAAATTAATAATTTTTATTTCAACTGTTTATATTTTGAAATAATCCCACCAGGACACAGACAGGCTCTTAAAGCTATAATAAAATAGAAACGTTTCACCAGAAAAGATTTCATTTCATTTTTAGCTCTTGGATTTATATCTCCTATGAAAATGAGCTTCACACTTGCACTTGCGTACCCCTGCAGCTCTCACAAGAAGGAAAAGGAAGGAAGAAGGAAGGCAGGGAGGGAGCTCTTTGGGACACATGGAAGTATTACACCAGCACTAGGTTGTGCTTTTAGCCCTAAATATTGGAATTTATAATAGCTTATACTCTCAATGGTTGCAAGTTAAAAACATTATCAATTTCTCAAAGAAGAATGTAGAGTTTTTCAGAGTGACAATCGAGTAGCACATGCATTTATAATTATATAACATAGTGTTTAATACATAGTAGGCAGTCAGTGCTCTCTGGTTGATTTGTTTGATAAACTACTATAAACAATAAGCCATTAGATAGAAGAGCTAATTATTGTTCTTAGCCTGTCTATGTCATTTCGATGTTAGCAACACCTAGTGTCTTAGTCTTTATTCTCTAGTTATGCTTAAGGTTGATCTCAGGAAGAAAGCCTTATGACTCTCTGAGAATATGATTATCAGCTAGTATATTCTGTCTTAACAATCAAACTGTTGTGTAGAAAGAAACTGTGTTTCCTAGGTTATCCCATTGCAATATACAAGATAAAACTCTTAAATTTTGTACTTCAAAAATAATAAGCTTTATGTACTAAATTTAGGAAACACATCACAAAGCAAGTCTTCGTGTCTCATTATAAAGCACTTAGTGGTAAATTTCTTTGAAAAATTGAGCATGATACAAAAGTAAAAGAGTGATCTATAGAAGAAGCACAAATGTAGGGAAGGCTATTATGGGTAGAAACTGCTAGTTATCCCCCAATAAGTATGCTCCTCTGGTCTTCCATTCAAAACTTCAGATGTGTTTCCATATCTGGGATGGCTGAGTAAGCTCCTACTGGCTGACTCCCTCACAGTTAGCAACCATAAACTATGGTCAAAATATACAGACAATGACTCAAAGGCTCTGGAGATTGAACAAAGCAGGTGGATTCTGGGGGAAGTTGACACTATCAAGAAGAAAATGGCAAGTTGATTTGCCAATTTTTTTATGGCTTTTAGACTAAGGGCAAATCACAGTTTGCACCAAGTGAGGCTCTTAACACTCTAATAGAAAACCTACAGGCTTTTGACACAAAGGAACAGAAGAAAGGGTTTGAGGCAAATAAAGCAACTGCAAAGTAGGGGTCCATCCCAGAAAGAAGAAAAACAGGGAGAAGGGACTCCAATTTCTGTGCCTAGAATCTTCCCAAATCTCTGGCTTTACTCTGAACCATACATGTGCAAAATAGAGTCCAGCTAAATATTAAAGAACTGAACTCAAGAGCTCAAGAGCTCAAGAGACAAATCAAGCCAACTTAATTGCCTCCTAAAACAAACAAAAACAACTTATCTTCCTGGGGGGATAAAACAGAATCCAATGTCTTTATGTCAGAATATTTACAATATTTAGAGTACAGTTCAAGATTATTTGACATACAAAGAACAAAGAAAATGTTATCCGCTTTTAAGATAAAAGACAACCCATGGAAACCAACACTTTGATGACCAGGATTCTGGAATAGACAATTATAATTACACACAATAATGTAGAAGACAATATGCTTACAATTAATAACTTATAGGATAGTTCAGGAGAGATGTAAAAACTTAAAAAGGAACTAAACAGAAATTCTAGAAGTGGAAAATTATAATATAGGAAAGAAAAATATAACTTGATGGGCTCGGGAGGAGAGTGGAGACAACAAAGGAGAGTCAGTGAACTGGTACTCGGGATTAGAAATGATCAAATCTGAAGAACAGAGAGAACAAAAGATTTAGAAAATAAGTCTCGGGGGCAGATAATGTACGGGCATACCTTGTTTTACTGTGCTCTGCTTTATTGCTCTTCACAAATGTGTCTTTTACGGATTGAAGGTTTGTGGCAACCCTGTGTCAAGCAAGTCTGTTGGGGCACTTTTCCAACGGCATTTGCTTACTTCATGTCTCCGTGTCACATTTTGGTAATACTTGCAATATTTCAAAGTTTTTCATTTTGATTAAAGTGTTATGGTGGTCTGTGATCAGTGATTATGACTTGATGAAAGCTCAGATGATGGTTAGCATTTTTTAGCAGTAAAGTATTTTTAATTAAGATACGTACACTTCTCAGACATAATGCCATTGCACACTTAATAGACCACAGCACTATGTAAACATAACTTTTATATGGACTGGGAAACCAAAAAATTCATCTGACTTTCTGTATGGCGATTACTTGCTTTATTGCAGTGGTCTGGAACTAAACCCACAGTATCTCCCAGGTATGCCTGTCATAACAAAAGATCAAATACACATGTAATTGAAGTCTCAGGAGGGAAAGAAAGGGCTAGAAAAACTATTTGAAGAAATAATGGCTGACAAGTTCCAAAGTTTGGCAAAAGACATACATTTTCAGAATCAAGAAGCTTAGAACATCCCAAGAGGGATAAACAGGAATCAAAATATGTGCCTAGGTGCATCATAATCAAATGACTAAAAAACAAAAATAAAGAAGAGACTCCAGATTTTCAGCTGGCCATATGGTTGCCTGAAATAAAAACTATACCTCCCTGGGGCTCCTGGGTGGCTCAGTCGGTTAAGCATCTGCCTTTGGCTCAGGTCATGATCCTGGGGTCCTGGGACGAGCCCCACATTGGGCACCCTGCTCAGCGTTGAATCTGCTTGGGAATCTCCGTCTCCCACTGCCCCTCACCCCATTCATGTGCACGCTCTCTCCCCCTCCCTCTCTCTCTCAAATAAATAAAATCTTAAAAACAAACAAACAAACAAAAAACAAAAAAACTACACCTCCTAGTCTCTTTTACAGTGAAGTGTGGCTGTGTGACTTAAGGTTGACCAACTGTAAGGTAGGGAAAGTGTGGCATACAATTCCCAGGATGTGTCCTTAAAGAAAAGAGATGAGCATCTTCTTCTCCTTTTCTGCCTCCTTGCTGACTGGAGTGTGACGTGGTGGAAGTCTTCTTGGACTGTGAATGAGAGCCACACCCTCGACGGGGGGAAAGAGATAACTGGGAAGGAACCCGGGGCTTCTGATGCAGAGGACCATTCTTGCTTTGAATGACCTCACACTGGCCTCAGGATGCTGTCTGAGACAGAAATAAACATATCTCTTTGTCTTGGAGAAAAATGAAATTTTAATCTGTTGCTTTTGATTTTCTGATCCTACAACTAAACTTATACTACATTAATACAGTGAAAAACATCTTGTATCAATGTCAGGGAATACTTTACACAGGGCAAAAAGCAAACATGAATAAGTCAGAAGTCTGGCAAAGAGGTAATTAGATTTTTTTTAAATTTCTACTTTAATAAGGTAAGAGGTTATTAGTGGAATCAAAGTGCTATTCTCTTTGGTATTTTTCCCAATCTTAATGTAAGTAATGCTTTGTTAAATGGCTCAGAGGAGTTTTCAATCAATCAACTTCAAAAAACAAAGGAAGAAAGTCATAAACATAATTGAAGGAGCCTACTGATATTTTCCATTTTCCTCCCATCCTGGGTTTGTTATAAATTAAAGCCAGTGCTCATTCACTGTCTCTCACCTGTTCTCATCTAACTTCTCCCGAAGGTCTTGGCTTGCCACGAGGTTTCCCTAAGCCTCTGTCTCTTTTTACTAGAAAGGAAAGGCTCATTGTTTCAGCACGTAGAAGTGGCTGGGTTTCTCCACTTCATGTTGGTGTAGAACTGTGACCCCCCCACGGGGCGGCAGATTATGGTGTGTTCTTCTAGATGCCTGATTGGACTGGCCCCATCCTCACAGGATTTTCAGTTCTGACCCCAACTCTCCCTGGGGTTCAGTGAGATAGATACCATTTAATGATGTTGCCCTACGAGAGAGCAGGTACCTCTTGCATAATTTTTCAGCATAGTTTGTTTTTAAGAGTATTAAAGAGCCAGTTATTTTTTTTTAAACATCAACAATGACATCTCTTTCTATGTAGCTGTGAATCTATCTAGAGTTTGTCTAAATACTTTGTCTAATATATACATGTGTATCTCTATATTGGACAAAGTCTTTAGGAAATAAACCATTAATTTAAAGCAGGATCTTAAAGCAAAACACTTCATTAGGCCACTTAGGTGGCTGACTATGTACTGGTGAACGTTTCTCCTGTTTTCTGATTCTTGTGAGTTGCTTCTATTAGGGCTGGCCAGCCAGCTCTCACGTGACTCTCACATGGCTTCATTGTCAGCAGCTTCTGATGCTCTAAGAATCGATACTTAGCGCTAAACATCAGGGTGATTTGATGTCAAGGCTTTCTCACTAAATAGTGCTGCCCAACCGATACCTCTGAACATTTGTACAAGGAAGCAGAGCTTTCCTCTCTGTGTCTGTTTTGCACTTGATGCCAGTTTAAATTAAATACAGATAGGAGGATGGCAGCTGCCCAGGGTCCTTCATTTCCCATACCCGTATAATCACTAATCAAGGAAATTCTGATACTTTGCAGGTTGAAGTAGCTTCTCCTGTGTCACCTCAATAAATTCCCTGTGACTCAGCTTCTGTGGCCTCCTCAAGCTCGGAGCTCTGGTTGACCTGGAGGCTCATCACATTCGCTCTAATGCAGGCAGGCTTCAACCTGCCTTCAACCCAGGCTCTTTGAGCCCTAATGGGCATTCACAGAGAAGGCTGAAGAAATTAACCCATGTCTCAAAGGAGCTTGAAAGTTGAAGATTAGGAGAGGTGTTTGGTTAAAGATGGGGGCTATGCCTGTTCCTGTTACAGGCTGAATTGTGCCCCTGTCCCCAAAATTCATATGTTGAAGTCCTAACCCTTAGTACCTCACAATGTGACCTTATTTGGAAGTAGGATCTCATAGATGTGAGTAGTTTAGAAGTGGTCATATTGGTGTAGAGTGGACACCTAATCCAGCATAACTGGTATCCTTATGAAAAGGGGAAACTGGGATATACACACACAGAGAGAATACCAGGTGAAGACTGGAGTTCTGCTGTCTCAAGCAAAGGATCCACCAGAAGCTAGGAGAGGGGCCAGGAACAGATCCTTCCCTAGTGCTTTCAGAAGGAGCATGGCCCTGCTAACACCTTGATCTCAGGCTTCCTGGCTCCAGAGCTGTGAGACGATAAATTTCTGTTGTTTAAGCTGCTCAGTTTGTGGTACAACAGCCATAGGAAACCACTACAGCGAAAAATACAGAGGCAAGAATGTACAGGGCAGATCCTAGGGAATGCTAAATCTATAGATACTGTTAATATCTAGCACTTTCCAAATGTGCATATGAGCTACGCGTGTGTTCATCCATTTAAAGCTCACAGCCACTCTCTAAGGCAATCTCCACCATCATCCCATTTAATGGATGGGAAACAGAGATTCAGACTAGTTAAGGAAATTGCCAAAGGTCGCACATCTAGGAGAGTGCACGAGGTCGATGAGAGATATACTGAAAGAGCTGGGGAGCCAGAGTGGGACAGAGTGCGGTGCAGATTTCAATCCCTCTCATTGATGCATCTCTCTGTTCCAAACACAAATCACAGACTAGCAAAACTACAGTGCTGAGGAAAATAGAGCCACCATCTTTTGCTCCTGGAAAAAACCACCAAAATGATTCTGCAGTTCTCTCATTTGAGCAATGTGAATTAATACCCAAAAGAAATACAACTTTGCATAAGACCAAACAGCTCATGGGGGATCATCACGAGGGACCATGTCCTGTGGCCCCTGTTCAATATCTCTTCACTCCACCACCTACCTGTGTAAATCACATTGACCAGGGAGGCCTCTGGGCCACAAGCGTGCTCTCCCCGCCTTTCCTTTTATTGGGAGATCAGCAGAGTTCCCCCTGGCTAGAACCCACCCGGGTCCAGGGAGGAGATTTCTGATCGGTGATGCCCAGCCCTTGATTTTGCAACCTCTCCATGCTTGGACAAAAAGAAAAATGATACCTTTCTTCGGAACTGACACATCACTCTTTCACCAAGCATGCAAAGGTCCTGCCAGGCTTTCTTGGTAAATATTTGCCTTGAATTGTCATGGGCCTGAAACATCCAGGGTCCAGAGGAGCAGAATGGTGATTTTGGACATTTGGAATCTGGAACCTGTGATGAATAGAAATACAGCCTTTCATGCCGTCAGAGTCTCTGGTCTGCCAAGGGAAATTGTACTTTATAACAGCCACAAGCTTGACCTCTAAGAGCCTTAAAAGGCCTCACATACTCAAAGGTGCATTACCAGGCCTTACACTAATTCATCATGATAGCTAAAGTGCTCTGTGTAAACCACAGGAGATCTCAGTCCCCTGGGCATCCAGGAGTCAGATTTAATTGCTTCGAGTTTAGCATAGGGAACCATAAGTGAACATAGGGGAAACACTATTTGCGTATTGTTTGCAATAAAGCTTAGAAATGGTTCCAGATGTCTCCACTGAAACCTTCTCTCCAAAAGTTTATCCAAGGTTGGAACTTAGCACAGGCCAACCTGATAGATGTTCCACCCAGCTTCTCTTTTCCTGCTCTGAGTCAGAGTTTGCAGGTCGCAACAAGAATACTCAAGACAAATTTCTATTCTGAGCAGGCTGGACATGATTTATTAATTCACTTTTGAAATAACAATTGCAGTTGGGAGGGATCTGCTGAAAGCCTTAATTACATTAGAAAATATGCTTCACTGTAGTCTGCCCCTATGCAGCATACAGAACACATAATTATCATAATTTTCAAATTTTATTATTATTATTTGAAAAAATTTGATGGAGAGCAGGCTCTACCAACTTAGCTACTTCAAAGCATTGGCTGAGTCACATCTGAACCTTCAAAGAGATGATTTCCCCAACTTGCTTGTTAAGGTCCCTTCAGTGGGAGAGCATCTACGGGCTGGAGTAGCCTCAGATACTGTTTGTCCAACAGAACTAGCTTCAGAGTCCCTCTCTCCTCCTCTGTGCCGAGAGGGAAATGCTCAGGTGTGCTGTTGCCAGAGTGATTAGGCTAGCTGGGAACTCTCCTTGGACAGGAGGTTGGAAAGCCTTTGGGATCATGCCCTCTCATCCTTGTTAAATGACTGTGAGTGTGTGTGTGTGAGTGTGTGTGTGTGAGTGTGTGTGTGTGTGTGTGTGTGTGCATGTGCTGCTGCACACACACACACCTGCCTAGAGGGAAGTGGTTTGATTTCATTTTTTTTTTTAAAGGCCCAGAGTGTTTTTTTTTAAAGAGAAAGCAAAACATTTCCGGAAATGAAGCTGAGGTCTGCGTTGAGCAGCAAGGGTGTTAGGCAGAAGTCTCAGCTGTGATCGTTGGCTTTGTTATCAATGGCCTATGTCTTTAGAAAGCCTCTGTCTCTGGGTTTTTTCTCTGTCACCCCAGGGCAAGCAGACCCTCCCTCTGTTTCTTTGGGTGGCTGTGATGTTTATCAGATTAATGAGTTTGGTTCTCCTGTCGATGCGAAAGTGGCTGAGCTATAGCAGGCCCCTGCCCGGGTCCCCCTCACCTATGGATTATCTGCCTTCCATTCTCCAAGCCTCCTCATTCCACGTTTCTTTGATCTTTAGATATTAAGGAAACTCGGGCTTGAGTTAAACCATTTTGAATAATTCAAACTCTCTGTTCAAGTGGATCCATTTAGATAAACCAAACAAATTAAAAAAAAAAACCAACTTTTTTTAAAAATAAAAAGCAGCAGCAAAAGTCATAGGAAAGACTGGTTGACTCAAATTTAGCTTGAAGATAAATTATTGTTTTGTAAACTCCCCCCTCCCCCCAAAAAGGTATCTAATGGTGATCTGAATAGGGAACAGCAGAGGAGAAAGCACAGCAGATTTGAACCAAGTGAGCTGGAGACCAGCCCTGGCTTGGCCACGCACCAGGGGCCAAGACCTGTGGGAACTCCCTCATGGGTGTGGGCTTCTGCTCCCCCAGGTAACACTGGAGCCATAATCTCGGGTCCTCTTCCTCAGAGAACTTCTCTGAGGATCCTATATAGACCTCCTGTTGACAATGCTTCAGATCATTTGAAGTGCTTTGAAAATGCAAGATGGCATTATCAGAACTGACTCAGAGCCCTGAACACAGTAGGAACAAAATAAACATTTCTTGAAGTGGGTAGACTCCCTATTTTCCATTTTACGATAAGAAACAAGGCAGATGTTTTGCCGTCCCCTGAAATGACCCAGTTCCTGCCTCACATTCCCTGAATGCCTGGGCTCAGGGTTTCTTGGTGAGAAGAACTGCAAAAGCCAATGTGTCCACCGAGGGGACTGATCCTTCCTAGAAAGATCATTTTATTCTCCCCCAAGGTCATAGACAAAACTTATATATATGTAGCAGATGACAACACTTTAGTCATGAAGATCTACAGATGAAGGGGCCTTAGTGAATTAATGTTCGCTTTCCATCCTCCAACTTCATTTTCAGAAAAAAAGAAGCCAAAGCTGTTAAGTTTCAGTGACTTTCCTAAATTGTTTGGTTTTGTCACACAGCAGAAGAAGGTCTCTGATTTCCCATATAATCTTTGTGTTCCTTTTCCACTAAGCATCCAGTAGGACTGCTGCTCTGAAGAACCTAACTTCAAGGTACTGCCCTTGTCTAAATGCCATGTCTTACGGATCAGAAGCCGAGGTCCATATGGCCGGCTGCTGAGTCTGACGTAGGAGGAGCTATCGTCACCTGGAAAGACACAGGGAAAGCTTTTATCTTCAGGCTCCACGCAGCTCCCCCATGACTCCCATGGACAGCTGTTTCTTGAGAGGCACCCGTGTAAAAAATTTCCTCTCACGGCTGCTCTATTTGTTTCAGAGGCTGTATGTGGCAAAGAGTGCTCAATTTAGGTTATCACTGGTGGAGATGACCAGAGGTTGTGTTCCAAACCCTCCTCGCTGGGAACATTGCTTCCCTTTGCGGGTCACAGGCAAACATCGCTGTGTGCCTTGAGCTCCTCCCGGCCTTCACTGTGGTTTCCTTCATACAAGTGGATGAGTCAGTCTCCTGATCAGGTTAAGAAAAAAGATTGTTCTCTCTGGGTTTCTTGGTTGGGCTGCAGACCTGACAAGGAAGAGTAAAGCCCAAGGAAAGAAGTTTAGGAGTTGGCACTTTTTTCAGGTTTTCTTCTGCAAGAGTAAGTGCACCTTTAAACAAGTGGAGATCATGTTAAACAGCCCTTCTTTCTACTCGAGGGTTTATCAATTCAGTTCTTGCAGTTCCAATTGAAGAACTGATTAAAGTCTTCCCTCAAGGACATATTACCTCCAAGCACTATTATTTCAGAAGTCAGAGTTTATACACTTTGACAAATACTGGAGACCTGCAAGGAAGAGGCATAAACAGACCATGCGACCCCAGGAGTAGAAGGAATAAAATAACATGGAATCCGAAATCTGACCGCACTCTTGGCTTAAAAATTTAAGAGTACTTCACCTGATGCTTTCACTCTTTGCCAGCACTTCAGTGTGTGGGGAGATCCCCAAGCACAGTTCCTTGTGCAGCAGAGTGGTTGGGAAGAGAGAGGGAAATGGCTTGTGTTCCATTTCTTCCCACAAACACCACCTCCTGCTCCTCCTCTCTGCCTCCAAGCTGTTCTAGCACAACTGTCTTATTTGTGAACCCATCTAACTAACTAGTGGTGTCGGTGGTGAGAACATCATGATCGTCAAAATACCAAAAATTGGAGCACACCAACATGGGCCCCGCTCTTGTGTGTGACATGAGAAGAAGATCCATTCTTCCTGGGGAGCAGCTGACTCAAATTGTGAGTGTTAGAATCAGCCTGAGACTCTCCCATATCTGCTAGGTCTGCAGGCTACTGTTGCCACATCTCTGCCATTGTAGGAATGCCCTCATCCCGAGACACAGGTCACATTTGCCCCTCTCCCTTTTCAGTCTTATTGCAGATATTTGTTTTACCTTGATTTTATCAGTTGGAAATGGGGTGGAGTATAACAGTGCATTCTCAGCACTGCCTTGAATGAATTTCTTGATCAGCCTGGGGATGGTAGAGTGGACCCCTTGAGGGATGGAGAAGGATGTGGAAGATCAAGGAAGAGCTCAGTGAAACAAACCATCGGATGATTTGTCAAGGTGCTTGGATCAGTGACCGCTGGAGCAGTGCCGTGGGCGCTCTGCCTTGCGGGACAGTGGTGAGCGGTAAGGGACGCAGAGAACCGAACCATGAGGCTGACAGCTGGTGAGACCAACAGTGCTCATTCCTTTTGGCTTATCCTGAAAACTGAAGAGTTGCCTTTCGCACGTTTGCTTTTAAAAAATTCTTCACCTCCCTTGTCTTAAATGTTTACTGTCAACATCCCTCCTCTCCTCCCACTCTTCTCCCCACTTTGGAAAGGTGTAAAAGAGGTACCATATGTGGACTCCCTCTGCTGACATGTTTCTAAAAGACCTTGTCAACTGGTACTAATTGTTGTGACTGCAAACTTTCATTCATCTTGGATGCTGCTGCACACTTCCTCTTGCCTTTAACATTCTAGGCCAATCCCACATTCCTATGCAGTTTCCTTGCCACGGACAAGACTTTAACTTCCAGAATCTCCTCCTTCGCCATCACAACACCCTTCCTATCAGTCCTTCAGCTGGTGGCCCGGTTGTAGAGCTCAGTGTGACTTGAAGCGAAGGCTCCTGGTCCTCGGGACCTATCTTTCCCTTGGTGGAGAGGGCCCAGGCAGCAGCTCTGTTCCTTCCTTCACATTAGAGGCTGTTGAGCAGCATATTCATTATGGGTGGGCCGTGTTTAGGAACTCAGTGCATTATTCATCAAGTTACCTCTGTTGATATGCGCGTTGTTGACCTGCACCTCACAAGGGCACCAATCAATGCTACAACTTTCTATCTCCAACAAAACCCCTGTGATCTGATGGACTCACCGGGCAATATTAAAACCTGAGGAGGGAAGGGAAAAGGGAGGCTTTATGAAAGCGACTTCAGAACACTATCCAATTATTAGTATGCTTTTTCATAATCCTGACGGTTTCACATTTTATTGAGAGAGCGAATTTTTCCCTAGCTCTCTTGGGAATGATTTTATTGAAAGCATCAGAACGGAGAAGATGGCTGCATCATTTCTGCAATGCCAAGGGTCAGAATCTTTGACTGGTTCGGTGTAATGTGCACATATAAAATTTCACTCAGTGCTTATTCATTGCCTTTTATTTAATATATAATCTGGCTAGATCCACTTTTGTTTCTTTACATTTACTGCTTGCCTGCGTTAAGCTCTTCTTTTGGCTGCTTTAATATGTATATATTAAATTGTGTATACACGTGCAGACACACACACACACACATTTACTCTGATCAAGAGTCTTGCTTAAAGGGAGTACTTCCTTGCTTTTGCTCTTTTTACACAGTCAGTCCAGTGGTATAGGTAGAATGTGAAACTGTGCATAGGAGAGCACTTTCCCGGTGATCGCCATTTAGTTGAGAATGCTGTTGTTCCTTCAAAAGTCAATGTCTGCTCCTTTATTTATCCCTCTTTGCTCTCTGTATTCCAGACCCACCCCCATCCCATTAAAAATCATTCTCACTCCACAGCCAACAGAGAGTGCTTTAAAATACAATAGATTTTTTTTAGTTGAATTATTAAAATGCACAAAACCAAATCCAAAGCGCCAAGTTTCTAAGGAGAGCTTGCTGACTAAAAGGAGTGACCTCTCCTCCAGGTTCTAATCAATGGAGAAAAGTCCCAACGAGACAAAAGGAGAATGATCAGTTTAAATTGTAAGGGTCCAATAACTCTCAAAATATGGGACTCCATAAAGTTGCATTAAAGAATGACTTTGAGATCTGGGCCAAAATCGTTGCCTCTTACACCTAGCCGCTGGATTGATGGTAGTGGACTCTCGGTGAAGAATTGACCTGTAGATTAGTAGTTCATTGAGCAGCGTTTATAGAAAGATCCAAAATAACACTGCCTAAACAAAATAGAAATGTATGTATCTCCCACATACAAGAGGTCCAGGAGGCAATATAGGGCTCCCCTGGTGGTTCCAGTAAGCCATCAAGGACCTAGATTCCCTCTAGGTTATAGCTTTGCATTGCAAATGTTCTGAGCCTATACTTGTAACCCATCAGAGAGTACCCCCTCACTCCTTAAAGACACTTTTTAGATGTTCCATGTAACACTCTCACTTACACCTCTTTGGCCAAAACTTAGTCACATGACTACACGGAGCTGCTAGATACTTTTGGGCCTGCTAAGCATCAGGGTTCTTATTTTTAAAGAAGGGTAGAGAGAGCCTTGAGAGGC
The DNA here is from genome assembly GCF_024610735.1 of Ursus americanus. Lineage (NCBI taxonomy): Eukaryota > Metazoa > Chordata > Mammalia > Carnivora > Ursidae > Ursus > Ursus americanus. The sequence continues at coordinate 26,399,349 of NC_142133.1, forward strand.
ATGTAGCAGTCTCTGAAAAACTTGGCTGTGAAAAGATTATTTCTATCACCTAAGTCTAAGCTTATTGTCTTCTTGTTGACTCCATCACCTATAAAATAAAAACCAGCCTTATAATCATGACATGTAAGTAGGGTGGCCATATAATTTATCATCCAAACTGGGATATCTTTGCGAGTAAAAGGGAAAACTATTAATAATACACCAGGACAACAGGAGTACCTGGACTGCCCTAGCAAATTGAAATATATGCACTAAGTCCTAACTACCTTTTAGATCTCGTCTCCTTCCACTTCCCCACTTGCACTTAATTCCGTATCTGTAAAAATAGTTAAAATTACCTCAAACGCAACATGATTCTCTGCATGTCATCCCTTGGCCTGGAATTTGCTTGCCAACCTTGTACCTGGCAAATCTCTGTTCATGCCCTCCACTTCCTACCCCAGGTCAGCTATTGCCCAGAGAAATCTCCTCTAACCAGTCTCTCTCAATTTATACAGAACTAATCACTTCCTCTTCTATGCTTTTGTCCACTGAAAATTACTTGCTTGCATGTTTACCTTGCTGTAAGGTTAGGCTAGGTTATGCTGTGACAGCAACCAAACTCATCAGAATTTATTTATGGCTTAAACTTCATGACCAATTCCATTTGGCTGAAAGGCTCTGGTTTTTGTCGTTCATTGTAGGTTGAATGAAGCCACAGTGAGTTTGAAGTAAGTAGCCAAGTATCCATGTCCAAAAGGACTAGCTAAACCAGAATTAAACAGATGGGAAGTGAGCTAAAAAAAAAAAAAAGATTGAGGTCAGCTTTCTATTTTTCAACCAGATGTATAGGCCAGTATTCCAGTGCCTATAAGTTAAATGATCATTGATCAAGGATGAAGGTTGGCTGAGTTCTGCACTAGTCTTTAAACCCCTGCCAGGCATACACGGATAAGGTTTGATAGGCAAGCATCAAGAGCCACAGAGAGAGAGAAGAGATCCTTCAGATGGTAAGCGCAGTTAGCAAACCTTATCTAATGGAAAATATGCTGCCAATAACAGAGGAATGGTCAGTTATTATCACTAAAACTAAGTCCTTCCTTCCGATCCATTTTTTTCACGCAGGCCAGCCACATCTTTCCTCACCTGAGTCATCAGAGATGCAGTCGTCAACTTCTGAAGGCCAGAGGAAGTAGAAGTAAATGGCAGTTGAGTGCCTCTTTGCACACCAAGCTGGGGAGGATGTTGTGTTCAGTAGTGTCTCCTGGTATGACTAGAATGTCTGAGTATGCAAGCACGCAGTCTACTTGACTGTTAATGACCAGATAGGACATTGGGGAGGCCCTTGGTGGGAAAATATGCTGCAAACAGAGCCATTCTAATTAAGGCTCGCTGAGGTGTCCATTACTCTCAGGGAATACCTACTAGTACTAATAATAACCATGGCCACTTCCTCTGTGCTTCACTTCTCATCTGTAAGATGGGCTAATAAATTCTTCATTCCATACCCCACCTATGGCCCGAGAACAAATTCATAACAATTACTCAGTTATGCATTTGTTATTCAACACATAGGAGTATACCAGGCACTTAACCAAGGGGCCACGCAAGTGTGCAAAAGCATCGCCCGTTTGACATTCCTTCTGAAAGTACTTCCTCACGCTGACTCTTCTAACAGCACACTTGGTTGCGTTAATTATCTTAGCTATGAAAGGCAGGGACATCAGATGGCCCCCACTCCACACACACCCAAAGGAACAGGAAGCAGAGACAGTCTCCTGCCTCTCTCTGCTTTGATAATGGTCTGGGATGCAGTAAATGTTAGGATGAGGGAGAGAACCAGACTCATTTTTGACAACAAGCTTCTCTCTTTATAGCCGTTGGTGAAATAGGCCCCAGGCTGTTCAGGGGACTGCCGTGAATTCCTTTAGCCTTCGGTGAGGCCAGCCCCCAGAGCTGAAGGGGACTGTTAGAATGTTATTGCAACTTCTTAATTCAAAACATCACCAGAAAGAGACTTCTTGGGATGGGGCTGGAGGGACTGGGGCTGCTCAGCTGGGATGAATTACTGGGCCTGTTGGGTTGGTTTTGCCCCCTACTGGTTAGAGGCTTAGGAACCCCAGAGCTCAATGCTTCTCGGCACCACAGGAGTACTCACCATTGAATAAAGGACGAAGCTGGGTGGAGAAGAAGGACACTACTTAGGATCAGCAGAGCATTACTCAGTGGTGTGACCTCAGCTCTCAAGACCCAGGTCCCCACGCGGGCTAATTGTAAAGGATGGACTAGATCACAAGGCGTTCAGTTCTTTCTGCCTTTTCTGGTGGATGACTGTAGAAACATAACCTGTGACACTGGGATTCCCCCCACATATTTCCTGAGGGCAACAGAGGCAGAGTTTAAGTCCCAGTGGTCTCTCCTTCAGCGGCCACTACATCTAAGTGAGAGCAAAGATAGAGGATGTATTCCTCAAGGAAGTTCGATTCAATGCAGCACAGGAGGATGAACCCGTGGTGGCCTTTGGAACAAAAGCTTCTGTCCTTCATGGACATCCTCTGTGCCCTGTCTGAATGCCCTGAAAGTGAGCGGGGAGGGGAAACTGAGCAGGGCAGACAATCCATTTCTAACACCTATTTGAGTGAACTTACAGAAAACATCACTTTCACACTGTCCCCGTCTAACTCGTTTCTCAAATCCTGATGGCTTATGGACCACAAATCACAAAAAGTGACTCACTTTGACCCAGAAAGGTGTAAGACCACCCCCAACTGCAACACAGGGTCAGTAGGTGACCCACCTTGAAACTCATGCTGTGAGAAGTAAAACAGTGCTTCTGAATCGCTGGAGTATTGACCATCCATCGCTCTGTGTAAGGAGGAGACCCCCTCAGATGTGATGCTGGAGGGCTTACTTCCCCCCTTTCTGGAACTTGCTCACTGAATCTCACAACATTGCAAAACAGATGAATATGCCATTGATTCTTTTCTTCCTATGTCATCTTTCTAGATTTTCTAATGCATTCTATTGTGTTAGGCAGATAATTCTCAGTTTAAAGGTTCTGACTAGATCCAGTGGCAGACATGCATTTTGGGGACTAGTGTTTTCTAACTCAGTGGCTTGTTACCATCTCTTATTTTTTGGGCCCAAAGAGAAATGGATTGTCTGCTGTTTTCTGTACCAGGTTTGAATGAAACTAAGGATACCATTTAGTCAGTCAATCAGATTGAGGGGATGAAATGAATCTGGGGGACATTATTCAAAGAAGGGTTATAGTTAATTTTTTAGGGTGAGTGACTAATCCTCAGTCACCAGGGATTGTTAACAAGAAGAATTCCAGATAACTAGAAAAAAAAAAAAATGGATTACACTATTCAGTTAAAAGTGGCAGAAAAAAAAGAAACTCATAAACTCCTTTACCAAAACCTGTTTCTGTCTGGCTAGAGTGAAAATGGAGACAATGAAATCATTTCCAGCAAATTATTAGTGCAATATATTTTTTCCTTTCAAGAAAAGGAAACTAAAGAATGGTTGTGGCCTTTTGTTGTAGATAGCTTTTCAGAACAGTGTAACGTAAACAGATTATCTGCAGTGTTTATTCAGTGTGAAAAAACAGTTCCAAGAGCCCCAGGTGCTTGCCAAGATCATAATTGTACCTTCTTAAATACTTTCATTACTTGGAAGTACAATAAGCGAAGCAGGGACACATGCTTTCCATTTTCTTGTCAACAAAACACCTCCAAGAAATTAAGCTCTATTTTCTCTAGAAAATCTCTCTAGAACTATTCAGGGTGCATGAAAAGGGAAAGAAGGTAGGGCTTTGGTTTCATTTTTTTATGACCTTGAAAAGAAGCCCATAAAATGGCCCCTCTAAGAAAAGGGGAGGGGAGGCACAAGTGTGGGCCACACGGTGGCTCAAAATCAGAATATTAAAAGTTAGGTGGTTTCTATCTGGTTAAATGTGGCTAGGAGAGTGCAGGGTATTCAGGTAACATGTTCAGATTTCCCGCCTGGTGGATTTTTCCATGGAAAGAGCTGAGTCACACTCAGCGAGGGGTGTGAGGAAGCCACGGGGCAAAGCTCGGGTCCTTATCTGTGTAAATTCACTGGGCCAAGTCCTATCTTCTGGGTGGAATGAAAAATTTGTGTTGACCCTTCACCAGAACTGGTCTGATCTTGAGGTGAAAGGGGATCCATCTCTGCCCAGTGTATTTAAAATAACTTCTGAACCAATGAGATATCCCAAACCCCCAGTTTCAGGACAGAAAGTCAAACTGGCATATGTGCCCAGAGGAGGTTTCATCCCTAAGGAAAAAGGCTTTTATGTCTTAGTTCACTCCTGTTCTGTCTTGCTCTGTTCTTTCACTTCTTTTTTGTTGAGCTTCTGCCCGTCCCCCCTCCTAACCTGGCCTTTCTCCTTTACCTTCAGTCACCGCCTTATCACCAGCTTCATCCGGCTTCAATCTCCAGGGCATGTCACAGCTGCTTGTAGCGTGCAAACATTTACCTTCCTGCAGTCCCTGCTGCATTCTTCCAAGCTTGATCATCACACGAGAGTGGTGGAAAGCCTCCTAGATCTGGAGCAACCCGAAAAGCTCTCTCTTCCTGTCTTTGATCAGATGCACCTCTAAACCACTGCTTGGAGGAATATGTTGGCTTCTAGAAAGTATGGGGGGGGGGAGAGAGAGAATTTATGTGTGTGTATGTGTGTCTGTGTACGTGTGTGCACATGTGTGTAGGAAGCAAATTCACTGGAACTTGTCTAATCAAAATGGTGCATTAATTTTCGCACCTGAATTTTAGGAGAAATGGAAAGGATGCAAGCAATTAACAATATTGAACTCTTTTGCCAGACACTTCTGGAGGCATTATTCTAGTTATCTTCATCTAACCTGCCAGTTAGATTTTTCAAAGCCCGTTTTACAGACAAGGAAACCGGGGCTTAAAGAGTTTAAAACTAAAGCCAGCAAATTTTGGCGCATGGACCCAAACTGGCACACTATTGTTTTTATAAAAAATGCTTCACAGGACCTCGGTGACACCCGTAAGTGTGTGCACCGTCTGTGACTGGTTTCACACGACCATGGCAGAGCAATAGGGACTGTATAGCCTTTACAGAACAAGTTTGTCAGTCTCTGGTTAAAACAATGTCACTGTCTTCACCCCCAAAAATACGTGCTAGAGATAGGATTTGATCTTTAACCTATACCTTTCTGGTTCCAGACCTCACTGGACTTTGAGACGAGAGACAAGAAAATAAGGTGATATTCAGGTTTCTGTTGACCAATCACCATTTCAAATACCTATTTAATTTACAAAAAAGAAAGAAAAAATGGCATTGGAATGCCCTGGGGTCAATTTAGAGTTAATGCAATGTTTATAAATCCGTTTTTGGTCATGGATCTCAGAAATGACCCAGAGGTACTGCAAGATCTTGCCAATCATCTATGCACCCCTATCCTTACTAAGGAAAAACAAGTTATTCAGTAGTTCTGGGGTGGGGCTGAAAATTTGCACTGATAACAAATTTTCAGCTAACACCAATGCTGCTGGTCCCTGGGCCACACCTGAGTAGCAAAGAGTTAACGCACTCATGCCAAAATCCTCAACCAAAAGATTTTCAGGTCAAACCTAAATTACAGAAAAATTAGATAATCTCTAATTATTCCCACAACCTTTGGGTTAGTAGTTATTTGACTAAAAGTGACAGGTTAGCTTATGCACCGGTTCTCAAAGTATGATCCTACAGTAGAGCCGCATCAGTAACATTTGGGAACTGTGTTCTGTGTTCTGACAACCCCTCCAGGTGATTCTGTTCTACTGAACCCACTCCGGTAATTCTGATGCAAGCTAAAGCTTGGGAATCGCTGGTTTGTGCTATGGATATTTACTCAGGGTTGGCTGGTTGGTTCATGAGGTGGCTTATTCATTCATTCATTCATTCATTCATTCATTGAACATCCTGTAAATCTATCTTTATAATATGTTCAGTCTCTGTTTACACAGTGCCCACATCTTTACTTAGCAGAGGAGATAGAGAAATGTGGAATGGGGAAAAACACATTCTAACATTATTCCAGGCCTTCCTTCCCCTTTAGTGGGGTACACATGATTCCACAGGACTGGTATTGATATTTCCATAGCAAAGTGTCTTATTTGATTAGTAAAGACTACCACATTTGTCTAAGGTGAAACAGGCCCTGATATATCCCAGGAAAAGGCCTGGGAGGGCAGGGGAAGGTGAGTTTTGATCTCCAGGACTTTTTGTTCAATGTCTTATTGTTCATTCTTCCAGTACTGCTGTTTTTAAGATCACCACCTGAGGAGTAAAAATTACTTCATCATGGAATTAGGAGAAAAGCCTTGTCACATGAGTCAGGCACCTACATGTGCCATCAGATTATGTCAGCTCACTTAAGAAACGTCTGGACACAGCTACCACTTCAGGGACGAATGGGTTTATGTGCATGCTCCCCACCCTGGCTTTTCCCCCTATTGGCACAAAGGTGTGTGAGGCTGTGGGACCACTGAGAACTCACCTGTGCACAGCCCCAAAGGGTGGGGAAGCTAATGTCCCACAGAGTGAACCTTTGACCAACGGTAGGCAGAAGCCCACAGATCCAGCTTCCCCCTGCCTCTCACCAACCAAGTGTTGTGGGATGCAGCATTCAAAGGGCATCCTTGTAGAATAAAGTCCACCACCTGGAGCAAGCAGTGACCCTCACTCCCCAGCAGGCCCAGCTCAGTACTCTCCTTGTCTTACCATTTTCCTTCACTTTATTTCCTGGGCTTCACTCTATCATCAAATAGAAACACATACACCGTTGCTCGAGGCTCTGCTTTCTGTGAACCCCAGTCTTGGGTGTGATATTACACCAGAGCTGAGGGCAGAAATTTCTTTCTTAGGTTCATATCAGACCATGGTCAGTGGAAGTTCTAGCTTATCGGAAACATTGGAGAAGTAGGGGAGGGCCCTTAGATGATGGCAATGGATGACTTCAGGATGGATACAGAGAGCTCCTTGGTGCTAGAGCATGGGGATGGGCGGTCATAGTGAAGGACAACAGTTCACACTACTGCCTGGGCTTCAGAAACACCTGCTGAGAATCACCCCTGCTTCCACCCAGAACCATGGCAGCGGAATCTCTTGGCTCAGGTTGTAGAATGTTTATTATAGTTTTACATTTCCAAGCACGATTCCAATGGCCAAGATGAGTGGTGAACTGTTAAGGTGGCATAAAAATACACACTGGAGTGAACGGATGTGATTCTGAATGCTCGAGTCTTCCGCTTATTTGCCTCATGGCCTTGGGTAAGTTATTTACCTCTTCTGAACATCAGTTTCGTTGTCTCTAAAATGGCGGTGATGATGACACCTACTGCGAAGACTTATGATAGTTAAATTAACTCCTAAAGAACCTGGTTCATAGTCTGTGCTCACAGCTGTCAATTTCCTGGTCCCCTCTCCCTCCAGGCCTTTCCAAGAACCTCACGTTGAGTCCTCTCTGACCATGCTTTGTTGCCAGAAGCCCTTTGCACATACCTGGCTCCTCATTGTGTATCCTTCCTTTCCCCCATTGCCCTTCACTGCTTGGAATTCCTATCCTCCAGACCTGTTGGGACTGTACTCCTCCTGGGAGAGCCTGCCCAAACTCTGCCCTATCCACAAAGCCCTCTTTTGTGACTTCAGCCTGCAGCACGCCTTCCACCTCTCAACTCCCCTGGCACCCATTGTGTTTTCTGCTTAGCATTGTTTCCTTCGCATCTTTGGTGTGATTTTTGCATATCCCTGCGTAATTTTCTTTCTTTCTTTTTTTTTTTTTCATTTTAAGTTATTTTAATTCCAGGATAGTTAACATACACTGTTCTATTAGTTTCAGGTGTACAATGATTCAACACTTCCATACATCACCTGCTGCTCATCCCGGCAAGTGCACTCCTTCATCGTGGAGTGATTTTTTTAAACAGGATTACACTGCTTCAGGGGAGGCATTGTGTCTCGTACTTCCTGGTGACCCTCGCCAAAGCAGCATAGTTCTTCCAGGGTTGGTTGCTAGTTTCAGTTGGAGAGGCCAGTCTCCTTCCTGGAGAAAACAGAGTGAGTATGAGAAAAATGGTACCAATTACATACTCCTAGACTCCAATCCTGAATCCAGTCAAACTGCTTAACAACAGAAAAGTGTCTGTTTTTCCCGGTTTGGTTTAACGATTTTCCTGTAGGTCCACATCTCTTTCTATCACAAAGAAATCACTTTATCCTGCTGGGTAATTAATACAAATGTACAGTATGGCAAACATATTCCTGTAGGCTGCTTATTTTGCTGGTAAATTACAGGAAATCCTATACAGTACACCTGGGATACCCTGCAGTTTGAAATTAGAATATAAAGTGTCTCCCAGTTCCTCCTGCTTGGCCAGGATACTGGTCTGATTGTGAAAGTCTTTCTAGTTAGACATGTAATAAGCTGAAATGATGGTGAATTCGTTTACTTTTCTTCAGCTTAAAATTAATAAAAATTTTCATTCTAAGCTTAAAAAAACCCCACCACCCTGTTTACGGCCCTCTGAGTTACTAGAAGGGGATGTGATGTGGTGTTGGCTCCCAGTTGTGAATTCATTCAAAAAACATATGCCACATACAAATTTGTAACCAAATCCTTAGAGTTTAAGGTATTTGCCAGTAAAAACTCCTTGGCCAACCTTTAGTTCTGCGTGATGTCACATCTATATGAGCCCTGTGATAGCATTAAACTGGCCACAGCTGTTTCTGATTAGAGCAATATAGACCCTCTTACAGGCAGGGCGCACCTCTTCTCTGCCCCTTCCCTCCCTCTTCCTGAGTGGCTTTAACCACCAGAAGGACTTCTGTATGGATATGGTCAGTGGGCTCTAGCTGTTTATTCTCACACCAGGTTTGTGGTAATTTGGTTCAGCCTTGGAATGGTTTTTGTACACCACATATGGGTGAGGACACAGACACACACGCGCATGCACACACGCGCGTGCGTACACACACACGCGCGCATGCACACACACGCACGTGCGTGCACACACACATACACACACACATACATGGAGAAGGCCCAGAAAGACCTTCTTCTTGTTAATTGGCGTGTAAATCCTCCCTAGGCGTGTGTGCTGGAGTATAAAGTGGACACCTCAGCCTCTTCCTTTTGGGAAAGAGTAGTCCAGTCCAGAACAAGAAGCTTGTAGGAAGTGTCAGATCTCAGCTCTTCTTGGAAGAGGAGGGGGTAATGTGAGGATAGGTGGTATAAACTTGGCTGAAATTGACCCTATCTTTTTGTTACTTAGTGTGCCTTGTTCAACAGGGGTCCATAAACTGTTTCTTAAAGGGCCAGATGGTAAATATTTTACGCTTGCAGGTGACATACCCCGTCGCAACTATTCAGCTGTGCTGTGGGAGTGGGAAGCATCCACAGAAAATTCAGATGTGTCTGACAATGCTTTATTTACAAAACCAGGTGTTGGGTGGGATTCGGCCCACGGATGTAGTTTACTGACGCTGTTCTCGTACAGGGAAAGGGTGTGGTGGCTGGGTGCCAGTTCAGAACTGTTTGGAAATGTCCCATGAAATGCCCCTCCGACTTGACAAGTACAGACATTGAAAGCAAATGGTTAGTAGCAATTTGACATTGCCACAACATTCGAGTGCATGAACAGTGCCTTTCTTTTTCTGAAGAAGGAAGAGGCCAGTTCAGATGCTGTTGACCTTATGCAGGGTTATTGCAGGTGGTAAAGCCATATACTGGTCGTACTCAGTTGGATACATATTCGTCCGTGATGGATGTGAAAACTAAAACTAAAACCAAAAACAAACCGATGAATGAGTCATTCTACCACAGACGGTCAGAGGGGCAGCCCTAGCAGACCTGAGCGAGAAAGAGGTCAGTGTTCTATCCCAATTTCTAGCCCCACTTGCCTCTCTGGGAAGAAAGGTTGGGTGGTAATCTCCCTCTGCCTGCTTGAGACCCTGCAACACAGCATCTCCATGTGCCCAGTTGGTGGTTGAGAAACAAAGGACCTGCGCCTCTGTTTCTGGGAAGTTCATGCAGTAGCATCATGAGGAAGGTTGGAATTTTTTTTCTTTTTTTGGTCTTGTGGTGAAAATTATTGTCAGAGTAGGCCCACAGGGAATAGGGAAAGAGGTGCAAATTGCTGGACTTGGAGAAAAAGAAAAAGAAAGCATTACTTCTTGAACCCAGACTGTTTTTGTCTCTTTTCTGACTCTGTCGAACCTCCCTCCAGTCAAGCCACCTTCCCAGCCAGGCCACTTTTATAAGGTGCTACTCACAGGGTTGGCCTCACAGTTTGTAAACACATAGAAACTTATCTGGGATCTAGGGTTGAAGTCTTCAAAACCCAAAGAAAACTTTGGAAACTTAAGGTTGTTAAGGAAAAGTATTCAATGCCAAGTTTTGATGAATTGGGAACATTTTAAGATACTGGTGCCATTGGATTCCTAGCCTTAAAAGCCATGATGTCATCGTAGAGGAATATGATGTCAGGCTGTAAAAAGATCAGAAAGCTATTGAAAATTCCTAGGCCATGTTGGGAAGTTTATATGCAATGCTGAACAGAAAATGCAGTGTTCTTTTTCTTCTTCCCTCTGCCTCCTTCACAAGCAGCCCTGCCAAAAGCATGAAGGTGAGGCAGGCGCTGCCTGGGAATATAGCTGGCTTTTATGACTAGAACTTGTTCATTCTTTAACAGAGTTGCAGTAAAACTTTTTTTAAAAGTTCCTTGGCTTAGCTACTACATGAAGTATTAAATGGTCAGCCATCCCCTTTTAGAAATAGCATTTACTTTCCATGAAGTAGGGAAGACACTTTTCCTTGTGTTGACTTAGGGCTCTCAGTAACATGGCGGTCATTTGTGTATTTTCATTGAAGGGGGCTCTGGACTTCTTGTCCTCTCATTAAAGACTTATGGCAGTTCTCTCTGTGAGTGCTCTCTTTCTCTCCCCCCCCAAGGACTCAATACTAATAATGTTTTTTTAAATAATTTATATTGATACACTTTCAAAGACAACGATCTCACATTCTGATGGTAAACTATTGGGTAAATCATCTGTCAAGAATGATTAAGGAGCTGGAGAGACTGATTTATGGGGAAAGATTAAAAGAGCTAAATGTGTAGAGCTTGGCTAAGCAGAGACTGGGGGCACCTGATAATCATCTACTAAAATCAGGAAGGGATGGGACTAGAGGAGAGGGGAGAATTATCTCACCTAGAAGCTGTGCTCTAACCGAGAGTAATGTGAAGGAATTCAGGAGAGGAGGATGTGAGATGGGTATCATGTTAGTCTTTCTGACATTTAGATCCATTAGGCAGTGGGCTCATCTCTCAGGAGAAGGGCAGGTCCCGTCCTCTGAGATGGGAGTGCCCAGCTGGGGAGCCAGCCAGACTTCAGGGACCCCTTAGATGGCTGAGTGTCTGGGAGATGGGCAGCTTTCCTTTGTTCAGTTCTTTGTTTCATTTTTGCCGGGTTGTCATTCTTTGCCTCAAGTCTTTGCAAAACCTATAGAACACTAGCCACAAGAACCAAAAGGAGAGGCTGAACGGTGAGTGGGCCTGGGACCGGGATCCACTGGTTCCTCCACCTCTTTCTTCTAATGAGATGATCTCTCTTCCCAGGATCCCAAAATCTACCGGAAGCACAAGGTGTTCTTTAAGTTAAAAAAAATAAAATAAGGGTAAAAGTGGAGGAAGAAAATACCCACTTTTCATTCCTGATTTGGGAGAGATACAATGCTTTGGACAGTATTAGAAAAATAAAAAAAATTCACCTGAAATTCCACAGACGAAGGTAAATAATGTTCACAAGTCTGTGTGTATCATTTTTTCACTATCATGTATGCATTAAATAATTTTCACTACTCTATAGTTGTTTTAAATTACTTCAAGTTTGGGGTGCTTCTACTCTCTACCACACTGCATGTTTGGTTGCTCCAAATACAAGCAGAGAGTGAAACCAAAGCCCCTGTGATTGCCTTCCGCCCCTAAACAGAGCTCCTGGTAAGTGCTGGAATTTTAACTGACCCATTGTGGGAATCCTGACCAGATCCTGTTTAAATTATTTACATACTAGAGAGGCAGGACCACAAGATTTTAGGATAACAATCCTAAATATTTGCTATTTTCCTCTTTTTTTCTATCCACTAAACATGAGTAGGGGATTATAAAGGGCAGATGGGTCTATGGAGGTGAAAGATTAAAAGACAGAGATACTGAAGAGGGAAGAAAGGGAAAGAGGAACAGCAAGAGGAAGTAAAACTGATTTCAAGGGATTTACAATCTGGTTAATATTTCCATCCTCTCAAATCCCCGAGTTTCATATGTAGTTTCCGTGTGAAACACAATACCAGCATAAGGCTAATATTAATTTGAATCTCTCTTAGCAACGGATAAAATATCCTAAAATTGTGATGTTATTTAAACAAGGTCAAGAGACAGAAGGACGTATATTAATGTGACAAGTCACTTTGAGAAAAATCAGATTACATAGCTAGGGAAAGATCATATCCAGTTAGGAAAGAAATGAAATTTTCTGAATTTTGGATTATCTTTCACGCAGCTAAAAAACTCAGAGAACACAATGGTGAAGACAAATTCCCAGCAGATCTCACCTGACGTGTATATGAAAACAAACACATAAATTTTCCGATATATTGATTTTTCCAGCATTAATTCAATCCTCTGCTATTACAAATGAAAACAACCAGTTGTTTTCCTTAAAAGTCATTCTATGGATTTTAGTGACCCAAATATTTAAGTATTTCTGAAAAGTACTTAATATTTTCAGAAATATTTCTGAAATTTTAAGCTCTCATCAAAATCTTTGCTATAATGAAGACATAAGCAGAATGTCCTAAGACTTTTTTTGTAAAATTTTGGATCTCACATCTAAACTGAAAATGTAGTGTTCCTTTACCCAGTAAATGACTTTTTTCGTGTGTATGTGAAATCTGTAACTGGTCAGTAGAGAGCAGCGAGCTGTACTTTGCCTTTTTATACTAACCTGAAAGAGAGTGGAAAATAAAGCCTTGCCCTCCCCATGCCCTTCGGCCCCAACTGACTTCTGCCCATTTCCCTTCCACATGTCTATACTAAAAGGAGACCAAAAAATAGATTTGAATCTTGCTTCTGGCTTTTCTGGGTTTTCAGTTTTGTTTTCTTCTGCTGTTTGTCACTTTTGTGGATGTTTCATGTGGGTGAGTGTGGGTGAGTGTGTGTGTGTGTGGTTTAATTATATGAAAATTATACTGGAGGTTCAGTAACCAGTGGCTTGAAAATTAACTGAATTATGAAAACTGAAATGTTGCTCATAGCATCAGTTAATGACAAGGTCGCCGCCACTGTCATATTCAAAAGAAATGTCACACTTGAATGGGGCTGAGATGGCTGCGTTGTCCCAGGGTCCCAGGTAGAGACAATGAAACAGGGGCTCCTTGGGCACTGTTTCATCCAGTGTTTGAATCTAATGCATTCTTCTTTCAACTCATTTTGGTTCTGCTGTGTTCCCATAACATATGGAGTCCCTAGGTATTCTGCTATAACATGGAAACTTTTGGGGCTGGGAATAACAGATCATGAATAGATTGGAAATTCTCTCTAAATGCCCCCTTGGGTAGTTGATGTAAAGGCTCATTGTGTGTTGTTTCTATCTGTTACAAAAATCAAATATGTCTAGAATTATTTGAGTCCAACGGGCTATATTAGGGATCTGAATGCCAGCACACCCCATACACTACCAGATAAATGATGACAGATGTATGCCCCTAGTATCTCCTCCTATCTCCCCAGCTCTGGGCAACTGTAGTTAATTGAAAAAGAGGAAAGAGGAAATTGAGTTTGGGATGGAGTCAGTTGGAGATGAAGGGAAAATCCAAATAAAAGAATTTGATGTTAAGCCTGTCCCAAACCAGTTGGCAGAGTTGATGCGAGGACTGCATGGGATCAGGGGGTGGGGTGGCTGGAAGAGCCATAATTCTGCAGGGCAGTGAGCCAGAGGGGGAGCACGAGTGACAGGCGACATAGCCCAAAAGGAGATGAAGCATGCCCTAGCTCTCCTGGACCCCGGTGAGCCCCCCAAGGATCAGAGTGAGGCTTCAGGAGAAGAGGAGGTAATGAGCTGCCCAGCCACCCCTGAATACTACACCTTGTTTCCTCAGCAGAAATATATTGAGTCTGATTGTACATGCAGTGTTTCTTTTCTCTCCCTTTCTCTCTCAAGATGAGGGTTACCTAAGATGTAAGGCAGGAATACATAAACATGAATATACTTCCTTCTTTCAGTTTTTCTCTTTCCTACCTGGAGCCTAGATTCAAAGTGGCACCTTATGGTCCTCAAGAAAACAAACAAACAAAAAACACCAAAAAAACCCAGCCAATGAACAGCTACTGTTTTCCTGTCACCATGTTTAGGCCTTTACTTCTAACACCTCATTTACTTCTCATAAACCAATGAGGCTACAAACACTATTCCAATTTAAGAGATGAGAAAACCAAAACTAAGAGAGGAAAATGAGGTAAGTTGCCAAGGGCCACCCAGTTGGAAAGCAGCTCAACCTGGATCCACTCACGAGTCTGTCAGAAGCCGAAGTCAGTGCATGAACCCATTTGCAGTCCACCTCTAAGCCACTGTGGCCCATAGCGAGGGTGACTTTCATTCCTCCACTCCCTGCGGTATGGTTTTGTCCTGGTCTTCCATCTGTTTGACCTCAGCCTCAGACAGGAGTTTCCTGCGACGGATGTTGCAGCAGCTCTACCTGCAACGCAACTCACCAGTGTGTTGACAGGGTTATCCCACTGTGGTTCCGGCGGTGGGAACAGAGCCTCAGCCCCGACGCCCCGGTGCCCAGGGAAGTGGCAGTGGCAGTCGAGTAGGCAGATACTTGCCCTGGGCTGAGTGCTGGGGGCCCACAAGACATCAAAAGGGTGTGCAGACATGTAGCACCTGCTCTCTCCTCCCCAGTGAATATGAGCTCAAGTTCTCTAGAAGCTAGAGAAGGTGAAAGAAAGGGGCGGGGAGGTGGGCACCACCAGAGCCGTGAACCCTCAGTTGAGAATTAATCAATAATTCTGTCTAATTAGATAACTAAACAATATGTTGCAATTTTCTCTGATTAGTCATGCTGAAACAATAACATACCAGGGAAGGATATTCCTCAGTGTTTATAGTTCGTAGAGAGCAGTTGCGAGGAACATTTTTGCAGCTCTTAATCTTGGGGGAGAAAGTGTATGGACACCTAAAGAAAATCTGTCCTAAGGTTTGGGCCTTCAATGGGAAAAGCATGTGACATGCTCTGGGATGTGATTGTTGCTCAAGAAACCTCCAGGGAGGAAGGCAAAAGGAAAAGCAAATCCTGACCAGAAATTCCATAGGCCTACACCTTCTGATACACATAAATGTCGTTGGTATCCTGTGGGGATGGAGGTGTGTGGAGAGCCCCCTCCCTTACAAGCGAGGAGAGAAGCATGTGTGCTGACTTCCAGCTCCCACTCTAGTATCTGCCACGATGCCCATACTGGCTGCTCTGGTCCACTACCTGAGCGAGGTAACGTGTCTGGAGTTGGTAGGTTTTTTTTCCAGGAGTGGTGGGTGCTATTTCTTGTGTGTGGAGCCCACATCACATCCTTGAACTGGACTCTATGATGAAGTAATTTGTAAGTATTTGAAACCCACTGTGGGGAGAGCTAAAATAGCTAAACTTTTTTTGATCACTTGCTAGATCATGATCTAATTTGAGGATTTTACTCGGATTAAGTTATTGAATATCTTCACTCCACACCTAGGGACGGAGGGACTCTTATGATCCCCACTTTAAAGCAGACAAAACTGATTCCAGATGGAATGTCACTTCCAGAGTCATATCATTCTTCAGCCCATGGAGCTTGGCCTCCCCTGGGGGATGGCCCTCAAGAAGACGAAGAAGAGTCTGGGTTTCCTTGGGTTCAATCTTGACAATTATTCTTTTTTTTTTTTTTTAAGATTTTATTTATTTATTTGACAGAGATAGAGACAGCCAGCAAGAGAGGGAACACAAGAGTGGTGGGGGCAAGATGGCGGAGGAGTAGGAGACTCCGTTTCAACCAGTCCCTGGAATTTAGCTGGAAATCTACCAAACCAGTCCGAACACCCACGAAATCAGCCTGAGATGCTTTTTAGGGCCTCATCCGAGGAGCGCATAATGCAAACAAAGAATGTGAGAAAAGGATCTAGGAGTTAAGATGGCGGAGGAGTAGGGGACCCCTTTTTCAGCTGGTCCCCTGAGTCGAGCTGGATAGGTACCAGACCAGCTTAAACAACCACGGAAGCAGCCTGAGACACAGGAAGATACATCTGGATCTCTACAAATGAACATCTCCAGCGCTGAGTATTGAGGTACGGAGCCGTGAAACCGTGCACAGATATCGGAAGATAAACGGAAGGGGGAGGGAGAAGCTGCGTTCAGGCGCCGGGAAGCGGTGGCCACCTGCACGGGGGAGCGGGCGGACTCATAGACGGCATGCGCGAGAGAGCGGACTGAGACCGGTGAGCCGGGGAATGCGCGCCACCAGGCATCTCGCGGAACACCGGAATCCCAGTGCGCTTACTGGATCCAGACTGAGACCAGGAGCTTCCAGAGCGTGCGCGGGGCGGCTGGCAGCTGGCGGGCCACCTGCACGGGGGAGCGGGCGGACTCGCAGACGGCACCTGCGAAACAGCAGACTGAGACCCTGAGCCGGGAGCGCGTGCCACCAGGCTTCTCACGGAACTCTGGAATCCCGGTGTGCTCACCGGAAATAGAATGAGACCCGGATATCCGGGAGTGTGCGGGGGCGGCTGGCGGCGTTAGAAACACAAAGGACAGAGACGCACCGGCCCTGGAAGTGAGGGCTGGGACACCGGGTGTGGGGCGCACATCCTGGGACACTGCAGGGTTGAGCAGCACCAACAGTAACGGAGTTAAAGTGGCCAGAACATCAGTGGAGAATGGGCCGCAATCCCTCTGTTCTGTGACAGAGGCTGAAATTCGGCCACTGCTGCTCTATTAGAAGAGGCACAGCAGACTGCCAGGGAAAGCCGCCAGAGAACAAAAGCCTGGAAGTACCGGCTCACAGCGTGCCCATCCCCATCCCCCCTCGCAGAGGACACGGAGACTCTACCCAAACAGGGTTGCCTGAGTATCGGCGCGGCAGGCCCCTCCCCCAGAACACAGAAGGCAGGCTGAAAAATCAAGAAGCCCACAACCCGGGGCGCCTGGGTGGCGCAGTCATTGAGCGCCTGTCTCCGGCTTAGGGCATGATCCCAGCGTTCCGGAAAGGAGTCCCTCGTCGGGCTCCTCCACTGGGAGCCTGCTTCTTCCTCTCCCAATCCCCTGCTTCTTCCTCTCCCAATCCCCTGCTTCTGTTCCCATTCTTGCTGATTGTCTGTCTCTCTCAGATAAATAAATAAATAAAATCTTTAAAGAAGAAGCCCACATCCCTAAGATCCCTATAAAACTAGGGGCACGGCCTGGGACCCAGTCAATAATTTGGGCTCTGGACAACCCCGCAACCTCTCCTCATCAGAATGACAAGAAGGAGAAGCCCCCCCCAGCAAAGAAAAGACAGTGAGTCTGTGGCCTCTGCCACAGAAATAATGGATATTGATGTAACCAAATTATCAGAAATGGAATTCAGAGTAACGATGGTCAAAATGATGAGTAGAATTGAAAAAAGTATTAACGAAAAGGTTACTGAGAATATAGAATCCCTAAGGACAGAAATGAGAGCGAATCTGACAGAAATTAAAAATTCTATGAGTCAAATGCAGGCAAAACTAGAGGCTCTGATGGGCCAGGGTCACCGAAACAGAGGAAAGGGTTAGTGAATTGGAGGATGGGTTAATAGAGGAAAAAACGAAAATAGAAGCTGGTCTTAAAAAAATCCATGCCCACGAATGTAGGTTACGGGAGATTACTGACTCAATGAAACGATCCAATATTAGAATCATCAGCATCCCCGAGGGGGTGGAGAAAAACAGAGGTCTAGAAGAGATACTTGAACAAATTGTAGCTGAAAACTTCCCTAATCTAGCGAGGGAAACAAACATTCGTGTCCAAGAGGCAGAGAGGACCCCTCCCAAGCTCAACCACGACAAACCTACTCCACGTCACGTCATAGTGCAATTTGCAAATATTAGATCCAAGGATACAGTATTGAAAGCGGCCAGGGCAAAGAAATTTCTCACATACCAAGGCAAAGGCATCAGAATTACGTCAGACCTGTCTACACAGACCTGGAATGAGAGAAAGTATTGGGGGGGCATTTTTAAAGCTCTTTCAGAGAAAAACATGCAGCCAAGGATCCTTTATCCAGCAAGGCTGTCATTCAGAATTGATGGAGAAATAAAGACATTTCAGAATCGCCAGTCATTAACCAATTTCGTAACCATGAAACCAGCCCTACAGGAGATATTAAGGGGGGTTCTGTAAAGGTAAAAAGGCCCCAAGAGTGATACAGAAAAGAAAGTCACAACCAATACAAACAAAGACTTTACTGGCAACATGACATCATTAAAATTCTCTCTCTCAGTTCTTAGTGCCAATGTAAATGGTTTAAACGCTCCCATAAACGCCACAGGGTTGCAGATTGGATAAAAAGAAATGACCCATCCATTTGCTGTCTACAAGAGACTCATTTCGAACCCAAAGATGCATTCAGACTGAGAGTAAGGGGATGGAGTACCATCTTTCACGCAAATGGACCTCAAAAGAAAGCTGGGGTAGCAATTCTCATATCAGATAGATTGGATTTTAAACTAGAGACTATAGTTAGAGACGCAGAAGGGCACTATATTATTCTTAAAGGAAGTATTCAACAAGTGGATATGACAATTATAAATATATATGCCCCCAACAGGGGAGCAGCAAGATACACAAGCCAACTCTTAACCAGAATAAAGAGACATATAGATAAAAATACATTAATAGTAGGGGACCTCAACACTCCACTATCAGAAATAGACAGAACACCCTGGCAAAAACTAAGCAAAGAATCAAAGGCTTTGAATGCCATACTCGACGAGTTGGACCTCATAGATATATATAGAACACTACACCCCAGAACCAAAGAATACTCATTCTATTCTAATGCCCATGGAACATTCTCAAGAATAGACCATGTTCTGGGACACAAAACAGGTCTCAACCGATACCAAAAGATTGAAATTATCCCCTGCATATTCTTAGACCACAACGCTCTGAAATTGGAACTCAACCACAAGGAAAAATTTGGAAGAAACTCAAACACTTGGAGACTAAGAACCATCCTGCTCAGGAATGACTCGATAAACCAGGAAATCAAAAATCAACTTAAACAATTTATGGAGACGAACGAGAATGAAAACACAACGGTCCAAAACCTATGGGATACTGCAAAGGCAGTCCTAAGGGGGAAATACATAGCCGTCCAAGCCTCACTCAAAAGAATAGAAAAATCTAAAATGCAGTTTTTATATTCTCACCTCAAGAGGCTGGAACAGCAACAGAGGGACAGGCCTAATCCACTCAAGAGGAAGCAGTTGACCAAAATTAGAGCAGAAATCAATCAAGCAGAAACCAGAAGTACAGTAGAGCAGATCAACAGGACTAGAAGCTGGTTCTTTGAGAGAATCAATAAAATTGACAGACCACTGGCAAGACTTATCCAAAAGAAAAGAGAAAGGACCCAAATTATTAAAATTATGAATGAAAAAGGAGAGGTCATGACCAACACCATTGAAATTGGAAGGATTATTAGAAATTTTTATCAACAGCTATATGCCAATAAACTAAGCAATCTGGAAGAGATGAAATCCTTCCTGGAAACCTATAAACTACCAAGATTGAAACAGGAAGAAATTGATTTCTTAAACAGGCCAATTAATTATGAAGAAATTGAGTCAGTGATAAACAACCTTCCAAATAACAAAACTCCAGGCCCGGACGGTTTTCCTGGGGAATTCTACCAAACATTCAAAGAAGAAATAATACCTATTCTCCTAAAGCTATTTCAAAAAATAGAAACAGAAGGAAAGCTACCAAACTCATTCTATGAGGCCAATATTACCTTGATCCCCAAACCAGGCAAACACCCCGCCCAAAAAGGAGAATTACAGACCGATTTCCCTAATGAATATGGACGCCAAAATCCTCAACAAGATACTTGCTAATAGAATCCAACAGTACATTAAAGGATTATCCATCACTATCAAGTGGGATTCATACCTGGGATGCAAGCGTGGTTCAATATTTGCAAATCAGCATGATACATCATATCAACAAGAAAAGACTCAGGAACCATATGATCCTCTCAACTGATGCTGAAAAAGCATTTGACAAAGTACAGCATCCTTTCCTGATTAAAACCCTTCAGAGTGTAGGAATAGAAGGTACATTTCTCAATCTCATAAAAGCCATCTATGAAAAGCCTACTGCAAATATTATTCTCAATGGGGAAAAGCTGGAAGCCTTTCCCTTAAGATCAGGAACACGACAAGGATGCCCACTCTCGCCACTATTATTCAACATAGTACTAGAAGTCCTTGTAACAGCAATCAGATGACAAAAAGGGATCAAAGGTATCCAAATCGGCAAAGAAGAAGTCAAAATGTCTCTCTTCACAGATGACATGATACTCTATATGGAAAACCCAAAAGAAGCCACTCCCAAACTATTAGAAGTTATAGAGCAATTCAGTAACATGGTGGGATACAAAATCAATGCTCAGAAATCAGTTGCATTTCTATACACGAATAACGAGACCGAAGAAAGAGAAATTAGGGAATCCATCCCATTTACAATAGCACCAAAAACCATACGTTACCTTGGAATTAACTTAACCAGAGATGTAAAGGACCTATATTCTAGAAACTATAAGTCACTCTTGAAAGACATTGAGGAAGACATAAAAAGATGGAAAGATATTCCATGCTCATGGATCAGAAGAATTAACATAGTTAAAATGTCCATGCTACCCAGAGCAATCTACACTTTCAATGCTATCCCGATCAAAATACCGAGGACATTTTTCAAAGAACTGGAACAAACAGTCCTTAAATTTGTATGGAAACAGAAAAGGCCCCGAATCTCCAAGGAACTGTTGAAAAGGAAAAACAAAGCTTGGGGCATCACAATGCCAGATTTCAAGCTGTACTACAAAGCTGTGATCACAAAGACAGCATGGTACTGGCACAAAAACAGACACATAGACCAATGGAACAGAATAGAGAGCCCAGAAATGGACCCTCGGCTCTTTGGGCAACTAATATTTGATAAAGCAGGAAAAAACATTCGGTGGGAAAAAGACAGTCTCTTCAATAAATGGTGCTGGGAAAATTGGACAGCTACATGCAAAAGAATGAAACTTGACCACTCTCTCACACCATACACAAAAATAAACTCCAAATGGATGAAACACCTCGATGTGAGACAGGAATCCATCAAAATTCTAGAGGAGAACATAGGCAGCAACCTCTACAACATCGGCCAAAGCAACCTTTTTCATGACACATCCCCAAAGGCAAGAGAAACAAAAGATAAAATGAACTTATGGGACTTCATCAAGATAAAAAGCTTCTGCACAGCCAAGGAAACAGTCAAAAAAACTAAGAGGCAGCCCACGGAATGGGAGAAGATATTTGCAAATGACACTACAGATAAAGGACTGGTATCCAAGATCTACAAAGAACTTCTCAAACTCAATACACGAGAAACAAACAAATCAAAAAATGGGCAGAAGATATGAACAGATACTTTTCCAATGAAGACATACAAATGGCTAACAGACACATGAAAAAGTGTTCAAAATCATTAGCCATCAGGGAAATTCAAATCAAAACCACACTGAGATACCACCTTACGCCAGTTAGAATGGCAAAAATAGATAAGGCAAGAGACAACAGTTGTTGGAGAGGATGTGGAGAAAGGGGATCCCTCTTAGATTGTTGGTGGGAATGCAAGTTGGTACAGCCACTCTGGAAAACAGTGTGGAGGTCCCTTAAAAAGTTAAAAATTGAGCTACCCTATGATCCAGCCATTGCACTACTGGGTGTTTACCCCAAAGATACAGATGTAGTGAAGAGAAGGGCCATATGCACCCCAATGTTCATAGCAGCAATGTCCACAATAGCTAAATCGTGGAAGGAGCCGAGATGCCCTTCAACAGATAACTGGATTAAGAAGTTGTGGTTCATATATACAATGGAATATTACTCAGCTATCAGAACGAATTCTCAACATTTGCTACAACATGGACGGCACTGGAGGAGATAATGCTAAGTGAAATAAGTCAAGCAGAGAGAGACAACTATCATATGATTTCTCTCATCTGTGGAACATAAGAACTAGGATGATCAGTAGGGGAAGAAAGGGATAAAGAAAGGGGGGGTAATCAGAAGGGGGAATGAAACATGAGAGACTATGGACTCTGAGAAACAAACTGAGGGCCTCAGAGGGGAGGGGGGTGGGGGAATGGGATAGACCGGTGATGGCTAGTAAGAGGGCACGTATTGCATGGTGCACTGGGTATTATACGCAACTAATGAATCATCGAGCCTTACATCGGAAACCGGGGATGTACTGTATGGTGACTAACATAATATAATAAAAAATCATTAAAAAAAAAAAAAGAAAAAAAGAGAGGGAACACAAACAGGGGGAGTGGGAGAGGAAGAAGCAGGCTCATAGTGGAGGAGCCTGATGTGGGGCTCGATCCCAGAACGCTGGGATCACGCCCTGAGCCGAAGGCAGACGCTTAACGACTGCGCCACCCAGGCGCCCCTATTCATTTTTTTTCTTTTTAATTTTAAATCTATCCCTGACGTATTATTGTCACATCTCCATCATGTTGGCTCTTTCATCCATATACGTGTCAGCGAGAGGCACAGTACTGGCACTGCCTAAAAGGCAGAGACCGAAATCTGATCATGTTCTGGACTGCAGCAGAAACTACTTATCGTCATTCTCCTCCTTCCTTCAAACACCCGTTGGGTTGGGGGCAACACTGTGCTAGGGTGCAGCAAAACAACAGAAACTCACGCCTACATTCCTAGACTCCTTTGCAGTTATGTGAGCCCATGTGACCCGATTCTGATTCGGAGGTATAAATAGATATTTAAAGATGTGTCTTAAGGAGGAACTTAAGGAATAGGGAGGGGAACTCTGTGGGGAGATTCTCTCTATACTTCATGCATGTCTTCACTCTTCCTGATGTCTAGAGCTATCACAGACAGTCTTTTGCGATTGAATATGAGGGAAGGACAATAGAATTGCTGAGATGTAAAGCTTTGAGTCACTGCATCAACCCCGAACCTCCACCTCAGATCTCTTATTATGTAAGAGAGGACGTTATGGGAATTAAGTGGGTAGATGTATGTAAAGCTCATGACAATAACTCACAAAATAAAGCTATAAGTATAGCTATTACTTATATTATTAAAGCCACTGTTATATAGGCTTCTCGTTATGCGCAGCAGAACCTAATCCTTAACGAATATTGGTGCTAAATGAGAACAGTTTACTAACAATTGATAAGCTCTTTGAGGAGAGTGACAAGGCCTCCCTTAGGAAGTTAACTGGTATCACATGGAAAAAGCATTTTATGGTCAAGCAAACCTGAGAAATCCTAGAATAAACAAAATTGACCAAATTTCTCTATTGCAGTACTTCTCAGAGCCTTTAGTAATTTAAGTGTCCAGTAAGAATCTTTGAGTGGGAGATTAAACAAGCAGCATTTTCCAAACTTCTTAAACCAAAGAATACTTTCCTTGTATTTTATAGGACTGATGTTCTACATGACACCCTTTCAGGAATCCTACGTTGGATGTTTTTAAAAATGCTTTCCATTTCTAATATATTATTATTCTTTCCTCAGAATTCCTCTATTTAAAGCATTTCTGAATGCACTGTGCTAT
Source organism: Ursus americanus (assembly GCF_024610735.1). NCBI lineage: Eukaryota > Metazoa > Chordata > Mammalia > Carnivora > Ursidae > Ursus > Ursus americanus. The sequence goes on from NC_142133.1 coordinate 26,423,263, forward strand.
TTCATTCCACCTCTGCTCCCCTGCCTGGAATATAGCTTTTTAATGAACACATTAATTGGGTGCTATTTTGTTCCCAGTATTGTGGTAAGAAATTTTCATACATTTAATGTATGAAATTAAATGTATGAAATCTTAATGGCATAACACAGAAATGCTTATTTGTTTCCCATGAAAAACCGCAGATCTGAGTGACTCTTTAGGACAACCGTCCTCTGTGTAGTGACTCAGACACACAGGTAGGTAGCTTTGAGCTCATTGCTCTGCGGGTCTGCCTCTCAACAGGAGGCCTCCTCCAAGTTTGCTGTTCCAGGGAAAGAGAGAAAGGTAGGGTCTGTCTACCACCTCAGCTTGGACATACAGCGTGTCCCTTCCTCTTACAGTTCATTGGCCAGAAGTGATCATGTGGCCCCAACTGCAAGAGGGCTGAGAACCACAGTTTGCAGGTGCTAGGACACTGGTAAGCCCGTTACAGTCTATTACAAAGTCTGTAAATTGGCCAATACTGTCATCTTTTTTTGCATTGCAGATGAGGAGACTGAGGCTTAAAAGTAAAGTAACTTGCCCAAGACTACTCCACATAGCCAAGATTTTAATCCAGACTGTTTCTTGATATCACCTGACCTCCTCTTTACCCTGGGTAGATTTGTATAACAAGCTTTTCTCTGTCCAGCCCCCGACCCTGTGAAGGAACTGCTCAGGGAAGGGACCAGAAAAAACCACACCAGCCTCTGACAGAAGGAGTGATGTCTGCAATCCCTTTTTACCCCCTGTGTGGACTGTGCCCCCTTTACTTTTCACCAACACTTAATGCACATCAATCTTAAAAAAGAGAAGAAAAAACCCACCCCTCCCCCTGCAGTGCACAGACAAGTGATGCCCTTCTGCTGCCTTACAGAATGGAGAGAAAACAATGGGTCCCTGTGTAGAGAGTTCTAAGTCTTTTATCTTTCTACAGATTCAACCACAGTATTGATTCTTTATTGACCTAAACTGTCCTAAGCACGGCTGTGGTTTTTTCTCATATAGTGTATGGGAGAGTTAAGGCAGATACTACTTTAATATTGATTTTTGTGAAAAAAGTGCAGGAAAGAGGGCAATTTGTGTCTGCAGTTGCTCTTCACTATAAAAGATACCATTGTTAGGAGCTTATAGCATTATATCAAGGGTCTTAATCTGTAGCAATCTTTTTTTTACAACTTAGAAATAGGCTTGGGCAAATGTGTTATTGGTGTTAATGATATTTTGAACTGAAGCAAATTTGTCAGCCTTTCTAAGTAAACTGCTCAACTTAACTATTTGAGGACTTGGCAAGTTGACTCAGTGATTGTGCAAAAATCCTAGGATTTATTTATTTATTTGAAAGTCCTCTGGAAAGAATGTTTTCTTGTACAAACAGTGGCAACAATGTTTGCTCAGTGAATCTTTGAGAAATGGGAATGATTATCTAGGGCTGAAATAAGCTATGCATCTGTCTGTAGGAGAATATTTCTTCTTTAAGAATTGAAGGATTTTGGTTCCTGGAATATTATTCTGTGATTCAGGAGAGAGGAGGGGAAAAAAAAATCACTCAACAGAAGGCAATTTTATTGGTCAGAGTAAAATGGCTGTTGAATTTGTGGGTGGGATTTCCATATTCTTGAATGAGTTAGTATTTTTAGAAGCAGGTTCTGTTTGTATGATAGAAAAGCTTCTGAAAAAGTTTCAAAAAAGCCATAAGAAATGGTTGCTCTTCTGAAACTAGCCAGCTTAGTTTTTGTTTGTTTGGTTTTTTAGCAAATGCACTAAAAATGGGCATTTAACACTAAGTCTAGAGAGTTTTTCAGCACCTTCATGTGGTTTTATTGAGGTTATTTGCTTCTCTGCAGGTGGGATAGCCAGTGAGTCAGTGAGAAATATTAATTACATATCTGCTGCACACAGAACATTCCCCAGGGTACTGGCCATAGAGGAGTACAAGACAATAATGATTTAGAACCATGACCTCAGATAATGATGACCAGGAGCTGGCAGGGAATGCCAAGGCACTGAGCTGTTTGTGGGTGTGGCAAGACTCCTGCTAACTTATCTTTAAAAGCTCAAAGGGTAGAGTCCTCTTCAGTCTCTGGGTAAGTGTCTTATGACAGCCCTCAAGGTTAAAAAAAAAAAAAAATCTAGTACTTCTCAAGATGCTGAGACCTCTCATCCTGATACGGAAGTCACAATATTAGAATGATGACTTCCACTGATGAATGGTGTATTCGTGAGCTTTAGCACTCTCTCTGCTGGGCAAAATGCATCTCTTGGGTCTGATTCTTGCAGACAGATGCCAAGATGTATCAAATATTCAAATTATCACTTCCTTGTAACACCTGGTTTCTACTTAAAACCCCAAGAAATTCCAAAATAACACCTGCTCTTCAGATCATTAGTTGTATTTTAAACATTTTTCTTTAATCTAATGCTGTTGTCTGGAAATGTATAGTACTGAGACCATACTGAGCTGCCTTGTGTGTATTAAAATATCATAGTACCCTGGTACAGGTTATATAAGAAAAAGGCCAGAACAGGGATCATTCCAGAAGGAATAGAGGGACTAGTGATTTGATAAGACCCTTAATCATCTTTTCTTTCTTTCAATTTAAATCTCCATATTGAGTTACCTGACAAAATTTGCAAACGTGCAAAAAATATACCCCATACTGATGGACTCTTTGACATAAGAGTAAATTATCCTTACAGCTCATAAATATATTGCATAGCAAACACATACACAGACATGAACACACATATAGACACATAGCCCCTCACACATTATGCTATTTGAAAGCTGAACAGCCATGAAAATAAACATAGGCCAATGTGCCAGACTCTCAAAGAAACCAATAATATGCTAAAATAAGCATTTTATATTCTTTTATGCTACCCACAATTCCCTTTAAAATTTTTTTTCTAGGTCGCCTCGGTGGCTCATTTGGCTAAGTGTCTGACTTCTTGATTTTGGCTCAGGTCATGATCTCAGGGTTGTGAGATTGAGCCCCACATCAGGCTCCATGCTGGGCATGGAACCTGCTTAAGATTCTCTCTCTCTCTCCCTCTGCCCCTCTCCTGTCTCCCTCTCTAAATCTCTCTCTCTCTCTCTCTCTCTCTCTATATATATATATATATATATATATAAATTTTTTTCTAAAATCTCAACTTGGAATTCAGACTGTCAACTTAAGGAAACTGAAAGCCAACGCTTATGGCTTAAATGACAAGTGAGATGGAAGGACTGAGTGGCCAGTTGGGGAGATCTCCCATGTAGCTTGGAGTGGCCCAGGAAGCTAGGGGAAGCCTAGTAGGGCAAATAGATTTTTTTTTACTTGCTTTGTTCAAATAAAGCCTAAATATGATCTTGGTGAACAAATGGCATGGCTTTTCCTCAAAACTTTAGACAGCAGTGGAGTAAGTGGAGATTGAGAATGAGTGGAGAGAAGTGGTCACCAAGAATAATAACATCATAAAAATTGAAGCTCAGGGGTATGCAGGCCTGCAAGATTCCTTTAAACACCCATCCTCCCCCACTGGGTATATTCTTAATATACTGAAGGGATGGGCAAGAGATGGAGGATACTCTTGCTTGTACAACATGTTTTGAAATCTTAGGAAGCATTATTGGTTCTCACAATGATTGTGGCCAAGGATTGTAGAGGATCTTGCACAATGAAGAACTTTCCTCCACCCTTTAAACATTAGAATTCCCTGCAACAACTTCATAAAATAAGTCTACGATTAATCCAGCCTGGGGGCACATGGGTCACTCAGTTTAAGCGCCTGACTCTCGGTTTCGGCTCAGGTCATGATCTCAGGGTCATGAGATCAAGCCCCATGTCAGGCTCCCTGCTCAGTGGGGAGTCTGCTTGAGATTTTCTCCCTCTCCCTCTGCCCCTTCCCCTGCTCTCACTCTCTCTCAAAGAAATAAATAAACCTTTTTAAAAAAATCCAGCCTAGAGCACAACTCTGCTTTAATATTTACATGTTTAGCAAAATTTCAGGATACCAGAGTATTACCACCATGTAAGTCAAAGAAGAGCACACTTTGTTCCATTAGAATCAATGGCAGGAAACTGTCTTCTGTTTTGGAGAGTCACCTCACTCTCCTGCTTGTGGTATTGGATTTACCATTTAGTACACCTGTACTTCTCAGTCTGCATTTGATAGCTATTTGATATGTATAGTGATTCTACGTAATTTCAAATATCTGATTATTTTAGTATAAACCACAACAAAATATGTTTTAGGAAAGCAGTATTGGGTTTGATGGAATTGAGAACCAACAATAAAGAAATAAATAAACAAGTCCAATTTATCCATGTACTTAGTTCTAAATAGCCATCTTTAGATCTTTCCTCATACTTGATTACTTCCAATCTCTCTCTCTCTTTTTTAAGATTTATTTGTTTATTTTAGAGAGAGAAAGAGAGCAGAGGGAAAGGGAGAAGCCTAAGCTGACTCTGTGCTGAGTGCAGAGCCTGATGGTAGGGCTTGATCTCATGACCCTGAGATCACGATCTGAGTTGAAACCAAGAGTTGATCACTTAATGGACTACATCATCCAGGTGTCCCCATCACCTCCAGTTTCTGACTTGACTCTCTTTTTCATTCTTTACACTAGGCACTTAACACTCTTTGGCCACTATCTTGCCACAGTGCCTTTGTCTATCTTGGATAAATCATTCTCCCGGGTGAACTCATCTGTGGTACCAACTTCAGTTTACCTCTGCCTTAGAACTAGAGGAAACTCTCTGATCATATAAGTCAATCTGCTCATTTGATGATGGCAACACAGATCCTCAAAGTGGTTGTCTAAGACTTGTTTAAGTTTTCCTACAGAACACGAGGCAAGTAAGACTGTGCCCTGATTATTCTTCTTCCAATCTGCACGTAAGGATCACAACTGTATTCAGCCCAGTTATCTTCAAGAGGCTTCCAGGCTTAGAAGACTGGACTGTGATACGACTGCCATTTTCTGTTTTCAGAAATGCCAATATGCTTAATCAGAAGCTTCACAGAAGAGATGTTGACAGAAATCTTCTAAGGTCCATCTAGCTCTGAAATCCCCTTTATACATTTCCATCTGAACTGCCTTGTATTACATAGCTTCTCCCAAATACAGAGTCCACTCCTTTTTGAATTAGTTCATGGTATCTGGAGGAAGCAACAGAAGTACAATGATTGTACTGTTCTTACTTCTTTAGAACAACCTTCTTTGCAGAATTGTTTTATACTAACTTGACATCAGTCCATTGTATCATGGTTCTTCTGTTTGCTATGTAGTATGGTGAAAAGAAAAACTTTGGACTTGGTTGGAAAAAAAAAAAAAGGTAAGAGCACCATGATGAATGAAACTCTGCATGTAGAATGATCAGAGATCCCAAATGAAACCAATAGAAATCAGCAATGACACCCAGGTGAGTCTCTCTGGCAAGTCCTTAACAGTATGAATATATAACCACTTAAATTCCGTTTTCTTTAAATGGCAGATTCTCAATAATTGTATGTCAAGGATGGAATGAAGAAAGAGTTCAAACCCATCTACTCAGTGAACATCTCCAATGTGAACATAAATATATAATACAGGAATACAGATGTCAATCATCACATAGAAAAGTCTCATAAATTCACTTCAGCCAACTTTTCTATAAACAAGTTCTTTAACACAGAATCAAACAAAACATCAGCAGGCCCTTAGTTCATGGAGATAGTTATAGAGAGAGTCCTCATCCTTAACATATGTGCCCTTTGATTAACGTAAATCTACAGAATTGCCTTGGGAAGTCACATGCCTTAATTCTCTAATGATATAATTGTTAGCACAGTCTTCTGCCCACAAAATATATTTCATCCATCTAAAAGAATAATATTTAAAAGATCTGAATGAAAATAACTTACTAAAAAATAGTGATTCTGTTTATCTCCCCTTATTTTATTACAAATATGGGTTTACCATATAGATTAATGTAAGCAGAGTAAATCTAGGGAAATAAAAAGCATCCATAATCCCAACAGCCAGAGGCCTCGGATATCATATTTCCTTCCAGTTTCTTTTCCATGAATTTTGTACACAGTCTATATTATGTTACATAGCAATTTATAGTGTTCTGATTTTCTCATATAAAAGCAGTCCCCATATTATTGCAGTTTTTCCAGAAATTAACAAATGCAGAAAACACCATAGCATATATTAAATTGAATAATTTGAAATTGCTGATATTTAACCTTTTTATTTTTGACCTCATAAAATGGCAATTTCATAGAGTTCAGCTTACATATGTAAGAATTTACCTATCATTTCTCTTATTATCGTGATGGATGATTTGGTTGTTTCTTGTTTTTTGTTTTTTTTTTATTAAGAACATGTTGAAATGTGTGTGTTTTTGCATAATCCTTGTTAGCATTTCCGATAACTTCCATAGGTGAGATTCCTAGAAGTGATGTAAGTGAGCTGAGAATAAACATCTTTATGGTTTTTTAACTTCTATTAGAAAAGGTTTTTTCCAAAATACTGAGCAAAATTAATTCCAATCAACAATGTATGAGAAAGCCTGTTTAACCACATGCTTATCAACAGTGAATTTTTAAAAATTTCTTCGTTTATTGAAAATTTAATAGGAATACAAACAAAAGAACAATATAGAACCAAACAAAAGCCCAACGACTTGTTTACATTTACCTTTTTTTTTTTAATAATCACAAAAAGTATTTTTCCAGGTTTGTGAGCCATCTTAATTTTCTTGTTGGGGAATCATCTTCCCCTGGACTTTGCTTGTTTTGTTTCGAAGGCTTAAAGTTTTCTCTCAAGTTTTGGTTGTCATATTTACAGTCTCTCCTCTCAAGTTTGTTGTTTGCTTTGATTTTGTTTATTTGACATACAAAATCTTTCATCACATATAAAATCGAGTCTTTTTTACATAGTCTTCTCTCTGTACCTGTCTTGTGTCCAAATTTCCTCTTCCTGTAAGGACACCTGTCGTATTGGATTAGGGCCAACACTGATGACCTCATTTAATCTCACCTCTTTAAAGACCCTGTCTCCAGGGCACCTGGGTGGCTCAGTGGGTTAAGGTTAAGCATCTGCCTTCGGCTCAGTTCGTGATCCTGGGATCAAGCCCCACTGGGATTGAGCCCTGCGTGGGGCTCCCTGCTTCATGGGCAGCCTGCTTTTCCCTCTGCTGTTCCCCCTGCTTGTGCTTTTCTCTCTCTGTCAAATGCATAAATAAAATCTTAAAAAAAAAAAAAAGACCCTGTCTACAAAAATAGTCATATTGTGAGGTACTGGGGGTTAGGGCTTCAACGTGTGAATGTTAGGGGAGACAGCCTGGCCCATAACACTTGCAAGATTACAATTTCATGGGTCAAACATGAGCACTCTGGCTCCAGCGTTGTGTCTCTTTCTTTTTTCTTTTTCAACTTTTTTTTTTTGAAAGAATTTCAGACTTATAGGAAAGTTGCAAATATTGTATAAAGAATTTCTATGTTTTTTCAGATTCCCGTATGCTAACATTCAAATACATTTGTTTTATCACTCTTTATGTATCATAGTACTATTTATCAAAATTAAGAAATCAACACAATACTATTATCTAATCCTCAGACCTTAATAAAATTGTACCAATTAGCCTGCTATTGTCCTTTATAAAGAAAGAGAAACAAAGCTTTCTTACAGTCCAGTGTTTTATTTAGTTGCTATACCTCTTACATTTCTTTTAACTTTAAACATTCATAACCCTGACCTGATGATTTTGAAGAGTACAGGCCTGATATTTTCTAAAATGTCCTTAATTTGAGTTTGCTGATGATGCTTCTTCATTAGATTCAGGTCATGCATTTCTGGCAGGAATTTCACGAAGAGAAACTGTGTCTCTCAGTGTATCGTATTAGGAGGCACATGAGATTGACTTGCCCCCTTATTAGTGATACTAACTGATCACTTGTTAAGATATTATCTGCCAGGTTTCTCCGCTGTAGAGTCACTATTTTTAATTTCTAAAATTAATAATTGTGGGGAGGTACTTTGAGACAATCTAGATATCCTTTTCCCATCACAATTTTACCTATTATTTTGTATCGGCTGGTGAGTTTTGTGTCAAATAATTATTATGATGATTTTTCAGTTCAATCATTCCTTCTATGTCTATGGATTGCAGTTCTACCATTTGGAAGAAATCGTCCCTTCCCTCATTTACTTATTAATTACTCATATCAGTGTATACTCATGAATTCTTATTTTATTCTACGGATAATAGTCTCTTACTGCCATTATTTATTTTGTTGTTCAAATTGTTCTTCGTTGGGCTGGTGGGGGGGGGCGGTGGCCACTTCAATTTGCTTCTATATCCTTTTGACAAGTCCCTATTATTTCTTCAGCATTTTCTTAATTTCTAGCTCAGAGGATGTCCTGAGATCATCTTACACACTCTCAGTTTTGGAATTATCCCTTCAAGGAGTCATGGTTTCCTTTCCTGGAGAATGGCCTTTAAACATGATCTGGGCTCTAGGAATGCTCCCTCGTACTGTGGTGTAGCTGATTCTCAGCAGAGAGCTGGGAAATACGCGTTTGGATCTATACATCTCTACTGACTATCATCTATCATTCATCTGTCTCTATCCAGATTGATTCTGTACATCTCAAACAAGTTGAAACCTTCATTTCAAGTCGTGAAGAAGGTCCTGACCTACAGTCCTTCTAAATCTATGATTTACTATCCCTTTGTTAAAACTGCTCAACTTTCATTTCCAGTGTGTCTTTTTGACTTTGTATTCTGGAGGTTAACACCAGGCCTCACAAATCTGGGATTAGGAGTACCGGGAAGTTAAGTAACATGCCAAAGGAACCGTATAGGAAATGATTGGAAACCCTACAGAGTTTTTATCTTTTCAATCTTTTTTTTTTTTTTTTTTGGTTTGCAATTATGTAAATCTTTAGGGTGTATACTAGTACCATAATCGACCCTGAGGTTTTAGGATTACTAAGTCCCTGGAGGCATAGATAGCTGAGGGCTAGGTTTAGGAATGCTAAACTCTGTCACGGACCTGGTCTCAATCCCATACTCGAGAGAGCTTGGTGTCCTAGTTCGGGAGTCAGCAAATTATGACCACACCCATTCATTTATATATTGTCTAAGGATGCTTTTCTGCATCCTTGACTTGACTTGAGTAGTTACTACAGACTAGGGCCTGCAGAACCTACGATATTTACTGTACGGCCCTTTATTGAAAAGGTTTGCCTATTCCTGCACTGGATTATCCTGAGCCCCGATGTTGATCATCTTTTTGCCACATAGACGTGTACACAGACACACACACGGACACACCCCACATACACACACACCATTGCAAGACAAGGCCATCAGGAGATATTTTATACACGAGTGCTAGCTGAGGAAATAATTCTGCCCGCGGTTGACTGTATAACATCGTTGCAATCACATTGGCATGAGGGCCTCCTCTTAGATTTCAAAGTATACTATACCCAGACGGTGCATCAAGTTGGTCTGCCTGTCCATTCTGTGTGGCATGCAACCTCTCTGAAAATTGGACAAATAAATGAGACCCCTAGATTTGGCAGCCTGTGTCAATTCTGTATAACTTATCAGTTTGGCTCTGTGGTACTGTCAGAGGTTGAGTGTTCCTACGTCTGCATTTCTCATAATTGTTTTGAGATCTAAAAAGAAAGGGAGACATTTGGAAAGACTATGAATACAATACCAAGTTAAAAGCCACATGGAATGGTGTGATGTCTGCTGGTAGTGCCAAATTACCGCATGGTTGATCCACTCGCCAAAGTCAATAAGACTGCTGGGGCAACCCAAATCCCCCTGTGTTCCACCCATAATCAGACATGGAGAGATATGGATACCAGCAAGCTAAATTTAACCCTGGTTTTGTCTTACTTATTTTGGCCATCCAGAGAAGAGACTCTTGATGTTGACTTGATATTTTTTTTAAACACCTTTTACTTCGCTGTGAATTAAAAATGAGACTAGGCTTCTGAGCTTCTCCAACCTCAGTGTTTGCCTCAGGGCCCTCTGAACATTGTATGGCACTATGAAATAGTCTTTCTGGAATCCAAATATTCTGTGCGAAAATATCTTCTTGTTTTCTGATGACTCAGGCTGCTACTTACTTTGTGCACTTATTCAGATGTATTATGTTTTTATGTCCACTTCTTTTACCTGCCATAAAGCCCCATCACTGTGCTGTCGGCTAAGCTTTTTGTCTTCGAGGTGGTGAGGAGGACACACGCAAACACAGGCACCCATGTTAACTCTTTGATTGTTCAAATGCAATGCCCTATACATGCACCTGAGGTTTGCACCGAGAAAGTGACTAAATTTTACTTTTACAATGCAAGGCTTTTTAATCCGTTCTCTGGTCATTTCCCAAAATGCATTGAGTTCTTTAGGTAGAAAGTCTCCTTTCTAAATGTCTCCTCATATTATAAAATTAGTGTTCCTAGAGGAGGGAGGCTCTTAAGGAACTGGAAGTAAACATTGCAGGACTTTTGAAAGTAAGAATGCTACTTTTCTTAGGTCATAACAGAGGCAGTATTTCCAATCTCTTATAGCATTTAGGTCTCTTGTTAACATCAGTGGTATTGCTGTTTACACTTTCACACTTTGAATGCCCACAAGCCTCAATACAAGATTCACACCATTCAAATCACCTGTGTGCTTCACCTGCAGACTCCTATAGTGCTGAGTAGTACTTATCACTCATGGCCCTCCCATTCCCACTTGATAGACCTGATATCCTGGATAATGTTCGATAATGCAGCTTTTTAAAAAATGGTCTTTTATCCCAGAGTTTTGTCATCTTTGATCCACTGAATTGAATCCAAAATTCTTAGGGCCTGATATTTTTCAGGATTCAGAATATTTTGGAGCTTAGAGACATGTATACTGAATATTATAATACCCCTCTGGCGGAGGAGGGGGATCTGGGACAACTCCCTGAAATAAGACCTATCAATATTTCTAGAGTGAATCATATAAATATTCCCAGTATATAAATAAAAGCTATCCATAGTCTCATATCATTTTAGATAGGGTTATGTCATTGCTACCAAAAGATTTTGAGTCAGTTCAAGTTTTGCCACCAAATATGTTTTTTAAAACTTCAAATTTTGGATATTGCAAATATAAGATTGTTGATCTGTACCAGAGGTCAGCAAATTTTTTCCATAAAGGGCCAGACAGTAAATATTTTAGACTTTCCTGGTTACGTTGTCTCTGTCTCCTACCATGCTCTGCTGTTTGGCCCTTAGATAATACAGAAATGGGTGTGGCTGTGTTCCAATAAAACTATTTACAAACACAGGCTATGGACCAGATTTGGCCTGCGGGTCACAGTTTGTCAACCCCTGATCGTATACAGTAGTCATTGTGTTAAAATTCTGTACCCTGGATTCTATCATATCCACTGACTAGTTTGCAATAATATCTTTGAATTTACATTTTGAGAATGAGAAAACTTCTCTGAGTATGGGAAGCGACCTCTGCTCTTTGTCACACCCATTCTGTTACTTCCTCTCAATTTCACAAGCCAAAAGTATATACAAGTATAGTACTTAGATCTAGAATAGTACTGAATACTGAGTACAAACTAGAATGTAACTTGTCATTGACCTCGTGGTTAATATTATGTGATGGTAACATTTGAAAATAAGGAGTGGCTAGAATCTAGTGGTGTTAGTGATTGACACATTAATGATATTAAGGGGAAAATGTAGTTTTCCAGGCTTGAATTTAACTTCTGGGTCACTGCTTTTCTGTGACTGAAAACATTAGCTTCAGTATTTGTTCTCTTTATATGTTACTTGCTCTGCTTTGTGTCTATTTGATTAGAAATGAAAATTTACAGGGGTGCCTGGGTGGCACAGTCAGTTAAGTGTCTGCCTCTTGGTCTCATCTTAGATTGTGATCTCAGGGTCATGGGCTTGAACCCCATATCAGGCTCTGCACTCAATGGGGAGTCTGCTTGAGATTCTCTCTCCCTCTCCTGCTCATGCTTTCTCTCTCTCTAAAATAAATAAATCTTTAAAAAAAAAGAAGTAAAAGTATACAGTTTTGGACTAAGACAAATAAACAACTTGTCAGCTGTTCATGGGAGTTTGTGTTTTTCTCCGCATAACATGGAGCCATACTGTAATGGATCAAGTCTGAAGGGTTTCTTTGAATGGGCTTGCTTTTTTAGTGGGTGTTGTCTAGTACTGCTGATCAAGAATGGGAACAGAGAACAGAGCAGTATCCCCTATGGATGGCCTCCCAGTGTGCTGAGAAATTATGGGCTGTCAGTAGATGACTCATTGATTATTTGAATGAGATTGAGCTTAAGAGATGTGACAACAGTACCTTTTGGAAGTCAGAAGAGAAACCTCGCAATAAACTCACTGGTCTTTAGCCTGGTTGTATGAAAAGGATGATTGGGATAACCTCGAGGACGGGCTAACATTTTTGTCAATTATTTGCTAAGCTGACTGAGTACTGACCCACGCTAAGCATGTGGCATATTTAGGCATTCTTTCCTAGATCATTGCATCTGCTTTCTTGCTGACTTCCTGTCTTCATGTGGGAAGACTTACTGTCTTCATGATTGATCCTTAAGAGTATGTGCATCAGATTCTGTGGTTTGAGGGGCCGTGATCTTTTCTTCCTATAGTTAAAACTTTCCAGACTTGACCTTAATTCTTAAACGTGTTGAGTTCTTCAAGGATCCCTTGTGCATCTTGAAGGTATTTTTTCATAGTGTTTCTCACGTACCTTCACACCTTGGTTTCCTTGCTAGCTCATGATCTCTTTGAGAGTAGAAACGGGACATTTGTATGTCTGTGATCTTAACATCTCCGGACATACACAGATACTAGTCTTGAGATTAAATAAACAAATATGCATTAATATGCAAACATATTGTAATGACAACTGAATGTTAACCCAGACCAAGGCAATGACAATATTGGCAATCTACTGGAAACTGTAGTAGGAAAAAGAAGGGTAGGTTTGAAGGACAAACTTTGTTGCTTTAAACATGTTCGACCGGGCTAACACTGAGGGCATGTACAAAAGGAAAAAATGCTGATGGTCATAATTTCTGCTTTATTTCCCCTGGATTTAACCTGGTCACTAACTGATTTGGTTGTATTATGAGACAATGAACTTCTATCATCTTTTTCTCCTTAAGGACTATTCATTTAGCAAATGAAGAAAGAAGAGTCACTTGAGTTTAGAAATCACATGCTAAGGTATGAAGACAAGCTGGGGTTTGGAGGACCACGCACAAATGAAGTAAAGGAGACAGTTTCTGCATAATTATTGGTTGAGGGAATATCATCTCTAAGATCCTACAGGTATATATTGTAATACATAACTGTTTCCCTTCTAGACTGAATGTGTCAGAGAGACAATCCCCCTTGTCCCTTCCATCCCATCTGGAGATGAGGGCATGGAGTGAGCAGACAATGACATCTCCCCAGCTGCCAGGATTGTGCAAATGAGTGAAGCAGCCCCTCAAAACACTCTGAATGGATTGCCAATTTTTATTATGTTTAAGGCAGGCAGTAATTTCAGTTTTCAATTCCACTAAGTAATAATAGTTATTAATTAGTAAATTAGGCCACTGGGTTTTAGAGGTGAGCTAACAGAATGATTAAAAATGAGAGAGAGAAAATTCACAGATAATGCTCAGGTTTCATAGAAGCCTGCCACGATTGAGAGTTTATGTTTGTACATCTCTTCAGAATGGATTGCCGCACTTAAGAACAACTTACATTGCCTACAGTGCTGTCTGTTCAGTAATTGCAGCAAAGTGAGGGACTGCACCATACATTGTCATAAAGATGTCAAGAAATGAAGGGAGATGTTCGAGGGCTCAGCTTCTAATACTTACATTTTAAATCTGGGGGCATTAAATTCAGGGAGGAGAATTCCTGAGTATTCCCACCCACCACCAACAAAGGGCTTAGATATTTCGTGAGTAAAGGCTCTGAAATCAACCCCAGGGAGCATTTCCGGACTCCAGGTAGGTCTAATTCCTTTTAGAGGCTAATTTTTGGAGCTTTATATTTCAAATATGATAGCCTTCATGGAGGTTTGTGTGCTCTGTTTAAAAGTACTTTTCATGGCTGTACCTAGATAATAACAATAGCAAAATCCCTAAAATATCATTAAGCTCCTTAAGGACTTGAAAGGCTAAAACTGAAGTATCTTGCAGGGTTCTAGATGGGCAAAAATGGAGGTAACATATCTTAGGACTGTTGGAGTGTGTTCCTGATACTAAGCGAAATAGTTGAAAAGTGGAAACATCAGTCGAATTCATTCTGAAGATATAAAAATGTAGCAATTTGTTGGAGTTTAACATGATTTTAAAAAACTGTGTAGAAGCAAACCAAATCTATGTATGAGTACAAACTTTGCCTATAATGGCAAAGTGAATTAAATCATTAAGACAGATCCCAGAATACTCTTTCTAATACCAAAAAAGAAAAGTAAAGAAAAATAGCATCTCCTCATCCCTCTGTTAAAATGAGCTATTGCATGAATTTTGTTTAAATGAAAAATTGATCTATTTTACTTTGTTGATGCAGAAATAAGAAATAAGCATTACTTGAGACTTTAAGACAAATTTCCTGACCCAAGTATTCTTTTCATCTGAACACCCTCTCCCTGCCTCATCTTTATTTTTGCTGCCTCTGTAAAGATTCATGTTTGATGGAGTTTTCCTTCCATTTTTCCTTTTCTTTCTATTTTTTTTTTTTGGTCTTTTTTGAATATTTGCCTTGAGGGTCACCGTGATATAATTAGAAAGAGTGGGTTTAAGTCTGACAGAAACTGAGTTAAACCCTTGACTCTGCTGCTCACCAATTATTTTGACCTTGGGAAAACTGATGAACTTCTCTGAGCTTTGTTTCCTCATCTGTAATGTGGGGGATATGTAATACTGACCCCACACAGTGGTTTTGAGTTTGCTATGATGCAAAAATACTTACTCTTGGAGTAAAGAAAGGAGAAAACTTGGAACTGGTTAGTTGGCACATAGACAAAACCTTTTGTACTAGTATTAGTGTTAGACTAAATAAGACATATTCATTTGAGAGGCAGACAGACTTTGTAGCTATGAGCACTGATACTGAGTATGTAACTGTGATAGTTAGCACTTAGTGGGGACTTAACATATATTTGTTTCTTTCCCACCTTCCCGACCCTATTCTTACCACAGAGCACGTGTGTGCACATGCACACACACACACACACACACACACACTCACACTCACAGACATACCCATATATCCATCCTTGCCTCAAGCCAAATCTGTGTTTTTTAGGTGTGTGTGGCTTTTGTGACCTCCTGCCTACACTTAATCTATCCCTGTTTTCCACATAAAAGTATAAATTTCCATATTACACCACCTGACCCCATTCCATTATTTTCTTTTTAATGTTAATGCATTAGGAAATCTCATTTGCCATGAGAATGAATGTTAGGTTTGTCCACTGGGTTTTGTAAATTTGGAACTCTCATCTAATTTTGAGTCTACAATGTAAAGAGTATAACTGTCAATTTCCATTGGTGGAAGATTGAACACAATTTTATAGAGAATGTCCTAAAACACACTGGAAAGGAGAGAAGAAAAGGTTGACAGTGTTAAACTGAAACAAGATTTTCTAATAAGATTTGAAATAAGATCAAGTTCATCAGCTCTTATCATAGTAGGTCAACCTGAATCTTGTCCTTGAATAATCAACCAACTAACCAAACAAACAAAAACCAGAATGATCTGTGAGGGAGACTACGAGAGTAGATCTAATATTTGAACATCTCAATCCATTGTTCATCAATTGACTAGGAAAAATAAATGTCTCTGTTTGTGTCAAGGATGTGGCATATAAGTTCCTGGGGATCTCACTCAAGGCTGCAAGAGTTCAACAGCAAAGGAGCTGGTGAGATTGAAAATGCATTTGAAGGTTAAGATGCTCTCCAGGAGTTTCTGCTTCAGTCATTGCTATCACTGAACTTTTCTGCCTTTAAGGGTTTATGATATCTAAATTCAAATTATTCCGTCTCTAAAG
Source organism: Ursus americanus (assembly GCF_024610735.1). NCBI lineage: Eukaryota > Metazoa > Chordata > Mammalia > Carnivora > Ursidae > Ursus > Ursus americanus. Next base: position 26,439,345 of record NC_142133.1, read on the forward strand.
CTACTCGGTGATTTTTTTCGACCACCAGCACAATGCAGTTCTTTTTTTTTCTCCTGTCACCTCATATCATCACCTATGACATAGCGTTATGCAGGGAGCACAAGCCTGGAGCTTTCATTCAAGGTCATCTCAAGCCCTCCATGGTGAGGCATTTTGAATAATTTGGAATTATTTTTACCAGATATGTTTGTAGCTGTCAGACTCCAATCTACATGGTTCAGAGAAGCTCAGTTTATTTTCTATATTAATAGCTCATTGAGCTAGCATACTGTGCCAGGCTACATATATATATATATATATACGTAGCTTTTTTCCCAGTGAATTCAGTGGTCTTGAATACCCAATGAAAAATGTTTCTATTATCTTTGCCTGTTTGCATTTCAAAAACTATAAGAATGTATTGATTTTTGAGACAGTTATTGGGGACTTATAGAACTTATCCTCCTGCTTGGATATGACTCTTAGAATTAAAGGGTTCATTAGATGTCCCAAGGGGAGTTTTCATATTCTAGGACAGAAAAGGGATACCATGGGTTATGCAAATGGCTCTGTCAAATGTGATGTAAAGTACTGGGTGAAATTGACAATTACAGTCAAATATCTGAAGGTATGATCTACATGAGACTATCTTTAAAATATTCAGGAATCCTGATAAGCTGCATTTCAGATTTCCTTTATATTTCATGGCCTATATTTGCTACTCGACTGTACATCAATTAAGCTATTGTACCAAGTAGAATTCAACCCCTCCCAGGCACAGGGGGCAAAACAAAGATATTTTGAGGCATTTACCATGTAACTGAGAAAATGAGCCTTGCATGGATGAAACAATTAGAAAATTGTTGAACCACACAGTGAGTGACTAATCAGTATTGGAAGGGATAGATCAGTGTGGATTGTTAATAGCAGGTGATGACTTCATGAAGGAGAAAAAATTTAAAGGAAGTGTTGGTATTTAAATAGAGAGGAGAATGGATGTGGGTACATTTCAGTGTGGCAAAATAACATGAGAGAAGGCACAAATAAAAACAGATAGTGCGAGCCAGCTGAATAAAGTTGGAAGTTAAAATGGAGAATAGTGGGGAAAATTTGGACAGTCAAGGAGAAACTAATTTCTGAAAGTTCTTATAAGTCAGACAATGAGACCTGAGACTAATACCTGAGATATTAGGAAGCACATGCAATACATTTTTAGGAGAGATGTGGCATGTGTAAAAGTGTTATTTCTGTAGTATTATTCTGATAGCATATGCCAGTGATCAAAGTTCTCAGGTCTTTGGTTTTGAGTGAACTATACAGCAACAGGGAGAAAACATGCACAAAATGATTATGGAATTCTCTATTCTTTGGAGAATTTTGTGGAAAATAGGAATGGGAATGGTACAAGAAAATAAGAAATAGGCAAATGTTCTGAGAACCAAAAAATAGGAAATGCGTATTCTGGAAACTACATGTTAATAATTTTCACATCCATTTCTTAGAAGTTTCTGAATTAAATTCTAAATTTCCATCTTGTAAACAATAAAAAAAAATCCATGAGCACTGAACCCTTGACAGGTTCACTAAAAACAAGTGACAACGGATAAGAGATATTTTAATTTTAATACATTACTGTGCCACTAGGTGTTAATCTTGTGTTCTAGGAAAGGGTCTGATACATGGTAGGTGCTTAATAGCAAATGTTGCATGGCTGCTTAAATGCATTAATCAGAGGAACAGATTTGTCTAAATCTAGATTTGTCAAAATCTCTGGTAATATTCTATGGGGAAAAGACAAATGTGTAGAAAATGATTTTATATTTAGGTTGGCTCATTCCTTGTTGACTAGTCATAGTGTTTTGATTAGCACATTGATTCCAATTGGAAATCTATTCAGTACCAGTATATAGGCCGTATTCTTGTCCCATCTCCCCAACATTTCTACTAAAATTTTCCATGTTGCTAAAAAATAAAAATGCATATTACATTTGAATGGGTGACACTAAGTTGCACAGTTTGGCTATACATTTGTCGACAGGTTCAAATAAAAAAATCTAAACAGGCTAGATCGGTGGCCCCCAAGATCGTTAAATGCATGACCTGATTTAAGGGATGTGGTTGGGCCAGAACAGAGAAAGCAGATAGAGCCTTTAGTTCAGCAAAAGAAACAACCCAGAAATTTGTTCCTCAGGTCAGGGACTCAACCAGGAGACATATAGGAGCTCACACAGAAAAGAACGAGGTCTCTGAGAAAAAGAGGCCCTAATTAATTATGTAATAACTTTTCTCTTCCTGGAGGTGGAGAACCCAAAGATGGCCTCTATTAATCTGGCACTATGACTTGTTGCCAAAAGGTCCATTTTAGTTCCTGTTCATCTATTAAGTGGAGTCGCTCTCCATTCAGAGTTAATTGCTATATAAATAATTGAAGCTCCCCCAATGGGAAGACAAGAGAAGGAAGCTCTGGCAGAACCCCTTCCCATTAGCCATAAGAAGGCAAAAGGTATGAACTGATTAAGTACAAATGAGAACCTGGAGCACTGGTTTCAGCCACTCCTTTTCTATCCTTCTGTGGACCAGTGCTGGTTCTAGGCTACTCTTCAGCAGGGGACTATCTTGCGACGAGTGCTCCAAGGCAACCTTTTACTGATGGGATAGCACTGGGTCATCCTCAGGCTTCTCCCTCCTTATTGATAGCCCACAGTTAACATTATGAGGCAGGTAGTTTATTCAAATGCTCTCAATACCCCATTAGTAGCTGAGCTTTGTCATTCTCGGGATCTTTCCTCCAGAACACACTCTCCATCTGACTCCTTATAGATGTTCTGAATCACCTAGTATTATGACCCATCTCTACCTGTCCTTAGGGAACATCTCAGACCTCTACTCAGAAACTCATTCCCTTAGACTAAGTCTATCCTGTTTCTCTCTCCCTCTCTCTCTCTCTCTCTCTCTCAGGGTTTTTTGGGATGAATAGTTATCTAATCTAAAGAAGTAAATCAATGAAATCTGCCACTCCCCTAACCCCCCCCCCCCCGCCCCCCATACACACCTACTCCAGCATTCTCTGCTTTAGGAGAACAATGAGGCACCTCTGTGTGGCAGAATTCTACGTAGTCTTAAAGGGAGCACCTTGATAAGCTAGCATCTTAGTAAACTATGCAGTGGAGGTGGGGGTTGGGGATGACAGCATCTAGAACAAATGTGGCACATGGTGTGTACTCAGTAAATACTTAGCAAATAAATGAATTACGATTCCCATTCTATTCAGTCCCTCTACTTGTATGAGCTAGGACTGTTGTCCTCACTGATTTTCCCAACAATCACATGCACCAAGATAAGTCATAATTTTTTCAACAAATGTCTCATAGGAGAGTTAGCAGGATTTTTATCTTACCCATTTTGAAACAAAAACCAAGAAATACTTTTTCTAAAAACTTCTGACTATTTTCGGAGCTGAACTTAAATTTCAAGATCCATAACAGATTCATAAGGGATGGCTCCCATCTTTGCCCCTAATGGAAAGGACCCTGCGACTTCCAGTCTATTCTGCCAGGCCAATAATAGAAACCATTTACAATGCTCTATTATGTGTCAGTTACTTCATAAGATGCTTTACATACATTACTGGTTTAATCTTCAAAACAAACCAGTTAGGTAGCTATTATTCTCATTTTAAAGATGAGGAAATGTACTTATAAATGCTGTGCCTGAGGTCACAAAACCAGGTAAGCAACAGAACAAGGGTTACATCGAGTGGTCTGACATTTTGATCTTCCCAGGAGAGCCGTGGATCTAAGCCAGGGTTGCTGGATTCAGTCCTGGCTCTGCCACTTACATCTGTGAATTTGGTCAACACATGGACCCCCGATACACCTCAGTTTTATCACGAGTATAATGTGGAAGGTAATGTATTTATTCACAAGGTTAACCTAGGATCCAGTTACCTAGTTCACGTAAAATATTTAGAATAATACTTGGATCATAGTAAGCTGTAATGTATCCTAAAGATTATTATTTGAATTTGTGTAGAACTAGTACTCAACTATTTTGTAATTTAGCAATTAATAGTTTAATAATTCTTTGTTTTATTCTCTGTGGTGTTATATCAGGAATTAGATGACTTCATGAAGGAGTCACTTAATAAACTGTAAACTCCTTAAGGACTGAGTCCTTTGTACCCTTTCGAAAACTAGAGGATTACTCAGCGACTGTTAGACACACAATTAACACTTATGAATAAGGATGAAAAATCCAGTCTACCCCCCTCCCCAAACAATGCCTTTTTGACATTTGTGTGGAATTCTGTAGTTTACAATGTGATTCAGACTTAAAAAGAAAAACCTCCATATCACCCCTACAAAGTATGAACCTTTATCCTGCGTGTCAGAGCTAAGAAAGCCAAGCTTCAGGATGGCCACCAGATAAAACAAATCAAGATTTGTTTTTCTCACATAACAAGGAATGCAAAGCTGTGTGGTGACTGGAATTGTTTTTCTGTCTTGATGAGGTTAGGTTTGTCTCGACTGTCATTTTCTTGAATTTTCTTTTGTGGTCATAGTATAACCACTTCACTTCTAGCTGGGATGTTAATATTTAAGGCAGTGAGAAGAGGAAAGTTTCAAGTGGGCCTGATTGTTCATTGTCCTTTTATATGAAGGAAGAAATGCTTTTCTAGGGGCTTCTTCACTCCACAGAAAATTTTCTTTACATGATATGGGTCAAAATGTATGGCAGCCCCTCATTGCAGGAAAGCCTGGGGAGGGGAAATGGCTTGGCTTTCTCACCTACAGAGTGAGCAATAGCAAGGGGCAAGGTGGTAGTAATAGCTTTTGATAAGTTTCTCAATAATGTCTGCCAAGAATCACTTTTCATGCTATTTCTATTACTATTCCTGCTATTCCTAACTATTGCTGCTACTAAACCTTTGCCTGGACAAATACAGTATGCTCATTTGTTGTCCCTCTAGTTCATCAAGAAATGAGAAATGAGAAGACCCTTCCTAGCATTGATAAGCAAAAGTCAGGGGGCACCTGTGTGGCTCAGTGTGTTGAGCATCTGACTCTTGATTTCGGCTCAAGTCATGATCTCAGGGTTGTGAGATCAAGCCCGGAGTCGGATACATGCTGGGCATGGAGCCTGCTTAACATTCTCTCTGTCTCTCTTTCCCCCTCTACACCCACCTCCAAAAAAAAGTCAACGTTTGAACGTGAAAATAAGCATCCTTAATCCCACTGTTACCCTTTGACAGAAGACATCGATGACTAATATCTGGGCCTTTAAAAGTACCTGACTGCTAAGTTTGTCTTCAGTTAGGAGCCCAGAGTTGTAGCTTGTGTGTTCATGAGTTCCTGGTTATGTGATAACTGGAAGGACCCACACTTTGAAATACCAAGCTCAGACGAAGCTTGTGATGGCCTCTGAAAGATTTGGTTTGGCTTAGATGGGGCTTGAACGGTGCCTGAGCCGAAGGACAGAATAAATACAAACCAAGTTGGAACATTACCAGTCACATATCTTTTACTCTAAAGTGGCTTCCTGGGAAGTTAGTAGAGCCTGAGAGGCCTCTCACCAAGTATAAACACCTTTCCAACATCAATCCTAGAGGCAGGGCCCAAGAACAGAGTGGGGGAAACTAATTTTTTCTGTGTTTCACAAATACAACAAACTTACCCAGAAGAATGAAGTGACTATATGCTGGCCTTTCTGTAAAAGAGGGTCTGATCCGTCAGCTGTTTCCCCTCACAAGCCCTGCTTGCCCCTCCCTATATTTCCAGGGAGATGATTACATGAATATGGTCTGTTTGGAGAAGTAAAAAGAGTCCAGAAGGCAGGAAAAGTCAGGAAGCTAGGGGGGAGGAGTGTGATGGAACTGAATCAACTCTGGCTTCCTATCCAAGCTGGCATGAGCTGGTAGCTCGGGTCATTTTGAATTTAATGTCCCCTGGGAATTCTGTAGCCACTCTACTGTTGGTGCCCCAACTCAATAGCAGTTTGGGAAGCCAAGACTGGATTTTGGAAATCGGCAAGTGAAGAGAACTTTTCTATTTATTGGATGTTTGGGAGTGGAAGAAGTGGAGAAAACATGCAGAATCACTCTATTATTTGGAAAGTTAGAAGGCCACTGGTGGTGTGTTTGCCTCACAGCTACGGTGCTAGCAGACCCAGCTGAGCTAGACCCACTGTGCTTTGTCTTTAGTGTACATCTGAAAGTATTTGCAAATGTTTGGCACTTGGGAAAATGATTTTGAGCCAAGTACATTTTCTCTTTAGATAAAATGAGAGAAAGAGAGCGAGACAGACAAACAGAGGGAAAGAGACACAAACTACTTATTCAGAGGAAGGGGGAACTTAATCTGATCTGTCTGCTTCATTTATACCTAACTCATCAAAATGGGTTGGTGTTGGGCTCTTTACTGTGCAAAATGCAGTGAGCTTCCATGGACATTCCTTTTCCTAGAGAATAGGCCAGCTGTGACAGGATGATGTTTCAGGATATTGGTCCCAAAGCTAAGATTTGCAAAGTTTGGCTGAAGGCAAAGCCTATTCTCCTCTGCTCATTATCAAACAGTTACACTGCATGCAATTGGCCATTTAGCTGCCTCCTAACACCTTGCATTGCCATCTTATAAATGCCGCTGCTTTGTTGAAACACCTGCAGAGTTTCTTGGCTTATTAGCACCATTTGATCACACAACAGGAGTAAGGGAGGCTCATTTGCCTCTTGGCAAAACAGGTGAGGATGTATTGAGCACTGGATTACCCCTTCCCTTAGTATGGCAGTCCTGTTGGCGAGGGAGCTTCCCTGCCATCAGCAGAGAGAGGAAGGGATCAGCAGCTTGAAGCAAGAGGAAGTCTGTCACACAGCTAGCTATACAGTCTATTACTAGTAGACTAGATATTAGCTTAACTAGTATTTCCCTTCACCTTCTTGATGCTACCCTCAGATAGTGTTCTTTCCTCTTGATTTTTCTCCTCAGAATAATATTCATTCTGGAACAGTTTAACTCTAAGTCAAAAGTAGCTTTATGATTTTGGCAAGAGGTAGAGGGCAGAAAATATGAAATTGGAAATAAGCATATTTGTGTCCTAAAAAGACATAATCTGGAACAGCGGTGGTTTAACTTTTTGGTTTCAAGACTCCTTTACACTCTAAAAAAAATTACTGGAGATCTCACAGAACTTTGGGGTGGTATGCGAGACATATATACAAAATAGGAAAATTTAAACATAAGACCACAACATATACAAACTTCTTGTTGTGTTTCCAGAAAAAGAGAGATTTCCAAAGAAAATTAAGCTTTGGATTTCAAAATACTGATAGATAATATTAGGGTTCACAGATGCTATGGCTAGTATACACAAAGATAGCCAGTAAGACTACAGGAGAAGTCATGAGAAAAAACTGAGTTTGTTTCTGAAAACTCAACATATTTAAAAAGACTATTTCTCATATACCCCCTGCCCTCACATGTGCATAGGCTCCCCCATTATAAACATCCTCCACCACAGTGGTAGACTTTTATAATTAATGTATCTTACTGACACGTTGGAATTATCCAAATCCGTCATTTATATTAGGATTCAGTCTTGGAGCTGTACATTCTATGGGTTTGGGCAAATGTATAATGAAGATTCTCAAGCTCCACCTCTTCAGGCCCCCCTCTTCACCTCCAACCCCTGGCAACCACTGATCTTTTCACTGTCTCCATAGTTTTGTCTTCCCAGAATGTCATATTGTTGGAATCATACAGAATATAGCTTTATCAGATTGTCTTCTTTGACTTAGTAATATGCATTTAAGTTTCCTACTTGCCTTTTCATGGCTTGATAGTTCATTTCTTTTTAGTGCTGAATAATATCCCATTTTCTGGCTGTACCACAATTTATTTATCTCTTCACCTACAGAAGGGTATCTTGATTACTTCTAAATTTTGGCAATTATGAATAAAGTTTCTACAAATATCCATGTATCCCTGATTATCTAAATACCCACAAAACCTTTCTGTGTGCACCTAAGTTTTCAATTCCTTTGAGTAATACCAAGGAGCACACTTGTTGGATCGTATGATGAGTATGTTTAGTTTTGCAAAAATGACCGTTTTCCAGAGCGATGATACATTTTGCATTCTCACCAGCAATGAATGAGAGTTCCTGTTGCTCCACACTCTCTCCAGAATTTGGTGTTGTCCGTGTTCCAGATTTTAGTCTTTCTAATGCTTAAGTAGTGTATCTCATCTTTGTTTTAATTTGCATTTCCCTAATGTATTATGTAGAACATCTTTTCATATACTTATTTGCTGTCTATATATATATAGTTAATGTTAATATATATATTTGTTAATTTGTTTATATATATATATATATATATATATATATTTGTGAGGTGTCTGTTTAAGGTCTTTGGCTCATTTTCTAATTGGATTTTGTGGAGTTTTAAGAATTTCTGTATATTTGGGATAACAGTCGTTTGTCACATGTGTCTTTTGCAAATATTTTCTCCCAGTCTCCCATGGCTTTTCTTCTCATTCTCTTGATGTGGTCTTTTGTAGAGCAGAAGTTGTTAAATTTAATGAATCCTACTTATTTTTTCATGGATATGCCTTTGATGTATCTAAAAAGTCACTGCCATACCTAAGGTCATCAAGTGTTTCTCCAATGTTACCTTCTGGAAATTTTATAGTTCTGCATTTTACATATAGGCTTGTGACACATTTGGAGTTAATTTTTATAAAGGATGTAAAGTCTGTGTCTACACTCTTTTTTTTCTCATGTGGATGTGTAGTTGTTCTAGCACCATATGTTGATAAAATAAAACTATTTGTTTTATTTTATTGATTTTATGCCTTTATCAAAGAGCAGTTGACTATATTTATGTGGGTCTATTTCTGGGCTCTCTATTCTGTTCCGTTAATCTACTAATCTATTCTTTCACCAGTACTTTCACCAATGTCTTGATTACTGTAGCCTTATAGTAATTCTTCTAATAAATTGCGTCAGTCCTACAACTTTGTTCTTTTCCTTCAAGACTGTGCTAGCTATTCTGGCTCTTTTGCCTTCCATATAAACTTAAGAATCAGTTTGTTGACATCCACAAACTAACTTGCTGGGATTTTGATTGGATTGCACTGAATCAATAGATCAAGTTGGGAAGAATCGACACCTAAAAATATGGAGCCTTCCTACCCATGAACATGGATTATCTCTCCACTAAAACTCAAATATTATTCCCTAAAACTACTATCTTAGGAAATTGTGGAATATATGGGCACACATTCTATTAATCATCAGAGTGATGCCACCATCATTACTCTTTATCTGGCCTCTGGAAAATTCCACCGCATACTCATTAGAGAAGGAGACTGAAAAAGCAAAAAACATTTTTGTATACTTGTAAAAATAGTTTTGATCTTACAGACTCTCTAAATGGGTCTTGAGAATCTCCCAAATTGATCAGCTTTTGAGCATTGCTGGGCTACAGGACCGATGCCCAGAGTTTGAATCTGAGATATACTACTAACTAGCAGAGGGACTGTGAAGAAGTTAGTTAACCTCTCCATCTCATCATCTGTAGTATCAGATAATAAATATCAGAAGGTGAATGCTGAATCTGTTTCACGAAGGAAAACTAACTGTAACTGCTCCCCCCCCCTTAATTTGTTGTATTAAAAAGATTGTAGCATTTGGGGGGCAGTGGCGACCTGCTTCCCATCACTCCAACCACTTTAAAGGAATTTTGGGAGACTAATTGGCACTGCCCTCAGGTAAAGGTAGACCAGTTCGCCTCCTGTTAATATTGTGGCACAAATGATACTACAAAATTTATTTAAAGAAAAAAAAGAAAGAAGAACTTTTTCCTGCAAGGATAAAGGTGATAAAATGGTAGCACACTGAGGGGGCTGGTTGGGAGTTAGCAGGTCTTAGAAAAGCAGTTAGGGATGCTGCCTTGGTTGCTACAGGCAAGTAGCCCTTTTTATTGTTTTCAATTTACTTCAATATACTTCTACATATAGATTCAGAAATGCAAATATGTGTGGGGGAGGGCTGTGTACAAAATGAGTCTGGAATGTCTTATGTAAAAAAGGAAGAAAGCAGATAAAGAGTGATGAGCTAGTTTGAAGAGAACCTCACTGGCCAACTGGGGCAATTTGAACATAAATAAGGAAAGATAGATAGATGATAGATAGATAGATAGATAGATAGATAGATAGATAGATAGATAGATAGATAGATGAGGATAGTAAGATATTATAACTTACAGGATAATGTAAGAATCCCTGAGTTCCTGATATGGACATATATGGAGGAAGGGAAAGTTATCCCTTGCAGTAGAAACCCAACTAACAACTGTTTAAGGAATGATGGAATTAGGAATCATAAAATTTGTTAATGTTAACTTTCTGGTTTTGATTATTTTACTGTGGTTATGCACACAACATCTTGTTTTTAGAAAATATACTATATAGTGTTTTAGGCAGTGGGGGGTGAGAGGGAAAGAGAGAATGAAACAGAAAGAGAGAAAGAAGAAAGAATGCATCTCTCTGAAGGGTTTGGGTGTCTAGGAACTTTTTGCCTTGTTCTTGTAACTTTTCTCTATACATCTGAAATCATGTCAGTTTTTAAAAACTAAAAACAATTAAATACTTCATCATAAACTATGGGATATGGGATATATATAAATTTGTCAATTTTACTCTATGCCGTAAGGGCTGTTGATTAACATCTAAATACCAATATCAGATGCTGAATAGCATTTGAAATATTCAAATAAGAAACTTATATGTAAAAATGGCTACACATCAGTAACTTTATTTTTGATCAACCCAGAGGTACAGTTAATCAGCATAATCCATGTTAAAAAGTTTTGTCATAATTAATGTAAGTAGTCAAGATATGTAGATTGGCTAGAAATACTCTAGAGTACTTTCACCCACTCATGAGAGTCTGCCCAGGTCTAAGGCCTTCACCCATTGTAAGGGGACCCCAAGCTTAGGATTCCATACAAGTCCATACAACTGCCTCTCACTGTGGGTTTTTTGTTGCTTGCCTCCAACTAGAAATTTAGCTGCCAACCAATAGATGTCTCATCTACATCTGGTGGCCCCTTCAGGCAATGACTTAAAGAAATCCATAATCTCTGAGCTTATAGCATACGTTGAATAACGTTCTTATGCCTACTTGCTGATAAATATTTACTTGGTTTGAGGTTGGCTTTCCATAAAACACACCATCTATATTATACCACCCTGGGAGAAGGAGTTTTCTAGGGCTGCCATAACAAAATGCCACAGATTGGGTGGTTTAAACAACAAAAATTAATTTTCTCATAGTTCTGGAGTTTTAAAGTCCAAGATGAAGGTACTGGCAGGGTAGTTTTCTTTTGAGGCTTCTCTCCTTGGTCTGCAGAGGGCCACCTTCTTGATATGTCCTCTTTCCTCTGTGTGTGTGTCCCTGGTGTCTCTTCCTCTCATAGAGACACCAGTCACACGACTAGGGCCCCAATGTAATGGGCTCATTTTAACATAGTCGACCTTTCAAAGGCCTTGTCTCTAAACATGATCACATTCTGAGGCACTGAGGTTGGGACTTCAACCTATGAATTTGAGAGCAGTAAGAGACACAATTTAGCCAAAACAGATACTTAGAACCCAAACATTCCTTTAATTATTAGAGGCTCCACATATGTATCAGTAGACCCTAACAATTGTGAATAAACAAATGGGCTTAGGTCAGTTCCAGCATCCCTTTAGCTGAGGCCCGAGACAGTAGATCTTCAAGTCAGAGCCACTGAGTCCCCAAATTCGCCAGGCTAGAGCCTAGTAGGCATAAGACCCAGATACTAACCAAAACTCTCCTGAGTCATTTCCAGATACACTGGGTATACAATCTGCAAATGTTCCAAAATACCAATAAATGCAATGTATAGTAGAAATTCATGAAAACTTTCTTAAAATACGTGTGTGGGAACTAGGGAATAGATTTGATCCAACTCCAGACTCCCAAGCTGGGACAACACTTACTGAACACTGTCATTACAAACACTGATTTTATGGAATTCCTATAATGATTAACATCCCTAGTACACAGCTGATGAACCACTGACACTCCACAGATGTAATACTGCCTAGGAAAGCTAGTTAGTCCTCATTCTGTATGCCTAAAACTCACCAGATCATCCTGTAGTTTACTTAAGAGTAAGTTACCATTTATAAAATTGATGGCAAAATTTAGTTTAACAATAGGGGCAACAAATATTGATGTGTGCATTTGGAATAATCAGGAGATATTTAAATGTTATGTTCTTGATATCTCAAAATGAGCAAGCTGATGAGTTTCCTGGTTATGTTTAACAATGTGTGATAATTCCATGAAGATCCAATGTCATGGATGTAAGCAAAAAGTAACTCAGGGGGTGAGATATTAGAAAATGCTTCTCAATCATGCCTAATAATATCACTTTTGAGAGAAATTTTACAATTTAGTTATTAATTAGAATCCAACAGGCATAACATTCACTGAGATGTATATAATATACCTTACTCATGTGCAGGCATATATACATATATTCTGATATAAAGAGTTTGATTGCTCATAAAATATCCATCAAATGTATGGGAGGTTCTTTTCCATGGCTCTCAAAGGAAACAGGCAGATGCCTTAATCTAACATCATTCATGTTCATCATTCCTTATGAATTCATGGCTGAGAAAGCCCAGCTTTCAACTTTCAGTGATGGACACATTCAATCCCAGCTTCCAGATGCTTTAAACTCCATTGTTTGGTTTGGTTTTGCTTTTTGGTAGAAGTGACTCTACTTAGATTTGGGGTGGGTTATGGCCTCTCACCCCTACCCCAGCCTTTACTGCCATTTTCTTTTGAGATGCAGAAGGAAAGTACATCACAAATATTTTTCCTCGAGACATCATTGTTGATGGTGCTCCTTCCCTCTGGGGGACTAGCCAGAACCATCTTTGTCTACCAACACAACCATCTTTAGCTTCCAGTTCTGTGGAACTCACTCTACAAGCTTTGGGTGTTCAGGCTTAGTCACTGAGACCTGTGGTTGACATGGAGATGAGCTGCCTGGGTGGCCATTCAAGGACGGACTTCCTGATGCGCTGAAGGGAGTGTGGGCAGCAGATTAGTGCAGTGTGGGCTTCACAGTGAGGCTGCACAGAAGCCTCCAGTGTGGGCTTCTTCAGGGTCTGCTCAGCTGACGAGATCCACTGGACATGCTGCCCCTCTGGTTACAGCCCATGTCGGTGACTGAGTGAAGTGAAGGCATCAGGGCCTGGCCATTTTGACCCAAAGTGGGGATTCTGACAGGCAAGTTTCTGTCCTTTGTTGGTCCCACAAAGCAAAGCAGTTAGACTTCTTTCTTCACCCAGTCCTGCTTCTACCCTTTTCTTTTCACAGGTCTCAAGCCCTAAAAAACATCTTACACCCAAACTTCCATTCGGGATCTGCTAGACAACCTCACCAGTGGCAGCTTCTCTTGCTATCTGGTCATCTTTATCTGACTTGTCTGGCCTTCCCACATTCCCTGAAGCAGTGGAAAGAGAATATCTAGTAATAGCCATCAAGTTAATATCTAATTTGCATAGAATTTTTTAAATGTACGCGACTTTGATATGTAAATTTCTTTTTCATATTTATTCCATCAACAAACACAGAGGGGTGAGAGATACTTCCTGTTGCAAAAAGCCAACACTCAACAGTCAGGCCAGTGCCACCTGACTCAGGGGCATTGGGGACATTTTAAAGATTCTGGGGGGTTCTACATAAAACACCAAAGGGCAAGATGTAAGCTAGAGCCCACTGTTTCTCAACCGTGGTCAAGGAAGAAGAGTATACTGAGAAGATTGCAAAGGACGATGGAACGGAGGTAGAGGGAAATGTACAGATCATTTTTTCCCTCCATTTTCCCAAGGAGAAAAGTCACAGTGAAATTCAAGCATCAGGACACTTGTGTATGATGACAAAATGGCCTCTGAAGAAAAGCACTAAAATATTTATATATTAAAGGAAATTTTTTTTTCCCATGGAAAAAAATGGTGAGATTGGTCACCACAGCCAGACACCTGTCTGTACTTTCAAGGCATTGCCACCGTTCGGTATTTCCACGTGGGTTCATCTCCGTGCATGTGGGCTGCATCTGTGTTTTAAGAGGCCCGGACCATCTGACACATACGAGGAAGCGACATGCGTTTTACACAAGGCTTCAATTCCTAGGAAGGAAGGGCTGGCTTTGTCCTTGATCTGCTCACCGAACCCTTTTAAATATTAATGTGCTATTTAAAAATGCATCATTTACCTCCAAAGTAGCTCGGTGGGCGGCATTAGAGCCCACGGGCAAGCTACAGGGCCGGGAGCGAAGCAGCTGATTGCTGTTTATTGCACACTACTGCTGGCTTCCAGGGCTCAAAACTTCCAGCACGAGTTGGCAGAGAAGAGGGCTTTCCAGCTACTCTCTGGTGTCGAAGCTCTTAAGATTAGTGTGACCTAGGCCACCTAATTCTTGGAAAGACACTAGTATAACAATACTAACTTTTTCTTAAGTCAAAACTTCGTGGTTCCTTCGTTAGTGCCGTCACCTGCGACTCCAATTAGAACACACCTTCGTGGCTCCTTTTCAGACCATCGTAACTGTGTTTTGTAGCCGGCTCAAAATATTCTTTTTGTTTCTACAGAGGCAACACCCTGAAAGACACATTTCCAGTGGAATTTATGGGCTGCTTCTATTCCCACCTTCATCCCGTGCTGCTAAAAAATATAGGATTAGACTAGAGCCAGACAGATGCTATAACTACTGTTGGAAAGAAATATAGATTTTAGTTGGGAAGCTACAGACACCAAGATAGAACCATGAAAATGCGAGCTGAGTGCTTGAGCTTTAACTCAGCAGAAATACTTGTTCTATTTAGTGTTTGTTATTCTCAAATGGTAAATCTTAGAGAAAACAGTGCTAGAGAAAGTGAAACCAGAGGTTTATTATGAAAATGAGCACAGAACTGAAGACACGTTACGAATCCCATGGAATTGCCTGACGGGGGCATGAGCTAATCCGGCGCAGCATAGGGCGGAGGCTGGAAGCTGGATTCAGCACAGTCTGATCTGTTATCTTCCCCCCGAATGTTCTTGCGCTGTTTTGTTTGGGGGGGTGTTTCCACCTCCCTCTCACATAAACAGTGCCCTGAAATCATGTTGTTTTATTAAGAGTAGGGACTGAAAGAAAAAACATTTAGTTTAGCATAGTACATGGTTATTCTCCCCTGTGTTTGTAGACTAAAGTAAGCAGACATTTTCTTCAAAAAGTAGGGAGATGGCTCAGCCTACATCAGACCAGGGCTGTTCGTTCATTCACGTATTCACTTATTCACGGATAAAGCATTTATCGAGCCTGCATTATGCGGGCTGAGATTATAAAATGAGATTGAGACTGAGTTCCTTAACCTGCCCCCTTGCCTGTGTAAAAGTTCCAGGGGTTCATAACTGCCCCATTATTTACCCCTCCCTGAACCCATGCTTTTCTGTGTGGCCTTGGAGTTGCCTCTCCCTCTCCCTGAGCCCAGTCATGTGGTTTATTTGGCCAAAGTGATAATAAGAAATATGGAGCAACCAGAGGTTTGAGAAAGCTGGTATAATTGGACTTGCTCATTCTTTTTTTTTTTTAACTTTATTGAGGAATAATTGACAAATATAATTGTATATATTTAAAGTGTACAGTGTGATGATTTGCTATCTATCCTTATGGAATTATTACCAACATCAAGATAATAAACACATCGATCACCTCACCGAGTTAACTCTATGTGTGTGTGTGGTAAGAACACTTCAGGTCTCCTCTCAGCATCCTTCAGGTATTCAATACCGTATTATTAACTACAGTCACCATGCTGTACTTTATGTCCCGAGAACGTCTCATAACTTAAAAGCATCTCACCCACATGGGTCACACATACCATATGCTGCCGCATACATCCCGGGTGTTTCTTCTGCAGTATGGCCACCAGTCAGCACTGGTATCTCTCAGAGAATGAATTTCCAAATGAGTATCAGCATACGGGACTATTTTTCCTAACCATGGGCTTTCAAGGCTTACCCTCACCTGTCTACTTCTCTTCACATCTGGCTCTTGGCCTCAGGCAGCCTTTACCCAGAGGCTTTTCAGGGTCCCCCCCCCCCACACCTTTTGCTGTATAGAGCTATCTTCTCAGGCTAACTAAACGAGTGGAGTCAAATCATATGACTTGATTTGGCATTATCCTTTTCAACTAATTTAGATATTATTTAGAAAGATTAATATTGTGAAGAATATTAATTATGAGGAATATTAATTAAAATTGATTAAAGGTTGCATATGTGATCATGCCTATGATCAACTGGGCAGTCAGACTCTTAATCCAGAAAGTAACCTAATATGTGACATTGAGAACTGAAAGCTGTTTTAAATATCCTGTAATAACAGTGCCTGGCCAGGGAATAAGAATAACCATAAATTTCCAATTGCCTGCATGTAGAATCCAAGAATTTTAGATCTCAGAAGTGCTTGAAAATTATCTCCAAATCTGTGGTTGGTTTTAACAGGTGATGAAGATTGAAAAAATTTTGACAGCAAATTTTAGACTATTATTTAATATTTTAATTAGATTTTAAAAATTTAATTTCCTGTTAAAAACTTAAAGATGTGTCCTACCATCCAATTTCTCACCTGTGCATATTTCTGTGTGATATTTTAATTTTTGACTATTTAAAAATTTTTCTTGATAATCCATTTGTCACTTTCAGGGCTTTAATAGCTACACTCAGGAAACAAAATAGAAAAAAATTAAAGCCCAGGAATTTCAGAAAGATCCAGGTTCTCATTCTGCCTTAGGCACGTATTAGGTATGGGCTATTATTGGCCAAGTCACTTCACCTCTCTGAGCCTTGGTTGTCTCTGATGGATGCCTAGATCAGAGGTGAGAAATAAATGAGATAAATACGTGAAGAGCTTAGTACAGTGCCTGGCAAATAGGAAACACTCAAAATTTGATAGCTATGTTAAGTCTCCACTCCCTGCCTCGTCTTTAGTAATCTTGTGTCCAAGGTGGGCTGGGAGGGGGGATCCCTCGGCAAATTCTAAGAACCATCCAATTAAAGTGTGTGGAATTGGCCTCCTGGAAAACCACATAAGAGCAAAGAAAACAAGATGGCAAACCCAGCATCTCACACAGGACTCTACCTCCATGTCAGAACGGGACGCCAGGAAGAGGCTTCATCATCTGCTGAGATGCTCCAGGAAGAGGCTTCATCATCTGCTGAGATGCTCCAGGAAGGGCGTCGGAGGCATGAAGACTTTCAGCATCTGCTCCACAGAAAATGGCTTGTGTTTAAAAATAGATATCTCTGTGTATGTATACCTTGAAACCAGCAGAAGATAGCTTCAGACTCTCCGCCCTTGCCTCAGGCATGTGCACTCCAAAGCGTGGAGGAGGTCATGGGTATTACAAAGGCATCTGTTTAAGACGTTATAAGGGGGGGTGCAATCTGGGAAGGTGACTTGGTCAGGACTGAGTTCAAAATTATGATGTGTAGGTGGAGAAATTCTAGCAAGGATCTAAATCAGTTTTTCATCCTAACAGTTCTTTGGGATTTGTGGGTATGGGTTAACATTCGGCCAACTAGGTTGGGCCATAAAATGATATTTCAAATATTGTACAAAAAGTAATAGCACACAGATCTAAAATCCAAAGCCGGCAGTTACTTTTGAAAACTGGTGTCTTGGGGCACCTGGGTGGCTCAGTCAGTTAAGCTTCTGACTCTTGGTTTGGGCTCAGGTCATGATCTTAGGGTTGTGAGATCAAGCTCTGTGTCGGGCTTCATGTTGGGCCTGAGCCTGCTTGGGATTCTCTCTCTCTCCCTGACCCTCTGCATCCACCCCCTCTCTCTTAAAAAAAAAAAAAAAAGAAAAAAAAGAAAAGAAAAGAAAACTGGTGTCTCATAATCTTTCATTGTGAAACAAAAATGGAATTAATCAGTTAATACTGGGGTTTTTTTGGAGGGGGGTGTCAATCAATTCAGGTTACACCAGGGTAGTTCATATTATTTACATGAAAGCAGAAATAGAAATAGCCCCAATTCTTGGTGACTATTAATATTGTTCGTATCAAACTGCACAAGAAAACTCACCTTAAGGAATTAAAATAATCACGCGGCGCCTGGGTGGCTCAGTCAGTTAAGGATCTGTCTTCGGCTCAGGTCATGATCTCGGGGTCCTGGGATCGAGCCCCCCATCTGGTTCCCTGCTCCACGGGGAGCCTGATTCTCCCTCTCCCTCTGCCTGCCACTCCTCTTGCTTGTGCTCTCTCTCTCCCTGTCAAATAAATAAATAAATAAATAAATAAATAAATAAATAAATAAAATCTTGAAGAATACAAAACGAAAATAAAATAATCGCTAAGAGGGGACACAAACCATGTACTCAGAATTTATTTCTGTAACTGGAATGCATTTGGACACTATTATTAGT
This sequence comes from Ursus americanus, assembly GCF_024610735.1. Classification (NCBI taxonomy): domain Eukaryota; kingdom Metazoa; phylum Chordata; class Mammalia; order Carnivora; family Ursidae; genus Ursus; species Ursus americanus. The sequence continues at coordinate 26,457,835 of NC_142133.1, forward strand.
TATGTAGGGCTGCAGGGACAGATGACCACAAAATGGGAGGCTAAAACCACAGAAGATTATTGTTTCACAGTTTTAGAGGCCAGAAGTCCTATATCAGGTGGTCAGCAGAGCAACACTCCTCCAGAGGCTCGAAGGAAGAGTCCCTCTTTGGGTCTTCCTAGCTTCTAGCGCCTCCCAGAGATTCTTGGTATTCCTGGTCTGAGAGTGGCATCACCCCATCTCCGCCTCCATCTTCACCTGGCTGCCCTCCCTCTGTGTGTCTCTGGATCTTGGTGTCCTCTCCGTGTCTTATAAGGACACCAGTCATATTCATATTTAGGGCCCACTCTAATCCAGCCTGATTTCATCTTACTGTGACTGATGACACCTGCCAACACCGTATTTCCAAACAAGGTCACATTCTGAGGTTCTGGTAAAAATGAGTTCGGGGAATGCTCTTCAACCCAGTCCAGACACCAAAACTGAGATAACACACAGCAGTCTTTCTGTGTCACCTAAGGAAGTCAGTCAATATTTCTTAAGTGCAGGGCATTGTTTGCAGTATAATTTGTTAGAAGGGAGAACCCAGGGTGTTGCTCTGGATATGAAACTTGCCTCTGGTTTGTTTTTCTGTTTTTGTTTTCTTTATCCTTTCCTTTTTATTTTTTTTATTGTAGACTATATTGACATCATTCAACTTTAAATTTGATAGAAAGAAAACAAAAACCCCACATTTAGCAAGAGATATAGACACTTAAACTGTTTATTATGTCTCAACAGCCAAAGCAAAGTTTTGATGGGGAAGAACACATGTAACAGATGCTTTTTTTCTTGTTGTTTTTTCAATTCATCATATTGTGATGTTTATTTTATTACCAAAGAATTTGCCGGACAATGGAGAAAAGAGAGAGGAAAGACAGCGCTAAACAAAGTTAACTTGAGATTAAAAAAAAAAAACCAACCCTTCAAACCCACACCTACACACACACACACACACACACACACACACACACACACACACACACAGTCTAGCTGGTTGAGTTATTTGATAGAAAGTAATATGCACCAAACATGTCTGCTTCCTTCCCACCTCTGGTTCAGACATTAGCGGACCTGAGTTCAATTCTCAGCTCCACTACTATATGACCATGATTTATCAACCTTTCTGTCTCTCCAAAATGCGGATAATTTTACGTGCCCTATCTATCTTCCAAATTCATTGTGAAGATTAAATATGATAAGGAAAATGAAGGGACTTTGAATTCTGAAAGAAAAATGTTCTCGTGACTGCCAAAATTATTATTCGATCCACTTGAAAACTGAATGGATATTCTTGGCAAAGCCTACAATTGATTGTCTCCTCCAGCCTGTAACAGTGGCCACCATTTATTGTAGCATTTATTGCTACAAAACACCATGCACATTGCTTTATATAAATTATTCCTAATTCTCAGAATGACTCTGCAAAATCAACTTTATCATCCCTATTTTACAGAGAAGTCACTGAGAAGGAAAAAGACAGTGAGCGCTACCTGGTCAACTCAAACTTGAGCCTGAAAGTTGCACAATTTGCAAGTGGCAGAGCCAGGATTCTCTGCCAAAGTCAAGTTAGTTTTCCTTTCTCTCCCCTCCACTAAGATTCTCCCGGGATTTTTTATACACACACTCGTCTGCATTGCCCTCCCTCTCCCCCATACCAAGGGTATTGAGTAAATTAGTCATTTGGTTTTAAAAAAAAGTCAATCTCAACCATTATTAGATGGCACTTGGGCTTAATCAAAAGAATTGTTTGAGAGAATTTTTCGGTTTTCATCTGGTTATTAGTGAGCTCTGAGTTTCTGTGCAGATGGAATTAAAATGAACCAACAGTGTTCTCTACCCAGTTTTGCAAACCTAAGTACAACCGTATTTCCGTTTAATCCCCAGCTTCGTGCTGGTGTTCGGTGATGGCAAACAAGGGTTTTCCACTTGTGCCTCTGTTCCAGTTCAGCTGAGACCCAGAGCACTCGGGGACAGCTGGTACCCTGCCAAGTTCATCTGCCTCTCCACTGCTGGGAATGGGTGTGTTGGTATGAAGGCACATAGAAGATGTAGTTCAGGAACTTTCTAATTATTTTCCAATATTTTTTAGCCTCTCTTTTTAAATTTTCTGTTTTGCTAATGCTTTATATTGTATCTAATTTATTAGCACAATTGTAGATATATCGGAAGTGTGCACACAAAAATGTTTCCCCTGAGCAGGGATATGGTAAAAATAATGCTTGGAAACCACTGAACCAGATCAGTAGAGGCATTTGGCCCCGTGCACCGGCTTGGATGTGAGTTTTTAGAACCCCTGGTATGGCCTGTTTTCTTCATAACCTCTGTGAGATAGTTCTTTGGGTAAGTAGGGTAAGAATGATGATAACACTTCATTTGTTTTCCTTCCTGATCGTATATCAGGTTTTACCCAAGAAAATGAATTAATGTATTTGTACCAAACACCCCATTCTTCACGGCTCACTCTAGTAGTAACTGTGCAAGGGGGACCTATCTAAATGGTGGGGAGACTTGACAACCATCAAACAGCAGCTCAGCTTCAACTGGCCTTTCTCACAGAGCAACCAAAATCACAGCACAGAATCACAGAAGCTCGGAGCCAGAGAATAACCAGATAACACCGAAAAATTCATTCAAGCAATTATTTTTGATTAAGCCTATTTGGTATCTAATAATGAATGAGATGAATTTGTTTAAACCAAATGACTAATATTTAATGCTCACTTTTCCAGTTAGTGACCGTCGTGACGCCTCACGTGACCCCAAGTCACCTTGGATTCACCTTAATTTCCTAAACAGGCATGCATATTCCGTTCATTATGCACGAAGCTCTTTTTTGCCGTGGTGAGCATTGTCTCACCTCCTCTTGACTTCTGTTAATCTGACAGCCACACAGTCCTGTCTTGGGGAATATTGCAAAGCATCTCCAATTCAATAGCATTTCTGTGGTCGAGGGGTTTTATGTAATTACAGAAGTTCTGTAGTTGATTTGAATGTTCTATCCCTGTTGTGGAATTATGTTTGGACTTCATCCTAAAGGACCAGGAAGGGATTGTGTTTGTTTTGTTTGAACATTTCTTATCACAGAACTATGTTGGAGACAAACCCCAATGACACCAACATTCAGACGGCACCTTCAGATGTAATATTGATTTATAAAACAACAGTGCACAGCTGCCAAGCTTCACTCTTGAATACAGAAGGTCTTCAATTCCCAACAAATTACTGGCATTCCTACCAATTTACAAATTAGAGTTTCCTCCGAATGTCTCACAGTTCTTAATATTCCAGTCACCTTCCTCTTCAGCCTTCCCTCTTGAAATATGTGCGTGGGGAGGAGGGGGGAGCGAGAAAGTAGAGCATTTGCAAAATTGGAGTTAAAAAAATCTAGATCAACTTTTATCCTTAGGCAAATTATGCACAGAGTTAAATTAAACCACTATATGTACTTGTAGATTGAAGAATCAGAGGTGGAGGAGGGGTCAGAGACACTGAGATCAAAGTTTCTGTTCTTTGAACAAAATCCCTTTGAAAAGCCCCCATGCCACCTATCCTGCTTGTTAATGTTTTGACTGGGAGTGTCTAGCAGTGTCATCAGCAGCAGAATATTTTTCATACCATATATTTTTTTTTTTCATTTTCTGTGTGCAGCTAGCTCTACTTAGCAGAGCACCAGATCCTTCGCCAGCTCCGTCTATGTCTCTTAAGGGAATATTTTTGTTAATTGCAAATATTTGATTGACAAACATAGGATGCAATTAGCAGTCAGGCACAGTAGGAATGTGCAGTGAACTGGATCCCTGAACCAACGGATCTCAACTCTCTCAGCTTGATCTGAAATCGACTAGAGCATTTCCACCATATGTTTGCCTCAAACTTCCTCTTTCCTGTGAACGTTGTTATTTCCCCAAACTAGCTTCTTTTCACGTTGGTTCACCAAGGGAGCTAATTCCTCTCTGATCAAGCCAAATAAAGAAAGAAAATTCTTCACAAGTTTCAGTCTGGTGGGGCTCTTTGACCATGGTGGTAAAATTAATGTGGACAAGATTATACATGCCAGTTGTTCCTTTCCAAAGCCCTGGGTGGAAAGAGAACCTGACCTCTTTTGAATTCAAACATTTTTTTTCAAAGCTATTTAAAACAACCTGGTACCACCTGATTATCTTTATCAATTACATTTTGCTTCTTTCTACCTACAGCAAGATGAGTCCTTTGTTTTGTCTTCTTGCAGTACACAGAATAAAGTTCTGTCTTTTTAAGATAGACCAGTCCTTTTTAAAGATATTCTGTATGCCACAGAGCAGTTGGAGGTGCTGAAAGTCTGATACTATCAGATATTCTGTACCCCCCTTCTCCTTGGGGAATTAATTAAAACTCACAGAATTTGGGGAGGGGGGAAGGGAACCTCCAAGCCTTAAATCCTGGCTTTTAAAAGTCTTAAGAAAATCTAAGCTGTTTTCCTACCTGTATGATGTAAAACAGCAGAAAGTTGAAAAAACTGAACAATAATCTCATCGAACTAGGTTCAGAGCATCGAAACACCAGTTGTCAGTTTCTTTTCACTGACTGATGCCATTCACATGCTTTTAGGGGGATGAGATATATACACTACGAGCTGCTCTCTCTAAACGATAAGCAAATAGATAGCAACACCGTGGATAAAGAGATAAGAAACCTCTCAAGGCAGTAGGACAGCACACTGCACGCTTAGGGACACCCTGCAAGTACCTGGCAAATGATGTGGGGCCTTCAAGGAAGATGGGGAACCTGAAACCCAGGGAGATTTTAAATTAGTTCAAGGACACACTGGAAGTGCTCGGTGATATGGAAATATAGGGCAGGAATCCTGACATGCAGCCCATGAAACCAGAATGCTTGTCAAGACTGTCAATTATAATGTGCCACACTCCAAATAAAGCTTTAAAAATGGGCATCTTACGGCTGCAAGGCGCCACTGTGGTTCATCTTGACCATCTTCCTTCCACTAGAAAAGCTGCGATTAATTTTTTAAAAGTGGCGGTCTGCTTCAAACATACAAATAAATGGTGTTCTCTGTGTTTGGAATATAAATAAAACAGTGGACGAGCGAAGGAGGAATCTGGACAAATAAAAGGACAATCTCATGTTGTCTTGCTCTTCTCTTTTTCCCTCTTGGAATGATCATCCCAAGCTCTGTGACCGTGAAAATACAGGGGATAGATCTGGCTCACGCTGAGAGCACTGACTGACGTAGCGGGCTTGTCGTGTGCCTAGGTGACTTTTGCCATTAGTCAAGACCGTGTCTAAAACGATCACAAGAGCCAGAGGCTCCTACATCATATAAACGCACCATTTGTCTGGGGGTCCCAGATCCTTGGATTCAGACAAATTTAGAGGTGGACGGGATCAGAAAGGAAATCCCCCAACACATGAGGCAGCAGAGGCTCAGAGAACTGGGGCCTGCTTTGAATAACTGGAAGACACTGCCCAAGTCCACCACTGCATGGACTGATGGCTTTAGCCCCGTGAATCAGAAAGAGTAGGGAGAAAGGAGAAATTGATGCAAAGAAGAATAAAGCAGCTACACAGGTAGATACAGCAGATTAGGTGACGGGTTTCTGCAACGAACATTTGGTAAGAAGGGGAAGGTGACTGGTAAGGGAAAGGGGTGAGTGCTTTTCAGATTAGAACAGGATTACTCGTCAGATGGTGGGCCATAACCAGAAGCTTGCTTTAGGTTTTGCGGGGCTCGATCTCACAGCCCTGAGATCGTGACCTGAGCCGAAATCAAGAGTTGGACGCTTAAGGGACTGAGCTATCCAGGTGCCCCTACCAGCCCCTTTCTGATAGGAAATCAAATAATGCACCTGGTAGGATTGCTACATTTTTAAGGTGTGTGTTCACCTCTGTGCGGTCTTCAGAGAAGACCGCTGGCCCTCAGGGAACCCTCAGGGAATCAAGTTTCTTTTCAGACCTTTTTCAGTTTGCAGTTTGTTTGCTAAAGCTCTGGTCTCTATAGGAGTTCACACCCAAGATTTTAAAGGCCTTGTATGTAGGGACCTTTTTTTTTTTTCTTTACAGCCTTCCTAGGGGCTCTCTGCCACTCTGTCAGAGCTTCTCAAACTTCAGTGTGCATCAGAATCACCTTCAAGGCCTGTTAAAATGCAGACTGCTAGGCTTCACCCCCGGGCTTTCTCATTCAGCAGGTCTGCAGTAGAGCCCAGGAATCTGCATTTCCAGCAAGTTCACAGAGGCTGCTGATAATGCTGATCCAGGGACCACACTTTGAGAATCACTGCTTTTTATATAGAAGCCACACTTGGTGTATTTTATTGACTACAGAATTCTTTTTTTTTTTTTTAAGATTTTTTTTTTTTTTTAAATTTAACAGAGATAGAGACAGCCAGCGAGAGAGGGAACACAAGCAGGGGGAGTGGGAGAGGAAGAAGCAGGCTCATAGCGGAAGAGCCTGATGTGGGGCTCGATCCCATAACGCCGGGATCACGCCCTGAGCCGAAGGCAGACGCTTAACCGCTGTGCCACCCAGGCGCCCCTGACTACAGAATTCTTGACTTTAGCTGTACAGCAGTAGATAATAAAAGAGTCAGAGAATGACATAGTGCCCAGCATGTACTAGCTGCTCAATAAATATTTTTGATTGAATTGAGGCTTCATGTCCCCCTCTATTTACTTATATAGGCCAAAACCACAATTTATGGTGCTGAACAAGCCTGTTCAGCATTTCTCTTTTGGCTATACCCCAGGCTGGATTCAAATTGTGGCACTGTGTAACTCAGTGAAATTGGGGAGCTTTTCCATTGTCTAACATTTCTAAATCTTTGCTTCCTCAATGACACAGTTGGAGGAAAGGGGGATATTCTGAAGATTAAATAAAATAACTATCATTGCAATTCTCAGCACAGTGGCTGCATGCAAACATACTCATTTGTTAAATATAATGACTGGTGAAAATAAGTTTTCTGTAAGTAACAGAGATGAATAGGAGGCATTCTTTATAATAAATAAAAATAGGAGGCACCTTAAGTTAGGGCTTTCAATCTGGTTCTCTATAGAAAATCTACACATAGCCTGTGTACCGATGGGATTTTGATGTGAAAAAAAGCATAGACATCCCCTGCACTAAAAAGTATTTTTATTAGAACATTTGATGCAATTAATCAGTTTGTTCTAATTTATGGGGACTCACTAAATGGTTTAATGGGTCGACACATAACGAATAAATAATGGGAATCTTTAAAAACCAGTGCACTAAGTGGCCCAGATGTTCATCAGCTGTTTAGAAGCCTATACACCTGTGGCTTTGTATTAAAAAGTGAATAATAGTCCATGTACCTTTGTCAGTTTTCTTGCAGAAATACATTTGAAAAATCTTAAAGAACAAGAGTTTTAAAAAAAACACATTGGAACAGGCTCGTGGTTAGGTTTGACATATGTTGATATTCTTCGAGTCAGATATTTATACCTTTGGTTCTTTATATAGAAGAAAAAAGACTCATTTTCTAAATGAGTTCCCATCACTGAATGAAACTGGAAGAATAAGTAGATCATGCAATTCCATGTAACGAATATATTACTTATATATTTAATCTAACTTACATAAAAAACTTATATGGTCCTTACTATGTTCCAGGCATTACTTTAAGTGTTTTACAAATATGCACCCATTCAATCCTCAAAATAACCCTATGGGATAGATATAATTAACGTCACCTCCATTGAACAGTTAAGTGCAGTGCAAGTAAATTAATAAAATGGCCGCAAGTCACATAGCTAGTAAATGGCGTAGCCAGGATTTGGACCTAGGCCATCTGGTTCTGAGTCCCTGCCCACTGCACCCTACCTTCCAGTCACCCACCAAACGGTCAACACTGGACTGGATGGTGCAAGGGATAAGTGACCCCGCCTTCATGGAATCTACCACCTCTGGGGTTAAGAATGCTGCTGGAATTCATTAAGTGACAAGTGCCAGTGTTTACGGTGAACACACAGAGGCCACAAACTGGGGAGCCACAGATCAAATATGGCTTATGGATATGTTTGATTTGGCTCATGTAATATTTTGAAATTTGTGAGCTACTGGTTTAAAAAGGAAACATTTTTATTAATATTCCAGATTGTTAGCTGTGAAAAACTCTTAGTTTTATAAATGCTATGCCCCAGTATCTACAGGAAACAATCAGATGGCACTAAATCCTCTTCTGTTTGCTCCAGTCCCCGGCAGATACTCACACAAGACATGCACACATATGCATGCCAACTTATGGTGTTTGCTTAGCTCCTGAGTTGACCCATATACATACATATACATATATATGTGTGCGTTACATGTCCTCTGAGCGGGGTGTGAGGAGCTGTGGGGAAAGTTGTTGCCTGGAGTATTTGTAGAGGCCCAAGAAACAAAATGTTATTTGCACTGAACTTCAAAAGAGGAGGAGGACAGGTGGTTATAACAAGACTTGGGCAAACCATCTGATTCCTCCTGATACCCTAGGCTGTATCCATACAAAATATCTTCTAAATTCAACCAAATATTGAATTAGCATTACAGTTTTCTGATACTCATTTTTGTGGCGACTACCATTTGGCTACAGTCAAAATATTCTTCCCTGCATATCGAATATTGTTTATTGACTAAAGTATTACTAATCTTACTTGTCTGCACTGGAAAGAAAGCTCCCTCTAAAATGCTTGCTGCACGAACACAGAGAACTGTTTGTTCTGATCAGTGCTGTGTTTCTAGAACTAACACTGTGCATGCAATGTTAGAAGAACCCAATAATGTGAGGGGGGAGTGGAGGGGGGAAGGAGGGAGGGAGGGAAGGAGGAAGGAAGGAAAGAAGGAAAAAGGAAGGAAAGGAAGGAAGGAAACCATAGTATCTAATGATTCATTTCCCTGAGAGCCTTCTCCCTCACTTCTAAGCATGAGTAATAACTGCTGACCACAGGCAAGAAGAGTATAAGAACTTAGTGGGAATTGTAAAGCTGTACAAGCTCTTTCTGTGTTCAGTAAAGGTCAAATTTGTAACTTGTTTTAACAATCAGGCAGAGCCTCAATTTCTCAAGGTGTGGTCCCTAGACTGGTCCAAATGAAGCACTTGCTGAAAGTGTTAGCTCGCCCTGCCCCGCCCTGGATCTAATGGCACGCGGGGAACATCATTGCCCCACGATAGGTAATTCCTTTATACACGAAACTGTGCACACCAGACGTTGGTAGAACCACCATTCAGTGAAGGAGGGAGGGCTTAGCATCTCAAGCCTTTGAGCCTAGAATCACAAGATTCACACAATCCAATTCAATTCAGTTGAGGTGGAAATTATACAGTGGCTTTTGAATAGATGTTAAATCAGTCTCTCACTTCCTGATTAAGCTGACCTTTTACCTGGCCGGTGAGTGCTTTGTTAATACAGGTTTACGTTACCATGTCTGCCAAAGTGTCACTAAAATTCGTCAGACCAAAGACTAGTAAATTGGTTGCTTTATTTATTTGTTTTATGTAACCAGGAAACATGCTTTACTATAGAAGTTGCAAAATTGTGTTCTGTTTGGCTGACGCTATAGCTTAAAAATGAATTTTCATGCCTTTCTGGGCATGCTGTGCCCAGCCGGGCCACAGACTCCGTCACTTCCTGTTACATTTCACCAGGACGTTAGACACACTTAGGCACAACTCTACTCAGCATGGCATCCCGAGTCCAACCATTTCCTACCATCCTAGCCCAAGCCATTATTACCTCTTACCTAATTACTGCTATAATGTAATTATTATATCTAATCTTAGTATATCTTATACTACTGCTTCCCTCTTGTCCCCTTAACTCTATATTCTCCACCCATGGGCCAGGTGATCCTTTAAAACAGCTCATAACCCTCTCATGGCCTCCCATCTCACTGGAATGAAATCCAATATTCTTACCATCGGATTCATTTATGCCATTTACAAAATATATATAGCTCCCTGCTTAATGGACACATGGTAGGAGTGTATGCAGCTGTCCATTCTCCCCATCCCCACCATCACTGAATGTGGCTGTTGGACTAGATCTGGCCAATGACTGGTTTGTGTAAGTGATGTGTCACTTCCTAGCTGGGACATTCATTGCTGACAGGAGACACTTCGGAGATTTTTTCCCCTGCCACTATGACGGGCAATTCCTGAGAGGGGCTTCTCTGCCCTCCGGCTTCCCAGGACGAGGCTGACATACTACAGAGCCTCCACACTAACTGTGATAGACGTGGTGTGAGAAGGAAAAAAAAATTCTCTGGTGTCTTTGGCCACTGAGATTTGGGGGTTGTTACCCCACCATGATCCTGCATATCCTGACTGCTACTCACTTTTATCTCTATTGTCCCATATGATCTAACCCCCACCGACCTCTCTGAGCTTTTCCCTCACCTCTTTTTCCCTTTCCCCTTCTGTTCTGCTACACTCGCTGTCCCAGAGTATATCAGCTTTATTTCCAACTTGGGATTTTGCTCTGTTCAAAAACGCCTTATGGCCACATCTTTACATGCTCCCTTACTCCATCCACATCTTTGCTCAGCTGTCTCCTTCTTAGAGAGGATGTCCCTGACTATGTGTCTAAAATATTGTCCTTTATTACCTCCCTTATTCATCCCTTCTTAGTTTTCTCTGTACCTTCCATAGTTTTTCTTTATCATTTTGCCTCTGTCTCTGAAGCTAACATGTAAATTCTCTGAGGGCAGGGATATTATTTTGTTCTCAGATGTTTTCCCAGCACCTTGAACAGTGCCTGGAGTAGAGGATAACTAAACATTAATATTTGTTGAATGAGGGGTGCCTGGGTGGCTCAGTTGGTTAAGCATCTGCCTTTGGCTAAGGTCATGATCTCGGGGTCATGGGATTGAGCCCCAAGCCAGGCTCCCTGCTTGGGGGGGGGGCTGCTTCTCCCTCCGCCTGCCGCTCCTCTTTGCTTGTGCTCACTCTTGATCTCTCTCTCAAATAAAGTAAATCATTAAAAAATGTATTCATTGAATGCATGAGTTTATTTGGGCATATCACCTAACCATCAGTGTTCTCATCTGAAAGTATCGATGAACAGGGCCCCCGGCCTACCCCATACGGCTATGTTACACTTTTAGAAGTCTACAGCATAATGTGCTTTATGGTCTCACCACAACGCCAGGTTAATTCACTGAACTGTTCCCGTCTAAGGTGTCAAGAAGAAACATCCTAACAGTAAATGACGCATCTGAGGCAATGGGTTTGGCTTCTTTGGTTCCTTGGGTATTTTATAGCCTCACTCTTATGCCTTATGTTGCAAGAATTTCAGAAGGCACAGTGAGAACCAGCAGGCACTCTGACACTGCACACGAAGTTAAAACCCTTCCTTCTTCTCAAAGGAGGATCTGTTTATCATTTATCTTGAAAGCACCAGCAGAGTTTTGCTTTGTCATACAAAGTTTATTGATTCTTTTCTAGCAGCCTTGTTTGAAAATTAATTTGGAATTTAAGCAATGACCTCTTTGAGAAATAGTGAACATTTAATTTTTTATGCTGAGCTTTCTGAACATTTAGTAATGGGGTATGAGTCACACTGAAATAGAAGCTTCATTTTCCACTCTGAATTTTACACAATACAGTTTTACCTGTAAAAGACAGCACATCTCCGTAAACTCCGGAAATATAAATTTATAATTTCCCCCTTCTTAGAGTTGGCCATACAATACAATTACCATAAGAAGATTGCTTTAAACATGCAATTATAAATACGGCATGATTCTATAAATTACCTGTAATGTATTTATAAATCTTCTGCTAGGGCTAATGTTTAACACACGCACATATTTTTTTTTATATTCCCTTTCCCTTCAGTTCTGTCATATCATTAGATAAATATACTTAATGAGGGTTTATTATGGAAATAAAATAATCTAAACAGCATTGTATGGTCTACTGTATTATGAAAGAGTTATTTTAAAAGCCTGTTAAAGTCCTTGCTTGGGCTTGTCCAAGTTTGTGTGAGTGAGGAATGATCACCTAGAAGAAATTCTTATTTTGATGATTCAATCAAATACATTTTCTTGTATTATTCAATCAGATCAGCTCTTTTCTCTTTCTGCTACTTCTTGTCAATAAGTCACAGTCAGATAAAACTATAAGTCAAAAGAATAATTTCTTCTGCATGACACTGCCGTAGGTAGTAAAAAAGACCAGGTGGTGAGTCAACTTCTTCATGCACTAGAAAGGCAGAAGAAAAACACATTCCTCCTATAAATGACTGCTTTGAGGTCTAAGCATCAGTTTTTGTGTTTTTGTGTTTTTTTTTTAAGAAATTTGTTAAGAATTTATAGCTAGATTTTGCAAGGTGTATATATGTCACAGGCAAATCTGATGTGGTATTGTCGTCAAAGAGAGATACTTTAACCTTACTGACAAAAGGGCACTTCAATTTTGATCTATAAAATGGGATTCCTGGGGCACCTGGGTGGCATCCCACTCTTGATTTTGGCTCAGGTCCTGATCTCAGCATCATGAGATCTAGCCACGTGGTGGGCTCCACACTCGGTGGGGAGTCTGCTTGAGATTTCGCTCTCTCCCTCTGCCTCCCCCCTGCTCTCTCTCTCTCTCTGTTTCTCTGAAATACATAGAATCTTTTTTAAAAATGGGATTCCTCTAATAAACGAGGCCCGGCAGACTATTGACGACACTTTTATATTACAGAAAGAATTTATATGCCCAATCCCAGTCTATTTGATGTAATTCACCTACCTTACAATGCTTTCCAAATAAAACAAGCAAGCATCAAACTAACCCCCATGACTTGAGTTCTGGGATCCTATCCTAATCATCTCTGAATCCTTAGCACCTAAGTATACCCTTCACCTGCCAGCTGCTAATTAGTATACTGTATACAAAATGATATACAAGTGACCTATCACCAGAAAGCATTAAAACAAAGATGGAGGGGAACTGAAAAGAATTCTACCGGGATCCCACACTATATGTATGTACCTACATATATGGATAAAGATGGTCAGAGACAAAAAGGAGCAGGCAATGTTGGAAATGTTTTAGCTTTACGACACAGATGATCCCAATATGTGTCTAATTCACAAGGCATTAGGCATCCCATAGTGATAGCATCTGGACAGGTGACTATTTTTTCCTGTTACTTTTCACATAGTCTTTTAAGGACAACCTAGGGCAATAGTTTTCAAGAAAACCTTCTTCTCCCTTTAAAAACCAATTTTTTAAGCAAAGGCTGCATTACCTTCCCTGAAATAAAATCTTATGCAAAATTTCAACAACCCCAGCATATAAAAAAATAAAAGTAGAGATGGAAGACCCACTCTGCTGGTTTCACATTAGTCAACATGTATGGTATTCCCCATGGCAGACACGTGTCCAAGGTCTTCACAGAGAACTTCAGGGCTCCTACTTAGAAAAGCAGTAACTCAGTTCCATAGGAAATGGAGAGCTTTCAAATGTACCCAACAGATGTGTGTGTGTGTGTGTGTGTGTGTGTATCGATGTTGCATTCACTAAACACATAAAGAAAGAAACACTATTATATATTAATATTAAACTTGGTTATATGTCCAATTATTTTGTTATTTGTCCAGATCTATACAAATAGACCACTCTTAAACTGGTTGGTAAGGACAAATAAAAAAGATAGACACCATAATTTGGTTCCATTTTGTGACTGTGGAAAACAAGGAGAGAGAGATTTTTCCTCTATTGGACATATTTTCAGAATTATGCGTGGGGATTTATGTGAATACCCTATGCCATTTATAACAGTGCTACAAATGAGGATTATGCTCATTAGCAAACATTGCTAATTTTCTAAAGGAGATGCTAGGCAGACGTGGCAGAAATGAAAGTCTCTTTTAGACAGAAGAGACAAACCTGGAAAAGGGAATCTATATCTTGGTCCTGTGACTGTTTAGTGTAGTGTTTCATGAGAGGGAGGGAGGGAGAGAGAGAGAGAGAAATGATGCTTTGTATAATATCTTAAGAGCACCACAAAGAAATCTGATGTTCATCTTAACCAGACACAGCTATGATTTTTGCCATCTAGCTTCTCAGAAATATTCATCATATCTAAAGAACTTTCCACTTGAAGAAACTAGGGCCACATGTGACAGGGAAGAGGAGGGAACAAAACAGTTCTCTTAAAAAAAAAAATAATCTTTTCTCTCTGCCACTAAGTTTGGACAAAAAATTGACATGAAGGAAAGAGACAGCTTTTTATAAGTAATTAAAACTTAGTTGTCAAGTTGCCCTCAATTTTCCTCAATCCCCATCTTACCCCAATCTTCTCATCTGTATCGCTTGTGTTGTGCTTGCTGTTGTTTTTCTTAAGGATAATTTTTGCTTCTAAATACTGAGAAAGAATAATCAGGTGCTCGAGGAGTGGTGTCTCCTCTGTTCGTCTCCCCGCACGTGACTGCTTTCTGTCTGGGGCTTTGTCCTGGTGCCTCCAGAGCAGACTTCCTGGGCTTTCTTTGTTGTCCTCGCCTGATAAATAAACAGCACAAAATTACCGAACTTATTATGGTAATTCAGAGAAGGAAACGGAATGCTGAGCCTGCCCCCCTATCTATTACGCTGCCTTTGCCAAAGTTGGCTAAACCTGGGCTAACCTCAGAGGCTGGTGTAACGTCGGCCCCTCGCCTGTGCCCCCCTTTCCTCCCACAGCCCCCCACCCTCCTTGATGATTGTTTTCTGTCCATCTTGAGCCGGGTGTCAGTTCATTTAGATTTACATCAAGTAGTAAATTAAAATAATCACTCAGCAAACACTCTGAGCTCAGTTTTCCCTTTCAGTCAGGAGTTGCGCGAGCTGCTTGAAGCATTCAAGCAGAAAATATTGCTGTCTAGATATTTGTCCTCTGGGTGATAAAGGAGGCATTGTCTTGGGACCCACTCAGGCCTCGGAGCCGATCGTCGCTGTGCATCACAGCTGTGAAGTGCGCTTTGTTATGTGTCTGAGGACTCGGGTTCAGGACCTTGTTTCTCTTGAAATACCAGACTGATCAGAGCTGCATATGTTCGGGGGAAAGCAGGGGTCGGTGGTTCTCTGTCCACATTTTTACTAGATTATTCTTGGACAGAACTCTGGGAAAATACCCTGCAGCCTAAACCATCCCAGGAGTTTTGCTTTGTTTTAATTCATTTTCTTTCTTTCTCTTTCTTGCATCTGCCCTTTTTTTCCCCTCCTTCATATTCTGTATTGTTACAGTCCTAGAAAATGCTGGAATTTATCTGCATGTGTCAGAAACAAAGGCTCACGGCACTGCTTTGAACCGAGTGCCATAATGTACCAAGTTATAAACCTGTTTCTTTGTGCTCTCATTACAGTACATCTATCTGCCCGTTTAGAAATCAAAATGCAGAGTTCGGTCACCTGGGATGAAATACAGGGTGGGCTAAAGAGGTGTTTTTTTTGTTTTTTTTTTTAACAATTGTAAATGATCAATGGAATCTTGAAATAAAACAAGGAGTTGACGAGGGGTGAAAGAATTGGGAGTTTTTGCTCTGAATGAAAATTATTTCTAGAAAAGATAAAAATTATCCTTTGTATATTTCTAAGCCATTGCATTTTTATTACAGCTTTTTTGTGCGTATGTTATTGCTGACAGTGTTTGAAGGAGGAAAAGATTTGTTGCTCTAAGTAGTCCGTGAAAAATATCAAATGATAAGGAGCGTGGTAGTAGGCATCTGAATGCAAATAGAAATTTTTAGTCAATTATCTGAATTTTTCCAAATTGTTCCACATGCTTGGCTAATTGACTGCCGTTATCAATTTTTGGCCAGATATTTGGCATCATACTATGTTTGTATCTAAGCCAAGGTATCTATAGGAAATGGGATACTCGATACATTCCTTATGTCTGTGGTATGGCAAATACACACTTCAATTATAAAATTCTCTATTTGTACACAGAAATGGAAGTACTATAATTAGCAAAAAATCACTATGAAAGAAATGGGATGGACATGTATGTATTTACACACACGTGCATATGGTCACACACGACTGCCTTGTGCAGGAATGACTTCGTATTCTGGAATTAAAATGCATTCTCCTCTGAGGTGTTCTCAGTCAGGGGCGACTGAAGCTGGGGCTCCCTCCCTGTGAGCCCACCACAGCAGCTGCAAAGCTCACCCTTTGGACCATAGGGATCTTTCCAGTAAAGCTGTATCTGCAAGAACAAGAGGTGTCATTGCACTAGCCATGCTAAGTCCTCAGATTATGCCAAGGCCTGTCGAACTAGAATCACTAGATCAGACAGTGAGATCATAAATCGATGCTAGTCATATACATATTATAGTTTGTGTTGCCTGTGTCTGGTAAGTACCACTTCAGTTCAGAGTTAAAAGCTGAAGGAGCAAAACCGGAATATTTGGTTCTGATTTGCTTGGGCTTCAGGGTTGGATAGCTTTATTTGATTCTCTGCTCTGCCAGTGATAGCTGAGTAAGTTACCTCACCACCCTGGGCCTCAATTTCTCCAGGGCTACAGTGGGAATATTATCGATATTGTATATCATTTGGTTGTTAAAATTATTTCATGCATAATGCACATTAAGTGCTTAGGAGGGTGTCTGGCATATAGCAGATATTCAGCAAACATTTTATTAACAATAGAGAAATAAAAATAATGATCCCCACATGTATAAAAGTAATCCTGAATCCAGGAAATACAACTTGGGTTGGATAGATGTGTCCTAGGTTTTTTAAGGTTGATGTATATAAATCAGAATGACGTTGTTCTGACTTAGAATCTCGTTTCAGCCATTTACTAATTTTGTGCA
Source organism: Ursus americanus (assembly GCF_024610735.1). Classification (NCBI taxonomy): domain Eukaryota; kingdom Metazoa; phylum Chordata; class Mammalia; order Carnivora; family Ursidae; genus Ursus; species Ursus americanus. The sequence goes on from NC_142133.1 coordinate 26,474,637, forward strand.
CGAGCAAATTATTTAACTGCTCTAGGTTTTAGTTTCTATGTAATAAGATAACTGTCTCACAGAATTGTTGTGACTATGAAAACAGAAGGTGCACATAAGTTGCTTAGCATGAACAACAGGGCTGCCCTGGGTAATGCAGGATCCCAGGCCAGACAAACAAAACCCACAATAACAACAACAACAACAACAATCTTCCCATCTAACCATTTAAATATTATTACAAAATTCAAGGGCCAATCATTGATGGTGTGGAAAAATGGGCAGAGAAGAAAAACTGAGGCATTTTTTTCTTGTGCAATCACTGTATATGAAAACCTTTCAGTGTCTAAGCACCGTTTCTTCCTGCTCAGGTACAGAAATCTTCTCTTCATAGGTTTTTTTTTCTTTTATATTTTAATTTTAAAAATTTACTGTTTCTGACCAATCACAACTCCCACCATGAAAAAAGATAGCAGTGCTGTTTGTTTTTTATAATGCCACGACTCTTCAGAACATGTATGCAATTCCCTGGTACCATTTTTTAAAAAAACTTATTTATTTGAGAGAGAGAGCGAGCACGAGTTGGGGGAGGGATGGAGGGAGAAGGAGAGAAGTAGACCCCCACTGAGCTCAGAGCCCAGAGTGCAGAGCCAGACAGAGGGCTTGGGGCTCAAAGCGGGGCTCAGTCTTATGACCCTGAGATCATGACCTGAACTGAAATCAAGAGTTGGACATTTAAAAGTAACATAACATAACATAACATTACATTACATTACATTACATTACATAATAACATAACATAACAACATAACGTAACATAACATAACATAAAATAGTTGGACGTTTAACCAACTGATTCACCCAGGCGCCCCTTCCAGTACCATTTTTTAAATGCTAGTTACAAAATTACTTATGTCACCTTTCTCTTGAACCAATTAGGCTGTAACCATTACATTCCTTGAATGTGATCTCTTTCACTGCTGTCTGCACCCCTGTCTTCCACACACACCCACCAGCAGGGAAGATAAACAAAGGACAAGCAGATGAGCAAGAAGAATGGTCCCATTTGCATCAGAAATGTCTGTCCTTGGATCAGCATGGCTTAAACCTACCTGGGATAGGGTGATGTTAATATATCAATTAATCAATGGATCAGAAAATTAATGCAAAGGACCTATTGGCATCGTGGAGAAATGATCTTGGAAGCCTTCAGAGGAGATAGTTGTGGCCACGGAAGTATGTCTGCCACATGGCAGAGAGCCTGTGGAAGGGATGGGGTAACTTCTTTGAATGCCAACAATGATGGTGGACACTCTGGGTAAATGACATCTGTAGTTGTCCTTACCACCCTTGGTATTGTAGACTGAAGATGTTACTGTGGTTGGTTAGAACATGGATGGATGAGAGTTCACACATGGGCCACATACATGGTTCAAGTCAAAGGCTGGCAGAGGCCTCCAGGCAGCCTACAGTCATAAATTCCTCCTGCGTCTGACTTTAGGGTCATACTGTTCTGACATGATACCCCAAAAGAAATGTTGCACTGACCAGCAGGGGAAGTCCAGCCTCCTGGAACTGGCTGACCGTGTAGCCCCAAGACAGCCCAGGATGACCCTATAGGCTTAAGCCCCAGAGCTCCTAGGGCAGCTGGTTGACCCCATAATTTGCAGGGAATGTCATACCACCCCAAAAGGATCCCAGCTGTGGCTCAGGGAGAACTGCTAACAAGGCCAGAGAGACACTTAACAAAAATTCGAGGAAGTCACCCTGTGGCCGGAATGGGATTTTCTTTCTGGGTAAGGCGGAGAAGGAGGGAAAAGGATGGGCAAATGAGGCAGAGGCAAAAGAAAGAGGAATACACATGGCAAATAGTTGAAGAAAATGCAGGGAGTGGGCTGTGGGCTTGTGCAGGAGCTGTCGGGGGCACTGGAGTAGATGCAGATAGAGACTAAAGGTGAAACTGGGAAGTTCAGTTGAGGCCAGGTTTTAAGAGCTTTGGGTAAAAAATATATCTCTATAATTTTAGGTGCTTATTTTATGCCAGGCTATGGGCAATGGAGACTCGATTCCAGGTTTGGAGGGAAAAGAGTAGATTGTTGAAAGATTTTCAAGCAATGAAGTGATCTGTGTTTTAGAAAGGTTCCTGGTAGAACTTTAAGGGTTAGATAAGAGTGGGAGAGGCCATAGAAAAGAAGAAGAGGAGGAGGAGGGGATAATCCAAGATTCTTACAGAGATGAGATCGGCAGACTTTGAGGACTAACTGGAGAAACAGACTGGCCACGTGGTGTTACAATATCGAAGAGATTCAGCCGTTCATTCAGTCCATGCAATTTTGTTGAGTGGTGTGTCCCCAGGTAGAGAGCACTGTGAAGGAAGTACCAGGAGGAGGAGCAGGTCTGCTGGTGATGGGCTCTCGGCAGGGAGAATCATCTCTATGTCAAGTATGCTCTTTGTAGGCGTGGGTTCTAGAGCCCAGAGATCTCTGTTTTTACCATTACCTCAGGTAACACTTTCCATCAGGGAAATTTAGGAAATACTGTACGAAATAATACATTTGATTCTGGATGGGTGGAGATCATCTACACAGATAAATCCTACACATGAACACATATATAGGGGATCCTACTACGTTTACATGGGCATCGGAGGCAAAAGATGTTAAAAGGAGGTTTGCTAAGCTACTCTCTGGGGAAAAAGAAACAAACCAAAGAAGCTAAGACAGTAAGAAATAAACTCTCCAGAGAGCACCTCTCTGGATACTCTGGATATGAGAAATGGAACTACAAACCTCTGCCAATAGAAATGTCTCTTTCGTTGACTGAAAGATCGGCTCAGCCTCCCATCCAAATCCAGCTTCAGGTTTAGCATTGATTATGGTGATTGATATTGTAATTCTTCGTTTTGCAGTGGAGTGCCTGTCTTGAAGCCCACGCAAGGCTTACCTGCCACTGCACTGGAAAGCCAAAACCAATGAGGGCAAAGGACCTTCTGATCGGAGGATGGGAGAGAAAGAGCAGATGGTTTTATGTCTACTGCAGTGCCTTTTGTCTTCATCAGGACTGTAAAGCCGATGGGACTTGATCTTGGTGCAGTCCTGAACCAGGATGCTGCTGTTATCCATGTAATCCCCACCCCTCTGAACCATAGCCTATGCACACTATCCCCTGCAAGCTAGAACCCTGAGTATCTGGATTGTTCCTGGTTTCTATAGCTAAGATCTAGCTTTCTCACGGAGTTCGATTTATCTTTTTCCTCCCAAAAGCAACACTGTTTTAATCTGACTACTTGCTTTTGTCAAAGTTTAGAGCATTGTAATGGCTAGTGTTTTATCTGACTCAGGTAGCATGCACTTTAATGGAAGATGTTTGCAGAGACAGTGCCGGAAGCTAAAAGGGTGACTTTAACGATGGGACTTCAGGTAAGAATGGGTATTTTGTTTAGGTGGAGAGAAACTAATTAACTCAGACAAGCAGAGGATGAATAAGACTTAGGGAACGATACTCTTTATAATTAAAATTTTAAATTTTTAATTATAAACTCCAAATATCAATGAAGGCAATAACAACTTCTTTATTGGACCATTTAGGACTTTTAAATGAGATAGCATATATACAGTCCCAGCTGTAGGACTTGGAATTCAATAAATATTGGTTTTTTTTCCTTAAACTCTCATTTCCGTCTGGGTGGTTGTGGGTTGTCCTGTGACCATTTGCTGTGTATTTTTTCCAAGTTATTCAGCTCATAATTCTATTCAATTCCAAAGAGATAAGGATGTCAAGAAGGAACTGAGTGCCAAGCCTTAGAGCTGGGGATATGTATATATGTATAATCTCATTTAAATATTGGCTAACAGTCCTATAAAAAAAGTTATAAAACTACAGTAAAAGCAGTTGCTTTATTGTATAATTAAGGTGGGGATTCTGGAACAATCATCTTTGGGAGAACGCCATGTTGTTCCTATAATTAAGTTGCTTACTGCCCTTAGAAACAATAAACCTGGCTTGACTTAAATTTCAATTATCTACAGAACCTTAAAAAATGTGGAATCTTGGACCTCCCTGGTACCTGTTTTGGTACCCCTGTTTTGCCAAGCACTTCTAATACACCGTACTCTGCCTGAAATAAATAGACTATGAATGAATGTTCAGGTCGTAGAGCATGGATACTATGATATTGCTGTGGCTGCTCAAACGCTTTTTCGTGCTTTAGCTTTCTGTTTCCCAGGGGTGCTCTGAATAGTGGAGGGTCGCCAAAGAAAATGGTGTGCGGGTAGAATAACGTTAAGCTACCATGCTTTCCTCTTCAACACCAACTCAAAGGAAATGCATACGCTGTGCATTGGAAATGCTGTCAACAGTGTTCTGGCCGTGCTTAGGTACTCAAATCACTAAGCTTGCCAAGGAATAAGTTTGCGAACCTCCTTTTCAGAGGTTCAGTCTCTGGTATTTCAGAACCATTCAATTATAATTCTGATGCGTCCTTTTATGTAGCAGTCATGGGTTGTCAGCAAAGATAGAATTAAGAGAGGCACGTGAAGTGTGCTACGGCGCCTCATGCCTAAGGAACTCTATTTCTTTTGTTCATGGTGACAAATGACAGCCTTAAAGGTATTTGTCCTGATTCCTCACTGTCCCTATGCAGGTAAAAACTTCCATTGAAGTCAACCAACAAGCTTCATTGAAGTTAATGGGAAGTAATGCCCTTGAAGGGAAGGAAGACTAGGGTGATTAATTTTAATTAGCCAAACATAAACAAGCATGTGTCTACAAGTAGTGACAGGAAAGTGGTTGTTTGTAACTCCGAACTTAGCTTTAGGGGTCTAGGTATGGCAATTTTTGTAGAGAATCAAATAGAACTATTTCAACCCAGAAATGTAAGAATGTCCATAAGGAATAAAATCCATTCTCTCTAGGTTTATCTCGGAGATATACCCTGAAAACATTAATCCAGCATATAGCTATTTAAAATATTAGCACATGCCAAGCACTTTTTAGGCCTTGGGGATAGAAAGATGAGTACAACTCGCTATCCACGTAGAGCTCACATTTAGGCTGTGGAAATAGCTCAGTAAATAATTTTGGTACAGTTCATTCATGTGTGTCTCCATCATTCATTTATTCACGTGTTGATTCATTCAGGAAACACATAGCAAAAACCTTCTGAGGTGTTCTGCACTGTTCTTGTAACAGGGATGTGCAACGTACTATTGGAATCTAGTGGAATGAGAATGTGATTCGACGTAGAAGGGTGAGTTCTAATTATGGAAGGCTTCACAGAGATAGTATCACCCTGAGCTCAGTTTCACAAGAATAGTTTTTAGGCTAAGAAAAAAGAGAACAATGTAGGATGTAGAAACTATAGAAGAAGAAATTCAGCGCATGTTCAGAAAAAATGTGAACTTCTGTAGGCTCTAGTGTAAGGTTCAGCAAGATAGAGCAGCCCTCAGGCCAAATCCAGATCAACTATTTTTGTGCAGTCTGTAAGCTAAGAACGTTTTTTAAAATTTTACATGGTTGAAAAAAATCAAAAGACCTATTGCGTTGCATGTAAAAGCACATGAAATTCAAATTTCAGTTTCAATGAATAAAGTTTTATTGGAACACAGTAACATCCATTTATTTACATACTGCCTATGGCTGCCTTTATGCTGCACAGTGGAGTAGGAAGCTACCAACAGAGCACATTTGGCCCATACAGCCTAAAATACTTACTATCTGACCCTTTCCAGAAAATGTTTACTAACACCTACTCCAGTGTATAAGGTATTGGTACACTGAGACCAGACTGTGAAGAATCTTAAATATTATTTGAATGAATTTGGACTTCACTTTGTGGGAACTGGTGAATACAAAAGTTTAAGTGCTTATTTTTATGTTATAAAATAGTTTTATGATGCGGGGCACCTGGGTGGCTTAGTGGGTTAAGTGTCTGACTGGGTTTCAGCTCAGGTCATGATCTCAGGGTCCTGGGATTGAGTCCCACATTGTTGGCTCCACGCTCAGCGCAGAGTCTGCTGGAGATTCTCTCTCCCTCTCTCCCTCTGTCCTCCTGCTCGTGCTCTCTATCTCTCAAACAAATACATAAATAAAATCTTTAAAATAAAATTAAGTTTTATGATGAATTTACCATTCATTAAATTGATAAAATCTTCCATTCAAAGATAAATGTGGCCACATGACCACAGAATAAAACAATTCCTAAAGATCACTTACAGGTAGTTCAGATGTGTCTCAAGGCCTATAGGTCAAAGAAAAAAAATAAGAGTGTGATGTTTAGAAAGTCCCCTAAGTGACTATTTGGCAGAGAGAGTTCCTGAGGAGGAAAGTCAAACACTTACCTAGTTTTTGGCATAATGACTAAAGACTGAAAAAAAAAAATCATTTGATTTAAGCCATTGTTTATAATATTTTTAAACAAGAAGAATCCCTTCTTTAATGCAAAAAAAGGTCTCAGGTCATTTTCATTGTAACAGTTATACACATGAAAGGAAATGCATAATGAAATCATGTATTTTTAAATATTTTAAATTTAAGCCATGTTTGTAGACACCGAAGTAGTATGAATATATGTAAACTATATTCAATGTTCTGAATAGTGTTTGGTATACGTGGTTTCAGGGACTTCAAAAAACTGTAGAGAATTAAATAAATGTTCATGGCAAGAAGGCAAGGAGTCAACTGATGTTTATAATGCCACAGAACAATTCTGACCGAACTGCTTAATAAATTAACTGATTTGCATTTTACTTGTGTGATTTCTTATCTTTCAAATTAAAAAAGAAAAGCCAAAGCCAACAAGTTTAGTTTAAAAAGTAATCAAAAAGAAATAATTTGGTTAACCACGTACTATGTCGCTTTCAGACCTCATTGGCTGATTTAACAGTTGGTTCCTTGAAGAACAGTTAATTGATGTGTCTTCAGATAAGCAGAGAAAGAAAGGTCAGGCTGCAAAGTCACCCATACTACACCCTCTATTTGGGTTCTAATCCTAACCTCTTCACTTACCTTTTACCCAGGTAAATTCTAAAACTGGCTCAGAGATCACTTGGAGAATAGATCCAATTATACTAATCTTTTCAATGCAAGGAAAAGTTGATAGCTCGTTCCTAACAGAGTAGGAGATACCTGGAAAATAAAGGACGGAGAAATTGGTGATATCATCAAAGCTAATCATGCCACAGGAGCCCTCACCCACAGAATTAAAAACAAGTATTGAAAATACAATGTTCTGGTTTTCTGTTCTGAAAACTTGGCTGAATCCAGCTTAAAACCACATTCAGTGACTCCTCTAACATTTTGACTGAGGGGTGATCTGGAGGTCAGCTTTGAGGTCACAAGTAGGGCAATGTGATGAAAACTTCCATTTCATTGTCAACCATGCATTTGAATGCCGTTCTTTTTTATAGGCAGAGTTAGAGCAAAAGGCCAGTAGGGATACTCTCACTTGTCAATTACTGCATGTTTTATGTCTTGAGTCATTGGCCCTAGAACCTGAAGAACTCTTTGTTTGTTTGTTAAGAATTGACCCAAGATCCTTATTCTAACCCCAGAACATGCAGGAAATTTCAAGGTTATTATTTTCATTATAATTATGATTACTACTCCCAGTGTTGTTCTGTTTACATATTGCTTTTAACATTTTTATTACCATCACTTCTAATCTCATTTGATTTTTCACAATAGTCCTGTATTGGTATTTCCATTAGACATACGAAAACACATTTTGTCGTTTATCTTTTTATTTTATATTTTATTTTATTTTATTTTATTTTATTTTATTTTAATTTATTTAAGTAGTCTCCACACCCAGCCTAGAGCCCAACACAGAGCTTGAACTCACAACCCTGAGATCAAGACCTAGCAAAGAGTCAGACGCTTAATCAACTGAGCCACCCAGATGCCCCTTGGTCATTTACTTTAAAGACCACAAGTCAGATGTTTTATCTATTTTAATACAAGACATTTTCGAGAATTCAAAAAAAAAAAAAACCAAAAAAAAAAAACCAAACACAAACACCCAACTATTCTTCTTAATTATCTCCTCTTACTATATATCCTACAGCCAAATAAGAGAGATTTGGTCAGGTCATGTCCCTATCTAATCACCTCACTCCTAACTGAACATTTAGGCAAAGATGAACTTAAAACAAATTGGTTGGTAAATAGGAAATTTAGCCCAGAGAAATTAATATAGTTTATAGCTAGTCAGATGAATTACAGATAATACAGGATTAGGAACCTGAATCAAATATCAAATAAGAACTCAGCAAACATCCCTCAGGAACTTTTTATGGACAAGGCATTATGCTAGGCACTGAAAGACTGATAATAAATAAGATATTGCTTTTATCTTCAAGATATTTTACAAATCCATTGAAAGAAATGTATTAATTTATTGAAGTCCATATAGAACTTTTTCACTGAGCCTTCATCTAATTCAAGCATTTTCAAGAAAAAAGTTAAAAGACTACTAAATTTAAAGTTGAACATGGTCTCCATGATAATTATGAGGAATATGTAATTACAATATTCTTTGATTTAAACCTTAACTGAAAAGTTTACATGTATACAAATCACCCGAGACTTGGTCATAGAAGACTTGTGGAACCCCATAAAGAGTTCTAAGCATCATTTTCATTAAAAAAATTCAATTTAAGATTATATGGTGGAATGAGAACTAGTTTTTCAATCAGAATACTTGGATACAATCCTGATTCTGCCATGAACTAGTTTGATCTTCGATCTTAGTCAAGTTATTTAACTTCATCTTTAAAATGGTTGTAGAATTGGGGTAGATACTGACCTAAGGCTTCCTTCACCTCAAATCTCCATTACTTTAAAAGTATATTGAATTATTAACAGTAAGTATTATGAGATCTATGTATACACTAGCCCCACCCATGTTAAATAACAGCCCACTACCCACTTTCCACTATGGAAGGTGAATAAGGTAACACTTTCTTAGACCTATGGTTTCAATTTTTCAGAGTTGCTAAGAGTTCTCTTATACTATAATAATAGGTATGAGTGAGTTGTTTTCATGATCACATAGGTCAGAATAAATGATGCTAGAAATGGTGAAAATCAAAGCCAAGTGCAGGAGGGTAGAGAAATGAAGATGCTTACAGAAAAGTTTTGGTTTTCAACTTGCATGGAAATAATTTTAGCCAGCTCCATTGGGCCTTTTACATTAAGTTCCTCAAATCAGAGTAACAAATGCATATGTACTCATGGAAAATTTCCTATTACGAGAAGATCCACTACATCATTTCATTGAAATGGAGACATAAAAAAATATATAACTGTTCAATAAACTAAAACACAGTCCTAATGAATATTTACTAAGGAATCATAAAGTATTGCCTTGGTTCCTAAGATTTTCAACTTTGCTTAGCTTACTTAGTTCTTTGTTGGAGGCAAAGTGGCAGTGGAATATCAGCAAGAGCTCTAACCCTTGGAGCTGGAAGGAGTCTTTATCTCAATTGCTTTTAAATGGTGTTAGGCATGCCCATCCAGAGGAACCAAGGTGAAGGATCTTGTGTGGATTGACTGTTGGGGCTCTGACTGATAATTCCTACTGTGATACACTTCAGTGCCAGCCCACAACAAAAAGCTGGGATTGGATTTAGAGCCAATGTAGGCTCTAAATGGAGTTTTACTGTGAAACAAAACACCTGTCTTTCATCCCAAGCTAAATTGACAAGCAATAATTTAGTTGTCTAAACTGAGAGCTTTCAGGATTCTAAGCTGCATAATGTCAAAAGACAATGTATAAAGTTGCATTTGGAAGGTTCAAAGGTAGAATACCATGTAGGCAAACATATTAAATTACTGGTCTCTCTCTCTCTAGTTCTGCCTTCTGTTCTCTTTCTTTGCCTTTGCTACTTTTTCTTTGTGTTTGGGGGTGGGGGAGTGGGGTGGGGTATGGTGTAGGGGGTTGAGACTAGCTGTAGAAATTGGATGGGTGTGTAAAAAAGGAAATCATAAATCTAAAAGAACATTTTCCTCTCTTGTGCTTTCCACTAGGTGAGCATTTCCTATGATCAGCTAAACAAATCAGAGATTAAATGGAAGAAAAACAATAATATCTGGGCCCTTCAAACAAAACATCGGGTGAGATTACTAAATTCCTACACCATCTCCCTACATAAATGTGAAGTAGTATAGCTTGGATTTTGTCACAACTTTCCACACAAATTATTCTGATTCCTCTATCTTCCACTTCAGTTGTGTTTGTTGCAATCTGGGTACTTGGCATCAGAGCGTCCAAATTTAGGCCCCTACACTTGACTAAGTTTCACACTTCTCCCTCAAGAATTTTGGGATAAATCGTAAAAATAATCATGGCCTTTGTTTCCCACGAGCTAAGACCACATATAGACACACACTGGGCACTTCTTTTTCTTTTATTTTGCAGGTTCACATGCTGTCCCTTCTTCTGTTCTCTTTTCCAGAAGAGCAAAGGAAGGAAGCAGGGTTATTCAGTAAAATGAAACAGATGCTATGAAAGTAGCCAGTTAGTTGTCTGCAGAAATATCTGATTGGACTCTGCCAGCTGTCAATTAGCATTTCCGTGTTTTCTTGATGAAGTGGTATTTACTTTTCTGGACTGCCATTGCTGAGATGTTTAGTGTAATGAATGCTAAACTGAGCCTAGATCATTTTTTAAATCATAGCTTGGGGCTTAACAGCTCTTTAAATGAATTGTATAAACAAGATAGCTGTTAATTCTCAATCAATGTATCATTAATCATCAAATAGTATGAAAAAAAGGGACTGTCTTTAAGAAGCTCAATAAACTCTATTAAAGTTACCAAATCATCCATTTAGGGGATATTTTCTCATTCAGAGTGTGTCAAGACATAAACAGGATTGCACTTGAAGATACATATTTCTGTGGCCTAGTAACGAAGATATCTATATATTTGTCTTCATAAATTAATATGGCCTCAAGAAATTAGTAACTATTATAGCCTTAAATCTGTAGTCATTAATAAAAACAGAAAATAGAACCTACCGTGAGTTCCAGGTGTCTTCAGACTGCTGATACTTATTAGCAATTGCACCAATTTCATGTTAGAAAATTAAGTGTGGCGAAAACTAGAAAAATACATGTAAGCCATTCTTTCCTGTAATATAAATGCAATCATTTAAAATTCATCTAGAATTCCATGGATTCAACCCTTGGGGCGCAGTCTAATGATTCTAGCTTACCGCATCTCTTCCACTGAACTACAGTGCCTTTCTTGTCATGGGATCCTACCTAGCGCAGTGCCCGGCATACAGTAAGCAATAAATATTTGTTTCATGAATAAACAAGTGAAGATGAGGGATATAAAGGGTTAGGGTTGTCAAGGTAAATGACATTTATTAACTTTTTTCCCCTTGTCATTAAGCTGTACACTTTATACCTATTATCTCAGGTAACCCTAATAATGACATTTTTAGGTAGATAGTATTATTCCATATATAATATTTAATTTGATAGTTACTTATGTATGAATTTATATACAAATATTTAAGATTACTCTTATGTCTAATTAAATTAATGTAATCAATAATATATAATCATATTTAATATATCATGACCTCATTTTAACAAGTTAAATAATGACAAAAAGCTTATAGTGGTAGCTGTTTTTCTGTAAGGCCAGTTTCCTTGGAAGAGCCTTCTTCAGCCTCTTTTTCTGTGGATATTGTGGTGCCTGGATGCCATACAAAGAAGTGAGTAACAAATTCATCCTGCGTTTTCCAGATGGAGGTAATAGAAGTATGTTGGAGGATAAATGAGATTTTACTAGTTGGACAGAAATAGAAAGGACAGCATTTTAAGTTAAAGGAGAAGCAAGGAGAAGCCTTAGGTTTGTGGAAGTTGCTGGTACATGTGTGCAGCTGAGAGCATAAGCTATCTGTGTATGGCTGGGCAGACGGAAGAATGTAGGCATCAGGAAATGAAGCTGGAAAGATAAACTTGGACTGTTACAAAAAGGATTTATAGTGCTACGTTGAGGAATTTGCATTTTGTCATGTATGTAGAAAGTCAAGCAAAAGCCTCAGGAGGCATCAAAGTCCCTGTTTTAGAAAGATTTGGCAGCACCGTGGAGAATGGTTTGGGGAGGAAAGGAAGCAGGGTTAAGTCCACTGGGTAGGGGGCTGTTGCAGTCTTCCATGCAAGAAACAATGGGGCCCGAACCACGACTGAGTACTCCCTGCAGTCATTGTCCATGCCCTGCCCAGTAGCCCAACTCTCACCCCATCGTCAGGAATGGAATTCCAATTGGGTTAGTGCCTCCACTTCTCAGGGAGGCACCCACATCCCCAGATCAGGAGTAAATCCTTAGTAGACTAAGGTAGTAGAGGAAAATCCACTTAATTTGCTACCGATCAGCTGAGGGGCATGCCACGTGACACGGTCTGAACAATGGGATGTGAAGGGACTTCGCTGAGAGCTTTTGAAAGATGGTTCCTTCCTTTTATGAAGAGATACTGAGCTGGATAGCTCCTCCCACTAGATATTTTCAAGCTCTGATGCAACGTTATAAACTGTGCAAAACATCTGACCATGTGGGAGAGCAGAAAGAAAGAACCTGGGCTTTTTATGACAGTGTTGAACGGCTCAGTTACTTAATCCTTCTTCTAACTATTGTAGGAGATAATAAATTTTCCTTTATCCAAACTGGCACACCACGTACCCTTTTCCTCCTCCTCCTCCTGCTACTACTGCTACAAATGACGCCGTGTGTCTGGGAATAATACCACATGGCAAGCGTCATCTAAGACAACAACTCTACAAAGTGATTCCATTTTTATCCCTGTTCTGTACATGAGCACATAAGCTCAGTAAGGTTAAGTAGTTTCCTGAATATCACACAACTATTGAGGGGTAGAGCTAGCCAGAGTTTGAATTCCCCTTCCCATCTAGACCATCAACTTGAACCTCCTGCCACATTGCCTCTGAAGATGGGATAGTAAAAGAAGGTAGGGTGGAATTTTGAAAAATGTGTAAGAGGTTATATCTGTATCTATAAGCTTAGGAACTTGATATTTTGCATAACAGACAAAGTACCAGATACAGTTACCAGCATTTTTTATTTTAACTGAGTGACATGATAAATGCTGCTAAGATTAACTGAGGACTAAGAGCAGAAGTTTGGGGCAAGGAATTAGACATGCTATGTGACCGAGTTTGGGACCTGTTAAAAGAAGAGTGTCTGGAATATGTTCAACAGACACTTAGGAATGAGAGACTGGGATTTTTAGTTATTATTGCATTGCTTTGTCTGGGCTGGGCACTTAGTAAATGCTTGGGTAATAAAATCAGTTGATAAATAAACCACCTGTGAATATGTATATAAGCATGTTTCCTTTGCTTCTAACTTCCACCACCTCACTCAGATATATAATCAAACATTAATGTAACAAGGAGAGAGAATATAAAATATCTCCACTGGAGCATCCTTAGCATTATGTATAACGAGCTAATAAATAGCAATGATGAAATGCTTTCTTTTCCAAAGATTCATTGTTTGTATTTTTTACCTGTACATTTTCAAATAGGAATTCAAAGTCAAATACACATCATAAATATTTTTATTCCTTTACTGGTATTTTCCGTTATCTAACTAAAAATTAGATCATCCCACAAGGTGGTTTTTCAAGTGCTCTGTGTATTTTTTTCTCCTGAAAGCATTTTACAGCAAGGGTCAACAGCCCCATGATGCTTTCGGAATGACAACCAAGTGACGACACACTGCGCTAACGCTTCTGGTACGTGGGGCAGAGATGTCCGTGAGACCACCAAGCACCATGCTCCTGAGCAGGAAAGGGTTTTCTTTCAGAGAGCTAAGTTTTTGCAGTAATAGAGTTAAATGAGGGGGGGGGGGGTAGCTTGTTTTAGCTGTGAGACACTCACCCAAGTCTCAAGGGTAACAATACAGTGAGAACGAACCTCTGATAAAAAATTCCAGTCAGGGGGCACCTGGGTGGCTCAGTTGGTTGTCTGCCTTCAGCTCAGGTCATGATCCCAGGGTCCTGGGATAGAGCCCCGAGTCTCCCGGGCTCCCTGCTCAGCGGGGAGTCTGTTTCTCCCCTATCCCTCTGCTCCTCCCCCTGACTTGTGCTCTCTCTCTCAAATACATAAATAAAATCTTTTTAAAAAATTCCAGTCATCCATTTGCTTTGTCCATTTATTCCAGTTATTTGTTTACAGGCACCACTGATCGATCATTTCCAATGGGCCACTCTGCCCGCGCACGTTTGTTTCCGCTGCTAGACTAAACACTTGAAGACAGGGAATGTCTCCTAGTCAGTATTATATCGCCACGGCAGAGGCTAAAAGGCTCTTTGAGGCTCTAGTTATGTTAGACCTAAGGAGAGAGAGATACCAAAAGGAAAACTGGTCCATAGGATTCAAATGTTGCAGTGCACACGGTCTACATGGAAATGGCTCCTCCGCTGACCAACCAGGTGGCTTTGATGGACTTAGTTTTCAAAGGTGTTCACAGTTCATTCAGGTAATGAGCAAATAACTGAAACAACCACTGGCTTGGCAGTCATTCCATTCAGCTGGTTTTAAAAACACCAAATATAGGTATTTGCCACTTTTTGAAAGTTTGAGTTATGCCGCTTCACTTTTATGAAAGATCTACATTAGTTCTGCCTGTTTTTGCGAACCAAAAGGAATCCAAAAGGGATTTTTGCCTTTGTGAAAGGCAAAAAGTGAAAATAGCACTAGCATTTGTTTGCAGTGGTCCCCTCCTGCCTCAAGAGTAGCCGCTCCTAGCTGCAGCTCCGCCCAGGCAGCGACACTCAGCATCTCGGCATCAAGCCGCCAAGACGCAGGGCTCTGCACTGTGTGAGCATTTACGCGGTATCTCAGTTTATTTTGTGCATCCATTACCAAGATGTGTCCTAGGGTATCAGAAAAGTCTGAGAGAGGTTATTTTTGGGGACTGGGAATGCTCAAAAAGTTTTCCGTATAAATTAATGGTGATTGCTTCTTTGCTTTATGCCATTTCAGCCTACAAAAGAATTCACAGGGGCACTCTCCTTTCAGCTAGTGGGACAACACCTGTACCTTTATGGTAATAAAAGGCCTGGATTCAAACCCTGGCTGTGCCGCTTTCCAGCTATATGTCTGTGGTTGAACAGGCTATTATTTAAAGTTTTATTTTCTCGTTTTTAAAATAGTTTTGCTATAATGGTCACCTAGGGTGATATTTAAATTAGAAAGGAATATAACATGCAAAGCAGGGCACGGGGTAAAGTAAGTGCTCAACTAAAGGTAATGCATGTAATTAATTCTTCTTATCATGATGTTGCATATGTAGTGCTTGACCAAGGGTTCCTGAGGGCCGTTTACTTTGTTGTTTACCTCAGACTTCACTGGCAGTTCGGTATTATCAGTGGTGTGGCTTTTCACCACTGCTTTTCAGCTGTGGCCCTAAGCAAGGAAGTACTCCGAGGAAAAAGCTGAAAAATCCTGATTGCTACAAGTAAATCCGAGGTGAGGAGCTGCCTTCAGTGGACACCACCTTTGCTCTGTTCCGCAGCTACAGGCAAGACTATGCGCCCAGAGTCTCAGTTAAGAATGTTTTCAGCTCCGGGGGCGCCTGGGTAGCGCAGTCGTTAAGCGTCTGCCTTCGGCTCAGGGCGTGATCCCGGCGTGCCAGGATCGAGTCCCACATCGGGCTCCTCGGCTGGGAGCCTGCTTCTTCCTCTCTCACTCGCCTGCTGTGTTCCCTCTCTCGCTGGCTGTCTCTATGTCACATAAATAAATAAAATCTTAAAAAAAGAAAAAAGAATGTTTTCAGCTCGGGGCGCCTGGGTGGCACAGCGGTTAAGCGTCTGCCTTCGGCTCAGGGCGTGATCCGACATTATGGGATCGAGCCCCACATCAGGCTCCTCCGCTGTGAGCCTGCTTCTTCCTCTCCCACCCCCCCTGCTTGTGTTCCCTCTCTCGCTGGCTGTGTCTCTTTCTCTGTCGAATAAATAAATAAAATCTTTAATAAAAAAAAAAATGTTTTCAGCTGCAAATAAATACACACGCAAACAAAACCTAGAAGCAGATTTAAGTAGTCTAAGTTTAGTGCCGCAGCTCAAAACTGTCCTTATGAACACAGCGCTTTCTCTCTCTGTGCGCCATCATCTTCTGTGTACCGACTTTGGACTTGTGCCCAATGGCTGTTGCCTTATGATTCTAAGATGGCTGCTACCGCTCCAGGCTTTACTTCTGCTTTCCAGACACAAGAATGGCAAAGGTCTTATCCTCCTGAAGCTTTGTGTTTTTATTCCAGGAGTACTGTCCTCGTTGGCAGGTTTCTAATTATATCTTGCAGGCCAGAAGTGAGTCAGACATATGACCATCCTTAGACCATTTGCTGGCTGAAGTAACGAGATTTCAATGATCAGTTTTGATCAAGAGGAAAGGTAAGGACCTATCTTGAGGTTTTCACCCAGTATTTGAACTCTGTTGAGAAAGAAAAGCAGCAAATATCTATTGGGAAGGGAACAGGGTCTTCCACTCTCCAAATACCTTGGGAGAGATTGTATTTGGTTTAAAATTGAGGACAATTGGAGCATTTACATTACAAACAGGATGACCTTGGGCAAGTTCCTAAACTACTTAGAACATTAGTTACCTCTTGTGTAAAATGGGGAAAATAAAATCAATCTGAGAGCTTTGAGCTCAGGGCCCAGTCCCTCCCTGGCTGATAATCACCTCTTAGTAGGTGTTGGTTTCCTACTTCGAGATTTGGGCCAAGTTTACTTTAAAACTCTAAAACTCAATTTCTTCATCAGCAGTATGGGCATAACAGTGAGGGAGTTCTTGGAAAGCATGCAACATAACTTCAAAATCATACAGCTCAATGACTTTGAGCATGATAATGGAAGAGGTTAAGGACAATGACTGGTTAGTCTGTTTGGATGGTTTCCTTTGACAGTCAAAAGAGAACTATTTTGGCTGAAAACAGCTCCACAACCTTGATGCTTTATCCTTAAAGGGAAATTCTTCAGGGGCTTCTAAGGATCTTTGGTCATTGAGAATTTCTTCATTCGATTCAAAAGTCGCCCTGAAGGTTGGTGGTTCTTAATTTTATTAGCTGTTACCAGCTAACACTTTAAATGGGATGAGTGAGAAGTATTTGAGCCTTTTTTGTAACTGAGTATTTACTGGTTTGGTAAGGTCAGAGAGAAAATATTATCTCCTCCCACCTTCCTCTGCCTATAGATCTAAGAAAATTCATTTACAGAACTCTGGTTCTTGTCAAACAGACTCTCTCAAATCCCATTTTTCCCTTATGATTTTAAGAATTCCTTTCAGTAGGCCCAGCGGGACAGGCTTCTGCCTCAGGCTAGACAAGCCCACCTAGACCTAGCCCAAGCTCACAGGCTAAGCTCTGGATGGCAGGCTCTGCCAAGGGGGGATTCAGCAAAGATGGAGAAACTTCTTGGCCTCCTACACGGGACCCTGAGAGTTCTTTCCTCACACTTTTGTTTCCCTCCTATTCTCCCTTTCCTCATGGCCTAACAATTTTGCCATTAAAAAAAAATTCCAAATATTAAACATTTTTCATACCTATCTGGGAGACATGTTATCTTGCCTTCATCAGGGGAGTCCTGGGAGCCTAGGAGTTTCGTGAAGAATTTCGCCAAGTAAAATCCAGGAATCTAAGACTTTTAAAATAGGAGGAAGAACCAGATAGTGTGAGGAAAGAAAAAATCTAGCAAGAAAAATAAAATGGTCAGGTTCTTTCCTCTTCTTCTTCTTCAGCTGATGACTTCCTGTTTTTTGATTTGGCCTCTGGATCTCGACATAATGCCTATATACATGTTATATTCTTTTCCTATTTTTAAAACCATTATCTTCCCAGTTTTGTACATGCAGATGGAGTTTTCCTTTGCAACTGGGTAAGAAAGAAATTACAGATATTTGGAATGTGGATTTGTTTCATGTGAGAGAAGGTATATATTTGAGAAATAAAGCAATTAAATTTCCAGGCAAATCTTAAAATTGGAACAAATCAACAAAAATGACTTTCTAAAAATGCCGAAAATATGAATGGATGGATGCTTTCAGACTCAGCTCCAATTCTAAACTTTTGAAGCACTATTCACTACCCTTTTTGTTCTTGGGAAGAATTAGCTCCTGTAGCTTTGTACTTACCAAACTGTATTATAATGCCCCTCCACTTACAGAGTAATCCCCTCGCGAGTGAGCATCTAGCTCAGGACCTGGTCCACCCAGAGGATATTCGTCACTATTTGCTGGTCCAAGTAGAGGCAAAAGAGAAAAGAGTTGTCAATTATTTGTAGGATGGACATTAAAGACTACAGAATCCAAAATACTCCAAAAACTGGGATTAGCCATTTGGAAGGGCAAATTTTTGCCGGTACTAAAGGAATGGTCTTTCTCTGGTGGTCTGACCATTTTTTTAAAGGGACATTGCAGGGGCACCTGGGTGGCTCAGTCCATTAAGCATCTGACTCTTCATTTCAGCTCAGGTCATCATCTCGTGGCTGTGGGATCCAGTCCCGTGTCAGGCTCTGTGCTCAGCACAGAGTCTGCTTCAGATTCTCTCTCCCTCTCCCTCCCTCTCACTCACTCTCTCTCAAATAAATAAAATCTTAAAAAAAAAAAAAAAACCAGACACCATAGTCACATTTTTATCATGTTTATCACCCTAAACACAAGTTTGTTGAGACTTGGGCACACCTGAATAATGGCATCATCACTGATTAAAGAGATTAAGTGAAAAAAAGAGTAAATCTCTCCAACAGTACACATCTTTACTCTTCTTTTTCTTTTTGTTTGTCTTTAATCCGATTAGGTACATATCTGATTTTATGAAGAAACAATCACCAGAGCCTAAACGTGAGATGCACCGAGTTTGTGCATTTTCCGCCTTCTCAGCCACCCAGTAGGAGGAGCTGTGCTGCGCACTGTGAAGGGGATAAAGAGGGGAGAGACTAAGCAGTTGGTGTTCTAATGCAGAAGGTGGAAATTATAGACATTAAAATAGAGAAATTCAAGTAATAATATCAACAACAACAACACTAATATCAGCAGTCACTGTAATAATAGCTAACAGTTTAAAACTCTTCGGATTTATCAGACATTGTGCCAAAAGCTTTATACACATTTTTCCATTTAATTTTCATAGTGATCCAATAAAGATCTTATTAATGGCTCCATTTTATGGAGACTGAGATTCGATAGAAGTTAAGAAATATACCTAGTCACACAGTTAGTGCCAGAGCTGGGAATTGACCCCAGAATCTATTGGACACCAGAGTCTATGTTCTAAGATTAAATCTAATAATGAAAAATTCAGGAGCTGGAAGAAAGAGGGGGATAGTTGCTAGGTCATCCAATATATCTCAAACCTAGGTAAGGACAACAGTTATTAAGAGGATTAGCAGTAATAGTCTGCAACTATTATTATTATTATTAATTATTTTTTCATAGTGATGATAATGTTGAAATAGTAAATCAGGATTTCTTACATTCTTACCTTTGTGAAGGAAAGATATTGAGCGTCTTAGTTGCAGATTATTCTTTTAGATCCTTTTTTATCCTTTTTCTCCAGCTTTCTTCTTTCCTTCCCTTTTGCTGTCTGATATTGATGCATCGTACTTCCATATCAGATCAAAAGCATATGGGATTTTGAACTTATTGACACTGTTCTGTTAAAAATTACATTTAGAAGCATGTTAAAAGGTCACCTCTCTGGTTACTTATTTCTTGACACTTTGCTAGCACGGACTGTAGCCTTGGTTCATTAGTCAAGGATATTAACAGCCAGGGTTCGGCTTTCTGAGGTCACATGGTACAGTCTGGGCCCACACATATTTCTAAGGCTTGTTAGAGTCTTTATACTTTAAGAATTTCCCATTAATCTCTGCCCAAGAAGTGCAATAATAGGTTAGTTAGTCATCAGATACAAATCAGAATCATTTCTACAAGTATCTTTAATAGCGTTCATTAGTTCTGTGCTTATGTTTTAAGGGAAATGAAAGCGGGGAGGAAAATGCCCCCTCTCCCAACACAGAACCTTTCCCTTCTTCAAGAGCATCTCGTTTTGGAATCACTGAAATTAAGACACTGAGAATGTGCCAAATCAAATGCAGAGAATGTGCTTTTCCTGTGGAAATGAGGGCTCCTACAATCCTGACTTTCTTTTCACACAGAGGCATCATCTTTGATCACTATCAGATTTTACAACTCATTGTTCCCTTCCAGTCCTCAGGGTGAGAGGATCATGTAAATGGACAGGCAAACACGTGGATTATAGAAGGCATCCGATATTAATAACAGCAATAAAAAATGTTTACCTAACTTGAGTAGATTGTGTGTATAGATAGGATTTGTGTGTGTGTGTGTGTGTGTGTGTGTGTGTGTGTGTTCCCCCCCTCACTTGGAAAGGAAATATCAGAAGATCAGGAAATGCATTATAGGGTTTTGGTATGCAATATTAGTCCATTTCTTGGCGGAGACCCAAATCTATTGTGGCGAGAAAGTAATAGATGAACTAACTAGGGACTCAGACTTACTGGCTAGTGTCCAAGAAACATTAAAAAATTGAGTACTGAACATAACAAGTAGGATGGTGCATGCAAATTTAGATGTCTTATTGAAAACAGCACATTTATTAATATATTAGACTTGTAGACGTGAGGGTGTTTTAATACCTACTCAGAAATTACTCATGGGTCGGCTTCACAGAAATATCACTTGCATAAGCGTGAGCTTACAGAAATGGTGCCTGGCATGAGTGACTGTGGCTGGACTATTCTAAAGAAAACTAGGAAATAAGCAACATGCTATTGTCACGGGCAAGGCACCACCTTTCCTCTTAATTAACTTAACACTAATTTATTGAATGCCTACTAGGTGTCAGGCCCTGTTCTAATATGCTGGGAATACCCAGATAAAAAATTTGCAACATTATCACACAGGAACTGGGCTTTTTTTTTTTTAAGTTAGTCCTATTAAAATAGGATTTATATACAGTAAAATTTATCCTTTTTAGAGGTACAGTTTGATGAGTTTTGGCAAATGTGTAAGGCATATAACCACCACCGTAATTAACAGAACATTTCCATCTTCCCAAAAGTTTCCAGTTCATTCTCTGTCGTTTAGTATCCTTCTCTGATCCCGGGGCCCTGGCCACCCTAACCGAATTTCTCCCTCTAGTTTTGCCTTTTCCAAATGCCATATAAGTGGAATCATACAAATCATGGCCTTTTGTGTTTGGCTTCTTTCACTTAGCGTAATGCTTTTCAGAGTCATCCCTGTTCCATGCGTCACTAGTTCACACCTGTTTATTGCTGAGTAGTATTCCATTTGCTACGTTAACCCGTTAATAGCTTTCGAATTATTTCCAGTTTGGGTGACTATGGATAAAGCTACTCTAAATAGTAGTGTACAGGTCTAGTCCTTTGTGTGGGTATATGTTTTCCTTTTTCTTGGGTAAATACCTAGGAGCAGGATTGCTGGGTCATATGGTAAGTGTATGCTAACCTGCAAAAGAACCTTCTGAAGAGTCTTCAAAAGGATTCTGCCATTTTGTTTTCCCCCCACAACGTATGAGACTTCTAGGTGATCCACATTCTCATCAGCACTGGGTATCATTAGTCATTTAATTTAAGTCATTCTGATAGATGTGTGATGGTATTTCATTATGGTATATACTTGCATTTCTCTAATGACTAACAATGCTGAGCGTCTTTGCATGTGCTTATTTAACACCTGTAGCTCTTTGGTAAAGTGTCTGTTCAAATCTTTTGTCAATTTCTTTAAATTGGGTTTTGCCGCCTTCTTATGCATTTGTTTTGAGAATTTGGACATTAAGTGGTGATAACTACCTCACTGTATTTTCGTGAAAGTAAATGAAATATCGCATATAAAAGTGTTTAGCATAATCTCTAATATATTGTAGGTGTTACAAAAATAACTACTTATTTATGTTATTGAGAGACACAATTCCCATGCTAAGGCACTCACCATCCAGTTATCAATGGCTTTCACTTTTTTCTAGGTAACGTCCCACCCCATCCTGGTCATAATCCTACCTGAGCTTCACCTGAGCCCTAATGATAATTAGGGCATTACACGGTAATAGGTAATTGTATAATACCACAGGGCTGTCTTCATTGCTTAAACTTAGAAATGTCATCTAAAACCTAGGGGCTATGTTGGTGAAATGACAGGCTGGTGGACTTGGTTTGTTGTGCAATGACTCTGACAGTTGACTCTAAATTGCTTGGCTTGAAACTGTAGAGAAGTGATGCCTTTGGGGACCACATTCTGAGAAGGCAGGGCTCAGTGCTCCTAGGATATTTGAAGAGGGCCATGAGGGACAGAGGCAAGGGAATGTCACTTCTCTAACAGTTGTAAGGATAGGAATGAAAAGGGAAGCCCTACTGGCTAACAAACATACGGGGGGGGGGGGGGAATGCTCCTTTCTACTGGTGATTCAAGAATGCAAATTAAAACAATATCACATACTATTTTTCAACTCCTAGAGAGGTAAAAATTGAAGACTGATAACACTAAGGATCTTGACAATGTAAGAAAATGGTTAAAACCACTTCAGAGAGAAATTTGGCAAAATAAAAAGCATTGATGATGCCCATTTCCTACCACCCAGCAATGTGACTTCTAGGTATCTACCTTAGAGAAATGTTCTCGTACTGGAAGGAGATACGTTCAAGGGCATTCACTGCAGTATTATTAACATGCAAAAGCATTCACCTTCTTTTTACTCCTAATCAATATTTATATAAACAATTTCTAATCTCTAATTAGATCCATTTCCTTTCTTTTTTCTAGAAGTTACTTTTTCCAGAAAATCTACCATGACTCTGTGATAAACTGGCATTCTTATCTATCATGTATCAGGAGCATCGGAATCACACAGTGATGTTTCTGCTACCTGAGTAAATTCAGTGTTGTATATAAGACAATCTGCACTCTGCAGGCAAATTTGAAAAGAATATGCAAGAAGTCTTTAAGGAGCAAATTGGGAAATTTAGATAATTTCTTGCTGAAGTGCTTAATATCTGGTAATATGAGTACTTGAAACGTCTCTGAAATGCCAGTTGGGAAAGGAAAGAATTACATTTTTTAAAGAAAAAACTTGATTCACTGGAGCCCTCAAATAAGGAGTTTGCACCCTCTGGTTCCCTCTCAGAAAGGGGGAAATAATCACACCATAAGTTCATATTAAGTACTAGTAAAAAAAAAAAAAAAGATCAATATACCTTCAGAAACATTTCCTATACCTCCTGCATTTCCATCTGGACGGATTATTGGCATTTAGTGATTTAATACTAAGTTTGAAAGCACCTCAACTGATTAAAAAAATTGGTTTTGCTTAATGTGTAAGAAAGAATAATAAAACTTTTGAAAAACATGATTTGAAACAATAAAGGATTTGGGGGTATCAGCTCTAAGTTATCAAGAAAATTTGTGTTTTACACATATCTATTCAGTACATCAAAAATTTAGATAATATGCATCAAAGGCAAGGTTGTCAAACCAATCTACTATACATTGCAAGAACCAAAACACCTAATGTGATATATTTTGCCAAAAGGGGGAAAGTACGCATGTTGTTTCACACAATAACTAATTATATGGCAAAAAGGAAACAAGCTATATTCTTCAAAGATGTTTACTGCAATGTTATATTAAGTAACAAAACATTGTAAAGAATATAATACCCCCAAATGGGATTGATTGAATTACTGAGCACATCCAATTACTTGAACGTTATTCGGCTACTTAATATGCTAAATTAAAAACACTATATCAACAAGAATGGAAGGCATGATATATATAAAAATTCTGTGTCTATACTATGATTATAATTATGCCAAATGTAGGAGTTCGTGTGAATAGGAATTTGGGAGAAGATGGCAAACATTTTGTGGGTGTTCTGGGGTCATTCAAGAAATTGTTTTTTAAAACATTTGATTTCCTTTACTTTTTTTCTGTTATTTTAAAAGAATGGTCAATACAACACCCTCTCCCTTGAGTATATTGATTTACTTAGAGCTACGCCTCCTCTCTACACACAATGGCCAACATGAATGTGAGTTTTCTGAAGATATTTGGAATAAAATGAATCCACACTCTGCACAAAGGCTATGGTTTTCTCACATAAATCACAACTTCTTTTAAAAAGAAGGCATCTTTTCCTTTGGGCTCCAGCAGTGGGATCACCTAAGATGTACCTGCAGTACCTCGTTTCCCTACATCAGCTAAGCTTTCCCTGGGTTTGTATAATCAAAACAATTAAAAAAAATCAGTAAAGATCAGAAAAGGTGGACTTCTGAGCTGAAAGAGTTTTCTTAAGCTCTCACGGCTCTAATTGTTACATGCAAATTGTTCAATAAATAACGCTGACCATAAAAAGAAAAGGTATTAATTAAGAAAAGGATTTAGGCTGACTCAGTCTCATACATAGACAAAAGGTTAAGTAAATGCCAAGGCCGCTGTGCCTCTTCAAACAATGAATATTAGTTTTAGAATCATTAATGTCTGCTTAGAAAACAGAGTCATATTGGAGACTTGTATGCCAAAATAACCAAGGCCAGAGTGGCTTCTTTTCAATCTGGAGCAAAATAATTCTCCACCTGAGGGCTAAATGTATACAGTTGGAAAATGCTGGATACCACAGCAGGGACGGGCCCTTTCAATGTAGCTAAACTGAGATCACTGGTTTTCTCGACTGTGGTAACTTACATGGTTAGTACACACATCAGCAAGGTCTGGATCAACTTTGCTGAGACAAGCAGGGCTGACTGGTGCTGGGAAGCCGTTCCGGTCTCTGATGTGGTTACGGCAGAATTCCTAAGAGCAGACCAGCAAGGGACAGGAGAGAAGGCATGGCTGGGACAGCTGTCTACCCCTGGCCAGGCATGCTTCCTCTACAAGCAAAAAAAAAAAAGTATCTTCAAAGCAAGATACTTTGCAGAATCACCTCAGTATCCCCACCTGGTTGAGCCTTTGATACTTCCTATATCAATCTGGAACTCCTGCGAGCTAACCTTTATTTTGTAGGGAATTTTCCATTAGGGTTACTCTTCAATCACGTTCTACCTTCTACCAGAGGTAGGTACTCTGCTGCAGTTGAGGTGAGCAGGAAGGGGAGCTTTTGGTGCCACTTGTGTTTTGGTAGAGTTTATAAATATAATTCCTATTCCTTGTATTTTTCTGGAGTTTTCCAAATACTTTGTGAGATTTCAATGCCTCTCTCAAGCAAGAATAAGTCGTTTAACATTGATACTTCCTAATATGGGCGTAAATAATTCACATTTACATATCTGGAGAAACAAAGTATGATACTCAAATTCTAAAATTTAGAGGGTTTTTTTGGTAATAAATTAGTTTATAATTATTGCGAATATTAATTTTATAGAAACTATATTTAATATGTAGTTTTTAAAAAATCCTCTTAAATCCCATCTGCGTATAATACCTGTGGTATTGAAAATAATTGGGGTTCAACAAATGCCTTTTGCCCCGAGTCCTATTTTGCTGACTGTCTAAACATGTGCATCCGTTTAAAAGACAATTCAATCCTCTGCACCTAATGCATTCATTTTTACAATGTTGGCTTCGGAAATCAGATTTTTGTTTAGCTAAATATGGAAAATAAAGGCCTGTGATTCCAGATTGATCCCATTAATGATTAAAGTAGATGCTGGGATGTATAATGTTGAGGATTCCTAAACTGGAGCAAAGAATGTGTATGAGAAGTGACATGAGAGGAGGTGGGGGAGGGGCAGTGGCCAGGTGTCAGCTCCGGGGCTACCTGACAGCAGGTTCAGCAAGGCATTTCACCAAGTCCTGCCCTAGTTTCTCCACTTTGAAACTTAGATAATACAGCCTGCCTCCACTCTGCCCTTCTAGTACTTTTCTCACTTCATAGACATATTTTATGAGATTAAAGAAAATGTATAAAGAAACAAAGCAACAATAAAACAGTCGGTTTGTAGAAAGAAAATAATTTAACATGAAATAGCTTCTTAAATATCTTTTTTTAAAGTATGATAAAATTTTGGAGCATTTTTAGTTTTTATGCTCTAAATAGCAAATCATGAATTTGATAGATACTATTTCTTTTCCTCATTATAAAGTCCTTACTAAATGATTAACTCAATTAGCATAATTTCAACTACGAGAAATATATATATATATATATATATATATATATATATATATATATATATATATATAGGCTCCTGGGTGGCTCAGTTGTTAAGCGTCTGCCTTCAGCTCAGGGCATGATCCCGGAGTTCTGGGATCGAGCCCCACGTCAGGCTCTTCAGCTGGGAGCCTGCTTCTTTCTCTCCCATTCCCCCTCTTGTGTTCCCTCTCTCGCTAGCTGTCTTTCTCTCTGTCAAATAAATAAATAAAATCTTTAAAGAAAAAAAAAAAGAAATATATATATATATAAACATTGTGTCTATAATTCATATATACATTACATATATGTATTATGTATATAAATATAGATGTGTTATGAATATACAATGCATATATATACTTATGTGTTTATGTATATGCGTGTGTGTGTATTTGTATACGTACATTCACACACGTGTGGGTGGAGAGTGAAGTCTCATGCTGTGTGTGTGTGTGTGTGTGTGTGTGTGTGTGTTTATATGTTCCTGACATAGACACAGGACTAAAGGGAAGAACTTTTCCTTTGAAGACTTCTCCAGAAGCAGCTGGCAAACTACAGAACTATATCATAGACAGGACAGTTCCATATTAAGGTCCTTTTGTTAAACTCTCTTGGGTTAAAATTCAAAGCAAACTGTTCCTATGCCAAATTAACTGCAGTAAAGCAGACCTGGACATGATGGGGGCAGATGTTAGGAATTCCGCATGTGACATAAGGTCCTGAGCCTCTGACAGAGACTAGTGGGTAAAGAGTGAAGTCTCCCGTTGGTGTCCCTTGATGCTGGAAAGGAGCGAGAGGCTTCTCTGGACAGGGCTGTATAAGCAGAAAGGAATACACCAGGGATGAATGAAGGGAGTGGTACCTAATGGGAAACAGGAAGTGAAGTGCGGAGAGGAATACACCATGAATGAAGGGAGTGGTACCTAATGGGAAACAGGAAGTGAAGTGCGGAGAGGAAAAAAGTAAAATGGAGCCAGTCTACGTTTATAGAGTGAAATAAACAACGGGAAGCACAGAAGGTGCCAGATGCAGAGGCAGAAACAAACAAAACTAGGGACCCCAATTAAGGAGACAAATGGGATAAAGGATAAAAATATAGAAGAAGTGGGAACTGAGCCAAAGGAAGAGACTGTGAACTCGGGTGAAGAAGGGAATTGCAGAGCCGGGAGTGACTGGCTAACATAAAGATGGACACAAAGAACGGATAGCAAGCGAGAGAGCAATAAGGACAAAGGGCACTCTGAGACAGGGGCCACAGAGACTGGACCATCCTGAGAAGTCAAAAAAAAAAAAAAAGGCACACAGACATTGGGGGGAAGGGGAAAAGAGAAGAACTAGAAGAATAAGAAATTCTATTTTTAATGCACAGGCACAATGATTGTGTTGGAAACCCTCTTTGCTGAGGAAGCTCATGTCCCCAGAATAGGGTGGAGGTAAGGGAGACAAGAAAATGGATAGCACATTGCCCTCCCTTTAGGGGAAGTGAGGAACACTAAACATTGCAAGAAGCATCTGTCTACTACACAACCACTCACCCACCGCTGAGCAAAATGAGGAAGGTATAGTGAAGTGCTGAGCTTGTGGTGGGAACGGTCAATGCTATGAGTCTGGAGGCCAGAGAAGACCAACTTGGCAGAAGACATTGGTAAAATTTTGATTAAAAAAGCCTTGAGCTGGGGCTCAAAGGAGAACTGATTCTCCACAGTAGTAGAGAGATGGCCATTCTGTTCTTTGTCCCTCTAACCCTCTTGGGGGATGTGACATTTGTGAGGGAGATCCTGAGCCCCTGACCACCATCACCTCTAATGCCTTACACCGCCCTTCTCAGGCCTGGTCCTGGCACGAGAAGAGGCCAGCCCAACCCCAAATGTGTTTTTTTCTTTCATGCCTCTGTGCTTGGGGCCATAATGCTTCCTCCCAGTTTATCCACCCTATTCTACCCCAGAACATCTTCATCCATAAATCCTGCACCCACCCTTCTAGGCCTAAGTCAAATGCCACCTATTGCTCCTCTCATTATGAAGTTAGTTAAAGGGGGGTTCCAGTTAAAGTTTCTGTGACTTGTCTGAGCATAGAAGGCACACGTAGTTGCTAGTTTCCAGTTCTCTGGAGCATACAGGGGATTGACCCATTCAAAGTTCATTTCCCCTTTCTTCTACTTGAAAAAATGATGTTCTCGGTTTCCGTTGTGACTACTATAATTCACTGTGAATTAAGCCATATTTATACCTGTAGGTCTCAGAAAGAGGGATTAAGGTGGAGGCCATCTTCTGGCCCTTGGGGCTGTTGTAGGGATAGAAGGGCCTGAAAACACAAGCCTCATCTATGGTGGCACTGCTTATCAATTTTCCAGTTTCCTGAACATTGACAGGCACATGGCGTGGTGACCGTGGCAACAGCAGCTCCTTAATCCCAGGCCTGTTTCTACTTCAGTGGCAGCCTGAGAGACTGTAGCTCCCCTCGGGAGGACCTACATTGCTTGGGGAATGGGGGACAGTCCTGAAGGCTCATTCTAGAGCCTGAGCTGTAATTGTTCTGCCATTTTTTTAAGCACCCAATTTCCTGTATTAAATTCCTTCCGCTTAACATATTCTGAGGGTTTTCTGTGTCCCCTGCTGAAACTTTACTAATCGAAATATGGATACAAACAACGATAGCAATTTGGACACTCAGTCGTAAGGCAACGGTACCACACCATCTGGTGCCACAGTTAATTATACATGAGCTACACGTGTTTTCTTGCCTCTTATGCTGTCAGTCCGTCCGTCCACCACAGCATATAACACAGGGCCAAATACAGAGTAGGATATCCACTAAAACGGATTACATGACTGCATTCAGTTCTCAGTGTAAGATCCCAGGGAACATGGAAATTACCTGGACTGTTAGTTTTTTGTTCTTCTCCTGACATGTCATACCATCTCCAACTTGCCAATGGGTTCCTTATTAACACATCTTATTATCAAGATGGGAGCAGGTGTCATTGATCTTGCAAGCCCTTTCCCAATGACCAGCCCAGCTACCTGAGAAGGGGATTTCTTTCTTTCTTTCTTTTAAAAGATTTTATTTATTTATTTGACAGAGAGAGAGACAGCCAGCTAGAGAGGGAACACAAGCAGGGGAGTGGGCGAGGAAGAAGCAGGCTCCCAGCAGAGCAGGGAGCCCGATATGGGGCTCGATCCCAGGACCCTGTGATCAGGCCCTGGGCGAAGGTAGACGCTTAACAACTGGGCCACCCAGGCGCCCTGAGAAGGGGAATTCATACACAAGTTCACTTGTGGAGAATTCGTTATGCTGATACGGAACAGGTACGCAAGAACCAGCTTGAATTTTGAACACAGTGCCAATGTACTGAAGTCATAGAATAATGCCAAAGGATTTTATTGTTGCTGGCTATTTCTGCAAGTCTCATCATAATTTCTGTAATTAACATATTTGTATTTGTAGCTAAAACATAAACCAGAACTAATAAGAGATCATAAGCTTGAGTTTTATAAGCTGTTTCTACCCACAGCCTTGGGAATTCTGAGATGTGTTAGCCAGCTTGTGATGCGGTTCTTATCCTCTTCAGGCTTCAAGTCGCAAATATTGAGTTCATTTGTGTGTGTGTGTGTGTTTTTTTACCTAATTTGCAAATTGTCTTGCTCTCAATCATTATCAATTAGCAAAGAAAGCAGCAAGATATTTTTGTTATTATTAATTTCCTTTATCCTATATACAAAATTCCCAGACCATCCTAAGTACTTGCCTTAGAAATAGGAAAACGAAATAATGAAAGCTGAGAAAGCTAAGAGCAATCAGTATACCGATTCATTGCTGAAGACCAGTGCCAGTCTAGAACAAAAATGAGAAACATCGTGGCGTATAAAAATGCCACTTCTCAGTCTTGTAAGTGGTTTCCAAAATGTATGACCAAGAAATGTCTTTTCGACTTGTCCATTCCTCTTCTTCCCACTCATTCCCACTCTGCACAAGTGCACATTGTCATTATACTCCAACAAACTTAAACAGCCACTTGGCAAAGATATATTTGGTTTTTCCCCAAATGCCCATATGTCCATGTCATGCAGATGCAAATGTTATGGGAAGAAGATATGTAATGCCTTAAATGCCAGGACATTCTAAGCATGTTGACTTTTGCATTTGATGGCATCATCACTTAACTGGGGACTCCTTGAGCTCAAGCCTGATTTCTTGACCTGTCTTTTAGTGAGAGTATAACTGAAATTCATAAATGTTACATCCTTTCATTCACCGAGAAGCTACCATAATTATAATTAAGGAACTGGAAAGTAGGAGGAGAAGGCAACCATTTCCAGTTGCCTTGCATTTGTCTCAGAAAGGGGCTGGGCCAATCAGAGAAGCCAGCTTTTTAACTAAAGGGGTCCCCATGCTACAGACAAATGAAATACACCTGTCACTCATTAATTCATTCTT
This sequence comes from Ursus americanus, assembly GCF_024610735.1. Taxonomy (NCBI): domain Eukaryota; kingdom Metazoa; phylum Chordata; class Mammalia; order Carnivora; family Ursidae; genus Ursus; species Ursus americanus. The sequence goes on from NC_142133.1 coordinate 26,505,251, forward strand.
TTACTTTCTATGTGCTAAACACACGGATTATTGAGACAAAGAAGTATGGTTTCAGCCTTCAAGGGCTCATCATCTCCGTAGGGAGACAGACACATCAACACACCTGCCCTGCCTGGTGACACTTCCTGACGCAGAGGCATCAGGAGGCCACTCTGGGAACAATCAGGCAGGGGCAACCAGAAGAGGATCCCTGGACATGTTCTCAGCAAATATGCGAACTTCTTTCAAAATGTGTTACGGTGGCAGTGGAGGACAAGTTGATGTCATTATATTCTTTTTAGAGAGAGAGAGAGAAAAAAAAAACCAACCCTGAGATTTAGAAAAAACTGGAAGTAAACTTTCCCACAGCCATCATACAGAGCTGAGATTAGAACCGTTTCTGAAGGCACAGTGACTCAGCCCAACAAAATAGATGTGCTGTTCCAGCATTGCTTGGCAAAAAGCCCTCCTTGCCATGAGTAGAAAAGATGCTACATTTTGTTTCATATTCAAAATATGTTATATAACCCAGTTGGAATTCACTGAAACTATGTTCTCACTTCATTCCAGACCCTTAAGGGACACCTGGAAGTGAATTGTGGGCAATGAACCATCAGTTTTTCTGTTTAGCCTTCCCTTTCCAAAGTCAGCTCTTCCTCTTGACTTCCCAATTTGTGGTAAAGTGACTACCATTTCCCTGTTATGCAAAAGCAAAGGGTCAGAATCAACTGTGAGGCCTTTCTTTTCCCCTCCCACTCCTATCTGTTCATGGCCTAAGGTTCATACGTTCTTTCTGAGAGTCACATGCCTGAAACACACTTACCTTCTTTTCTGTCTCCTGCCCCACCATTCATATAACATCCTGCCCCTTCCAGTGGTATCCCACTCCTTGTTTATCTCTAAGCTCTCCTGATTTACACTGCCTGATTTGTCTTTCTACATTTTTCCTGTCATCAATTGATTGTCCACCTCATGCCAAAACTTTAAGTCTCTCTTCTACCTGAAAGAAAAAAATCTTAGCCTGATCCCTAGCAGCTCTCCAGAGCTCATGTTCATTGATGCTCTTCTCGGTTCTGACCCAGTCGGCTCATTTCCTCACCGTTGCTCATATTCACCTGATGTGCTCACATTTTCATTTTTGAGCATGCTGCTGGCCTGCTTTACATAGACTGTTCCAGATCTCTCCTTTTGACAAGGCTCCATCTCAGCCTCTTGATATCTTTCTTGATTGCTCTAGTTAATCACTTCTTCCTTCCACTCAGAACCCTCAAAGGCTTTATAAGCTGTACCCCTAATATGGCCCTCACCTTAGCAGACCTGGTCAGGAAATACTCTTTTATACCTATGTGTCAAATCTTCCCAAATACTTATCGAGGACTTAATACATGCCAGTCATTGTGAAAAATGCCTTACTTTCACTATCCTAGTAAAATCTTGCAAAATTCTCATGAGTCAGTATCCCATTTTCAGACAGAAAACTGAGATCTGAAGAAGAGAAATCCAAGGACCTAGAGCCACATATGACTTTGCTAGTTACTAGCATCTGAGCTGGACTAGAGTTCAAGGTCTGTCAGATGGCAGCTCTATACAGTTTCCATTATGATACTATAATATAAATTCTTTGATAGGAAAGATTATGCATAGGACCTCTTTAGAACCCATGAGCAGTTAACATAGTGCAAATCCTTAATGGCATGTACTAATTAAGTTTTTCATTCTAAGGGTGCTCTGTAACGTCAGTCTTACGAGAGACAAAGCAACGGAGTTCAAGCCAACTACGGACTCTGAATGTCCCACTACAGGCAGAGGCTGCAGAAGTAAACACCTGTTTTCATTTCAGAAATGCACACCCAGGTGGCGCCTGGGTGGCTCAGTTGTTAAGCGTCTGCCTTCGGCTCAGGGCGTGATCCCAGAGTTCTGGGATCGAGCCCCACATTAGGCTCCTCTGCTGGGAGCCTGCTTCTTCCTCTCCCACTCCCCATGCTTGTGTTCCCTCTCTCGCTGGCTGTCTCTCTCTCTGTCAAATAAATAAATAAATAAAATCTTTAAAAAAAAAGAAATGCACACCCATTTTCCTTCCTAAGAGAAGTACAAGAAGGCAGATTTGTCCACGGTGGGAGAAGGAAGGTCTTAGAGACCACTCCTATCAGTGAGAAAGGAGAGGCCTCAAACTGTGTCTGCTAGCTCCTTCCTCCTCACCATTTGATTTGGGGTTAGGGTGCTGGCCCACGTCTTCCTCTTTATGCTTTGATGTAAGGAGGGTGAGGCCAAGACTATGAATTTACAGTGAACAGCTCCTTGGGAGTTGGTTCTCCACAAAAACCTTCTACTATTTTGCTCCAATAAAGTTAGGCCATCCCAGGTGGCCCCAGTGAGAGGTGACCTGTTAACCTAATCATTGTGCTGGACAGAAGGCCTGGCAAATCCTACTTGAGCCGATGTAGAAAAGTCTTCATTATACCAGATTAGAAATAGGAGTGTCAAGCATCTGAGGTTTCTCAAAACACTGAAAGAGAGTTATGACTTGCTTTATGTTCAAAAAGTTCATGTCTGCAGAACCAGTGATTAAGAAAATTTTTCATAAAACTCAAGAGGTTCTGTGAAGATTCTGGTGACTAAGAATGTCAGTCTCTGTGATGAAAAATAACTGGAGTCAGGTTAAAGAATAATGTTTGCATCTTTGCTGTGTGGGTTCAAGAACTGTATTCCACTAGAGTTAGCTAATATTATGCAAGCTTTGAAAAGAGAGATGTTTTGTGACTAGGATAACCTAGGGAGAATAAAAAGTCTGATTTGATGAAAAGCCTCTGGTAAAATTAGAACCTGTTTCTATGCTTATTCAAGGAAAAGAGAAAGTAATGAAAATTAAAAGAGTGGCAGAAGAATCTTGCAAAAATCCTGACAAGATGGCAATCTAGAATTCAATAGAGTTGATTTTGTCTTTCTCTATGGTTTCATCAGCTTTTTTCCTCTTCCTTTCCATTTCTTTTTCTTTCTGTCTTCTCAAATAGAGACACATTTCTTAGTAAATTCATTATATGCATAAAAGCAATATTTTCAGGGACGGCATGTAAGCTTTTAAAGAAGAGACTCCTGCATTGAACAATGGGGAGACTACGCTCACCAGCAGCCCATCAACAAGCACTTACTACCCGGTGCAAACTTCAATCAAGGGGAGGGGTGAGGCCCTACGGAGAGAAGTGGCTGATTTCAGACAAGCTTCAAGGATCTAGTCTGGCAGATGCATTTGTCTGGGTATCATGATTTGGAAACTATTTATCATATCAAGAGCCAGGAATAGAACTTGGACACTGACATCTTTAACATGGGGAGGGGGCGCAGGGGGCAGGGGTTGCTGAAGCCAGAGCACGAGATAAGACTGATGTAATCCACAGAGGAGAGTTAATATCAATGTCAGGAGACAATGAATTAATTAATTTGAACTAGCATTCATTAATTTATTAAGCCTAATAGGTGCCATACTCTGAGCTCTGCAGTCTCCTGTGTGTAAATACAGGCCAGGCCAGAGTCGGGAGATCAAGCCAGACTCTAAAGTCAAAGCTGAAAGTACATGAGAAACACTCAAGAGAGAAAAGTGAGTTGCAGAAGTCTTAATCTCAGGGCCCTCAAGAAAACACCCTTTGGTTGCTGCCCTATAACACAGTCTGCTGATTTCAGAGGGTCAGTGTCTTATCCCTGGGCAGGTTTGAACAAGCCAGGGGTGCAGTCTGACTCTATACACCAAGAGAATCCCGGGTCACTGAGGATCTTTCCTCTTGTTCCAGTCTAGCACACAGGGAAGAAACAGTATCACGGAAAGGTGTGGACTGTTGGGACTTCTCAGAGTGGCGTTGTAATTAGTGACAATTACAGACAGGAAGCATCTAGTACAGTGCCTGGCGAACACTGAAGTCTAGACCAAATGCTAACATGCTAACGTTTATCCTGCACATAAACCACAGCCCCACTGAACTTCCGTATCCGCAATTATAAAATGGGCATCATTACACCTTCTGTGTCTGGTCTTGGTCTATTTGTTCTCAGATCCATTTTCTGGCTCTGCTCTGCTCTACATGGCAAGAGGCTGACCCTGCAACTCCATTCATCTGTTTCTTGGCCAGTGGGAGGCACTAATGCAAGAATGGAGGGCAGGAAAAAGAGAGATACCAGGGTGATTTCCCCACAGTCTTGCTGCCCTGGTTGGCATTCCAGAAGTAGCTGTGTCTCCTCTGTGGTTCTGGTTCCCTCTGAGCTCTGGGAATTCTATCTTCTTCCTTTTCACATCAATAGGAAGGTGCCTCACCATCCCCTTCATCTCAGCTCTTGCATTACCTGTGTTATCAATTCACTACCTTATATTCTCTGTTACCAATTCTCCATCTTAAATCCTTTCTGTTATAAATATATAGAAGGTTTCTTTTTCCTGCTTGGGTTCTGCCCAGTGTACCTTTTTCACAGTGTTCCTATAAGGACTAGTGGTAATTACAGACATGAAGCATCTGGTACAGTGCCTGGTGAATAGTAAAGTGTTCAGGTATTTGCCAAACAGATATGGTTGTCAAAGTCAGACCTGCTTTATGTTGGTCCCCTGAGACCCTATTTTAGGCTCCATCTCCAGTTGTCCTTCATTGTGCACTTACTCTGCATGGCATTTTTTTTTTTTTTTTTGGTAACAACATGGACATGCCTTTGCATGTGAGGTTAGATAATATTTTAAAATTAAAGTTTTATTCCTTTCATGGCCCAAAGTGTGCTAGGAATATCAGGCCCCTATTAAATGCTTGTTGCTGGAAAGAAAGCCCTGAAATTCACTTCTTTCTCTGCTCTTATGGTAGTCTGTGAGATTACCCTGTTTCTGAGGTGGTCTGAGGCTGGGCATACCCTCCCTGAGACCATCTGATGTGTTCTCACATAGCCTGAGGGCCCTGTGCATGAGCCCATGGCAGCCGTGACAGATCCTGGAAATCTAACACAGGCCAAGTTTCTTTGAGCACAGTGTAAGCATCTGTGTGTTCACCTAGAGAAATAAGAGCAGTGCATTGTTGTCATTACTTACAGGTGTCTTGTCCTCCTATGGGATACCTCGTAACCCTTTGCCTAGAAGTATAATTAGTATCTTTACTGGCCATTTCATTGTTAAAACCCAGATGTGTTGAATAAGCCTCCCAAACATCATTTGTCCCCAGTATAAACACACTTTTCTTGAAAATTGGGATGCAGATTAAGAGAGATCCTTCTGTACCATCTTTGGCAGCATATTTCACCTCTTTGAGTCACAGTGTCCTTATCTGTAAATTTGTATCTTCCTAATAAGATTATTTTCAGAATCACAAATACATATAAGTATTTCTTGAAATCAAAGTTTCCAAGGATCCCAACGCCATTCAATGTGGGGAACAATAGTCTTTTCAACAAGTGGTGCTGGGAAAACTGGATATCCATATGGAAATTGACTCTCACCTAATACCATATACAAAAATTAACTCAAACTGGATCAAAGACCAAAATGTAAGACCAAAGACTATAAAATTCTTAGAGGAAAATACAGGACAAAACCTTCACAATATTGGATTTGGTAATGATTTCTTGAATATGACACCAAAGGCATAGGCAACAACAACAAAAAAATAGATTGCATGAAAATTTAAACATTTTTGCATCAAAACACACTGCCAACAAAGTGAAAAGGAAACCCACAGAATGTGAGAAAATATTTGCAAATCATACATCTGATAAAGACTAATATCCAGAATTTATAGGGAATCCCTAAAACTCAACAGGAAGACAAAGAACCCAATTCAAAAATGAGAAAAGGACTTGAATAGATGTTTCTCCAAAGAAGATATACAAATAGCCAGTAGGCACATGAAGAGTTGCTCAATATCACTAATCATTAGGGCAGTGCAAATCAAAACCACAGTGAGATACCACTTCACTCACACGAGGAGGGCTACTATCAGAAATATAGAAAATGACAAGGGTTGACAAGGACATGGAGAGACTGGAACCCTTCTGCACTGGAGGTGGAAATGTAAAATGATATAGATGCTGTAGGGAAAAGTATGGCAGTTCCTTACAAAATTAAAAGTAGAATTACCACATGATCCAGTAGTACACCCCAAGAATTGAAAGCTGGGTCTTGCAGAGGTATGTGTACACCTATGTACGTAATAGCATTAATTGCAGTCACTAAAATGTGGAAGCAACCCAGCATCCATCAATGAGTAAGTGGATAAGCAAAATGTATACACATACAATGGAATATCATCCAACCTTAAAATGGAAGGAAATTCTGACACATGCTACAACCTGGATGAACCCTGAAGACGTGCTAAGAGAAATAAGCTGGTCACAAAAAGACAAATCTGTATGTTTCCACTTTCATATGAGACACTTAAAGTAGTCAAAATCATAGAGACAGAAAATAGAATGGTGGTTTCCAGGAGGTGGAAATGGGGAATTATTGTTTAAGGTATAGAGAGTTTCAGTTTTACAAGATGAAAAATATTAGGGCAATGGACGGTGGTGATGGTTGCACAACATTATAAATGTATTTAATACCACTGAGCTAACTGTGCACTTAAAAATTGTTAAGATGGCAAATTTTGTGTAACCACAGTAAAAAATTTTGGAAAAACCTCCAAAAAATGGAGGGCTCCATGAAGTAAAAAAAAAACCCACCTCACTCAGGATGATCTGAAGACTCATGGACTGACTGGATACATGAGGTTGAGTCTTAGAACTCGGTGGAAGAGCCAGAGCTCCTTGGTTTCCTGTGGCTCCTTGAGTAACACTTGTCCTGCTTCTTATGTTGAAAACTGGAGACTTGCACACTTCAGGCTCTGTGGAAAGAATGTGATTAGAATAAAACATAGGAGAAGGAAGGGAATAATGAAGGGGGGATAAACAGAAGGGGAAATGAACCACGAGAGACTATGGACTCTGGGAAACAAACTGAGGGTTTTAGAGGGAGATGGGCTAGCTGGGTGATGGGTATTAAGGAGGGCACGTATTGCATGGAGCACTGGGTGTTATATGCAAACAATGAATCATGGAACACTACATCAAAAACTAAGGATGTACTGTAGCAGTTCAATAAAGTCTCAAAGGATTTAAAATAAATAAATAAAATAAAATATGAGGTTTTGGATAATAAAAAAAAAAAGAATAAAGCATAGGAAGGTTGTAATTCAGTTGAGGGGAGAAAAGTATTCTTTCTCTCATGGTTCATTTCAGCTCTTCTATCTTACTCAGCTGCCTTAGAGAAAGGCTCATGTCTTGCAAAATTTGGCCAAATTTTTTATTTATTTTTACAGGAAGAAGCCTACAGGTCACTGGTAGTAACTATTCCTCTTGATAAAGTTTCTCCAAGAGTGGAGGAAAATCTAGATTTGGCAGTGAAAACAAAGCGCGAGCTAAGTTGGGAGCCCCAAAGCCAGCCTGTATAAAAGCTCAGTCCTTAGGACTAAAAGTTCTCAGCCTGTCTTTTGGACTGACTCACCAGAAGGCTCTTGTCATTGAGTGGGGCATCTTCCCTTTTCCAGAAATAAACTCTTAAAGATCTTCCAATTTCTTTCATTTTCCTTTTTTCCTTCTTAAAACCCTGATCTCCAAAGCTTCATTGAGGCTCTGGAGAAATGAAGGTCTGTCGTTTAGGAACCCAGCATCTTGTGGTTCTCTTCTTCGATGCTTCCCTACTGTAAATAGGAAGCAAGAAACTCAGTTGTATGACAGTCAGCACCGAGAGTGTTGCTGGGCATGCTTCTCATCCTTGAGAAGAAAGGACTTCACAGTATCATGGGTCAGACACCACAGAACCCAAAGGCAGAGGAGCCGGGGATACAACTACGGAGGCTTTTCATTGCGGGGTCCTCTGACTTGGAGAGCTCACGCATGGATTCCTGAAGATGTGGAGCATTCATACACTCATCAAGCTGGTTTTGTTGGGAGGGGAGCCGCCAAGAGCGAGGGCGGGAGAAACAGGCTTTTTCCATTGCCCAGCTCCTCATCATTTCCTTAGTGGATGACCCACTGCTAAGTTTCAATGGCTTTCTTTTCTCCTCACACCTCTTCTCCCTTTTCAACCCCCACCCCACGGCTCTCTTCGCAGGTTGCTTCCATCTGTAACGTCAGCAATAATCACTGTGGTATTGTTGCTCGGGCAGTTCTGAAGTCAGAGTGGGCTGTAATTGAAGAGTTCATTACCGAGATCAGTTGGTTCCCTGATTACAGTGGCAAGGTGAAATATTTATCCTCACCAAAAATCTCCCGCACAACCGTCTTCCGAGTCACCCACTTTCCACTCTTTTTTCATTCGAACCCCGATGAGCTTGTCAGCAAAATTAAAGGTATGTCATTCACATCGTGCCTGCATTGCAAAGGACTATAAACCTGCCAACCTCTTTGATGAAATAAAAGGGTTTTATTTATGATTCATGTAGGAATATGAGGTTATTTTTATTCCGTCAGTACACTAATAATCAGACGAGGGCTCGGGAAATGAGGAGCCCAACTGACAGGGAAGGTTCTGATAAAGGGGAGCCCTCTAGGGTGTTTGCCCCGCTTTGTAATCTCCTTTCTAGTGTGAGGTTACGAGCGTGGCAGAGTGTGAGCCAGCTATAAGGCTTGGCTGCAGGAACAAAGACAGTTGCAATCCGGCAGGACTTGGGATGCCATTCGATGAAGGGGAGGAAAAAAAAGCAGTCCCTTCCACGAGGAAAAGTTTTTGCTCCGGCCTCAGGTTAGCAATTTGGAGCCTCCCCAGTTTCCTGTGATGTCTCCGGTTCAAAAGACAGCCGATCTTCCAGTCTGCACTCCTACTGGGCATTCTAGCCAAAGTTAAAAAAAAATAATAATATAAAAAGATAAGTAAAAGAAAGAGAAAGGAGGAAAAGCCAATTGGCCGGGTTCCTTCCACAATCATTAACCATTTGTTCCTGCCACCCAACGTCCTTGGTTAAGGTGACCTGACTTCAAGGCAAACAAATGTGGCTGAGTAGGTTTCAAAGGACACCCTTGCCTTAGTATTTCCAAAACGCTCATAATTTGCGGCCCCTTTCATCTTCGTCCCTGCTCTAGGAAGTGCTTGGAAGCTATTTTAATTCAAGTTGGGGGTAAATTCTCATTCCTACCTATTCCTCCCATTGAGATGACCTTAAGCAATTCTGAATAAAAAGTTATCTCTGCATGAACTGGGCAGCATTAGGACCTGCGATTTGCTCGACAGTGACATCTTGGCAGAGAAACACAAAGACATACAATCTACTGAGGATGAAGTGCAAGAAAGTTCACTAGAGGAAGGAAAATAATACCAATCCTTTATTCAATAAGCAGCGAGTAAAATGAGGTGCTTTTTGTGGTGAGGTTAAGTAAGTGAGAAGTAAACTTAAAACAGCACTATCAGTTCAGAGGAGGCAGGAGTAGTGACGGGAGGAGGGGTCCCGCTGACAGTGTGGTTTTTAGGACAAAGTACCAATTAATGTTATCTGCGGGTATTTATATATCTGTGTCTGTGTGTCCTTCCAGAGAAGTTGCACTTGGGGGGGGGGCTGGAAAAGCAGGGGTTCCTTCAGAACTGAGAGCTCGGTTCTCCCGTGTTTATCTTCCTCTCTCCACACTCAGGGGCACCTCGTCTAAGGCTGTTGTTGCTCCAGTGACTGGAACACACTTTGGCACCAGAACGTTCTTCCAGGATGGCCGATGGTACAGAAGTGGCATCTGCGGAAGGAAATCCCCTGGCTGCACATCCAAGTAACCGAGGCCGGAGCCACACGTCCTGTGAGAAGGGGTGAAAGATGCTTCAACAGGATTGGTCTGCGCGGGCCCCGGGGCCTGACAGCTTCCGTCTCACTGGTCACCCTGTCCTATTAGAAAAATCAGAGAAAAACGTCTTGCTTTGGAACTCTCTGGTCAAATCATTAATCTCTTCAGAAAGTCAGGTATTGTTGTTTTCAGTGCTCAGTGCATCGTCTGATAAGGTAACCCCGTAGCTGGAGAGAAGCGGCATGTTTGAAAACGGCCTTTGCTGGAAGCCTGGTGATCCTGTATTCTTATCCGAGTTCCATAACCGAAGTTCTGTGTGGCGTTAGCAAGTGGCCTAACACCTGAGGGCCTCAGTTTTGTCATCTCTAGAACAAGATTCTCTTAGCCTCTTGCCTGACTGGTTAAGCGGCAAATGAGATATTGGGTGTGAGTGCTTGGAAAAGGACAGAACTTGAGGCTGTTTTAAGTGTGAAATTTTACATTCAAAAATGGGCTTCGTGGCAATGCATGCCAACCCGTCTCTGAGCTGGGTTCTAGAAAGGGTTTCTCATCTACAACAGGGGCTGCCTTTTCCCCTGCCGACTTTGGGTGGGGAAGGGCTTTGGGGGGGGGGGGGACTAGACACACACAATCGTGTTACCCTCAAAGCCCCTCACAAATTTCTATTAGAGAAAGCACTGGCCTCGTGGTCATGGTCAGAACAAAGTAAGAGAAGTCCTAAGCCCCAAAACATCGTGGAATGATCTGGTTCACGGGATCCAGAGATTCCAAGGCCCGATTTATTTTCATGGAAATTGCAGAAAAAATGAGCTCTTCATCCTGTTGGCACCAGAGACTGACAAAGCAATGACTGTGGAAACATTTGAGAAATGATAACATCTCTCCTGTTCCAAATATGGATCTTTTAATGCAGCCTCTTTCACCACGTCAGAGAAAAGCCCGAGAGGTGTGAGGGAATGGCCCTGCACCTTTTATTTCCCAGAGCGGGGAAGCGCACCTGTGCCGCGGGCCCCAGGGCCAGGAGGTACGGCCGGTAAGTACTCCACCAGCCCTCGATTTCATTCTCATGGAGCGGGGAGGTTCATTATCCTCCCTTTATCAGCCTGAGGTTTACAGCTGAATCCATAAGAGAGCTCCGTGTGAAACATGAGCCGAGAGAGAGGCACTGCGTCTCACCATTAATAAGCCCTCTTCTGGGATCCGGCATTAGCGAGATTCAGCGGATCATGGAGCACAGGGGTATCATTTTTACATGATTACTCTAAATTCTTAAACCAGAGGCTTAAGAGAGAGGCTTCTCACAAAAGCAGCCGTGGGAATTGTTGAATGATTGGTACCACGCTTGCAGTGGGTTAAACCCCTGCAGGTAGCTCCACGTGCGGGGATACAACCAGGTATTTAGCCACCTGCTTTCCAAAGGAAGGGGCCAGGGGGCGCAAGGAGAGGAAGGGCTGTCATGGGGCAAAGGGCCAGATTTACCGTGAGCCCGAGCGCGGTGGGGGTGGGGCAGGGCCTCAGCAGCAGCCCCCCGTGGCCCCGCCCTACCCTCCTCCTGGTCCTGCCAGGAGTCTCCCGGCATCTCACCAGTTTGGTGATCGGGGTTATCTGCTTTTGGAACACTGACACCACTTCTAGTCTTTGAAGAGGCTGACACTGGTCTCCGTAAATACTCACCTTCTTGCTTCTCTGCACAGAGAGCCCTGGTGAGAATCACTGGTTCGGAGGGCCCGGACCTGCGCTCTCAGCCCAGCGGGGGCCTCCGTTTTCTACAATAGCGCCGACTTTCAGAAAAGATAATGCTGATACTATTGTCTCTCTTCTTCTGGTCCAAAATTCCAGGGACTCCTGTGGTCTACCTAGGAGGTCTCTCGGAAGGGAATGTGCCTCACCGGGCCTGGGGGACACTCCACGGGGCTTCACTGTCCAGGCGCCAAAGTTTGATTCACCAGCTCAGACCAAGGGAATACCTGCCTCCGCTCAGAACAGCCCAACACGCCAACAAGGGAGTTTTCTCAGGGGAAATGTGATGCAACTTTCGGCTTTACTGCTGAATAGGGGAAGTCCCAGGGGACGAGCCAAGGGCTCCGCATACCTTCAGAACTTGAACTCCTAAGATGCGCCACTTACCTGATTGCCTGAAGGCACACAGGTGTGTTATGTGAAGCCCCACCTTGCCCTTCACTGAACTGGGTTTTGTGTTATTCTCTCATTATTGCAAAGGTTGGTATCACCTCCCCACATGGAGAGACAATGCCATAGAAGGGCAGAAACTGTGCTGCATGCTTCTTTTGAACACCCAGAGACTTCCAGCACAGCCCTGGGCATATCTGACATGCTAACAACAGACTGGCTGACTTCAGTAGAAATGCAATTTGCATTTTTGGGCTCCATCTTCTGAAGCCTCTGACACTTATTTGAAACTATTTTCAAAATGTTTACATTTGCATGAGATCTAGAAATCCATAACATTATGGACTGAATTTTGTCCCCCTAAAATTCATAGGCGGAAGCCTTAACCTTAATGCGACTGTATTTGAAGACAGGGGCTTTAAGGGGGGTAAATGAGGTTATACGAGGCCATAAGGGTAAGGCTCCCATCCAACAGGACTGGTGTTCTCACAAGAAGAGGAAGAGACATCAGCGATTTCTCTTCACGCACGTGCACAAAGGAACTAGATGGAGGACACAGCAAGAAGGTGACTGTCCGCCAGCCAGAAAGACAGGTCTTACCCAAAGCCAGCAGTGCTGGGAGCGCCATCATGGGCTTCTGGCCTCTGGAGCTGTGAGAAGATAAATCTCTGTTAAGCCATCCAGTCTGTGCTATGCTGTTCTAGCGGTCCAAGCAGGCTAATACACACGCTTACCCATTTTACAGATGACTCAGAGAGATGCGCAGCCCCACACTGGCAAGGCCAGGGTCCAAATAAACTTCTGCTCTCACACTGTGCTCATTTCACTCGCTCATGTTGCAGCTGGGAGTGTGGAAAAGCTGGGAGCGTGGGGAAGGGAACTGGAGCGCACGAGTGAAATCAAACCATGCTGAGTTGCTGACGTTATCTTCTCCTTTACTTGTGGGTTTACCGGAGATCCGCCAGCTTTTGGAAACCTCACAGCCTGCAGATGGAGGGAAGGAACGGGAAGGGAAGGTCGGTGGCTTCCTCTGGAAGTCCGAGCCCTTAGCAAGTCTCAAAATCAACTGAAGAGGAAGTTCGACCATGGAGCCAGTACAGAGAGGCAGCCCCAGAAGACAGATTTTGTTTCTTGCAGACCATGCGTGTGAATATAACCTAGACAGCTGTTCAGAATGGTTCTCTCACAAAAAATAGGAGGACTGATAGCTGTTAGGACAATAGACTGACAATACAGAAAATAAAGTTAATCTTCCATATCAAAATTTTCAGATGGATCAAAGCTCTAAATGTAAAAATAAACCATAAAAATACTGAAAGAACATGTAAGTGAATATTTATATAATTTTGAGGGAGAGGTTTTTCCATATGAAATTAAAGACAGAAATTCTAACAATTCCTAAAAAAAATCCATACATTTAACCTCATAAAAATCACTAGTATCTGAATAACAAAAAAGCAGACCAGTTAAAAACACGAATAAGATGTTCTGAGAAATACATGAGAACATATTTGCAAATAGGTAGCCAAGAAAGTTAATATACTTAAATATGTGAACAGTTCTTCCTGGTTAGTAAGAAAAAGACAAGTATTGCAAGAATACAGTGGGCGAAGAATGTGAATAAACAGTTCATAAAGTTAACTGGCAGATACAGAGTTAAAAAAGTTTCATACTATGAGTCAAATAATTGCACATTAAAACAATGAAAATAATTTTTTATATCAGAGCATATGGGTAATAGTTCTTTTTTTTTTCTTTCAATATTATAATCTCCAGATTGGCAAGGGTGTGTTTCCTCCCTTTTATAAACTGCTGCTGGGAGGGTAAATCAAGAAACATTTCTTGGGGGACATTTAGCAATATCTGCAATACTTTGCAAATAAATTTATCAGAAGCCTTAAGATGTATTACCTTTGACTTGACAATTCTGCCATGAGAAGTTTGTCCTAAGGAAAAGATTGAACAAGCAGGCATCTGCATAGAACTGTTGATTGCAGATTTGTTTATAAGGACAGAACTACTGGGGAAAATCTAAATATTCAACACTAGGGCACTGGCTAAACAACCATACATCTGTTTAATGGAACAGCCATTAAAATGATGTTGAAGGTATTATGGGTTTGTCAGCATGCAAAGACATTCCTGATAGATTCATAAGTGAATACAACAACATATGAAGTGTGTGTGTGTGTGTGTACAAAAATTCTGGAAGAATGCGCATCAAAAGATAACATGGGTTTTTTGTCTGGGTATGAGTTTAGATTATGCTATTCAATTTTAATTTTCTAATTTTCTAACAGCAGTCCTGCTTTTCTTGTAAAACAGCTACAATAAAGAAGATGGGATAAAAGGACAGAGGATGTAATTGGAGAAACAATTTTTGGAAATGGAAAGCAATGAGAGCTCTTTTACTCTCGTGGCTGCTCTTAGTGTTTCTGGAAGTGTGGTCTGGGTCTCAGAACCACCGGGAGGCCTTGTTAGAAGTGCAGATTCCAGAGCCCTCCTTGGACCCGTTCAATCTGGATCTCTGGGACAGGGCCCCGGAAATCTATGAATGCAACCAATCCCCAGGTGGTTTTTATGTAGTATCAGGGCTGAGAAGCATGGCTGTAGAAATCACCGGGATTCTTTAAATCTGAGAGTTACTGAATGACGGTCAGTCATAGTGAATGACTAAATGTCACGTTCCAAGTAGCTTCGAGTAGCTTCCTTATCAGTGTGGTGACTGCTGGGTGTTCATTGAGACAGCTGAGGGAGGCAGCTCAGGGCATCCTGGGTGCAAGGGGAAAGCCCTTGTTCTAGCTGGCACTCTTCCTTTCTCTTCTCAGAGCTTCCCCTTCCATGATTTGTAGGCCAAAATCACCCTGGCCTCTAAGTCTTTTTGCATACAGTGAATGTTTCAGGGCACTTTCAACCAGCAACAAAGTAGACATTATTCTGTGGGAATGAGCTCCAAGAGCTGGAGAGAAAGAGCCCACTTAGGAACCTGCCAAGGAGGCGATGCTGGAGTAGAGTGAAAAGAGAGGCGTCCAAAGAACTGAAGCTTTCCCAAGGCTGAGGTATGGCTCGAGTGGATTGAGGGAAAGAGGAGAAAGGGTTCTTTTTAAAATCAGCCAGTTTTCCAGGGCTGTGAGATGCCAAAACTAAGTTTTCCGTAAGTTTAAGCACAGGCGCTGCATCCGTCAGCCCTTCAGACTCTGATGATAATATGATACCCAAAGAGTGTGGTTGCTCCCAAACGCTACACGAGTGTGTCAGCCCACGTCTGGCGTTTAATTGCTTTCCTGCATTACCAGCAGGTGGTGCAAGTTTCCAAGTTCATGAACTTCCCCTTCACATGGCTTCTCCTCTGGGGAGTCTCTGTCAATAGCTTACTCCTCCTTGCTGTGAGTTCCTCTCATAATCCTTACATGGCTCCTCTGTACTCGAATAATCACAAGGGAACAAGAAGCATCTTTAAAACGCATTTTGTACCTTTTAAAATGTGTTAAATATAAATGTAGAATCAAAGAAACATGCATTAATTATAGAACTGTGTTAAGGAAAAGGGAAAAAAAATCCCATTACTAGCAAACCCAGAAGAAACATAGCTTCCTCCTGTTGGCAAAGAGGAATGGAGAAATTTAGAGGAAACCTTTAGGATTTAATGCCCTTTACCTCCCACTGAGGAGACTGTGAATATGGATTTGGGAAGGGAGCTTGGTGTGGAGGAGGGGATTAAATTAGTCTAACTAGAAAAATCTGAAGGAATGAAAGCAGATAAAATTGGCGCTGTCTGAATTGTACTGGTAGCTTCACGGTTCTATAAAAAGTGAGGAAGAATCTCTGATTGGGATTCCCAGAAGTGATGTTTTGGAATATTTCAGGCCAAGGAGGAGTTGGGAAAGACTGTTTTAAGAAGGCACCAGGCAGTTAGAGGAAAGTTCAGCCAGGGTCCCGTGCTAAGGAAGAACTGGAAGCAAAGGGGACTAAAGCTGGAGGTTGCCGGTAGTGGGGTGGAAAACCACATTCTGTAATTGAGAGTGCAACTTTGACAAGGTCTCAAGTCATGGGTGCTGTGGGGTTTCTGGTCTCAGGCAACCACAGTAGAGCGCAGAGTTAGGGAGTGGGAATGAATTTGGGACTTTGTTCACACATCACATGCAAGAACTCAGATGTGGAGACAATTTGCATCATCTCACTATTGCAGTTCATGGATTTAAATGAGGAATCAGATAAAGAATGGATTAAGGCATTGGTGAGTATTTGCCTATCTCTGATGAAAGCTGGAAAATGACACTACAATCTTAGACAAACAGAACTCCGAAGGAAAATGGAAGAATTTGGCTCCTGAGATAGAATGTAGTTTAGGAAGAATGAATCTGCTTTTTCTAAAAACCTTCCCCCTTTCAGGGACCCTTCACAGACCCTTTTCAGGGCTACCTTATTGTTTCTGAAATCGCTAACTATTCTAGAAAACGAACCTATGAAGACCACTAATAAGACGTTGTTGGGTGGCTTCGGGTGGGCTGTTCAAACTGTATGTGCCATTATGTTTGAGGCCACAAATGTGGAGTTTCCCCACCCATAGTGAAAACCTGGGTATTACTCTGCAAGCAATGGTTAAAAGGAATATGCTACATACCAATATGGAAAGGGGGGAAAGAGGGGCTGCGGACATGAAATCAACTCTATTACACTCAATTACACTTGCTGAAACCATACTATATACATAAACTTGTTCTCGAATGCAACAGAAACATGGTTTGCTGCTTGAAATTAGGGCTTGTTGTGACAATTCAGGATATGCTGATTGTCACTAAAAATGACTGTGGGCACATAATGAAGTAAAATGTGCTAGTTGATAGGTAGGTGCAGGTGACGTATGACAGCTAATGAGACCATAGAATGTGTAATTGGAAAATGCATTACCTTGGTTACTGTGAATTATATCACCATTCATAATAAAGGGGCCAAGATTGTACATCAATAGTTTAGTCCTCCAACAAGTGTTAATTCCTGCATATGCATAGTGAGGGAAGTAGGAGCCCAGCAAAGTCTTGACCAATGCATGCTAGGAGAAGTATTAAGCAAAAGCAGAGATAAAAGGCCACTTTCCTATGCAAAATGACTCAACTGTCCTAAACCATTTCCTTTTAGAAGTGTCTCTCTAGGTTCATCTGACATTTTTACTTTTTTTTTTTTTCTTGGAGGGTGAGGCATTTCTCCTCCTCAAAAGGCTGAATATTACTTGAGAATATTTCTCCTCCACAGCACCTATCAGCATCTAAAAAATTATGTTTTACTTATTTTATTTCCTGGCTCTTTTCACTAGAATATAAATCATTTCACTGCTGTATCTCTAGCACTGAAAACAATGTCGGATGCATAGTAGGTGCTTTTGCTAAATAGGTTTTACTTCTCCCCACTACCTCTTTGAATCTTCAGACCCCCCCTTCTTCCTAATGATAAGCTTAGGAATTTGTTCCATAAAAATAAGAATTCTCTCTCAAAGTTCATGTTCTGACTCCTCCTTTTTCCATTTTTTCCTGCCAGACACCCCAAATAAGTAGTCTGCCCTTGACCGGCCTCCTTAGTCTCCCCATCTAAAGCTAGGTTTTATCCACTGCACTCTACTCAAAGAGCTTTCTCAAATCTGACTTCCAAGTTCAAGAGGCCTTTTTACGGCCAATACCCTCCCCAACCTCTACCACGTGTAGCTGATTGATCACATGCCCTGTTGATTACTCTCCTCCTCTGGAAGTTTCCTTTTTATGTTATCTTCTATGGCTATGCATTATCTTCTTTCTTTTCCTACATCTTCAAAGGATCAATAACTGTCTCTCCTTCCCTCTACCATAAACCAAAATTTTTAATGATGGTTTCTATGTATGTGTGTGCGTGTGGGGGAGTGGGTTGCTCCTTTTTATGTCTCCCATTTTTCCAAGTTCTGCCTCCTCCAGAGTTGGGCACAATAAAGAGGAATTTTAAAAAATTCTCCAGCATATTTGTTTTCTATTTGGAGGGAAATGGCTGATAGCTGATGGTTCATATAGGGGCATACTGGTCATTGATCGTAGCACTGGTAGGATTTGTACTTTTGGATCAAGAGTATGAGATACCAGATACCTCACTTATTTTATCTCCTGCCAACTCAAAAACAGGAGTCCACCCTCTCAACATTGTTCAAATGATGTGCCCAACTCTCAGAGTTATTAGGTGGTGGAACAAGAATTTGCCTGAGTATACAGTATTATACTGCTACTAAACACTCCCACCGATACACTCTCCTACTTCTGATATCCTGTTCAACAGCATGCCTTCTGATTATGGTGGTTCCTTTATAGATTGGCTTATAAGAAGAGGATGGGTCATTCTAGTCAGTGGAAATATACTCTGTGTGTGTCTGAGTGTGTGTGTGTGTGTGTGTGTGAGAGAGAGAGAGAGCGAGAGAGAGAGAGAGAGAGAGAGGTAGCTATAGTTCACATTGAAAACTGGTAATTCTGGTTTTTTCATCAGATTCTGTAAGCTGAGATAATGCAACTCCGTCCCTGAGAGATGGATCCATTATTGAAGTGTGATGACATGAACATTTAAAACCAGAAAGGCTGAACGCTGGATTTTAGGACTGTCACAAAGTCACAGTTCTTCACAGTAAGAAGAACCTGGTGATGCCAATTTACAAAGCAAAACAAACAATTAAACATTATCGTCTCAAGATTTTCACAACTAAGATCAATGATTGGGTAGATATGATAATTGAAGTGAAATTCCCTTTCATTCAAGTAAAATGGATTTTGTATAACATATGCGTCTGGGAAGATCAAAGTCTATTTTTTTAAGTTTTTCGATTAACTTATTGTTTAAAGGAACCCTTCAATGGAGTGTTTTCTGTTATGTACACATTTTTTTTTATATATTTGTAAGTTATGTTATTTAATTATCAGTATTTATTTGTGATAAAGAAAATACACTCATTGAACCCCTGCTAGGTGGCAGTCACCTCTAAAGCCTTTCACTAAGACAGTTACTGAATTTCAGGTGCCATGTTAGAGACTGAATTTCTTGATACTTGTTATATACATGTAACCAAAACATAATCCTCAGACTGTTAAGAATTCCTTGATGAGTACCTATGTATTATTATAATTTATTAAAACCAGGTTGGCACTTCTAGTGCTGGGCAAAATGGATTAAGCCCACGATACCTATCACTCCGACTGATTACAACTCAAGATCCTAGACATCATTTTAAAAGCAACTAGTGGTGGACTCTGAAAAGTTTGCAATAGCAGATAAATTGGAGAGGGAGCAAAGCTTGAAGAATGACCATTACCAGGGTGATTTTCTAAATTTTTTCCCACCTTTGACCTAAGTGTGAGATAGTGAGATCTCTGAGGGGAAAAGGCTCCCTGGACACTAACATGCGTAGGAAAAATCGCAGAGAAGACAGAGCTGGAGAAGATAAACCCATTCTCTGTAAATGAACTCACACAAGCCTTGGGCTTACCCCATCAGCTGTGCTTGTGTGTTAATAGATACAAACCGGCACAGCAAAGGTCTTGAGAACTGAACTACAATATAAACCAACACCAAGTCTCAGACTAACTGCTACACACACAGAACATATCTAAAGCAACATAGCAAAAGCTGTGACATCTTAAGTGACATTTGAACCAGCATCCACAGAAGACAAGAAGGCTTTATCATCTGAACCTACGAAAATGAAAAAAAGAGTCAACATTCATGACTGATTTTAATGACACCTGGAGTCTCAGAACATAATACACAAAACGTCCAGGACAAAACCCCAAATTACTGGAAAAACAAAGAACCAGAAAAATAAGATGAATTCACAGGGGGATGGAAGAAATACGAGTAAAAGAAGGAGCAACAGTCAAATCCACAATTATAGTTGGAGACTTCATACTCCTCTTCCAATTTTCAAGAAAACAAGTAGAAATGGAAAATTAGCAGAGATACAGAAGACCTGAACAAGACATTAACTGATTTGCTATAATTGATATTTATTGAACATTACACCAAAAAACAGCTGAATATACATTCTTGTCAAATGCACATTAAAAAAAAAAGACACCTAGACCAACGTATTGTAGGCTGTATAACAAACCATAACAAATTTAAAAGAAAGAAGAACTGTACAAAGTATATTCTTTGATCATAAGGAAATAAAAAAATTCGGAAAGGTGCTAAAATACAAAATATTTTGAGCTCAGTGTCAATGTGGGGATGAAGGTAATTTTTTAAGGATGAAGCTAAAACAGCGCCTAGAGCACATGTACGGCATTAAATGCTTATGTGAATAGGAAGAAAGGCCTCAAAATCAACCATCTAAGCTTCACCTCAGGAAGCCAGAAACAGAAGAACAAATTACAGAGCAAGTGTAAGATAGGAAATTATAAAAATAAGGACAGAAATCAATAAAATTGGAAACAGAGAGCAACAATAGAGAGAAATAAGTCAATAAAACCAAAAGCTGGTTCACAGAAATGACAAATCTAAGTCAGACAGACTGACTAAAAAAAGAGAAGATACCAATTTTCAATATCAGGAATACAAAGAAATATCACTACAGACCATCAGATGATAAGGAAAGAAGGGATTCTAAAATAATAAGAGAATGCTAAAAAATATTCTATGCCTGTACATTTGACAGTTAGATGAAATGGGCCAACTACTTGAAAGATGAATACAAAAACTCACTCAAGAAGAACTAGATAGCTTGAATATCCCTATGCCATTTAAATAAAATTCTTGGGGGGCCTGGGTGGCTCAATTGGTTAAGAGTCTGCCTTTGGCTCAGGTTATGATCTCAGGGTCCTGGAATCGAGTCCTATGTCTGGCTTCCTGCTCAGTGGGGGGCCTGCTTCTCCCTCTTCCTCTCCCCTTCCCCCCACTCATGCTCTCTTTCTCTCACTCTGTCTCGAATAAATAAATAAAATCTTTAAAAACAAACAAACAAATAAAATTTTTCATTATTAAGAACTTTCCAGCAAGGAACGTCTGGGACCAAATGCCTCTACCGATAAAGCATACCAAATATTTAAGAAAGAATACACACTTTCCACAATCTTCCACAATTTTACACAAAAATGCAAGAGGAGAGAACATTTTCCAACTCATTTTGTGAGACAGTACCCTTGTTCGAAAAGTTAGACAAAAATAATACAAGAAATAAAAAACTGTCAACCAATGTCTCTCATGTATATGACACAGAAGTATTCAATAAAATATTGCAAAAAAAAGTCCAGCAATATATAGAAGAATAATAACACACCATGATCTCGTGAGGTTTAGTTCATGAGTGCAAGGCTTGTTCAACATTCAAAAGCCTATCAACGTGATTCACTACAACAGACTACTAAAGAAGAAAAACATGATTATTTCAATAGATTAAGAAAAACAATTTGGCAAAACTCAGAATCCAATTCCTTGATGACAATGATATTGAGGATCATTTCATATGTTTACTTGCAATCTTTATAATTTCTTTGGTGAGCTGTCCAGATCTTTTAACTGGGTTGTTTTCTTATTGTTGAGTTTTAAGCGTTCTTTGTATATTTTGGATACAACTCCTTTATCAGATATGCATTTTGCAAATATTTTCTCCCAGTCTATGATACTTGTCATTGCATTCTCTTGATGTGGTCTTTGGCAGAGCAGACAATTTTAATTCTAACAAGGTAAAATTTATATGCTTTCAGTGGTGTATCTAAAACCTGATCACACATAAATTGTCTCTTATGTTTTCTTCCTAGGAATTTTACAGTGTTGTGTATTATATTTAGTCCCATGATCCAATTTGACTTAATTTTTTTGGAAGTGTAAGGTCTGTGTCTAGACTTATTTGCATGAACTTAGGAAATTCATGAATTCAACTTTTTTGCATATGGACATCAAATTTTAGATTCCACATATAAGTGAGATCATGCAGTGTTTTTCTTTCTTTCTTTCCGTGTCTGGCTTATTTCACTGTGTCTGGCATAATGCGTTCCAGGTTCATCCGTGTTGTTGCAAGTGGCAAACCTCCATTTTAAGGCTGAATAATAATCCATTGTGTGTATATCATCTATCATCTATCTATCATCTATCTATCTATCTATCTATCTATCTATCTATCTATCATCTATCTATCCATCCCACATTTTCTTTATTTATTTGTCAGCAACAGAATTTATTTCCTTATCTTGGCTATGGTGAATAATGTTCAATGAACATAGAAGTGTAGGTATCTCTTTGAGATCCTGATTTCAATTCTTCTGCATATATACCCAGCAGTGGAATTGCTGAATCATATCATAGTTTTATTTTTAGTTTTTGAGGAATTTCCATACTGTTTTCTATAACGGCCATACCAATTTACATGCTCACTCACATTGTCCAAGAGTTCTCTTTTCTCCACCTCCTAACTAACACTTGTTATCTTTCATCATTTAAATAATAGCCATCCCAGTAGGTGTAAAGTGATACTGCATGGCTTTGATTTACATTTCTCTTATGATTAGTGATGCAAAGCAAGCTTTTTTTTAAGTTATCTTTTTAAGATTGTATTTATTTATTTGACACAGAGAGAGAGAGGGAGACAGCAAGCAAACAGGGGGAGCAGCAGGCAGGGGAGAAGCAGGCTCCCCACTGAGCAAGGAGCCCGATGAGGGGCTCGACCTGGGGATCATGACCTGAGTCAAAGACAGCCAATTAACCGACTGAGCCACCCAGGTGCCCCACAAACTTTTTCTTTCTTTTTTTTTTTTTTTAGGATTTATTTATTTATTTGAGAGAAAGAGCAAGCGTGCATGTAACTGGGGGGATGGGCAGAGGGAGAGAATCTTCAAGCAGACTTCTCACTGAGCGAGTCCACAAGGGGCTCTATCTCAAGACCCATGAGATCATGACCTGAGCCAAAATCAAGAGTAGGATGCTTAACCAACTGAGCCACCCAGGTGCCCCAGGCATGCTTTATACCTGTTGGCCATTTGCATGTCTTCTTTGGAAGAATGTCTATTCAGTTCCTTTGCCCAATTTTTTTTAATCGGGTTGTTTGGGGGGTTTTTTGCATTTGAGTTGTAGGAGTTCCTTATATATTTTGGGCATTAATTCTTTATTAGGTATATAGTTTGCAAATATTTTCTCTCAATTCATAGGTTGCCTTTTTATTTTGTTGATCATTTCTTTTTCTGTACAGAAGCTTTTTTGTTTGATGTAGTCCTACTTTATTTTTGCTTTTGTTTTTTGTTGCCTGAGCTTTTGGTATATCTAAGATATCTAAGAAATCACTGGGAGACCAGTGTCAAGGAGCTTTTATCCTATGTTTTCTTCTAGGAGTTTTACAGTTTCAGGTCTTATATTTGTCTTTAATCCATTGAGTTGATTTTTGTGCGAGGTTTAAGATATGGGTCCAATTTCATTCTTCCGTATATGGATGTCCAGTTTTCCTGATTGCATTTACTGAAAAGACTATCCTTTGCCCATTGTGTATTCTTAGTGCCCATATTGAAAATTAGTTGATTGTATATGCTTTGGTTTATTTTTGGGCTCTCTATTCTGTGCTATTGGTCTATGTGTCTATGCCAGTACCATATTGTTTGATTACTATATTTTGTAATATAATCTGAATTTAGGAAATGTGATATTTCCAACTCTATTCTTTCTTAAGGTTGGTTTGGCTATTTGAGCTCTTTTGTGGTTCCATAATAATTTTAGAATTGCTTTTTCCACTTCTGCAAAAATGCCATTAGAATTTTGACAGGGATTGTGTTGAATCTGCATATCAGTTTGCCAGCATTTTATTAAGTATTTTTGCATCTTTGTTCATCAGAGATGTTGGTCTATAGTTTTCTTTTCGGTGGTGTCTTTGGCTTTGGTATCAGAGTGATGTTAGCTTCATAAAATTAGTTTAAGAGCATTCCCTCTACTTCCATTCTCTGGAAGTGTTTAAGAGGATTAGATCAATTTTTCTTTGAACGTTTGGTAGAATTCATCCGTGAAGCCATCTGGTTCTGGGCTTTTTTTGGGGGGGCGGTTTTTATTACTTCAATCTTATTTATGAGTGGTCTATTTATGGCTTTCTGGTTCTTGATTCAGTCTTGGTTACTTGTATGTTTCTAGAAATTTATCCATTTCTTCTAGGTTATCCAATTTGTTTGCAAAGCATTATTCTAATCGTCCTTTGTGATCCTTTTTGTTTCTGAGACATCCATTGTAATGTCTCCTTTTTCATTTCTGATTTTATTTATCGGGGTCTCCTCTCTTTTTTTCTAACTAAAAGTTTGTTGATTTTGTTTATTAAAAAAAACTCTAAGTTTTGTTGGTTTTTTTTCTATTGTTTTTTCATTCTCTGATTTATTTTCTCTCCGATATTTACTATTTCCTTCCTTCCACTGACTTTGAGTTTAGTTTGTTGTACTTTTTCTAGTTCCTGAGGTATAAAGTTAGGTTGAGATCTTTCTTCCTTTTAATGTGGGTTTTATTGAGAGGTAGCAGATCAAAATATGATATAGCATGAACAAAATCTTCTACTGTTCCTTCTGCTTGTAGTAAGAAGGAAAGTATGAAACATGATTTGACAATCCTCTGTTTAGAAGAGTTGCTTTAATGACTCTAAACAGGCAAAACCTAGAAATAGGGACTTGGTGCCTATACAGGTCTTTGGAAGCTAGACAGTTTAACAGGATAGGCATTCAAAATGGGGGCCAGACCTGAGGTTGATTATTTAATGGCCACAAATACCTCCAATTCCAATATGTACAACTCTTTGTAGTGTGGCATTGACATATCCCCCAGCCAGAGGTAGAATCTCCTTCTTTACCCCCTTTGAATCTGAACTGGGCTTGTGACTTGTTTTGCCCAATAAAATGTAGCAGAAACAACTTTGTGTAAGTTCTGGAGCTTTGTCCTTATGAGGCCATGCAGGTTCCATGATCACCTTATTGGAACATTGTCCGGAGACTGCCACAGAAGGAAATCCATCTTGCATAATGGGGGGTAAGAGACCACATTGAGAAGAACCAAGAGGCTCCAGACAAAGTTCTTTTTAGAGTTTTCAACTCAGCCAACCCTCCAGCTAAATGCAAATGTGTGAGTGGATCTAGGCTAACCCAGCAGGGGAACCATCCAGCTAACTCACTGACTACGAGAAACAACTGCTGTTCCAAAATACTGTGCTTTAAGGTTATCTGTTACACAACAAAAGACAACTGACAGAACACAGTGAAACAGAAATATTTATATTTTGAGATTGAACAAACAATGCATAAGCCCACTTATAAGTCTGAAACCCTGTTTCCTAAGCACTGAGGGCTTAGAAATTGGATAATTGAATACAATTTGGATAAGTGCATAGAAGAAAGGAAGGTGTTGCAGGCAGGTGAGACAGCATGAGCACAGGCAAGAGACAAGACAGGGACAAAAAGCTTCTTCTTTCATGCATTTTTCTTCTCAGAAGTAGTTCCGTGTTCCTCTCTAAATCTTCCAAGATTTTCTTCTATAGGGACTATACTCAGTGTGTTCATCTCAAAGAGTAGAATTAGATTGTAAGTTCTTAGGGGCAGAGAAATAAAAAGGAACCCAACAGTTGGTGAGTGTTTACTATGTATCAGGAATTTGATCTTGATTAATCTCATTTAATCATCAAAACATGCCTGTGCCACAGGTCTTTTTCCAATTTCACAGTAGAGGAAACTAAAGCTCAGAGAGATTAAGTAACTTTACGAAGTTCGCAGCATTAGTAAGTGGTATTATTTTGTTTGTTTCTATTCCAAAATCATACCATTGCCATAACCATTACCTCCCAGACTCTATTAGCAATGCTTAGTTTATTTCCTAGAACAATCCAGGTACTCCAAAATGTCTGCAAGATGGAATTTAGAGTAGGAAATCTTATATGACAAGACTTTCTTTGATTTTTTACTGTAGTGATAGTAACAAATAGATTTCTTGCACACAGCCCACTTCCTTTATGTGTCCATTAATTCACAACTCAACCATTCATTAATTCATTTAACAAACAGGTATTGAGCACCTTATAAGTACCAGTTTTCTAGGCACTAGGAACACCATGGTGACGGGAAACATACGCATGCACGTGCGCACTCATACTCACAAAGTCTCTGACTTCTGAATGGTGAATTTTGGTCATTTTTTTGTCTTCACCAGAGATATTGAGGGTAGTAGCATAAGCTCCTTTTATCACTAAGTTGGATTCTCACTCATTTCTTTCTATCTCTGCTTGGCCTCTGGACAAAACAATGGGGGTAAATAATATATTCCAGTCTCTTTGTTTCTCTTCCATGAATAATGGAGTGCCCCTTCCTAGAAGGGGAAGCAGACTTTACTAAGAAATCCTTGTTTATTTTTATGCATTACAATGACTAGAACATATATTTGTTACCTGTAAAACACTTACATTGAGGCCGGTTGGAATGATTTAAACTGATCTTAAAAATTCAGTTATTCTATAACGTATATCAGAGCCCCTGGAACTTAAACTTAACTGAAATGTGCATCTAAGTCAGACCACAGTCTCCCGAAGTTTCTATGGCAAGTTTGTCAAAAGTTGGAGAGTGTCATTTATTCCCAGCTGTTTCTAAGGTTCCCAACTTCCACCCCCCATACGTCGTCTGAGATTCTTGGCTGAGAGAGCTGTTTGTTTCCTTATTTAGCAAAAACTTGCACAGCTCTGCTTAGCAGAGGGACAAGCTGGAATTTGCAAGTCTCCGTGATACCACCCAGGCAATTGCCAAGTTGTCACAGGTGTACATGACAAGAGCAGTGGGAAGAGAGAGCCACGGACTGGTGTGGACCTGGATGCTGGGGCCCCGTCCAAAACGGTCTACACTTGTTCCCACATGTGTTAGAGAAAAGCTGCCTTCGGTAATGGGCAGAGCTGGGGGTGCAGGTCCTACTTCCAGTGTACAAGACATTTTGAGTCAGCAATTATAAGCAGAACTGTTGACAGTTGCTTGGTTATCAAGCCACAAAGAAAAGAATGGCAAGAGTAACTCGAAAAAGAAAGAAATCAAAACCGGTGAGTTTTCTGAAAAGCAGAGAATAAAACCGCGAGATTGGTTTTATTTTTAAAAGCTGCTGAGTTGGTCTCACTTCTTTGCTAACTAAGTCTCTTGATTTTTCCCCCCCTCAAGACTTGAATAGCTGCGCTGAACTGAAGGGGAAATGCAGAGGCTCAGCTTACCGACAGGTGGACAGGTGGCCGAACAGGTATGGCACTTGTGTTTCAGGTCAGCTTTATATGGGACTTAATTGAATAATATCACCTCTCACTTTTTTCTCTTCCCCCTCATTGATCAAGCTGCTTTTGAGAAAAGTGATACTTTGCATATCTGGCTAAGAGCTGTTAACAGCCTCTGCCTGCGGTTTGTTAAAATTAAAAAAAAAAAAAAAAGAAAAAAAAAAGTGTGATCTTGCCGGAGAAGTAATTTGCTTCTCTCCAACCAATGATGGCTTGTACTTTATGCAAATTGGTATCTAGGGACAACAAATCCCATTTAATACATATGCATAGTTCATAAAAAAAACGACGTGAGAGAAAGAGGAAAAAAGATAAAGCAACGAGTCAGCAAAAGAACAGGTTCCGAGGAAATTTATTGTCCCAAATTGGACATTTGTAACAGATGATGTGAACAAGTGTTAACTTTGTTTTCAGCAGCTCTTCACGTACATTCACTAGACATCACACAGATTATGTTTTAAGGATCTGAACTGTAATAAAAAAAAGTGTCTATGGGCTTTAGAGTGTTGTGTTCCATATGGTTAGGGAAGTACGGAGTTATTGCGACAAGCATCTTGTGAAGCTCATTACGCGCCGTGGTGTTAGATGCGAATTGCCGCGCATAGCTATAGGGTACGTACATGACATCCCACAGTCAGCAGATAGCAACTGGAAATGAAAGATATGAAGGCACAGAGTACAGCTTCAGGGAACATGTTAGACAAAACATCTGCTGGTATCAGAACACTGCATTATCAGATCATTGTGGCCATGAATTTTTTATAAAGACACTTTTTTTTTCCAAACCGCAACTTTGAAAGTGACATTTTGTGCAAAAAGTTTTTGATTGAAGTGTGATGTCAGGAGGAAGTCCGGTGCTGTGGTTCATTGTGGAGAGAGCCCACACTGACGGCCCAAGGAAACTCCTTTTTGCAAAGTGGGGCAATATCTGCAAACAAAGTCCATGCTACATATACACAGGAATGCATAAGCAAGAAAGTTTTCTTAGTACAAACGTGATGGAGGTGCACCGGCCTTTCATACCACTCAATTTGTGGAGCGGTCCATATTCTAGACATCCACTTAACACTCTCTTTTCTCCTGTGGACAGTGTCGGTCACCAGCTCCATTAAGCAAGGAGGCCATATTCCATCAACTCACCTCTTGTGCTCTGCTTGTTAATGGCAGCCATTAACAAGCCATTTCGTGTCTCAAGAAATCTTGCCATTTCTGCCCAAGAGTGCTCTTGGAAGGCGTTCCTTCATTGCAGGAAACATGCATGGATGAAAAACTAGTCGAGCTCTGATCCTTGGGAGTGTGTGGTGTGTACATTAGCGCTCCACAGTCCTTAGGAGAGGGTAAGATGATGGCTTGAAGAGAGGAAAGGAGTGAGGAGATGGTGCTCACCTTGAGAAAGGTCATAGGTCCTGATATTTAGGTCCCATTACAGGATGTCACATAATTCATCTCGGGAGATAATAAAGTGCTCCTAAAAGCATGGTGACTTATGGAAGAACTAGACTATCTGCAGCCAT
This sequence comes from Ursus americanus, assembly GCF_024610735.1. Taxonomy (NCBI): domain Eukaryota; kingdom Metazoa; phylum Chordata; class Mammalia; order Carnivora; family Ursidae; genus Ursus; species Ursus americanus. Next base: position 26,533,880 of record NC_142133.1, read on the forward strand.
GTTTCTATTAATGTGGCTCTGAGAAATGGAATAATTTCACTGGTTCAGACCACCCGGGCCAGAGGGTGAAGGGATAAACATATTTCTCTTGAAAGTTCTAATGCAAAAGAGCCGTTAGAGAAAAAAGAGTTCAAAGACAAGTAGCAGGGCCCTGAAATGGATTCTAGAGAACTTAGAGGAAGTATTTTCCTCTACTGGTCAATCTTCAATTTAACCTTCTCTTCAGTAAACCACTAGATTCCTCTTTCAGCCTATTAGAGGAATGGCATGCTGGATGAGATCAGAACGTGGGGTTGGGAAACCCTTAAGAGTCAGAATACATTCATTTATGGCAGTAGATGTGCGAACATCTGTACAAGAATTGGCAATAGTTCCAGATATGAAAGAGAAATGTGAAATGTCCTCATGAATTGAGTAAACTGCAACTATAGAAGCCTACATTTCACAGTTCCACCACCAAGCTGTTCTCTTATCATTCCATACATCCCCCCTCCCCTCCATTTTCTCTTTCTCTTATTCCCTTCTTTCTTTCTTCTTCTCTTTTAGCAAAGGCAAGGTGGGCAAGAGGGTTTCCTTTGCCTTCTTAATTTTTGTTCTGTGTTGCTTTGTAGAAGAGGTATTGATACAGAAAAATATTCTCTGGGAAAAGGATCAGTTTTCTACTATTCTCTATGAGAGCTTGGATGAACCATTGATCTGACATAGGAGGATCTGAGAAATCATTCATTCATCCCTTCAACAACTATTTCTTGAGCACCAGTTACTGTGAGTGATTTTTGCTAAAAAGACTAAATTATTTATGTCTACATTCATTTTGAAAAAACATTTAAAAGTAACAACTTAGTAAGTAATACTCAGAACAAAGGAGGAACAAAGGGAGTTAAGTAACCCCGAATCTGTCTTCGTCTTGAGAACATCTGCTGTTCTAAGTAAATTTGGTGTTGGTTTTCTTGATTTCTGAGGACATGGGGAAGACAAAGTCCTAGGGGTCACCATAAGTGGGAAATCTAGCATGAGACACTCCTGCATACAACTAACCCTACAAGGGCCACACACCCAGTGTAACATAAAGCACAAGTCAACACATCCCAATGACCAGCCCATCACCAGCCCACAATCCTTGCCAAAGGAAGACAGACAAAACTGCATATCTGTAGACTCTGTATACGGTGCAGGAGGGTATCTTCTCTTAAAATTCATAACCACTAGCCAGTTACGACATGGTTATGGCAATCAAAACTCATACTACATGGGGTGTCAAACACATGTACACACATGTATGCACACGTGCATACATGTATGCATGCAGGAAGAATTTGGTAAAAAACCCAGACTGGTGGCAGAAACTGGACAGTTTTTTTCTAGTGGAGCCCATTTTTGATACAGGCCTTCAGAAATCCCTACAAATAAAGCTTCAAGAAATATGTACAAAATGCACAAGACAAGATACTGTGAGTGAGAATCATTAAAATTTGCGGGCATCAAAATCAGATAAATACTTCAGGAAATAATCAGATATCAAATATAAAATAAAAACGTGTCATCAAATTCTAAGAAAGCAAACGAGAGCCTGAAGTTCTTTTAAAAAATGTAAAGATTATAAAATGTGAAAGAGTCTTTGAATAAGAAACAAACAGAACTTCTAGAAAAAACAACTCAATGGGTAGGTTTAAATTTGATTAGATATAAAGAAAGAGAAATTTGTGAGCTGGAAGATATCTCTGAAGAGAAGCAGAGATGCAAAGCATTTAAAGAGTTGAATCAGGGGCTCCTGGGTGGCTCAGTTGTTAAGCGTCTGCCTTTGGCTCAAGGCGTGATCCCAGAGTACTGGGATTGAGCCCCACATCAGGCTCCTCCGCTGGGAGCCTGCTTCTTCCTCTCCCACTCCCCCTGCTTGTGTTCCCTCTCTCGCTGGCTGTCTCTCTCTCTCTCTCTCTGTCAAATAAATAAATAAAATCTTAAAAAAAAAAAGAGTTGAATCAACATAGGGGAACAAAAAGTTCTAATAGGTGTTTAATTAAGTTTCAAAAAGGAGGAAGAGAGAAGGGGACTGAGGCAATATTCAAAAGCATAGTGCTTGAGAATTTTCCAGAACTTATTTTTAAAAAACATCAATTCTCAGATTCATGAAGCTAAATGAATGCTAACCATAAAAATAAATACCTAGACACATGAAAGGGCAGAATATGAAACACATAAACATATTTAAGTACCAAGAGAAAAAATGAGAACCTTCAATTTCTGATGCACTGACAGCTAACTTCTCAACAGTGACAAGGAAAGGCAGAACACAGTGTGATAATATCTTCAGTGCGCTCAGAGAAAACAACTGCCAACCAAGACTGCATGTTAATCAAGTAATTTTCTTTTTTCCTAGCTTTATTGAGATATAATTGATGTATAAGGTTGTGTAAGTTTAAGACGTACAATGTGATGATTTGATATATGTATATATTGTGAAATGATTGCCACAATAAGGTTTGTTAACACATCCATCACCTTACATAGTTAAACTTTTAAGATGTACTCTGTTCGCAACTTTCAAATATGCAAGAGAGTATAATTAACTATAGCCATTATACTAAATGTCACATCTCTAGGCCTTACTCATCTTATAACTGGAAGAGTCTACCCTTTGACCACCCTCACCCATTCCTCCTCCCCACCCCCTGCCTATCCCTGGGAACAACCAATCTACTCTTTCTTTCTATGAGTTTAGGTGTTTTAGATTCCACATATAAGTGATACCATACAGTATTTGTCTTTCTCTCTGACTTATTTTACTTAGCATAATATCCTCAAGGTCCATCCATGTTGTCACAAAGACCAGAATTTCCTCTTTTTAATGGCTGAATAATATTCCATTATGCATATATGCTACATTTTCTTTATCCATACATCCACTGACGGACACTTGGGTTGTTTCCTTGTCTTGGCTATTGTAAATAATGCTGCAGTGAACATGGGGGTGCAGGAACTTCTTCGAGATAGTGATTTCATTTCCTTCAGAAAAATATTCAGAAGTGAAATTGCTGGATCATATAATAGATCTGTAATTTTTTGAGGAAGCGCCACACTGTTTTCCATACTAGCTATAAAAATTTACATTACCACCAACAGTGCACAAGGTTTCCCTTTTATCTGTATCCTTACCAGCATGTATTATCTCTTACCTTGTCTTTCTGATAACAGCCATTATAACAGGTGTGTGGTGACATCTCATTGTGGTTTTTTTTTTTTTTTTTTTTTTTTTTGCATTTCCCTAATGATCACTGACACTGAGCACCTTTTCATGGACCTGTTGGCCATTTGGTTATTGCCCAATTTCAAATCAGGGTTGTTTTGTTTTTGTTTTTTTTACTATTGAGTTGAAGAGTGCCTTATATATTTTAGACATTAATTCCTTATTAGGCAAATGGTTTGCAAATATTTTTCCCATTCTGTAGATTGCCTTTTCATTTTGTTGATCATTTCTTTTGCTGTGCAGAAACTTTTTAGCTTGATGTAGTTCCACTTTTTAAAATTTTTGCTTCTGTTGATTGTGCTTTGGGTGTCAGACCCAAAAAATCACTTCCCAGACCAATGTTGAAGATATTTTCCCCTATGTTTTCTTTTAGGAGTTTTATTGTTTCAGGTATTACATTTAAGTCTTTAATCCATTTCAAGTTAATTTTTGTGAGTCGTGTTAGAGATCCAGTTTTATTCTTTGGCATGTGAATGTCTACTTTTCCTAGCACCATTTATTGAAGAGACTATTTTTCCCTCATTGAGTATTCCTGGCTCCCTTGTCAAATACTAGTTGACTATACATGCACAAGTTTATTTTGATTATTATAGCTTTGTAATATAGTTTAATCAGAAAGTGCCTCTAGCTTTGTTCTTTTTTCTCAGGATTATTTTGGCTATTTGAGGCCTTTTCTGATTACATACATACTTGGAAATGTTTTTTCTATTTTTGTAAAAATGTCATTGGAATCTTGATGGGGATTGCACTGAATCTACAGACAGCTTTGGGCAGTCTGGATGTTTTAATGGTATTAATTCTTTCAATCCATGAATATAGGATATCTTTCCATTTATTTGTGTCTTCAGTTTCCTCATCAACGTTTTATAGATTTCAGTGTACAGGTATTTCACTTCCTTGGGTTAAATTTACTCCTAAGGATTTTATTGTTTTTTGATGCTATCATATATGGGTTTCTCTTTCTGACAGCTCATTGTTAGTGTATAGAAATGTAACAGATTTTCATATCTTGATTTTGTATCCTGAAAGTTTACTGAACTTCATTTCCACAGGAATCTCCTGAAAGCTCAACACAGATTTTGCACATATCTTTTAAAGTTTATTCCTGTGTATTTATTATGCTTTTGCTATTATAAATAAGGATTTCATTTTATATTTTCTAATGAGTTTTATTTTTATATATGAAATATATACACTCTGAATATGAATATTATGCCATTCTATTCTCTTTGCTTGGAGTGTATTTTTAGTTGATTCTTTTGAATTTTTTGATATATAATCATATTATCTGCAAATTTAAATATTTACCCTTCCTTTGCAGTGTTATACAGCCAACTTATTTTTCTTACTTGATTGAATTGGCTAGTTTTTCAAGTTTAATGTTACATAACTAATGTTACAGTTGTGATAAAAATGAGTATTCTTTGTTTTTATCTTAATAGTGACACTTCGAGTACTTACCCACTAAAGGTCATAGTTACATCTGGGCAGAGATAGATAAATTTTTATCATTATAATGTAGTATCTATAAATTCCTACTTTAGCAAACTTTTTCCAGGAATGTTGAATTTTATCAAATGTCCTTCAGAATCTGTGGAGGTAATCATGAGTTTTCTCTTTACATTTATTGATATAACAAATAATATTACTATATTTCCTAATATTAAACACCCTGCTTTCTTGGCATATAATCCATTAAGTTATTCTGCAGCCTTTATGGTGAGATTTTATTTAGGATTTTTTAATGATATTTGTGAGATACTGGTCTGTATTTTCCTTTTTTCATGAAATCTTTTTCAGCTTTTGGAATTGAAGTTATACTCAATACATAAGAATAACATGAAAATATTGGAGTTACCCACTTTTTAAAGGTTTTCCTTGTGAATATGTCTGGACCTGATGATTTATAGAGAACAGTGGCATGGGAGATACAGAGCACGGACAAATGTGGGAAGACAGACTTTTCATTAAAAATTTTTTTAACAGCTTTGAGATAAAATGTATATACCATAAAGTTCACTCACTGTGTACAATTCAACTCAACATTTACAGAGTTGTGCAACCCTCACCATACTCTAATTATAGAACATTTTCATTACTCCCACACCACAAAACCTAAATCAATTTTTATAATAATTTTTATTATGTTAGTCACCATGCAGTATATCCCAAGTTTTTGATGTAAAGTTCCATGATTCATTACTTGCGTATAACACCTGGTGCACCATGCAATACGTGCCCTCCTTAATACCCATCACCGGCCTATCCCAATCCCCCACCCCCCTACCCTCTAAAGCCCTCAGTTTGTTTCCCAGAGTCCATAGTCTCTCATGGTTCATTCCCCCTTCTGTTTACCCCCCCTTCCTTCTTCCCTTTCTTCTCCTACTGATCTTCCTACTTCTTATGTTCCATAAATGAGTGAAACCATATGATAATTGTCTTTCTCTGCTTGACTTATTTCGCTTAGCATTATCTCCTCCAGTCCCGTCCATGTTGCTTCAATCTACACTTTCAATGCCATCCGGATCAAAATACCAATGACATTTTTCAAAGAACTGGAACAAACAGCCCTTAAATTTGTGTGGAACCAAAAAAGGCCCCGAATCTCCAAGGAACTGTTGAAAAGGAAAAACAAAGCTGGGGGCATCACAATGCCGGATTTCAAGCTGTACTACAAAGCTGTGATCACAAAGACAGCATGGTACTGGCATAAAAACAGACACATAGACCAATGGAACAGAATAGAGAACCCAGAAATGGACCCTCAGCTCTTTGGGCAACTAATTTTGACAAAGCAGGAAAAAACACCCAGTGGAAAAAAGTCTCTTCAATAAATGGTGCTGGGAAAATTGGACAGCTACATGCAAAAGAATGAAACTTGACCACTCTCTCACACCATACACAAAGATAAACTCCAAATGGATGAAAGACCTCAATGTGAGACAGGAATCCATCAAAATCCTAGAGGAGGGGCGCCTGGGTGGCACAGCGGTTAAGCGTCTGCCTTCGGCTCAGGGCGTGATCCCGGCATTGTGGGATCGAGCCCCACATCAGGCTCCTCCGCTATGAGCCTGCTTCTTCCTCTCCCACTCCCCCTGCTTGTGTTCCCTCTCTCGCTGGCTGTCTCTCTCTGTCAAATAAATAAATAAAATATTAAAAAAAAAAAATCCTAGAGGAGAACATAGGCTGCAACCTCTTTGACATCGGCCACCACAACTTTTTTCATGACACATCTCCAAAGGCAAGAGAAACAAAAGAAAAAATGAACCTGTGGGACTTCATCAAGATGAAAAGCTTCTGCACAGCCAAGGAAACAGTCAGAAAAACTAAGAGGCAGCCCACGGAATGGGAGAATATATTTGCAAATGACACTACAGATAAAAGATTAGTATCCAAGATCTACAAAGAACTTCTCAAACTCAATACACGGGAAACAAATAAACAAATCAAAAAATGGGCAGAAGATATGAACAGACACTTTTCCAATGAAGACATACAAATGGCTAACACACACATGAAAAAATGTTCAAAATCATTAGCCATCAGGGCAAATTAAAACTATATTGAGATACCACCTTACGCCAGTTAGAATGGCAAAAATTGACAAGGCAGGAAACAACGAATGTTGGAGAGGATGTGGAGAAAGGGGATCCCTCCTACATTGTTGGTGGGAATGCAAGTTGGTATGGCCACTTTGGAAAACAGTGTGGAGGTCCCTTAAAAAGTTAAAAATTGAGCTACCCTATGATCCAGCCATTGCACTACTGGGTATTTACCCCAAAGATACAGACGTAGTGAAGAGAAGGGCCATATGCACCCCAATGTTCATAGCAGCATTGTCCACAATAGCTAAATTGTGGAAGCAGCCGAGATGCCCTTCAACAGATGATCGAATTAAGAAGATGTGTTCCATATATACAATGGAATATTACTCAGCCATCAAAAAGAACGATTGCACAACATTTGCAGCAACATGGATGGGACTGGAGGAGATAATGCTAAGCAAAATAAGTAAAACCTAAATCAATTAGCAGTCACTGTCCCATTCCACCTTTGCCCCCACCACCAGTCCGAGGCAACCACTAGTCTACTTTCTGTTTCTTTGGATTTGTCAAATCTGGACATTTTTAAAAAGGCTTTATACAATATATGGTGTTTTGTGACTAATTTATTTCATAGCATGATGTTTTTGAAGTTCATTCATGTTGTAATATATATCAGTGCTTCATTTCTTTACATTGCCAAATTGTATCCCATTGGATGTACCAGATTTTACTTATACATTCACCAGTTGATGAACATTTGAGTTGTTTCCACTTTTGAACCATTAGAAGTAATGCTACTAAGAACATTTGTATACAACTTTTTTTGTGGACATATTTTCATATTTTTTAGGTATATACCCAGGCAGGTGTATAGAGAATTTGTAGGGCTTGGTGGAGGTTCAATGGGAATTTTGCAACTTGAAGTCCTTTGGGGAGGAACTAAAGAATTAGGAGCTATTTAATATCAAGAAATATTTTGAGAATACACAGGAAGACATCAGATGAATTACTTGGGCTATATTGTAACTCTCTGTTTAATGTTTGAGGAACTTCTATTCTCCAAAGCAGCTGCATCATTTCATAGTCCCATCAGCAGTGCACGAGGGTGCCAAATTCCCCACATTCTCATCAATACTTGTCATTGTGTGTCATTTTTATTAACAACCACTCTGGTAGATATGAAGTAGTGTCTCATAGTGGTTTTGATTTGTCATTTCCCTAATGACTAATGATGTTGAGCATCTTTTCATGTGTTTATTGGCCATTCATATATTTTCTTTGGAGAAATGTCTATTTAAATCCTTTGCCTATTTTATAATTGGGTTGTCTTTTCATTATTGTCAATTATATATTCTGCATACAAGTCTCTTATCAGATACATTATTTACAGATATTTTCTCTCAGTATGTAAGTTATCTTTTCACTTTCTTGATGGTGTCCTTTGAATTAAAAAGTTTTTCATTTTGAGGAAGTTACATTTGTCAGTCTTCTCTTTTATAAGCTGTGCATTTGGTATCATAGGTAAGGTATCATAGCTAATGATATTAGCATATCATTGCTTAATCCAACATCATAAAAATTTACTCCTATATTTTCTTCTAAAGGTTTTACAGTTTTAGCTCTTATATTAGTTCTATGATCCACTTTGAGTTAATTTTTGTATATGGCATGATGTAGGGAGTCCAAATTTATTCTTTTGCATGTGGCTACCTATTTGTCCTAGAGATAAACTTTTCTTTCTATAAAGTTTTTATTTGAACCATGTGAATGTATTCAGAAAAATATTTGGATAAGTGAAAAGATAATAATCCTATTCACAAAACAAATTACAGAGAATAAAATCCTTATTCTGTCACTATCATAGGAGAATAGATATGATCTGGTGTTCCAGAAGCAGATGTCACTTTATCCTTTTTTTAAATTCCCCAGACTGTCCATTAAAAGAAGAGTTATCTAATAACATAATTTTTGAAAATAGCTCACAATATATCTGTACAATAGAATATTCTATAGTCAGTAAGAAAAAGGAAATGTTTCTACACGCATACATATGGAAAGCCCCCAGAATACATCATGATGGAAGTAAGTTGCACAAAAGTGTTTATTTCATGCAAACATTTGTGTGAAAAAATATATAATACATGCATGAAAATGTATAGAATATTTATGTAGGGATCTATCCAGAATGACAGTCAAGAAATTGACCAAATGCATGCCCAGATAGAGTAGTAGGTGGCTGAGGAGTAAAGAGAGAGACAAAAACTTACTTTTTGCTCAGTGTTATTTTGTACCTTGTGAATTTTGAACAATGCATATGCCTTAGATACTTAAAACTTAATAAAAGTTAATAAAATTGCCTTACTAACCTTACCTAATTTTAATGGAGAACATCTTTCCAAGTTTCCTCTGGGACACTGACTGTAGAACTCTAAAATATTTCCTATTAAATGGTATGCCTATACAAATGATGCAGAACAAGTTATCAATTCAAATTCCCTGAACATTCTGACACTACAGCCAGAGACCACTCAGTACTGAGCGAAGTTCAAAAAATACCCAAAGAGAACATATACTCTTCTCAAAGAGAACTTGTTGCATTAGCACACACTTGTTCACGAGTCCCAAAACATTCAAACAAACAAACAAAACACTTGCCTTGCATCTTGAGAGATGTATAATTTTACATGATGTGTAGCAAACTCATACAGTTCAAGGATATCAATTACATTCTTCATCAAGAGGACATTAGGTGAAGTTATCGGCTTCAGTGAAAGAACCATATGGAGGTATGGGAGAGGACTTTCTAACATTTATTTGAGGCTAATCCCAGACAGCAAAACCATTTATTCCCAATACTATGATTCTCACCTATCACCATCCCCTTAGCCAGCAAGTCTGGTGGACCTCCTGATATGGTCTGCCATGACAGCCCCTGATACTCTCAAATCAGTTTAGAGATGGTGTCAATGTTCCCTCCAATATGGCCCTGTTACTCTTCCAAAAGAAAAAAATGTATATCTCCTCACACATTTGTTATAATGCCTTGACTGCCCCAAGAATTTTAATGTCTGACTTACTGTAAATTGAGAACCACTATTTGCTAGTCCAGATTTTATTTTTAAGTTTATTAAAAATAAAGATAAAAGCTTGATGTGAGCAAAGCATACTTAGCTGTAAAAGTCCAGTTGCTCCTGTTTTGGACATTCTGAAGTCTTATTATCAACTTGCTCCAAAATCCAGAAATGTTCATATACTACAGTGGACACCTAACAACAAATAGTTCATTCCTTTAAACTGAAAGCCTAAGCTTCTCAACTGCAAAGTGTGGGAACTGAGGTGTACCTTAATTCTAAGGAATAATCAAAAAATTTACAAAAGTTACCTCTTGGTAAGTTCCGTGATTAGGAAAAAAGAGAGGGTCTCTGTACATACTACTCACCCCATTGCTGAGTCTGTCCATCTACAGACTGTGTTGATGATGTCACCAAGACAAAGGAGTGCATTTAGTCTAAAAAGCCAACTTGAAAAGACATTGAAAGGTTGGAATTATGTATGGCAGAAGACAATTATGCAAGCTAAATGATTCTTTAATTAATAATGAGATCCATCACAGGCTAAAGAGAAAGACTTACAGGATGGAAAGCTTTGTGATTTACTCAGTGTGTGTCCATATGTGCCTGCAGTGTATATATTTGGGTATATAAGTGATATATGCATAGTGTGCATACCATGGCATCTGAATCTACATGCTTGTTGTCTCAGCTCGACTCATTTATACACTGAGTGGGTGAATATCTAGAATGTAAGAGCTGTCTCTTAAGAGATAGAATGCATTGCCTGGTTCCTGAAGCCATATGGTTTTATTATTAGAAAAAACTTAGAATTTCATTGATTTGTAATCTATGTTCCCTTATTTTCAAAATATAGGTAGTTGCTTTATACTGGCCATATTTAAATTTCTTAAACATTAAATCAAAACATGAATGTGCATAAATTTCTTCATATATGCGGTCATACTAATATATCAGTGTAAATGGGTAAACTAACAAAATACTATTTATTCAACTTTTAAATATTTCCCAGTCTCTGGATGAACAACTGCTTTAACCAGTTACATTTGTTTCCAAATGTGTTCAGTATGACTCCCTCTTCACCCTCCTCCCCCTCTTCTTAGAAGCTACCAAGAGTGGGATACAAGGAAAATGGGAGAGAGCTCTAACCCAAAGAGCTGCAGCTTTATTAGGGGCAAAGTTTCATTGTGTGTCTTAAAAAACAAAAACAAAAACACAACAAAAAACAAAACAAACAAACAAAAAAACCCCAAAGGCTTCTCTGGCTCTAAATGGTCTTAAAACCACCATTAAAAGAAATCTGAAACAAAACTAAAGTTAGTTTCTTTTTCTTTCTTTTTTTTTTTTTAAAGTTAGTTTCTCATACCTTATACACAAAAAATTTCACATAACACCCATGCTATATAGAGCTACAAGAAAGAAATCTTTGGACAATTTTAAAAACACTTTTCTTATTAAAATAAAGGCTATATAAGAAAAATGCTGGCAGATTTAAAATATATTAAACTTCTATATAGCACAAAACAACTTTTTTTTTTCTTTCTTTCTTTTTTTTTTTAAAGCAGGCTCCTCCATGCCCAGCATGGAGCCCAACATGCAGCTTGACCTCATGACCCTGATATCAAGACCTGAGATGAGATCAAGAGTCGGACACTTAACCAACCACCCAGGCACCCCAAAATAACATTTTAAAGAAAGTTAAAGGAAAAACATAAACCAGGAAGAAATAGTTTAACATTCATGATAAATAACAGATTACAATCCATCATAAATAAAGACCTCTTAAACATGCATTCGAGGGCAAGTAACTAGATTTAAAACAGCAAAAGATATTAAAAAGAAATTCACCATAGAATGTATATGGTCAATAAACATAAGACAATAAAAATCACTAGTAACTAGGTAAAATACAAATTTTAAAAATATATATTGTTTTTATTCTATCAGAAAAAAATATATAAAATAGACTTGCTAATGTCAAGTGTTCTTAAGCTTTTGGGAAAATGACCAATATTTAAGGACTTTGGAGATACATGAGAGCTAACAGCGCTTTTGGAGGACAATATAGCAATATCTTTCTACTTCTGAAATATGCATATACATTTATGCAGCAACTCACATCTAGTAATATATCCTAGAACTACATCTACATGTCATTCATTTATTTATTTGTTTCCTTACTTATTATTTTTGTGGTGGTTTTAAAGCATTTCTGCAAATTCTTTGTCAGTTCTTCCTTAAAAAAAGTGAAGTCTAATTCCCCTTTCCTTGAATGTTGGCCAGACTTTGTGACTTGCTTCTAACCAAAAATATGTGGTAGTAGGAGGAGTGATGTCAGGAATATTGCAGAATAGTGATTCTCAGCCCTTGTCCCCCAACCATATATGGACACAATACTTTCATGAGATTTCTAGATCTAGTTAGAAAGTCGAAATACACCAGAAGAGCACAAAACTGAAAACAGCTGCATTAAGATGGGTAAGAAGAGCACTTTTTCTTTACCAGCATCACCCCTTTCCCTAAGCCATGATAAGCCCACAGTGAACTTCATACTGAATGGTGGAAAGCTGAAAGCTTTTCCTCTAAGATCAAGAACAGGACAAGGATGCCTAGTCTCAACACTTCTATTCAACATAGTACTAAAGTGTTAGGGTGGTTAGGCAAGAAAAGGAAATAGAAAATAAAAAAGGAAGAAGTAAAATTATCTCTGTTTGCAGATGACATGATCTTATATATAGAAAACCATAAAGGCTCCACTAAAAAACAGATCCAATACACGAATTCAGTAAAGTTGCAGATACAAAATTAACTTACAACAATCAATTGCATTTCTGTACCCTGACAAAAAACTGTCCAGAAAGGAAAGTAAGAAAGCAATCTCTTTTACAGTAGCATCAAAAAGGATAAAATGCTTAGAAATAAAATTAACTAAGGAGGTGAAAAACTTGTACACTGAAAATTACAAAAACATTGATGAAAGAAGTTAAAGAAGATACAAGTTACTGGAAAGACATTTCATATTCATAAATAGGAAGACTTAATATTGTTAAATTTTTCATATTACCCAAAACAATCTACAGATTCAATGCAATCCCCATCAAAATCTCAATCATATTTTTATAAATATAGAAAAAAAATCCTATAATTCATATGGAACCACAAGGTCCAGAATAGCCAAACTGACCTCGAGTAAGAACAAAGCTGGAGGCATCACACTTCCTGATTTCAAAATATACTACAATATTTAAGGAAAATATATATGGTGTTGGCATAAAGACCAGTGAAATGGAATAAGGAGGCCAGAAATAAACCCATGCATATATAGTTAACTGATATTTGACAGGGGTACCAAAAATACACAATGGGGAAACAACAGTCTTTTCAACAAATGGTGTTGGGAAAACTGAATATCCATATACAAAAAAGTGACATTGTACCCCTATTTTACACCAAACTAAAAAAAAATCAATTCATAATGGATTAAAGACTTAAATATAAGATCTGAATCTTTAAAACTCCTCGAAGTAAACACAAAAGAAAAGCTCCTTGATGTTGATCTTGGCAACGATTTCTTGGATATGACAACCAAGCACAGGCAATAAAAGCTAAAACAGACAGGTGGAACTACATCAAACCAAAAAGCTTCTGCACAGCAAACAATCAAAAGAATAAAAAGACAACCTTCAGAATGGGAAAATGTATTTACTTACAAACCACATACCTAAAAAGGAATTAATGTCCAAACTATATAAGAAACTCCTACAACTCAACAGCAAAAAGAAAAAACAAAACAAAAAAAATAACCCAATTAAAAATGAATGAAGAACTAGAATAGAAGTTTTTCCAAAGAAGACATAAAAATGACCAGCAGGTATATGAAAAGGTGCTCAACATCACTAGTCATCAGGGAAATGCAAGTCAAAACCACATGAGATATTACCTCACACCTGCTACGATGGCTATTATCAAAAACCAAAAGGTAGTAAGTGTTCATAAGGATGCAAAGGAGAGAGAACCCTTGTACACTGTTGGTGGGACTATAAAATGGTGGTGCAACAGCTATGGAAAACAGTATGGAGATTTTTAAAAACATTACAGATAGAACTACCGTATGATCCAGCAATTCCACTTTTGTGTGTATATTCAAAAGAATTGAAATCAGGATCTTGCTGAGATATCTGCATTCTCAACTGCATTCATTGCATCATTATTTGCAATAGCCAAGAATGAAAATTACCCAAGTGTCCACTGACAGATGAATGAATTTAAAAAATGTGGTATATACTTACAATGGAGTCTTTCTTAGCTTCAAGTTTTTATCTAAATTCTAGTTAGTTAACATACAGTGTACTATTAGTTTCAGGAGTAGAATTTAGTGATTCATCACTTACATAGAACATCCAGTACTCACCACAACCAGTATTCTTAATACCCATCACCCATTTAACCCATCTCCCACATATCCTCCCCTCCAGCAATTCTCCACTTGTTCTTAATAGTTAAGAGTCTGTTTTATAGTTTGCCTCTCTTTTTTTCCCCCACTGTGTTCATCTGTTTTGTTTCTTAAATTCCACATATGAGAAAAGTCATACAGTATTTGTCTTTCTCTGACTTATTTCGCTTAGCAGAATACTTTCTAGCTCCATCCACGTAATTGCAAATAGCAAGATTTCATTCTTTTTAATGGCTGGGTAATATCCCATATTATATATTGAGATATATATCTGTATATCTCATATAATATACCCCATATAATAATATCCTATATAATATATATACAAACACACAGACATACATATGATACACACACACCACCTCTTCTTTATCCATTCATCAGTCTATGGACATTTGGGCTCTTTCCATAATTTGGCTATTGTTGATAATTTTGTGATAAATATCAGTGTGCATGTATCCCTTCAAATCAGTATTTTTGTATACTTTGGGTAAATGCCTAGTAGTGCAATTGCTGGATCATAGGGTAGTTCTATATTTAACTTTTTGAGGGTCCTCCATATTGTTTTCCAGAGTGGCTGTACCAGTTTATATCCCCACCAACAGTGTGAGAGGGCTCCTTTTTCTCCATATACTTGCCAACATCTGTTATTTCCTGTGTTGTTAATTACAGCCATTCTGACAGGTAAGAGGCGATATCTCACTGTAGTTTCCATTTGTATTTTCCTGATGATGAGTGATGTTAAGCATCTTTTCAGGTCTATTAGCCATCTGTACATCTTCTTTGGAAAAATGTCTATTCATGTCTTCTACCCATTTTTTAACTGGGTAATTTGGTTTTTGGGTGTTGAGTTTGATAAGTTCTTTACATATTTTAGATACTAACCCTTTATCAAATATGTCATTTGCAAATATCTTCTCCCATTCTGAAGGTTGCTTTTTAGTTTTGTTGGTTGTTTCCTTCTCTGTGCAGAAGCTTTTATCTTGATGAAGTCCCAATAGTTCATTTTTGTTTTTGTTTCCCTTGCCTCTGGAGACAAGTATCTAGTAAGAAGTTGCTATGGTCAATGTCAAAGAGGTTATTGCCTGTGTTCTCCTCTAGGATTTTGATGGTTTCCTGTCTCACATTTAGGCCTTTCATCCATTTTGAATTTATTTTTGTGTATGGTGTAAGAAAGGGGCCAGTTTCATTCTTTTGCATGTAGTTGTCCAGTTTTCTCAACACCATTTGTTGAAGAGACTGTCTTTTTCCCACAGGATATTCTTTTCTGCTTTGTCTAAGATTAGCTGACCATATAGTTATGGGTCCATTTCTGGGTTTTCTATTCTATTCCATTGATCTATGCGTCTCTTTTTGTGCCAGTACCATACTGTCTTGATCACTACAACTTTGTAATAGAGTTTGAAGTCTGGAATTGTGATGCCTCCAGCTTTGCTCTTCTGTTTCAAGATTGCTTTGGCTATTCGGGGTCTTTTGTGGTTCCGTACAAATTTTAGGATTGTTTGTTCTAGCTCTTGTGGTATTTTGATAGGGCTTGTATTAGATGTATAGATTGCTTTCAGTAGTATAGGTATTTTAACAATATGTGTTCTTCCAATCCATGAACATGGAATGTTTTTCCTTTTTTTGTGTCATCTTCAATTTCTTTCATAAGTGTTTTAAAGTTTTTGAGTATAGAACTTTTACCTCTTTGTGTACACTGGGCACACTGGACCAGATGGACTTAAGAAATATATTCAGAACTTTTCATCCTAAAGCAGCAGCATACACATTCTTTTCGAGTGCACATGGGACATTCTCCAGAATAGATCACATAACGATATCACAAATCATGCCTCAATAGGTACAAAAGGATTGAGATCATACCATGCATATTTTCAAATCAAAACGCTATGAAACTTGAAGTCAATCACAAGAAAAAAATTTGGAAAGACCACAAACACCTGGAGGCTAAAGAACACCCTACTAAAGAATGAATGGGATAACCAGGAAATTAAAGAAGAAATTAAAAAAATACATGAAAACAAGATGGCCCAAAACCTTTGGGATATAGCAAAAGTGGTTAAGAGGGAAGTATATAACAATAAGGCCTATCTCAAGAAGCAAGAAAAATCTCAAATACACAACCTAATCTTATACCTAAAGGAGCTAGAAAAAGAACAACAAATGAATCCTAAAGCCAGCAAAAGGGAATAGTAAAGCTTAGAACCAAAATAAATGATACAGAAACAAACAAACAAAAACCCCAGTAGAACAGATCCATGAGGGGTGCCTGAGTGGCTCAGCTAGTTAAGAATCTGCCTTCAGGTCTGGTCATGATCTCAAGGGCCTGGGATCAAGTCCTGCGTTGGGCTCCCTGCTCAGCAGGGAGTCTGCTTCTCCCTCTCCATCTGCCTCTCCCCCTTCCCCTTGTATCCTCTCTCTCTCTCAAATAAATAAAATCTTTTTTAAAAAAGAAAAACAACTTATCAATGAAACCAGGATCTGGTTCTTTGAAAAAATTAATAAAATTGATAACCCCCTAGCCAGACTTATCAAAAAGAAAAAAGACCCAAATAAATAAAATCACTAATGAGAGAGTAGAAATCACAAGTAACACCACAGAAATACAAACAATTATAACAGAATATTATGAAAAATTATATGCCAACAAATTGGGCAATCTGGAAGAAATGGATAAATTCCTAGAAACATACAAACCACCAAAACTAAAACAGGAAGAAATAGAAAACTTGAACAGACATAACCGGCAAAGAAATTCAATCAGTAATCAAATATCTCCCAACAAACAAAAGTCCAGGGCGAGATGGCTTCACAGGGGAATTCTACCAAACATTTAAAGAAGAATTAATACCTATTCTCAAACTATTCAAAGAAACAGAAATGGAAGAAAAACTTTCAAACTCAATCTCCAAGACCAGCATTACCCTACTCCAAAATCAGACACAGACCCCACTAAAAAAGAGAACTATAAGACAATATTCCTGATGAACTTGGATGTAAAAATTCTCAACAATATTAGCAAATCGAATCCAATAGCACATTAAAAGAATCATTCACCATGATCAAGTGGGACTTATTCCTGGGTTGCAAGCGTAGTTCAATACTTTCAAATCAATCAACATGATATACCACATTAATAAAGGGTAAGAACCATATGTTCCTCTCAGTAGATGCAGAAAAAGCATTTGACAAAGTATGGCATTCATTCTTGATAAAAACCATAACAACGTAAGGATAGAGGGAACATACCTCAATATCATAAAGGCCATCTCCAAAAACCCATAGCTAACATCATCCTCAATGGGGAAAAATTGAGAGCTTTTCCACTACGTTCAGGACCAAGATGGGGATGTCCACTCTCACCGCTTTTAACATAATACTGTAAGTCCTAAGCCTCAGCAATCAGAAAAAATAAATAAATAAAAAATAAAGGGCATCCAAATTGGTGAGGAAGAAGTCAAACTTCCACTATTTGCAGAGGGCATGATACTCTATACAAAAAGCCTGAAAGACTCCACCAAAAAATTGCTAGAACTGATACATGAATTCGGTAAAGTCACAGGATACAAAATCAATGTACAGAAGTCTGTTGCATTTCTATACTCCAATAATGAAGCAGCAGAAAGAGAAATCAAGGAATCGATCCCATTTACAATTGCACCAAAAACTATAAGGTACCTAGGGATAAACCTACAATAGAATATTATTCAGCCTTAAAAAAGAAGGAAATCCTATTTCCAACAAATGAATGAACCTGGAAGACATTATGCTAAGTGAAGAAAAGTTATCAAAGACAAATATTGTAAGATTCTACTTATATGATGTATCCAAAATAGATTCATGGAAGTAGAGAACAGAATGATGGTTGCCATGGGCTGGGGACAGGAGAAAATGGGGAGGAATTCAATGGGTATAAACCACAATGAGATACCACTTTACAACGGTTAGAATGGCTAAAACTAACAAGACAGGAAACAACAAATGTTGGTGAGGATGTGGAGGAAGGGGAACTCTTTTACAATGTTGGTGGGAATGCCAGCTGGTACAGCCACTCTAGAAAACAGTATGGAGGTTCCTCAAGAAGTTAAAAATAGAGCTACCCTATGACCCAGCAATTGCACTACTGGGTATTTACCTCAAAGATACATATGCAGTAAAAAGAAGGGGCACCTCTACCCAATGATCATAGCAGCAATGTCCACAATAGCCAAACTGTGGAAGGAGTCGATATGTCCTTCAACAGATGAATGGCTAAAGAAGATATGGTTCATATATACAATGGAATATTACTCAGCCATCAGAAAGGATGAATACCTACCATTTAAATTGACATGGATGGAACTGGAGGGTATATGCTAAGTGAAATAAGTCAATCAGAGAAAGACAATTATCATATGGTTTCCTTCATATGTAGAATATAAGAAATAGTGCAAAGAATCATAGGGGAAGGGAGGGAAAACTGAATGGGAAGAAATCAGAGAGGGAGACGAACTATGAGAGACTCTTGACTCCGGGAAACAAACTGAGGTTGTGGAAAGGGAGGTAGGTGGGTGGATGGGGTAACTGGGTGATAGGCATTAAGGAGGGCATGTGATGTGATGAGCCCTGGGTGTTGTACACAACTAATGAATCACTGAACATTACATCAAAAACTAATGATGTACTATATATTGGCTATTGAATTTAAATAAAAAAAATAAAGTTTCAGTTATGCAAGATGAAGTTCTAGAGATTGCCTGTACAACATAATGCCTATAGCTAACAACATAGTACCATGCACTTACATTTTTGTTAAGAGGGGAGATTTCATGTGAAACATTCTTACCATAAAAAGGGGGAGGGGGACACAAGGAAACATATAGAGGTGATGGATATTTTTATTACCTTGATCATGGTGATAGTATACATGCTGCCGAAGTGAGCACTTGATTGTACTGATAGTAACATGGGCGTATACATATGTCCAAACTCACCAAATGGCATACAGTAAGCATGTATAAAGCCATAAGCAATGTGGAAGTGGTGATGATAGGTAACTTCCCAGGTTAGGTCACAGAAGGGATGACTTCTGTTTGGCTCTTGCTCTCTTGGATTGTTCATTTTGGGGCAGCTGGCTGCCATGCTATGAGGACACTCAAGTAGCCTGTGGAAAGGCCCATGTTGGAGGGAACTGAGGTCTCCTAATAACAACCAGCATCAACGTGCCCACCATGTCAATGAGCCACCTTACATCCTCCAGACCCTGCCCAGACCTCGGATGACTTCAGTCTACTGAGGGATGCCAGCAAAGAATCTCCTAGATTTCTGACCAACAGAAACTATGAGGTAATAAAGGTTTGTCATTGATTGAGGCCTCTAAGTTTTAGTGTAATTTGTTCTGCAGAAGTAGATAACTAATGCACAATATTTTATGGTGGCTTTATTTGTAATAGTAAAAAATCAGAAACAATTTAAATTTCCATCAGTAAGGGTATGGTTGAATAAACTGTAATTAATCCATATTATGAAACATTATGCAACTATTAAATTAACAAGGTAGCTCTATGTAATTTAAAGTAAAAAAAATCTTCAGGAAGTATTAAATAATAAAATCATCAAACATTATGATTTTTATAATAAAAAATTTTTATAATAAAAATTTTTATAATAAAAAATTTTTATAATAAAAAATTTTTATAATAAAATACATTTGGAAATATATAATTTACATACAGACCTACATACATTTGTCTGTATTTGTATATGCTTTCAGAAACCTCTGGAATAGAGGATTGGCCTGAAGGAGGTAGCAAGGAGATTTCACTTTATACGCTTCTATATTCTTGGAATTTTTTTAATAACAAACATGTCTTATGCATCCGTGTTTACTTTTCTAATTTTATTTTAAAAATTAAACTAATGAAAAATAAATGAAGTAGTATTCATTTCTTTTAAGAGCTCTCATTGTTGAGATCAGCTAATTACCTCAAAGTACAAGACAAGAAAATAAGATAAAGTCAAAATGCACAATTTACTTCAATAGCTTTGTGGCTACGAAAAAGCAAGTGAAATGACTATTAGTTTTGACTCCAAGCCAGGTCGTTTTACGTTATTCTATGGTCACAGCTTACCTGCCTGTCAAATGGGGTAGTGGATCTCAAGAGTTGACCTTGGGAAGGAGTAAGAATGACTCGGCCCAAATACACCACTGACATCACACGAAGTCCAGAACCCACACCAAATACCAGATGGGCTGTGGGTCGATAGTGACATCTTCATGTACAAAGGACAGCACATTAAAGAAGGGGATGAAATAGATGTCTACCTGTGGGAGCTATTGATTGGGTTTAATGCTAGGGCTTTTATCCTGTTATGCTGCATGTAATATGCTGAGGATTTCAGAAAAAAATAATGCATGGGCTGTCCCAAGAACTAGAGGTCAAAAGGGAGTGGATAATAGAATTTGAATAAAAAGGAAAAATTGATTAGCTGATAGTGATTATTAGGCAAGGTTACAGAAGGCAATATCACAACTAGCGGAGCATCGCTAAAGGACACTCGTCCCTTAATACAAAGCCACCTGAATCAACCTAAAGTATAAAATATGAAGACTCAAGTGACCAAGGCAAACTTTAATTGGGATAGCAAATATTACCGTGCAAAACATGGCTAACAAGGCTCTCTGAGAGTGTTTATGTAAAACCTGATGCCTTTCTTTCAAAGGTTCCTTACAAGAGTTTCAAAAAAAAATTCTTTAATTTCAGTTTATAGATTTTCCTTATTTTAATGTTCTCGTCTCTGGTGTAGGCATATTATAAATGGAATTAACTACATTACTAATGCTTTTAATCTGATTTTACTGGTGCCTCCGGCTGATGACTAGGAATCAGCATGTGTGTCGTTAAAAGAAAAATAGTTATATAGAAACAAAATTACATGTCCAAATAAACATATCTCTCAGTGCATTTTATTTATTATCCCAACTAGCCAACGCATCAGGCCCTGACTGCATGTCTTCAAAAAAAGGTAGCTACAAAGCACTTTGTATGGCTGCTAGAATCAAAAACTCACCCTTGATCAAAGAACTGGCAAGAAGAGCCCACAATTTGATGGCTTCCTTTGTTTGTAACTCCTGAATTTTAGGCCTGAAACTACATATTTGTGAAGCACTGCATGCATTTTTGAAAGACCATTCACATCTAAGAAATAATTGACAGTTTTTAATTCAGTCAAATCAACTGCCAAACAATCCACTGGATTGCTGCAGAGCTGATCTGATTTGGCTATTCAGACGAATGCAAGATCAGTACTCACTGGCTACTGTGGATTGAAAGTCCTCTGTGTGAGGCCACAACTTTGAATCTGGTGACAGGTGAAGGAAAGAAATGCTGGAGTACCTGAGCCGAGAATCTTAAGAGCAATGATTAAAGAGAGAGCATGACATAGTCATACCGGTCATAGTGCTGGTTCCTGAAACCACAGTGGGCTCTTGCCTCAACCTACATTTGCTTATGTTTACTTTGGAGTATTTCCAAATTCTGTGCTACGCCCAGCAGAAGTCAGCTCAACATGAACGGCCGCCTCCTCCTCCCACCACCTATCAAATCCGCTCATTGACTCAGACACATCCGTGACCTTGCCACTTGCTAAAACCTGCCCAGACTACCCCGTGCGAGGGTCCTGGTGGTCTTCTGCCCTCTGACAATACTTTCTGAGCTACTTAGGAGGCAGCAATTCTTTCTTTTGGCCATTGCATCTCTTGTTATTTTGGATAATTACTTAAATTTTTATGCTATCGCTTGACTTTTTACATTGAACATTACTCAAAGTACATGGGAAGCTTTGGGGGTACAAATGATTGTATTTTATCCTCTTTGCTTTCATTTCCCATCCCCACTTCCCCACTACCACTGGGCCTGCTACAGTGTCTTACACTGGGACACCCTTATTACACATTTGTTTTGAAGTCTGAAAACCATGATACAGTCAGCCAGCCCTTGGGCACTTCGCAACTCCACTGGAATAGAATAATACTCGCACCCCCAAAAATCCTTTACTACCATTACAAGAGCAAAGGCAAAGGAAGGGGAAACATGTTTAATGAGGAATTAGAATATTCTCACAACACAATTTAATCTTTTCAGTATGCTTACAATGAAGTGGGTACTATTATTTCTATTTTACAGATGAGAAACCAGGCTGAGAACAGTTAAGCAATTTGCCTAAAGTCAGCTTGATTTCCCGAAGGCTGATCCAGGCCCCAGTCAAGTTGGGTTCTATCCTCTGGGCCAGTTCAACAACAGGTAACATTAGAGGCTGCGTGAGTAATCTGCAGAGCAGGGTGACCACTGAGGGATTGTGGAGTGATGAAAGCAGATGGAAATGGGCCACCAATCAAGGAAAAGCTTCTTGAACAAGGGATCGCTAAAAGGAGAAAACGAGATGGAATACAGCCCTGAAAAATAGAGGATCAAGCAAGTGGAGCAAAGTAAGAGAGGAAAGAAGCATTTGCCATTAAGGCTATAGAAATATGTATAGTTGGTTTCCAATCTCCTCATATTTTCTATCTAGCCAAACAGCAATAAAGGTATGTGGAAAAACATATATATTAAATTACTAGGTGTCAGATTTCTGATTTGATAACACTTGGTACAAAAATAACAGTTATTATTACTCTTCATTTATCCAGGTCTGAGCGTGTCCAGAGCACAGTATAATATGTAGAATTTATCAGAGGAGGGACGAGAGTGGTGCCCCAAGGGCTTTCCAAATAGAGGCTCAGGTGGAGACTGGGTGGCATCGGAGAGTCAGGGCACTGCAATCACACGGATGTAGGATGGCCTCCTCTCAGGGCTGTGGGTGAAGCTGTGTGGTCCCGTTGCGGGTGGCCTTTTCCTTTTGTGGGATAAGGAAAGGGATTTCAGTGTCCAGATTGTAGAAAGAAGATACTGACTGGAGCCTTTCCTAACATTATGTGCCCCAGAATACTACATGTAAAAACAACAACAGTTTTCCTCTAAGAAAACTGCTGTCTTTCGAGTGGTGAGCCAAGTTCAATCATGATCCAGGGAGATCCTCGACCTGGGAGCAAGAGCAGATGGGCAGCCTTTTCCTCAGGGTCCCAGCAAGACAAGTTTAGGCTCATCATGATTAAGTGTATCAGTTATAGAGTATAGCAAAGATAGCCTCAAAAATGTTCCGCTTAGGCACCATTGCTCAGAGGTTCAGAAGACAACCAAGAGATAGAAAGTAAGCTCAAGCTCCTTCATTTAAATCAGAACACAGGCCCTCAATGATGGATTATTAACTTGTACTCTGGACGCAAGTTTAGTAAACTTGGTTTTATAGTTTCCCAGCATCGATAATTTAGCAAGAGCAGATGAGAAGTCTGAGAGAAGGCAGAGAGCTAGGCAACAGGGAAGCAATGGAAAAGCTGAAAAATGTAGCCAGGACTGGGGGTGGGGATGGAGTGACAGGGCACAGAACACGCAGCCTACAACTTGGGGGTCCCTGAGCACATCAGTGTTTGTACAGGGTCATAACCCAGAGTTCAGCTTGTGCTTGTTTCAGCTGTTATGCATTATATATTGTCTATAATAAAATAATCACATTTTATTTTTAAAAAGAATTGTGACATTCTATAAAAACAAAGACTGAGTCAACTACTCCAGTTGAAAGAAAACAAATAAAATAATTGGAATAAAGAATTTAAGAATAGAGAGCTCGCGATGTAGAATAAAAGCAGTAAGTAACATCTGAACTTAAGTCTAAATAACTACTATTAATTGTTATGAAGATTTCAGGCAAATATAAGCAAACAAACGTCTTAAGATGGAATGCAAAATTCTAAAGATCAGTTGGAAAATAATTCCAGATATTTCAAAGAAATATGTCAGAGAAAAACTAAAATCATGTTAAAGTTCATTTAACACTTAGTAAGTATTTACTGAACCCCTATTATATGTCAGGGGTTATACTAGGTGTTAGGGATGTAGCAAAAAACAATACAAACAAACAAACAAACAAAAAATACAAACCAGTTCTTGCCTGAATTATAACCTAGCATATGAACAGACAATAAACAAGGATATAAATTTATAAAGTCACCTCTGGTTATGATATGTGAAACAAAGAAGAATAAACCAGGGTAACAGAGTCAGGGGACAATCAAGGGGAGAGATTGCTATGATTTTTGATATGGCATTTCTTGGATATTCTCTCTTAGGAGGTAACATTTAGACAGAACTCTGAAAATAACATGGCCATTCAGAGGAAGAGCATTCCAGGAAAAGTGCTAGGTAAGTGCAAAGGCCCTGAGGCAGCACTGAATTTGGTATATTTGAGGAACAGCTAGAAGCAGAACAAGAGAGGGAGAGAAGGTAAATGACTAAAGACACGGGTAGTATTCTAGCAGAAGAGGACCCACTGTTGAATTGGATGTGGGATGTGATGGAGAGAGGAAATCAAGGAGATATTTTGGGACCCCCCCCCCACCTTCGAACTCCCCATCACCCTGATGCTGGGATACTAGGTAAATGGTGGAACCAATTACTGTGATGGGGGAAAACAAGAAAAAAAAAAATAAGGGGGATTTCTTTTGGAGATTTGGAGGGGTTTGGCCTGGACCTCAATGCCTGGGATCCATCAGCGTATAGATGGTAGGTAAAGCTAGGGGACTCGCTAAGAGAAACCAGGTAGTATAGATACAGGGGACAACAGGCCTGAAGGCTGGCTCAAGACACATGCCGGCATTTAGAAATGAGCAGAGCAGAAGTACGGAGAAGAGTAAGGAGTTCAAGAGTCTAAGAAAAGCTACAGAAAGCAGAGTTCTAAAGATGAAAAAAAAAAAATCTCCAGAAACGGTGAGTGATCAACGGGCTAATTGCCTGAGAGTTTAGGTAAATCAGGTGAGCTCAGAGAACCCCTCATCAGACATGGCGATGTTGGGGAGTGCTGGGAGATAAATTTATAGATTTACAAATGATTTAAATTCCTGACAATGACAGAGAGATGTACAAAGTTGAAAGTTAAAGCCAACATCTAATATCATAAATAAGCCATAGAGGGATCACTTCTGCCATGTCCCTCCCCAGGCCGTGGCCCTCTCTGCCTGGTGACCTGTCTCTGCTAGGAGTGTGTCACATCCTTGGATATAGTAGGATGCAGGACCCAGGGTGGGATCCTTCCTTTCTGTTACAGCGAGTAGTATATACCCAGGAGATAAATCAGCTCACGATTTAGAAAAGGGCTCATCCAAACAATTTAGAGAAAGGGAGCTATTCAGAACCTGATAGTGAGACTATGAAACTGAGTGAGCAGAGGCAGTGAGTGGGGGGGTGGGACCCTCAGTAGTCCAGCAATGACTTGCTTTAGAGAAAACTAGGTCTAGTAAACAGTGTTTTTCTTTTTATTGTTTTTGGTTTGTGGGTTTTACTTATTTTCTTCATCAAGTGAAATCAAATTTCAGAGAAGCTACATTAGTTAACTGTCTGGAATTTTGTAGGAAGAAAGAGGAAAGGGATGTGGTGCTTTTGGATGGAGGAATGGTGGTGAGGACAGCTCCTACAGGGGGCATGGTGTTTCCTCTACCAGTGTAAATATTTGATATAATTGCCTATTGGGAGAAAATCTAACCTTCAGGGCCATATTTTTTTTTCCCTTATAATCACCTATATTTTATTGTCCATGGTGGTGGAACTGATGTATGGTAATATTCCTTTTTCTTTCTTAAGTACTCCATGATGGGGGGGGTGGGGGGGGAAGAAAGAAAGAAAGAAAGAAAGAAAGAAAGAAAGAAAGAAAGAAAGAAAGAAAGAAAGAAAGAAAGAAAGAAAACTTCCATTGTGATAGTGCCGCAGCCAAGATTTAAAGGTTGTGCTGGACTTACAATTGAAATGCAAATCACTCTTTGCAAACAGCCTCCTGCTGAGGCCCAAATTTTTACAGATCAGGTTCTGCTGTCCTGATGAGGAATCACTGAACAGCATTTCCCAGGATTCACAAATTAGTTGCTGTCTAAGGTATCATTTTCTACGTTATAATTGTAACTTACCAGAGGAAACTTTGTCACAAAAGACAGTACCCTGTGCTGGCATTATTTTTCCAGCTGCACCGCCACTAAGGATTCTTTCACACACAATAAAAATACACACATCACGACCTCCCTCTCTGAAATACACACTCCTTGAATATAAACATTTTGAGAATATTGGTGTGCTTTTCTTCCCCTTCCTTTTTAGATGTGCAGGTGGTAAAATACTGGCTGCCATGAACCGCAGACAATAAATAAAAATTACCAGCTTCTTACGCTGCCTGATAGAAATGTGCCAGCTTGGAAAAGCCTGATTCCCCAGGCGCGATGATTCTCGGGGAGAAGACGTCCCTGGATATTCATTCAGGCCCTCTTGCTGAGTGTTCCTCGGCCGCGGGGAAGGCTTGTCCAGTTCAGACCTGCACAGCTGCCCTCGGACACAGGAGGCCCTCAGGACCCTAAGATTCCTCTCCTGCCCCAGTTCAAAAGGCTAATGCCCTGAGCGAGGCAGCACTGTGCACAGGACAGAGAAAACAACAGGTTGAGAGTCTAAAAGCCAACACAGAGAGATGAAATAATAATTCCAGAAAGTATGGTCATCCGGGGAGAATACCACTAGCTAGTAGTCTTACACTTGGTCTCGTCACAGACCTTGCAAGCTGAGTTATCTGAGACAAAACCCGATGTGTCTATGGACATCAATCTCATATATAAATGTTCTGGATCAGAGTTCCCCAAAGAGAAGTCTGAGAATCACTATCCCAGCGGCACACAGGGAGCTTGTTCTAAAACATGCTTCTGGGGATTCATCCCCAGAGATTCTGATTTATTATCCCTAGAATATGTTCCAACAATCTGCAGTTTTAACCAGTTCCCCAGATACTTTTTATGCATACTGAATTTGAGAAACACTGCAGTAGATGAACTCTGAAATTCCTTCCAGACTTAAGGCTTGAGGAATCCATAGGTGAGTCATGCATACCCACCATGGACACTGCGACCCTTTACCAGAAATATCGATCTTTGTCTGTGTCTTTATACATATCTCTTATGTCTATATCATGTCTATCCATCTCTACCTATATCTAAAGCTAAGTCTACACCTACAGCGACATCCATACCTATAGCTCAAGAGAACCAGAAGGCAAAAGCCTACTTCAGATGAGGTTACTATTTACATGTAGATGGAAGCTACCAGAGGTCCCTCCACCCAAGTATATGATCAAAGGCCTCACCAACTGGGCAAGCTATAAATGTGATGAAATCCCAGAGATCACCTTCCACATCCCCTGGCCACTGAAAAGAGATGACTCTTATAGGTGCAGTCTGCTGCTAGAGCAGAGAGATTCCTCAGGAAGGAAGACAAGTAGGGCATGGTCCTTTTGCTGGCCTCTGTGGTTTGGAGGGGAGGAAAAACTAAGGAACAAGGTCAGAATGGCCCTTCAATACCTGTTTCTTTGAAGAAGTAGAAAGGAGAAAAATATGTTGTGAGGAGAGGAGTACAGAAGAACTGAAGGAAATTATGAAAGGGTGGAATTATTGAAGAGAAGAGGTGAGAAATCTAAGCAAAGTCAATAGAAACGTGTGAGTTGCTTGAGTCTTGACTGGAGTGAAAGCCTCTGCAATTTTATTATCATTAATCAGCTTGGTTGCAAGGCTGTTCATAGCGACATTTAATTCTTTGAAACCCAGGGAGACCGGATATGTTTTCACATCGTTTTTGGTCACATGTTTTATGCATGGTGAATTATCTATTCATAAACTTTGTTCATATATTTCATTACTTTCTTCTTTAATTTCTTGGACCATATCTGTATTTATGATAATATCCTTCAGTGTATGTACTGCAAATAATGTCCTTCATTTAATGTGTGTTTAAGTGTTTTCAATGTACGTAAGTTTTTATTTGTACCCAAATCTACTGAATTTTCTCTTTACATATTTTTCAATATTTATTAAACTTACAAAGTCTATACTGTTGAGGAGACCCAAATATTTCCAAGATTTTTCTATTATGGCTTGCAATTTTTTTCTTCCCCTGATGTTTTGCTTCAACCGATAAGACAAAGGTATCTTAATCTTTATCCCCTTCAGATGGCCAACAAATTGTGTATCAACTTGCAATTATTCACAAGTTAGGGAGGCCAGCATAACATGCATGGTTATAATACTATGAATAATTCCCCCAATGAATACAGCAAACTGTTTTTTTTCTTCCTATAAAGCTTTCATTTCAATAAGCTCTTTATCCGAAGTATCAGTTTATAAAAATAACATTTATCTTTGCAAAAAGATAAGCCTGATTTCTTTAGGTGATTCTACTTTATTGGGCCTTAGTCTCCTTACCTATAATGTAAGACATTTGTTTTAGGTGATTCTCAAAGGCTTTCTCAGCGTTGAAACTGTGTTATTTGTATGAGCATTGCGAACGTCTGCCATTGTGCTAACTGGAGATACAAACCAACCTGCCTTCCTCAGAGGAGGGGTGAAACATTACAGTCTTCAAGGCCGTATCTGGCCAGTGGCCAGTTTTTATAAGGCCCTTTAGCTAAGAATGGTTTTTACATTTTTTTAAAGATTATTTATTTATTTGTGAGAGAAGGAGAGAGAGAGAGAGAGACAGCACAAACAGGGAGAGCAGGAGGCAGAGGGAGAAGCAGGCTCCCTGCTGAGCAAGGAGCCCGATGTGGGACTCAATCCCAGGACCCTGGGATCATGACCCGAGCTGAAGGCAGATGCTTGACCGACGAGCCACCCAGGCATTCCCGGTTTTTACATTTGTATAAAGTTGCCAAACACAACAAAATAATAAGAATACTTGGCAGAGGCCCAGAGATTATATAGGGTCCTCAGAGCCTCAAAGAGTTCCTATGTAGCCCTTTGCAAAATCTGGTGACTGACTCCTGCTTCAGTGTAGGCAGTCATGTCTTTTGTTATCACGGGCACATCTCCAGAAGTACCATCGGCAGAGAACATAACATGTACCATACTTCCTCTTCTTCTGGGCACAAATTCAGAACACATTTCCCAGCCTCCCTTGCAGGCAGGGCTGGCCACTAACAGTCCTGCAGAACGGAATGTGGGTGGATATGATGTATGCCACTCTTAGACCTCTGCTAAGTCCATCCCCCACTGACATCCCAATTCAGGACTGCACGTACACACTCTCCTGCGTACCCTGGTGGAATGTAGAGAACTCAGCAGAAGACACTAGCACTTTAGGAGATGGGGGAGCCATAAAGCAGAGGGAACTTGAGTCCCTGACTGACCTGGTGATAGGCTATCCACCAACAAAGAACAACACACTGAACTTCATCTGAGTAAAAGGTTAACTTGTGTTGGTTAGTATGGGAGATGTGGGAGCTCATTACCCCTGCTACTATTTATCCCAACTAATGCAGTGCTTCTCCCGCGACAGCTCAGTGAGCACGCTGCTTCTGTCTGCGTTGAGCCAGGAAACCAGTGCACCCATACTGCTAAAAACAAAATCGTGGACTCGTCAGTTTCCAAGTGGAAGGAAAATTCTAGGACATCAATTTAAGACAGAGATTTGGGTAGATCAGAGGCCTTTGTCCATTGGCTGGTTAGGTTAGGTCTATTTTTTCTGAGACACAACTATTTTTTTTCTGAGAGATAACTCTACTCAAGTGAGTGGAGAGTCAGACCATCAACATCAACTGCGTTGGGGCTCTGCTTTTCCTACCCTACGGCTGGGGCTAATCAGAATGGCATGGCTTCAAGTGAGTGTAAATGCATTTCAACTAACCAGTCACTAAGTTGAGTTCTGAAGATACATGAAGAATTATACTCTTTGGATATTCCTGCTCCCTGGGAAAAACCACAGAAATAATCCTAAGTTTCTAAAACAGAGACCCTCCATGACAGTACAGAAAACGCTATCTGTATATAACAACAACAACAAAATTAATGAGTAGACGTCACTATGAAGACAAAATTGTCCGGGGGGGGGCAGTTAAGAGCATGACTGAATTTAGGAAGCCTGGGTTTGAATTCTTGCTGTGCCACTTACTTACGGTATGACCTCTTACGACCTCAATCTCTCTGTTCTTCTGTTTACTCCTTTGTAAACTGGGGGTGAGGGGATTGATACTAACAACACCTGCTGCTTAGAATTGAAATAAAACTTAAGCGAGTGATTCTTTTTAACTTAAAACAGTGCTGGCACATAATATGTATTCATTCATTCTAATTATTACATGATTCAAAATAAGGGCACTAATCCAATATGTGAAAATCTCCATGTCCCCTCCTCTCAGTCACGCACTTCTGTAAACACCTTCCTAGTATTTCACTGGTGTGAAAATCATCCAATTATTCCTTCCCAGCCAAATGTTGAGAAAAGGGTTAAGATATAGATACAGTTGCAAGAAGTGGACAGGACCTGAAGGGCACTGCACTCGGATGTATCGGCAGGGAAAAGAGAGGTGAGGTAAGCACAGGGCATGTGTGGTGAGATCAGTGCTGGTGGCTCTCATCTCTATAGAGCAGCACTTTTTGGAGGGCAGAACTCTGTGTTCTAAGAGTGAGACTTAGAGACCAAAAGAAGCTTCCTGTCTTCTCTAGAGGAAAAAAGAAGCTATCCTTTCTTTCAAAACCACTGTCAACTCGAGATATGTGTTAAATCCTCTCTTTATTCTAACTTGGAGAAAAAGAAGCAAAAAATATTCATGATTAGAAAGGAAAGTTCATTTCGGAGAAAATCTTCAGTTGCTAATGGCCATATATATATATACTTTTTCATTGCTTCCAAATGATTAAATTCTGCAGTTTAGATTATCTGGAGAATCTGAATATTTGCACATTTTATTTATTTTTTTATCAGTATGCCTGGTTTCCCTTTGTTAAACTTTATAGTTTCTCAGAGCAAAGCATAAAGAACTCTATTCTTATTCAGTGCATTTTGAAAAGCTTGTTTTGTTTTCTTCGAGGAGGAGGAGATACTTTTGTCATAAAGCCTGTAGTCACCTTGTTTGCAATCTCTTAAATAAGTGATAATTTATCATGGAGAAAAATAAATTCACATACCATATGCAATATGAACACACTAGTTTCTGCTATTAATTCAGAATTCTTAGTCCATCCTGCATGTTTTATAGCCTAACATAGTGATATGAGAGGAATTTTATATATTTTAGTTCTGCCCCTCTGCTGGCAGTGGAAGTAAATCCCAAAGTATTTCAGCAGGTGCTATTAATATGCAAATAACAGAGAATACACTATTTCTAATAGACCTCCCAACTGCATGGGAGGCATCGCTGTTGGAGCAAATTAGCTTTCTGTAATTTGCATGCTTTTCACAACCTCCTGGGATTATATTTTAGATCAGAGACAATAAAAGCATATGCAGTTAGCTTAAAATGTAACTAATTTTAGACTTTGAAACAATTTTAACCTAACTTGTGGTGTTAAACAGCTATTTGCAAAGAAACTTTTGTAACAGTCTATAATTTTCATAGCATTGATTTGCCATTAATGGCTCCATCTCTCCATATCATGAAAACAAATGTGGGAACAGACCAGGTGTATGGGTTTCCCAATTGACTGAAAAGACATGAGGGGGTGGTGAACGGGAGGCCTGGGAGTATGCATTGTGTGGGCAGTTACAAAGAATGGCATGAATCAAGAGAAAACATGAAATTGGCCCAAATGGCGTGATCAGCCAAAATGTTTCCTGGCCAGAGCAACCAGACAGAAAGACAAAGCCAGATTATTTAGGGTACCATGTAAGTCTCACAATATCTAAATATCTAAATAAATAAAACTCTACCTAAATAAACTAATACATAATATTGGATTAACTGATTTTAACTATTCCAATTTATATTTTACAAATAATGTGGTTTTAGAACTATTATCCTATATCATAGAAATTAAGAATGTTCCTTGAAAAATATTAATCCAGTCTGGCAACATAAATGACTGGGAATTTAACATAATTTAGCAGGACTATGTTTTCTTGTTGCTCTACCAATGAGAAGATGAAAATTACACCAGCCCATACATATTTTATTGAGGAAATAAATTATTTTGGTTCCTTCCTGGACTGATAAGCCAGGTTTTAAAAATAAAAGTAGTTAGGTGAGTTTTCAGCTTTTCATTGTCTTAATTCCATACATGAAAATTAAACTGAAGAAATGAAATAATTAGGTGTTAAAGCTAAATGTCACCTTTGAGTATGTGGTTTTGATTTGGAGCCCGAATTGTATAATGACTAAATGATTCTGCATTTCCTTTTGTTTCTATAGACACGGCTGCATCATAAGTTTAAAATATAAATATGT
Organism: Ursus americanus; assembly: GCF_024610735.1. Classification (NCBI taxonomy): domain Eukaryota; kingdom Metazoa; phylum Chordata; class Mammalia; order Carnivora; family Ursidae; genus Ursus; species Ursus americanus. Next base: position 26,566,508 of record NC_142133.1, read on the forward strand.
CATATGAGAAAATGTCATAAATGGGAGTTATTGAAGATTTACTGTCTAAATATGTTTCTTAATCATTATTCCAGTAACCACTAGCTGACCAGAGGTAAAAGAGGTGACTTGAGGAACAGAAGAAACATAAAAGATAACTTTGCTATGCACAAAGATTATGATTATGAAATGCTTATTCTAATACTTCTGGTTCCATCAAACACAGATTCAATGCTAGTAATTTCTGCCTCATGATTGTTGCTGAAATGTGTGAATCAACTTATAATAAATAATCTGGCCATTTGACAGACTGGATCCATAAAGTAGAAAACAATTAATTTAAATATGATAAATTCATCTACGTCAATAATCAGGCATATGTACATATTTACATATGAATAGAGTAGCAGTTTTGTTTATCTGTGGATTCAAGTTTTGAAGGTATTATTTTTTACTCAATGATTATATTTTGGAAAATTAGTCTTATATGTCAAATGGAAAGAATCCATGTATGGTATACACAAGTAAAGCTAGACACTATGGAAACAAGTTCTTTTTTTTTTTTTTTTTTTTAAAGATTTTATTTATTTATTCAACAGAGATAGAGACAGTCAGCGAGAGAGGGAACACAAGCAGGGGGAGTGGGAGAGGAAGAAGCAGGCTCATAGCGGAAGAGCCTGATGTGGGGCTCGATCCCGGCTCGCCGGGATCACGCCCTGAGCCGAAGGCAGACGCTTAACCGCTGTGCCACCCAGGCGCCCCCGGAAACAAGTTCTTGAACATGAAAAATGATATTGAGAGTAATGATAATTTTGTAACAAAATTAAGATCATCTAATACCAAGTAAATATAAAACATATAATATTAGTATATATAATTTTATTTGTGTCACAAATTTATATCATTACTCTAAATTATGGCACAGCTTATATTTGGTATACATTTCTTCTTTGACATCTTTCCTTCTATGCTAACCCCCCTAGGACTTTGTCCTCAGTACATCTTACTTCTCTTTCTTCTTTAATAATATAACCCAATGCATGGCTTTCTTTTTACTTCTCTGTTGACAATTCCTAAGCAATGTGTTCAGTTTTTATGATTCCGTTTTTTCTCTTCAGCTGAATTTAATCCATCCTACGCATCCTTCAAGGTTCAGTTCAAACATGGATTTCACCATGAAGGCTGATGCGATGCTGCGGGCTCAAATCCACTTCGCTTTTCTCGGAGTCCCATTGCCCTCAAATCATTCTCATCTTAAAAATATGGCACTTCCTCAGTTTTTAAATTATATGGGAAATGCCTTATTTTCTCTGACTAAACCGTATGCTTCCTGTGAGTAAGGCTTGTTACTGCCTGCTGAAACCAATTCTTTAAATATAGCAGGGACTCTAGAAACAGTTAATGATTATTAAAAAATAAAGTTTCTATTTTTTTTTAAAGATTTTATTTATTTATTCGACAGAGATAGAGACAGCCAGCGAGAGAGGGAACACAAGCAGGGGGAGTGGGAGAGGAAGAAGCAGGCTCATAGCAGAGGAGCCTGATGTGGGGCTCGATCCCATAACGCCGGGACCACGCCCTGAGCCGAAGGCAGACGCTTAACTGCTGTGCCACCCAGGCGCCCCAAAATAAAGTTTCTATAAGCATTCCTTTATTCTCTCATATACTGTTGGATATGGGAAAAACTGTACCTTTTGTACCTCCCTCTCCCCACATTTTTTAAACAGGTATTTACTCTTAGAGTAATTAACTCTGAAGAACCAGAACACGTTTGCAGACTAACCAGTTTTGCCTACTTTTATGTGACCTCGGGTACATCATTTCTCTCTGCTGTGTCTGCCTTTCTATTTGTAAATATTAAAAGCCCGCTCTGCTCTCAGCGTCTGTGAGTATTACCCAATGCGACGAGCTTTGCATGAACATGTTCTGAAGTCAGGTTTTTATAAACAAAGACTGGCAGGTCTCAATATTCTAGTTCTGGCCAGCGCGGCCTCGAACCCTGCAGTTTCTGAGAGTGGCTCAGGGCCCTGGCTGCCTCTCCACTGGGACAACATCTGAATGTCCTCATCCTTAGTTATGTGGCTGGCACCTCCATGAAAAAGCCCTTTATGGTCTCTCCTTTTCTCATGGAAGGGGTGTTTGGACATGATCTCCTTACCAGCTGACCTCAAGTCAAGGAGAACTTTTTTTGGCAGCTGATGTGAAACAAATCCTGCTCGGACATATTTAGGGCCTCAAGTCACAGCCCTGGGTTTATTTTTATTGAAAGAGCACAGAGCAGGGAGACTTGGCCCCACGGCCTTTGAACAGTACACAATAGGAGAGCTCTGGGTCCAGCAGTTGATAGAAATTAGTAGATAGCAGATTATTAGTTTTGATTCTGGGCAACTAAAGGTTGCTCTTCTAGGTATATCACACAAGTATAAGTCAGAGAAGAGATTTCTTTTCCAAGAAAATGCTATATTTGTTATTCATAAAGGTATCCCAAACACTCCCCAGCTTTTAATAATCACAACAGTTTTGCCTTTCTCTAGAAATCATGGACTCTATCACAACCCTCCCATGCTCCATCCTTTAACACCAGAACTTCTCTCTTGTGGATGATATTTTGAGCAATGGTAATGCCGAATGTAGGTTTTGTTAGCGAATTCCCCATGCCATTTTTTATCAGTAGTATTTTGTCGTTATATTGCTCCATGCCATTATAATCTTATGGACAAGGGTTCTCTTCTTCTAATATTTTGGGTTTTTTTAAAGTTTTAAACTTTAACTCCAGTATGGTTAACTTACAGTGTTATAATAGTTTCAGCTGTACAAATAATGATTCAACAATTCTATACATTACTCAGTGTTCATCATGAAAAGCCTAGTCTTTAATCCCCGTCACCTATTTCACCCATCCCCCCACCCACCTCCTCTCTGGTAACCATCGGTTTGTTCTCTATGGTTAAGAGTCTGTTTCTTGGTTTATCTCTCTCTTTTTCCTTTGTTCATTTGGTTTGTTTCTTAAATTCCACATATGAATGAAATCATATGGTATTTGTCTTTCTCTGACTGACTTATTTCTCTTACTATAATACTCTCTAGCGCCATCCATGTCATTGCAAATAGCAAGATTTCATTCTCTTTTATGGCTGAATAATATTCTATTGTGTATATATACCATCTCTTCTTTATCCACTTGGGTTGCTTCCATAATTTGGCTATTGTAAGTAATGCTGCAATAGACATAGGGGTGCATATAGCCTTTCAAATTAGTGTTTTTGTATTCTTTTGCACCCAGTAGTGTGATTACTAGATCATAGAATAGTTCTACTTTTAATTGTTTGAGGAACCTCCATACTGTGTTCTACAGTGGCCGCACCAGTTTGCATTCCTGCCAACAGTGCATGAGCCTTCCTTTTTCTTCACATCCTTGCCAACACCTGTTGTTTCTTGTGTTGTTGATTTTAGCCATTCTGACAGGTGTGAGGTGGTATCTCATTGTGGTTTTGATTTGCATTTCCCCGATGATGAGTGATGTTGGGCACCTTTTCATGTGTCTGTTGGCTATCTGTATGTCTTCTTTGGAGAAATGTCTGTTCATGTCTTCTGCCCATCTTTAATTGGATTATTTGGCTGTTTTTTGTTTGTTTGTTTTTGTTTTTTTGTGGGGAGGTCTGGTGTTGAGTTGTATAAGTTTTTTAATATATTTTGGATACTAGCCCTTTACTGGATATGTCATTTGCAAATACCTCCTCCCATTCAGTAGGTTGTCTTTTAGTTTTATTGATTGTCCCCTTCATCGTGTAGAAGTTTTTTTATTTTGATGTAGCCTGAACAGTTTATTTTGCTTTTATTTTCTTTGCCTTAGGAGACATACCTAGAAAAAATGTTTCTGGACCAATGTCAGAGAAATTACTTCCTGTGGTCTCTTCTAGGATTTTTATGGTTTCAGGTCTCACATTTAGATCTTTAATCCATTTTGAGCTTATTTTCGTGTATGGTGTAAGAAAGTGCTCCAGTTTCATTCTTTTGCATGTAGCTGTCCAGTTTTCCCAAAACCATTTGTTGAAGAGACTTTTTCCCATTGCATATTCTTTTTTTTTTATTTAAAGATTTTATTTATTTCTTTGACAGAGAGAGACAGCCAGCAAGAGAGGGAACACAGGCAGGGGGAGTGGGAGAGGAAGAAGCAGGCTCCCAGCAAGGAGCCTGACGTGGGGCTCGATCCCAGGACTCCGGGACCATGCCCTGAGCCGAAGGCAGACGCTTAATGACTGAGCCACCCAGGCGCCCCTCATTCCATATTCTTGCCATTTTTGTCAAAGATTAATTGACAACATAATTGTGGTCTGCTTCTGGGCTTTCTATCCTGTTCTGTTGATCTATGTGTCTATTTCTGTGTTAGTACCATACTGTTTTGAATACTACAGCTTTGTAGTATAACTTGAAATCTGGAATTGTGATACCTCCAGCTCTGTTTTTCTTTTTCAAGAGTGTTTCAGCTATTCAGGGTCTTTGCAATTCCCTACAAATTTTAGTATTATTTGTTTTAGTTCTAGACCAAACAGTTTTCTAGTTCTAGTGAAAAATGCTGTTGGAATTTTGATAGGAATTCCATTAAATTGGTAGATTGCTTTGGGTAGTATGGAAATTTTAATGACATTTGTTCTTCCAATCTATGAGAGAAGTCTTCCCATTTGTGTCGTCTTCAATTTCTTTCATCAATGTTTTATAGTTTAGAGAATAAAAGTCTTTCACCTCCTTGGTTAAGTTTATTCCTAGGTAGTTTATTATTTTTAGTGCAATTGTAAATGGGATTGCTTTCTTAATTTCTCTTTCTGTTGCATCATTATTAGTGTATAGGAATGCAATGGATTTCTGCACACTGATTTCCACATACCTTTTTCCCCCATGTTTCTTCATGGTCTAAATTTGATACCTCCGACTAATACTGGAAACTCTTTTGTCACAAGAAATGAGACCTCTTACATTAACTTCCCTCAAGCCCTGTCCATGCATGGATCAGTTTTTATTTGCCATGAAAAGGTTTACAATTTGCATGTACTGAACATCATTTGTGAGGCAGTCACTATGCTCAGAGCCTTACATTGTCTCCCTTAATCTTCACAACTATCACTACTAGAGGAAATAACATTACGCTCATTTTAAGGATGAGAAAATTGAGTCTCCAATGGGCCTAGAGTAAAACTGCTAGATGGTGGCTGAGCCATTATTTATATCCAAGGCAGGGTGATTGTAGTTTCCACATTCTTTCCATTATGCAACCAAAAAAGAATACATCAGTACACATAAATAAACATAACAACACACACATATGTATACCTACACACAGAATGCTTGTTGCTAAGGCTTCATTACACCTAAAACAATTTTTTAGTGATTACACAAAAATCAGTCATTTTAGTAATAGGTAGATGAACTAGGTAATACCCAAACAGTATGTTTGTTACACTGTTAAGCAATGTTTTAGAATGCTATAGGCACAAATTTATATATAGAAATATTTATATGTCTCATGTATACACAAGAAGACATGGTAAACTAGAATAACTTTCTTCAAAATAGTCTGATGATTTAACCTCACTCTTTTATACCTGCAAATGACCGTGACCCAGTAGCCTATGGTACTAGGATGACACAATGGCAGATGCTCAACAGGCATCAGTGTTTCAGCTAGAAGAGGGTTGAGCAGATATTTACAATGGAGGTGGGTGAAAGGCAGTTACCATCCACAAAAGAAGGTGAAGAGCCAGATTCTGGATATGCGGGCTTGGTCCAGAGCAGAACTAGCAGCCATTCTGATCTGAAGTTCAGCCTCTGATGGACTGACCCAAGGGACCCACTTACCCCTAAACACAGCAGGTGTTTCCACAGTCTGCAGCAGGACCTAGGCTATAGATCGTCAAGTGCTCACAGCTTCAAAGATTAGAGGGCTTAAGAGGCAAGGAGCTACCCAAGTCACTCCAATCCTCTTTTCTCCTATCTGTTTCTTAGTCTTCTTTTTTAAGCTTTCTGGAGCATGATTACTCTTCAGCAGACCATAGTAAACGTGCCTGGGAAAAAATGAAATTAAACTAGTGCTTCAGGAATTCTTTAATAATGCAATCTGAACCAGTCCTTATTAACGAGGCCAAAGTATTTCCCATCCAACTGAAGTCCTGCAATTATTTAAATGTGTAAATGAAACCATTCTTTATACCTTCATTCACAGTCCATTTAAGTCAGAAACTGGGTTTACTTGGTTTACTAACTGGGCATTAAGCACCACTTGAGCAGTTTAAGAACTATCAACAGTTGCAATGGCCCATAATAAATATATGTACAATTATTTCTGTATAGATTGTCCTTCATGTTTGAAAATGACATTGCCAATACAGTTACCGATCACGTGCCTAACTCTTCCTGCACAGCTAGTATTTTAGTGCATATTTGCATCGGGATTTTCCATTTATAGGGCACTCACATTATCTCATTTATTTATCAATATAATCCAATATATTATTATTATTCATGTATCATTAAGGAAATAGAATTCAATGATGTTGAATATAACCCAAGAGGGATAAAACCAGGACCTGAAAGACCAAAGTCCTCAGCATACTGCATCCATAGATATCATAAATAAGCATGATTTTTCTCTCATCGTTGCTATACAAAATTCTGTGTTTCCTGTCATACTTGCATACTGGTCACTTACAAGAAATACGAAGCCCATTTATGAGGAAGAATAGTTAGTCAAAATCATAGATAGTTAAATCTTATCTTTCAGTAATTCCTTCATTTGGGGTATTTATTTACTTGGTGCATTCAAATTAGTTATAGTTTAGAAATATAAAAGAATTTTGCAGCAAAGTATCTCAAAATAATATTCTCCACAACTCAAATTTTATTTAGTTTTTAGTTATAAATGTAATCATATATTTAATTTTCAAATATCACCATCCAATAGACATATAGTGACAGATTTTTTTTCAATTCTCAACATATTAGAAGTAGGCTGTTTCATTTAAGTATTTTCTTAAAGGCTGAGAAAAAGGAAACTTTAACAATATAATTTCATACTTTGAAGCCTATGTATTCAAAGCGTTGTTTTGTAGATTTTCGCTGTATGAGATAAAGCTCATGAAAATTACTTCGTTATGTCATTTTGGACAGAGAAGGAAAAAGGTTTTTGTTGATTTCATTTTCTAAATCACTCTGCCTTGAAAATATTCCTTGAAGGATTGCTCAGAATAATTAATATGGACAAGGAGTAGTGTCTGACTAGATGTTCCTAAGGCAGCCTCTCCCTAAATCCCAAGAAAGTATCCATAAAGATCCACAAAAAGATGAAAATTTCACAAAAACTTCAGTAAGTGACAATGAAGCTACCGCCAAAAACTGGGAAAAATCACATGATCTACAAAATCTATGTAATCGAATAAAATGGCACAATGAGTGGTTATGCATATGTTGCTAAAACAAGAGATCCTATTGGCCTGGAAGAAAGGAAATACTTTCTCTCTCCATCATTGCCTGTCTTTGAAGCAGAGATGAGGAAAACTTTGCTGCATGGATGTTATGGACTAAATGTTTGTGCCCCCCCCCCAATCCAGTATGTTCATATGTTGAAACCTTAACCCCCAATGTGATGGTATTAGGAGGTGGGCCCTCTGGGCCCCTGTAATTAGGTCATGAAAGTGGAACCATTATACATGGGTTTATAATAATGCCTTTGTAGGAAGAGACAAGAGAGAAATAATCTCTTTCTCGGCCATGTGAAGACACAGTAAGAAGGTGGCCATCTACAAACCAGGAAGAAGATTCTCACCAGAATGCAGCAATAATGGCACTCTAATCTTGGACTTTCAGTCTTTGAGACCGTGAGAAATAAATATTTGTTGTTTAAGCCACCCAGTCTATGGTATTCATTATGCAGATTGTTTACTAAGATAGATTTTTATTTTTAAAGATGTATGTATTAATTTACTTATTTATTTGAGAAACAGAGCACAGGCAAGGGGAGTAGCAGAGGGAGAGGGAGAAGCAAACTCTCTGCTGAGCAAGGAGCCAGACACAGGGCTCAATCCCAGGACCCCAGGATCACGACCTGAGCTGAAGGCAGATGCTTACTCGACTGAACCACCCAGGCGCCCCTAGATATTTTATTTTAACACACTTAAATTCTGTTTCTCTTCTTCCATCTTTACATTCCTCCTCTCATTCAGACATTGAAATCCCCAGAAAATAAAAGGTTAGGAAATATGGCGATGCTAATGGAAATGTACTTCATCTTTGATATATAACCACAATAAATTTAATGCTGTGGAAGGGAACAGTGACAGGAGGATGGTTGTTGGTGGGACATGGTGATAATTGTAGGCTGTTTGAACTTAACTGGTTCAGTGTCAGTGAATCATGCAGTAAATGCTGGAGATAATCTTAACTCAATCCAGAAGAGATGTGCTTAAAATCTGCTGAGCAGAACTGAATTGAGAATAGAATCTTAATGATACTTCAAATATATACTTAGTGATACTAAGTATAAGTGGTGCCCAAGCAAGCCATACATAACAACTTGCTAGAAAAATACTGAGTGTGCCAATATTACTTTCAATTCAGAATCAGTGGAAAATGTTAGAATAGTATTTGGCATTCAAACAGTATGCAAAAATATGTGATTCGTGTCAATTAGGCAAACAAAGGGTCATATAAAAATCATGCTGAGTTGTAAAGAAAACATGTTAGTTACAGCATGAAATGGGTAATGTAAGAAAAGATAAGTAAACTAAAATTAACAATAGTAAAAGTCTGTACTGTGGAAAATAAAGAACAAATTGAATTAGTGTGTAGGGATAAAGAGGACAAACTTTAAAAGTTCTTCCAAAATAATAAAGAAATAAAAAATTACGAGAGTTTATGGGAAAAAAAGATAACACAAATGTGGAAAATAGTTTGAGACAGACTAGGAAAAAATATAACAGATACAATATCTGAGATTAAAAAAAGGAAAAATATCATAACTGAAGTCTGAAATAGAACTTAAAAACATCTGCAGACATCCAATAGAAAAAAACAAGTTACCTACAGGTAAACACAATTAAGTCTGGCCTGAAACTTCACATCAGTGAACAACATGAGACCTTGTGATAATAGTTTATGGAAATCTTTGGGGAAATATTTATGAATAAAACGTGGACATTTTAAGTTTATATTAAAATGTGAATAAAAAAGGCATTCTCTGGTATATATGGGAGGATAAATTAAGCATCCATTTTCTTCTTGAAAAAAAGTTAAAGACTTATTAGAGACCTATTCCGGGAAACTGAAAGATAAATCAAGATTACAAAGGCAAAAAAGGAAAATAGGATATATTTTTGATAATATTGGATAATATTTTTTAAATGTTATGATTCTGAATACTAAAGTCAGTATTGCAACCAATATGTGTTAAAAATTATTTTGCATTGCCAAACACAAAATACGATGCAGAAGTCAGAAATATTTTTGAGAGAAAAAATGTAATGTAAAATATATCAATTGACATTAATCTATGTCTAAAATTTAAAAAACAAATTCTAAGACAGAATTGAAAATAAAATTGTACTAATTTCCTCAAGTTATTGGTAGCATCTCAAGACACTGCTTTAATCTTTTTAAATCATTTACTTAACTAACAAAATACATTCTCATTGAGAGAAATACACAAAATAAAACGAAAATGTACGTAACAAAGGTCACGAATTCCCAACTTAAACACTCTGTCACCAAAAGATGCAATCACAAAAAATGGTTTGGTTTCTATTTTTTCAGAACTGTGTAGTTAGCCAAAATATAAGAACATGCATATATATACAAACACACATACAAATACAGGCATATATGAATACAGAGAACGTGTATATACACATATTTACATGTATGTATATGTAAAGCATGTATATCTATAATTATATCATTATCTGTACGTAGTACTTATATTTTCATATAAAATAGTTACTTTGTATATTATTTTACCAAATTCTATCTTAATATACTACTTTACAAGTTGTTTTTGTTTTCCATTTGAAAAACTGTGATCGACATTATTCTTCTAAACTATTGAGATTACACCAAAATAAAAAGCTTTTGCACAGTGAAGGAAACCATCAACAAAACAAAAAGGCAACCTACTGAATGGAAGAAGATATTTGCAAGTAACATATCCGATAAGGAATTAATATCCAAAAAATATAAAGAAACTATACATACAACTGAACACCAAAAAATACATATACTAATCTGATTAAAAATGGGCAGAAGACATGAACAGATATTTCTCCAAAGAAGACATACAGATGGCAAACAGACACATGAAGAGATGTTCAACATCATTAGTCATCAGGGAAATGCAAATCAAAACCACAATGATATACCACCTCACACCTGTTAGAATGGCTAGACTCAAAAGACAAGAAATAACAAGTGTTGGCAAGGATGTGGAGAAAAGGGAACGCTTGTGCACTCTTGGTGGGAATGTAAATTGGTGTGGCCACTGTGGAAAACAGTATGAAGGTTTCTCAAAAAGTTAAAAATAGAAATACCATATAATCCAGTAATTCCACTACTGGGATTTACCCAAAGCAAATGAAAACACTAATGTAAAGATATATACACCCCTATGTTTATTGCAGCATTATTTATAATAGCCAAGACATGGAAGCAATGCAAGTATCCACAAATACGTGACTGGATAAAGAAGATATGGAATATATATATTCCAATGCATTCATTATTAAAATAATAGTGTAATAAACATTCCTAAACATACACCCTTGCACACCTGTTTTAGTATTTTTAGAAAATATGCTTCCATAAGTACATATTTGTTTTAGTGAATACGTACATTTTCCATTTTAAACAACAGCATTTATCCCTTTCTTGAGGAATCTAGGCTTTAATCTAAGCTAAAGCCCAAAGACTGCATCTCAAAACAAAGAGAGTATCCCATCTGGTAACCTGCTTCTGAACAAGGAAGTTCTAAAGCCACAAGGCACGCATCCCGATGCATCTTTCCCCACATATGTACCATGCCTTGGGAGCTTTTAATGAAATTTTGTATTCACGAGTCTGAGAGAGTAAATATTTAGTTCTGTTGAGGAAGTCACTGCTATTGCCAGTAGTGATCACTTTAGCACTTTAGATACTTATTTATAAACACCAACAAAATAGACAAGCAAGAACAACTGTACTTTGGGGAAAATAAAAATAAAATAAATTAAAAAAAAACAAGAAACACTAGAATTAAGAGTCTGAATCATGAGAGGAGAAAATATCCTAAGAAAACAGATGTAATGTAGGAAATAGAAGACAATTTTAAATTAGTTAAATTTGTATCTCCAGAAAGATTCAGTGATTTATCACAAACAGAAAGCAACTATATACTGATATGAACAAGAAAGGCAAAACAACACAAGTGCTTAGAAATTTAAGACAGTTACTAAACTAAAAAATAACAATGATTGTGGTAACTGAAGAGTTGAACTAATAGTACTTAAATGTGAAATAATAATGTGGATTTGGACTGTAAGGAACAATAACAGCCAGATAAATCAATACAAGTTACAGTTTAAGTAGTATTTGATGTCAGAGTTGTTAAATGCTAGTTTTACGTAAACAAAGGCACAAAATGAAATCAGTTTCATGACTTTCTAGGAAAAGATTTCTAGGTAATTTTCATAGATGTGGGTGAAGAAGAGAGTGAAAGCAGGGAAGGGGCTTTACAAATAGTATTGTCTTCGTTGAGTAAGAAAGGATAGAAAAGGTCAATAAAATTTGTCAAAAGCTTTAAAGAGAGGGGTCTAATTTTGCCTTAGTTGAGGGATGAATACAATAACGTGTGCCCATTTTAAGTGTAAATTTTTCCGAGAATTAAGTAATTTGAACACCTGTGAAACCACCACCACCATTAAGATAGGGAATACTTCTTTCACCAAAATAGGTTCCTTTTGCCCCTTGCTAGTCAATCTCACACACCTAGCGCAGTCAACGATTGGCCTACTTTCTGCCGTTCGAAATTAGGTATCTTCTCTACAGTTCCTTATAAATGGTATCAGAAATCATACAGCATGTACTCTTTCATGTCTGGCTTCTTTTGCTAAGTGTATGTTTTTAAAATTCATCCGTTTTTGCATCTATCAGTAATGTGTTCTCATTTATTTTGGAATTATACTCCAGTGCATGGACAGACCACAATCTGTTAATGCATTCCTCTGCTGATGGTGATTTGAGGTGATTCTTACCTAGGGCTATGAGTGTAACTGCTGGATTATGTACCAGGTGTATGTTTCCCAGTCATTCTTTGCCTGGCCTCATAGTACGCATGTGCAGATTAGTTTTCAGCCAAGGATTTAAAGGGACCCCAAGCCAGGTTGGGAATCTCCCCCTTTATTTGTTGCATAGTTCCCTTCTTTCCAGTTCTTTTCCTCTCACATTCTAGCTAACTTCATCTTCCTGAATACCAATCTGTCTCTTCAAGTCAATGAGACCCCTGGGCACTGTTAGGGATCTCCTTCCCTGTGCCGGACTGGGAATTGGCTTCGGGCAGAAAGCTGGGGCAACATTCAGGCTAAAATCATTTGTTTATCTTCTCCCTGGGATCACAGTCCTACTCTGCTCATTAGCCAGTGTCTGAAAACAGTGACTTCGTATGTTTTGTCTAGTTTTTTGTTTACTAGGGGAAATTAAGTTTGGACTTTATTAATTTCCTAAGTCAGGAAATCAGAAGTTGATATTGATTAACTTTTAGTTGAATAGAGAAAATAACTGTTCATAAATTTAGGAAAAACAACTACTAGGATAAATATAGAAAACAGAACTTCCAAATTATTAGAACAAATAAAGGAAAAAAGAAAAAAGAGACAATATAAATTATAAATGCAACCAACAAAATACATAGACAAAAGTGGCAATCACAATAAATGTGGAATGAATTAATTAAATTATCTGGGACACGACATAATACTTAAATTGTGTTTAAAAATCTAACTGCAGGGGCACCTGGGTGGCTCAGTCGTTGAGTGTCTGCCTTCAGCTCAGGGCATGATCCTGGAGTCCTGGGATCGAGCCCCACTTTGGGCTCCTCCACTGGGAACCTGCTTCTTCCTCTCCCACTCCCCCTGCCTGTGTTCCCTCTTTTGCTGGCTGTCTCTCTCTCCATCAAATAAAAAAAATCTTAAAAAAAAATAAATAAATAAAAATAAAAATCTAGCTGCATGTTCTTTATAAGATATAATGACATAATTAAATATTAATTAAATAGTTTGGACATAAATAGCAAGATGGTCTCACATTTTATTTTGCTACATAGAAAATATAGTTCAATGTTACTTAAAAATTAACATTCATTGAACAAAAGTCAAGGTAAAACTGAATATGATTGGAAAAGATTAAAAGAAAACAAAACACAGTTCTCATAGTAAAATACACAAGAAAGGAAAAATATTTATTATATTAAAAATATTAAAAACTACATGAAGAACATTAAACATCCCAATTATCATAATAAATATAAATGGATAAAACTCAAAACATCTCTGACACTAATAAAAGGCCATGATATATACTACCTACTTCTGAAAGATGTCACTGTAATTAGAATGTATAAAAAGATTATTGGGGGGGTAAACAGAAGGGGGAATGAACCATGAGAGACTATGGACTCTGGGAAAAAAACTGAGGGCTTCAGGGGGGGTGGGGGAATGGGATAGGCTGGTGATGGGTGTTATACGCAAGTAATAAATCATGGAACTTTACATCAAAAACTGGGGATGTACTGTATGGTGACTAACCTAATATAATAAAAAATATTATTATTTTAAAAAAGATTATTGGGTAAAGATATATCAGGCAAACTCGAAATATTATTTTTTTTATTTTTGTATTTTTAAAAGATTTTATCTATTTGAGAGAGAGACAGCATTAGCAAGAGAGAGCATGAGCAGGGGGAGGAGGAGAGGGAGAGGGAGAAGCAGGCTCCCCACTTAGCAGGGAGACTGATGCGGGGCTCCATCCCATGACCCCAAGATCATGACCTGAGCCGAAGGCAAACACTTAACCTACTGAGCCATCCTGGTGTCCCAAACTAGAAATTTTAAATGGCAGTATTAATATCAGAAATATAAAATTATAGAAGCAGTCAGGACAATGATGATTATTTTATGTTGAGAAAAGATATTCAGTGTCGTACTGAAGGTGAATTCATGAGAATTAGTTATATGCTTCTCTTAACTTCACATTCAGTGATGTCACATGCATAACTTGAAATTGGCTAGGGTAGCTTAGCATTTGGTAAATGTTTCAAATCAGACCACCCCTCCCCCCTTCCCACAGAGACGTGGTTGTTAAACATTTACCAGTACACTGCTGAACATAATCCAAAATGAATATATAACAGTAATGGCTCTGTAAGGCCCAAAAGCATAACTTAGAAATGTAGAGCACAAACTTATTAGAAATTCAAAGACAAAATGACAGAAACTCAATACTTGTGGGAGAGATTAATATATCTCTGTCAGCCTTTGATGATTCAAGTAAGCACACACACAACGTACAATGAAATAGGTGATTTGGGTCATATAATTAATAAATCACCTATTTCATCATATTGATGTGGATTACAGACACCAAAGAATGTATTTTCTTTGTTGCATATATAGAACAATTTAAGAGCATAGTAAGTCAGACAGAAAAATCTCAGTAATTGCCAAAACACTTAAATAACGATGTGCACAGTCTTGGGCCTCAAGATAACCAATTAGAAATAACAGAAAGTTAACTACTGAGATTGCCCAATGAAATCTCCTCCCTCCCCACAACACACAAAACATTCTGAATAACTAAGGTGAATTTGGAATCAGTAATTCAATTGAACATAATTTCAAAAATAACAAAAATATGGCCATTGCCTTAGAAGTATTAAAACTATAAATTCGTATCTTCTGACTCAATCATAAGCTAGTGAAAGTCAGAAAAAAGGCAAAATGATACATTGCAAAAATCGACAAATTATCTAATTATTGTAAATTTCTAAGTTATTAATAAGATGAGGATGTCACTCTTTTTAGACTGGGGAGCCACACAAAATCAAAATACATAACCTACAATATTTAACTTCTGATAAATTTATGATAAAAATGAGAATAGGATAAAAGGGATGTTTCCAAATAACAGTTCTCTTAAATAGGAAAGCACTGTTCATGATGATCCCGATAAATATGGGGATTTTAGAAGTAGTTAATGACAGCTAACATATTTTGAGTGCTTATCTAGTGCCAGACACTGTGCTAAGACCTTTAAATCTATTACACTGTTGAATTCTCAGATAAAAGTATATGCTAAGTGGAATAGTTCACACATAAGGAAACTCAGACACTGAAATGTTAAGTAATTCACCTGAGGTGAAACAGCTGGTAGTGGCAGCCCTGGGACTAAAAAAGAAATCTGGCCCCAGAATCCCTAGTCTTAAACACCACACTGCACTACCACCCAGAAGATTTTACGGGAACCGAAGCTAGACAGGAAGTAGAAGAAAAAAGCCAGTTGCGTAGAAAAATGTGAAATCATTATGGATTAACTCCAAGAAAGATTTTTTAAATCAGACAAATGATATTTTTTCAAACTTCAAGACATCACTACCACATGATCAGGAATTAAACCAGCAACCAGAGAAAAACAGTACTATACTAGGAGTTAAGGTAGACAAGGAGAGAGGAGACGGGGAGGAAGGAAAGCAGGGAAAAAAGGGAAGAAAGAAAAGGGGGAAGCAGAGAGGAAGAAGAAGATAAGATCTGTTCTCTCAACAGTTAATTTTTAGAGGCTTTGTTCCTGAAACAGTGGTGGCTGAAGATGATAGAGGTGAGGAGATGTGTAAGAAACAATAGGATAGTTCCATAACTGGGTGTTATACACAAGTAATGAATCATCGAACTTTACATCAAAAACCAGGGATGTACTGTATGGTGACTAACATAACATAATAAAAAAATATTATTATTTAAAAAAAACAATAGGATAGTAATATAACTAGAACAAATGACAAATGTAACCAAAATTAGAATTTTCTCATTGGTGCTTATGTTTTATAAGCATATATTTATAAGTATATCACTATTATTAATAAGGCTTCAGGGTAGAAAACATGAATTTAAATTTGAAAATTGCTTAACCAATAACTACTTTCTATTGAAATAACTGTTTTAATAACTGAATTTATAAAATCATGTTTCTTATGAAGGCAACTTGTATTGTAGCAGAAGACAGTACGTATGGCTTTAACACAAGTAAGAATATCTGAAACTGACAGCAAACATAATACTTATGAGTAAATACCAAGAAAGATCATCAAAAAGTTTAGTTAGAAAAAAAAGTCTTGACCACTGCTGCTATTATTATATATGCTTTCTGAACATTACAGGCAATGCAAAAGGATTAGAAACAGGAATTAGAGGTGTAATCAATGGTAGAACACAAAACTATGTTTCTGTGATTCACGGATGTCATCTTTATGACAGAAAAACCAATAAAAGCAAATGAAAATTTGTTATGTAAGCAAACTGCAAGATAAAAGATACGCATAGGAAGAGCCCCTCCCTCCCCATAATACCAATTACCAACTGGAAGAGATGGTAAGAATTTTTTTCCACTGAGACAAATATGTTTCTATGTATGTATATATTTAAATGTGTTATGTGTATATATATGCTTGTGTGTGTATCCAGAAATAATACTTAAATAAAATTCTTCTCTCCACAATCACTTTAGATACTTACTTTCTCTTTACAGTACCTAATATATTATATGATTATAAAAAACATAATTCCCCCCCCCCCTCCGCAGCAGAGTAAAAGACTGCTAAGAGCAGGGTACTGCTTTCCCATTGCTGCTCTTAGTGGCTGCCATATAATGAACAGTCAATAAATAATTGTGATGGTAGTTGTTGTAGGAGGGGGAAACCCTGACAGATGAAAAGAGACTTGTTCATCAACCTCCTAGCTGGATAATCTGAATATTGCAAAGATGCCAATCTAGTATATTTAAAGAATAATTTATTTGAGTCCCAATGGATATGCAGTTTTGCAAACTAATGAAAAATATTTTATGTCACAATTAGAAAAAGAAACAGGAAGGAATCCCTAAGAATGTTCTGAAAGAGAGAGATCTGAGACTTGCCCTAGAAGATTTTAAGGTAATGTTTTCATTTGTGCCAAAATTAGCAGATGATCAATGGAACCTAATAAACAGCTCTAAAACTGATCCTACTTAAAATAAGAGTTTGGCTAATGAAAAGGGAAACATCACAGAATAGTAAGTGAAGAATTGCTCATTCAATAAATGGGATTAGAGGGGCGCCTGGGTAGCACAGTCGTTAAGCGTCTGCCTTCGGCTCAGGGAGTGATCCCAGCGTTCTGGATTCGAGCCCCACATCAGGCTCCTCCGCTGGGAGCCTGCTTCTTCCTCTCCCACTCTCCCTGCTTCTGTTCCCTCTCTCGATGGCTGTCTGTCAAATAAATAAATAAAATCTTAAAAAAAAATAAATAAATAAAAATAAATGGGATTAGAAAACAATGTATAGAAGCAAAAATATGTATATTAAAATAAATCCAATGTATACTGAAAAATTAAACATAATGATTACCACATAACATAAGAAGAAAAGCTAGAAGAGTAGAATATTTAACTACTTGCAGAGTAGGGGAGTGCTTTCCACACATTCAAAAAGGCAGAAACATTGTATCAAAAATCCATAAATATTTTTTTAAAGATTTTACTTATTTATTTGAGAGAGAGAGAGAGCATGAGCAGGAGGAGGGGCAGAGGGAGAAGCAGACTCCCCACCTGAGCAGGGAGTCTGATGGGTCTGGATCCCAGGACCCTGGGATCAGGACCTGAGCTGAAGGCAGATGCTTAACCAACTGAGCCACCCAGGCACCCCCCAAAATACATAAATATTAAGTAACAAAAGAGTAAGCTGGTAGAAATTTATTTTCATCAAATATTAAGGAAGAGATACTATCCTCAATATTAAAAAAAGCTCTTACCAATTAATAAAATAAGCATTATAACTTCAATAGAAATAATGAACCAACAATAGAAGCAAATAATTTGCACACATAAAAAAACTCAAATATCCAATAAATACATGGAAAATCGCTCAGCAATGACATGCTACTTTTCATTTGCCAAGGAGTAAATTATTTTTAGAATTATTAATACTCAGTGATGTCACGGATGTGGAGTGTGGGAAGTGGGCAGCAGTGTGCTTGTAAACGTTTTACAACTGGCTCTCTTAATGAAGTTTTTACACGAAAACTGGTTGATATTTAAATTTAATATTAATAAACAAGGCAAAAGTAAAAAAAAATGAAAAGGACAAAAGTCTAAATGCCATTTATTTTTCAATAAAATAACTTCTTTGCTATATAGGATAAATGATTTCTTGAATAACAGAAGAGTTATTTTCTCAATGTCTAACACTATTCATGATATAAACACTATAGACATGACATATTTTTATTTTATTTTATTTTTTTTAAAGATTTTATTTATTTATTTAACAGAGATAGAGACAGCCAGCGAGAGAGGTAACACAAGCAGGGGGAGTGGGAGAGGAAGAAGCAGGCTCATAGCAGAGGAGCCTGATGTGTGGCTCGATCCCATAACACTGGGATCACGCCCTGAGCCAAAGGCAGACGCTTAACTGCTGTGCCACCCAGGCACCCCATACATGACATATTTTTAAAGTAAGCCTGCATTATTCGTATTTTCTCTATTGCTTCATTAAGTCTTGAAAAGCAACAAAACTATAATTCAGGCCCTGGTTTGCAATGTTTGTTGCATAGATGTGGTGAAATAATCCCACCAGCTTGATATCAATCTTTGAATGCAGAGTTCCTAAGATAAATGGTAGCACATCGTTACATATAGTATTTCCACCAAAGAGATACAATATATACAAATATTGGAAAAGTGATGAGTTCTTACCATTTTATGGGAAAAACTATATGTTGTATATAAATTTGAGAAAATTATATATGGTTTGATCTGAATTTTGTAAAATCTCTTGTGTGTATGAGTGCATATATTTGTTTATGTGTATTTTTAGGTAGGTGTAAATGTTCATATTTGTTTTATCTAGGTAGTACACTTATAGATGAATTGTATTATGTTATTGCTATTTTTCCATTATTTCCCAAATTTTCTACAATTAGCACATACTTTTTCTTTCTTTAATTAAAGTGTAATAATGAAGTAGCAGAAAAGGAAATTAGGAAAACAGTTTAATTTACAATTGCAACAAGAATAATAACATACCTAGGAATAAGCTTAACCGAGGAGGTGAAAGACCTGTACTCTGTAAAGCACTGATGAAAGAAACTGAAAATGACACAAACAATGGAAAGATATTCTATGCTCACAGATTGGAAGACCCAATATTGTTAAATTGTCCATACTAACTAAAGCAATCTACAGATTTAATGCAATCCCTATCAAAATACCCATAGCATTTTTCACAGAACTAGAACAAATAATCCTAAACTTTGTATGGAACCACAAAAGACCCCCAATAGTGAAAACAATCTTGAGAAAGAAGAATAGTTGGAAGTCTCACAATCCCAGATCTCAAGGCATACTACAAAGCTGTAGTGATCAAAACAGTATGGTACTGGCATAAAAACAGACACACAGACCAATGTAATATGAGAGCCCAAAAATAAACCTATGCTTATATGGTCAATTCATCAGTGACAAAGGAGTCAAGAATAGACAGTGGGGAAAAGACAGTTAAATGGTACTGGGAAAATTGGACAGCTACCTGAAACTGGACCACTTTCTTATACCACACACAAAAATAAACTCAAAGTGGATGAAAGACCTAAATATGAAATCTGAAACCACAAACCCCTAGAAGAAAATATAGGCAGTAATTTCTTTGACACAGGCTGTAGAAACATTTTTCTGGATATGTCTCCTCATACCAGGGAAACAAAAGCAAAAATAACCTATTGGGACTACACTACAATTAGCACTTCCTCTTCAATAATATACTTTTTTGCAGCTCTTCCAATGGAAGCAAAAAAACTCGTTCCCATTAGAAATATTCTGTGGGTGGCTCAATTAGTTGAGCATGTGACTCTTGGTTTTGGCTCAGGTCATGATCCCATAGTCATGAGATTGAGCCCCACATCAGGCTCCAGGCTCAGCAGGGAGTCTGCTTGGAATTCCCCCTCTCTCTCTCCCTTAAAGAAAGAAAGAAAGAAAGAAAGAAAGAAAGAAAGAAAGAAAGAAAGAAAGAAAGAAAAAGAAAGGAAAAAAGAAAAAGAAAGGAAAAAAAAAAAGGAAAGAAAGTATTCTGCTTCACGTCTTCCAGGATTTTAGAAGAGGGGCAAAAGGAAGGTAAAAAAAGTAGGATGTTGTTCAGAAGATCAAGTTCTCTGGAATTTGTACATCGTAACTTAATTTTACACACCCTAAAGAAATTAGAAATTCAACTTTAATAGCATTCCATATCCAGCATAGGCTCTCAATTCTTTAAGCCATGTTCTTAGGCCCCCTATCAAATTAGAAATGTTCTCGAACTGCCAAACTGAGGTTCTCTCTCCATTAAACTGAAGACTGCCTACCACATCATTATCCCCAAGAATGATGCAGTGTGTTTTTGAAATCTGTATTTCTACATACATTTTCCACATGCTGATTGTAGAGAATGTAGTAAGCTCCATTTTGATTCATTGGTTCAGCAAAGGAGACGTTCAGAATAATTCCATATAACTCACAGCACTTAAGAAAGCACATGTTTTCATAATACTCTGAATCTATTGCTTACAGTAGTAACTCAAGCATATTATGATGCATTTGCCATAGCACTGTCATTTTGAAATTGTGGTGGTGCTGTTCCTTCATTGTAACTGACCCAACATAAGAACTGATTTAGAATAATATTTTTATCGAGTACCTAATATACAAACTTGGGGTTGTTTGCAGTGCTGTAGTAGCAGTGGTATCAGTACTTTTATGTAAGTTAGAGCTTGAATTAAGTTTTTTTTTGAATTCTGTTTTTAAGCTGAAAACTGGTCAACTTAAAAAACCCACATAAACCAGTATGTTTGTGTGTCTCTATTTATCACGTACATTCTCACTACATTGTTAATTTTGCCAAATGGCAGAACTTGGGTTTTGCTGGTTTTTGTTTTTTTTTTTGAGACTGAACTTAAGTATTTTTAAGATAGATAACTACTTCCTTCCTCCCCATGCAGTTAAATTTCCAGACTTGTTATTATACTACTATACTTTCAAAATTGTTGGAAACGCATGAGCTTCAATTCATTTTTACCGACAACTAATTAGTTCCTCTGATACCTGATAATAAATAGGAAGTTGTTAAATATATTGCTGGCATACTTGTTCCTTGTGGAGGTCTTATTACAATCAGAATTGTTCATTTTGGAATCACAAGCCAACATTACATTATATGACATTTAAAAAAAAGTTTCTTTCACCAGAGTTGTTCTCTTTTCTCAAAATTCAAATCTAACTAGCTGATGCTGTCTTAGAGATAGCTACAAGCTGACTATAGTATTACTGAAAAGTATCTAAAACTCTGCAGTTATTTGTTTGATCAATATATGTTTTATTTTCCTGTATATCAGAAAGATTTAGTCAGGAATAACCTACTCTCTAGATTTGTATTTTACTCTTACCTTTATGCATTCCTTGCTTTTTAAATTAACTCTGAAAAGAGCAAATGATGACAGAGAATCGTGACGGATGAGATTCTATGAAATGATCACTGCAGGGGGAATGTCCCAAGCAGATAAAATTAGGCAAGATCACAAAGCTATAGTAATCAAAACAGGATGGTGCTGGCACAAAAAGTAGACACACAGATCAATGTAACAGGATAGAGAGCCCAAAACTAAACCCACAATTATATGGTCAATTAATCTATGACAAAGAAGGCAGGAGTATACAATAGGGAAAAGACAGTCTTTTAAGTAAATGGTGCTGGGAAAACTGGACAGCTACAAGCAAAAGAATAAAACTGGACCACTTTCTTATACTATATACAAAAATAAACTCAAAATAACTTAAAGACCGAAGTGTAATACCTAAAACCATAAACTCCTAAAGGAAAACAGAGGCAGTAATTTCTTTGACATAAGCCATAGAAACATTTTTCTAGATGTTTCCTCAGGCAACCTACTGAATGGGAGAAGATATTTGAAAATGGTATATCCAGTAAGGGGTTAATAATCTAAAATGTATAAAGAACTTATACAACTCAACACCAAAAAAAATCCAATCTGATTTAAAATGGGCAGAGGACCTGAATAGACAATTTTCTAAAGAAGACATCCAGATGGCCAACAGACACATGACAAGACGCTCAACATCACTGATCATCAGGGAAATGCAAATCAAAACCACAGTGAATATAACACTGTATGTTAACTATACTGGAATTTAAATTAAAAACAGTAAAAAAACAACAACAACAAAACAGTGGGATATCACTTCACAACAGTCAGAATGTCTACAATCAAAGAATCAAAAAGAAAAGAAATTGTCTTTTTGTGTGGGTGAGGATGTGGAGAAAAGGGAACACTTGTGTATTATTAATGGGAATATAAATTGGTGCAGCCACTGTGGAAAACAGTATGGAGGTTCTTGAAAAACTTAAAAATAGAAATACCATATGATCCAGTAATTCCACTACTGGGTATTTAACCAAGAAAACAAAAACACTAACTCAAAAAGATTATGTTAGCTATGTTTATTGCAGCATTACTTCCAACAGCCAAGACATGGAAGCAACCTAAGTGTCCATCAATAAATGAATAAAGAAGATGTGGCATGAATATTTGTATGTCAAATCTAAAAAAACAAATGAAAAACTGAACAGACTCTTAAGTACGGAGAACAAACTAGTGGTTGCTAGAGTGGAGGTGGGTGGGAGGATGAGTAAAACAGATAAAGAGGATTAAGAAGCACAAACTTCCAGTTATAGAGGGTTACAGAAGGGAGGGGGGTGGGGGGTTGGGGTAGCTGGGTGATGGGTATTAATAAGGGCACGTGTTGTGATGAACATTGGGTGTTATACACAACTAATGAATCGTTGAACACTACATCAAAAACTAATGATGTACTATATGTTGGCTAACTGAGCATAATAAAAAATAAATATATAAACAAACTAAAACAAACAAACAAAAAAACCTTCCAGTTATAAAATAAATAAGTAACGGAGATGAAAAGTACAGCATCAGGAATATAATCAGTAATACCGTAATGATGTTGTATGGTGACAGAGAGTGGCTACACTTACCGCGGTGAACACTGAGCAAGGTCTAGAACGATCAAATCACTATGTTGCATACCGGAAACTAGTATAGTGTTGTATGTCAACTACACATCAATAATAAATTTTTAAAAAATTAGGCAAGATCATTCTGGTGATGTCTTTCTCTGCTAAGGCTTTGATATCCTGTGATGTTAGAGGAAGGCTCTGCCTACCTAAAAAACTAAGTTAATTTTGTCAGAAGTTAATAGATTTTTTTTTTAAAAGTCAAGCTTGGTTATTTGGAACTAAATAAGTAAAATAGAATAAAATAGACAAAATGCAATACTGTGGCCAGAACAAATAGTTTTCTTAAAAGTTTGACATTCCCAATGAAAACTAAGTATACCCAGCAGCTCTAGAGTTTGAATCATCCTGTTAATTCCATACCAATTATTTATTTCATAGCATTTTATAGCGGTGAAATGTGTTGACCACTAAATGTATGACCAAAAGTTAATTAAGTAAGGTTTCAAGTTAACAGATGACACAAGAGCCAAAATAAACTGAAAAGGCAGAAAGTTTAATTTAGTTCTGGTCATTTAATTGAGTAACGTCTATGGGCAAGAAATTTGTTTTTTATGGATATTCATTTTTAAACTCCCGGTAAACAGAGAGACATCTAATTTACAAAATGTGAAGTCATCACATTTTAGCTTATACTGCCTTTTGAAGCAGCAGCCATTCCATTACTGGCTTGCTCAGGTCTGAGATAAAGAAAAAGGTGGGTATGAAGAGTCTGTGAAATGACCCATCTCCCATGTTTCATGCTGTACCAGACAAGAATGGAAACAAAATGAAGAAAGATTTGAAGAGAAGATGTGGAGTTTGGACTCCACATCCATGGAATAAAGTCCATGTTTAAGGAAAGGCATGGAAGAAAAAGGAGTAAAAGAAAGTTGTTGTTGTTGTTGGTTTTTAACTTTAAAAAAAATCATTTGTAGGTAAAAGAATGAGAGAAGCAGCACCGGGTTTGAAAATGAAAAAGGCAAAGGATGAATAAAATTCCACAGCTGACAGATTCGGAGTGCTGATGGAATACCGAAGTAGCAATGTCTAGAATGTGGTCGACAATTTGAGAGAGAAGCTTGGGCAGATTCTTGGGCAAGATATAAATAAGGGATGAATCCACATAACAGAGATACGTTGAAGCCTGTAGCTTTAAGAGTATAAAGTAGGGCTTATAGAAGGAGGAAAAAAAGAGAGCCACTGTCCGAAGCCATTCCACTTCTAAAAACTTAGAGGTTCACAGGTCTAAAATGACACATGCTATTATAGTGATATTTGTAACAACAATAGATTGGAAACAAACGAAGTGTTCATCAGTAAGGAAATGGTTACATCAACCAGGGTATATCAACAAAATGAAATGTTACGTAGCTACTGAAAAGCTGTATAGCAAGCAAAGATCACCAGGATATATAGTTAAATAATAAACACATGGTGCGGAATGGTGTATAAAGCATGTCACCTTTTGTGTAAAAACATTTGGAAAAATAGAATATATACTTTACTTACTTATAGGTAAAAAGAAAAGAGAAACACTAGAGACATACAAAACTAATAAAGGTAGTCATTTTTGGTGGCAAGGGAAAATAATTAACGTGGAAAAGGGACCTTGTCAGCATAAACTAGTAATATTGTTTTGATCTTTGAACCATGAGAATGTATTAACTATTCAAAAAATTTTTTTCCTTAACTTATTAAAACAAAGAGAGACATGGAGAGGGCAAAGATAGATTCTACTTGAATAAAAATGAAAGGATGAAAAAGAAAAGAGCATGAAGATGAGATGAAGACCACACAAAGCTGAGAGAAGACAAGGACCAAGAGAATGAAATGTCAACGGGGTACGTAGAGAACGCCAAGGGAGAAAAGGTGGTCAACTTCAGATGCTGCCGAAAGGATGTAGATGGTGAGACGTAAATAGAGCATGCAAAAGGCACCCAATGGCACGCGTGTGTCTCCCTGTGTGTGACAGCGCGGGTGCACTGCCCAGCTCATCTCAGGCTCTATGTCGTCTGCAGTGTGTAATTACTGATGACACAACGGTAAGCCTTCTTTAGAACTGGTCACCACATCTCCCCCCTTTAATTAAAAATCCCCCATTTCAAAGCTATAAAATCAAAGAATAAACATGACACATCCTCATAAATAATAAGATCTAGTATTCATTTTAATTTAAAAAAATAAAAAAAAATACAACAGTGTGCTTGGTTAAAGAAAAAAAAATGTTCAAATGGATTTTTTTTCCTCCTGAAAAGAAGGCAGGTTTTTTAGGAATAAAAGAAATAAACATTTGGGTGGAGTATTGAGGTCTGAAAGTTGAAATAGTAATTTTAAAATGGAATTACCCTTGGAAAAGTGAATTATTATGTTGGCATAGTGGTTTAAAACAGAAGAGAAGAATCGCTGGAGATCTGAGGAAGCTCTGAATTTTTAAATGGGTAAACTAAGGAAAGTGGGTCAGTGAATCATGCTTGTTTTATTTTTCTTTTTCTGAAAATTTCCAGGCAAATGCAGGCCTCCAAAAATTAAGGTTATTATGATTCTTCAATTGAATGATCTATGCAGGGTTTTTTTGATTTCTGGTTTTTTTTTTTTTGTTTTGTTTTTTTTTTTTAGGTCTACTAATTTTTTAAAACTTTCATTCTTTAAAACTTTTTCAAGTTTTCTTGTGGCCAGTTTTCTTTTGGAACTGCAAATCTCCCTGAATGTGTGCCCTTTCTTGAGCATGTTTGTAAGTGGTGAAGGCATTCACTAATCAGAAAAGGCACTACATAAAGGATTCCTTAATTAAGTGCAGTTTTCTGTGTAATCTTCTTTTACACCAGAGTGAAACAGGATTATTCCAAACTCTACCTCCAAAGGTAGAGAGTTAAGAAGCCAGGAAAGTATTTATATAATATTTATCTTTATATTGTTAAATTGCTTTAATTGTATTTTCAAACTCAAGTTAGAATATTTATTTGGATTCCCTGAGCACTATAATTTCTGAATTTAAAAAAAAAATGACTTGGGGTGCCTGGGTGGCTCAGTTGGTTAAGCATCTGCCTTTGGCTCAGGTCATGATCCCTAGGTTTTGGGATCAAGCCCTGTGTCTGGCTCCCTGCCCAGCAGGGAGTTTGCTTCTCCCTTTCTCTCTGCCCCTCCCCTCTGCTCATGCTCTTTCTCTCTCTTGCTCTCTCTCTCTCTCTCAAATAAATAAATAAAATCTTTGAAAAATGACTTGTTAGCTAGGCCTGTTCCCTACACAGATCACTCAGTTCACACTAGCAGGGCTGGGTAAAGCTTGAAAACTCCAGGTATATCCTATAATAAGTCTGGTTTGTCGTTTCTGCCATTCTTTTAGTGTCTCCTTCTTCATATATTGATCATTTATTCATTCAAGAAGTAGATAGGTAGATATGTTGTGGAAATGTACAGACATTCTCTTGTAATGCCTCAGTGAAATTAAATGTATTGTTATCAGCTGAAGGTGGGAGGGAACTTCTATAGATTTACAGAAAGAGATCTGAACTAGACATCTAGAGAGTAGAAAAATGAATGGTCTAAAGAAACGCAGTAGCATGAAGAGACTATTGAGGTTAGTGACAAATACAGAGCACCCTTCTCCATTCCCCTTCCAATCTCTACACATCGCCTTCAGATGACCAATGTCCTTGCACTTGTCCCAAGCGTCTCAGAGTTCTTCCCATAGAGGCCTCTAGTCCTCTTCCCAAAGGAATTGTGTAATTGCTTTGTTCTAAGTTCTTATACAGAGCAAATTAATTGGTCAGTAAGATAGTCCTCAGATATGAGTAGATCTTACCTTACCTGGTACCTATTACCTTTTCCAGAGTAGCTAGTACATGATTTACATGACAGAAAAGAAAAACATTTAACTCAATGTTTGGAAGATTCAGGAATTATATAAGATGCTGAGTGGGAGATACAGTCCTTTTGAAATGGGCTTTAATTTACAATTGTAGGAAGTCCTGCTTAACTGTAGACCTTGGGAAGATACTAAAGCAGCATCTAGCAGGAGGGCTTTGGCTCCAGGGAAGTAGCCATATTTTCCTCTATTCTTCCTATTAAGTATAGTAAAAACCCAAGCCAATATATAAGAAATAAACATAAGACTCTTAGAGAAGAAGGCAGGCAGAATAAACAATGGCTCCACCTTACCTATGCCAGCAAAAGCCAAATTGGGAGCTCAACTGCTGGGTAGTAACAAACCCCTTTCTTCCAAAGTGGTATCAGTAAAGACCACATGGCCTAGAATTCGACATCCACTTGGAAGTAAGGAGAATTCCGACCACTCTTCATTTCCTCAATGGAGACGTGTCAGAGCCGACACAGGAGAATATGACTTTCATCCAGCAATCATGACCCTCCTCCTACCACTCACTCTGTGTCAGTGGAGATCACTGGAGGTAGTAAGGAGATACTCCAACCCTTCCCAGTCAGGAAGGTATCAGTGGAGGCCTGATGGAGAGCCAGAGCTCCTACTGACACCCAGCAGTAATAAGGAATACTGCTCACCTTGGGTGACAAAGAAAGGTGAGAGGGGAACCTGGATTTCTATAGAAACCTGGCTATAATGAGGTGACATTTCTATTCCCCTGCTGGAGCAGTGCCAGAGGAAGTTAGCTAAAAGAATATTTATTTAGTAATTAAATAAGAAATATTTATTTATTTAAATAAAATGCAGACTCTCAGAATATAGTAACTAAAATGTCAAAAATTCAATGAAAATCACTTACTATGTTAAGAACCAGAGACATCAAACTGACTGAAAAGACAATAAATAGATGTCAACACAGAGTTGACAGAGATTTTAGGATTATTTGGCAAAGATTTAAAATTGATCATCATAAAAATGCTTTAATAAGCAACTATAAACACACATGAAATAATGAAAAATAAAGACACAATGAAGAAACTGAAAGATTTTTCAAAAGAATGGAAAAAGAAAGAGTAACCGGATGAAAACTTTAAAATGAAAAACTATAATAACAAACAAAAAACTCAAATATGGACTCAACAACAAAATGGAAGGAACAGAAGAAAGAATGATTAACTGAAAGATAATACAATACAAATGACTCAATGTGAACAGAGAGAAACTAAACTGAAATTTAAAAAATGAACACAGCCTAAGGGACCTGTAGAGTTATAAAAAAATATCTAATATTCATGTCATCAGAGTTCCAGAAGAAGAGGAGAAAAAGAGTGGGGCTAAAAACTTCTCAAAAAAGTAATGGCTGCAGATTTTGTAAATTTGGCAAAAGATACACACCTACATATTCAAAAAGGTAGACAAACCCCACATGGGATAAACCCAAGGGAATTCATCACATGGTAATGAAACTTCTAAAAACACAAAGAAAAAAATCTTGAAAGTATCAAGAGAGAAATGACACCTTCTCTACATAAGAAAAAATATTCAAACAACAGATTTACCATCAGAAACCACAGAGGACAGAAGGAACTTGCACAACTAGAAAAGCTAAACCATTTTGAAAAAAAAAAAAAAAAAGAAAAAGAATATTGTAGAAGAAATTATTCTACCTGATTTCCAGGCTTATTACAGAGCTACTACAGTAATCAAGACGTACGGTATTGGCAAAGGATAAACACATGGATCAATGGACCACATAGATAACTGATAAACAGACCTACCCAAATATACCCAACTGATCTTTTAGGCTTATTTAATTTATTTTTTTAAATTAGTAAACTATTTTCTAGAGCAGTTTTGGGTTCACAGAGCAACTGAGTGGAAAGTACGGAGTTCCCAAATACCCCGTCTCCACACGTGCATAACCTCCCCCAATATCAACAACCTTGAGAATGCCCTGAGTGCACTTGAAAAGAATGTGCTGCTGTTGGATGGAATATATATATCCTGTTCATTACATTTGGTCTAAAGTATGGTTCAAATCCAAAATTGCCTTGTTGATTTTCTGTCCAGATGATCTATCCATTGTTGAAAGTGGGGTACTGATACCCCTTACTATTATGGTATTGTTTTCTATTTCTCCCTTCAGATTGGTAGTGTTTGCTTATATATTTAGATTCTCCAATGTTGAGTGCATATATTTTTATGATTATTATATCTCCTTAATGAATTGACCCACTTATATAATGGCCATCTTTGTTTCCTGTTACCATTTTTGGCTTCAAATCAATTTTGTTTGACATAAACATGGCTACCTCTGGTCTCTTTTGTTTTCCATTTGTATGGAATATTTTTTGTCATCTCTTCACTTGAAGCCTGTGTGTTTTGAAAGCTAAAGTGAGTCTCTTTTAGGGAACATATAGTTGGGTCTTTTTTTTTTTTTTAATCCATTCAGCCACTTTATGCCTTTTGATTGGAGGATTCAATTTCTCTTTTTTCTTTTGTTCATTTGTTTTGTTTCTTAAATTCCATATGAATAAAATCATGTGTTATTTGTCTTTCTCTGTCTTATTTCACTTAGCATAATACCCTCTACACTCATCCATGTTGTTGCAAATGGGAATATTTCATTATTTTTTATGGCTGAGTAATGTTCCCCCCTCTCTCTCTCTCTCTCTCTCTCTCTCTATATATATATATATATACACACACACACACACACACACACACACACACACACACCTAGTTAAAGGGATAAAAAGACAAGCTATAGACCGGGAAATAATATTTGGAAATCACCTGACAAAAGACCAATATCTAGAATATTTACGAGAGTCTCAAAACTCAGCATCAAAAAAATCCTATTAGAAAATGGGCAAAACAGATGAGGAGAACATACAGATGGCAAATGAACACATGAAAAGATGTTCAACATCATTACCCATTGGGAAAATGCAAATTATACCACAATGAGATATTGTTATACAATTATCAGAGTAGCTGAAATAAAAAATAGTGACAACATCAAACGCTGGAAAGAATGTGGAGAAACTGGACCGCTCATACACCGCTCGTGGGAATGTATAATGGTACAGCTGCCATGAAGAATAGTTTGGCAGTTTCTTACAGATTTAAAGATGCAACTACCATATGACCCAGTCATTACACTTCCGAACATTTATCCCAAGAAAATGAAAACTTATGTTATGCAGAGATTTGTACAGAAATATGCACTGTAGAATTATTTGAATAGTCCCAAACTGGACACAACCTCGATGTCCTTCATCAGGTAAATGGTTAAACTGTGGTACAGCCATACCATGAATACCACTTAGCAAATACAAACTATTGGTACATACCTGAATAAATTTCTAGAGAATTGTGCTGAATGAAAACACCCAATCCCATGATTCCATATGCACAGCATTTCTGAAATGACAGAATCAGAGAAAAAGATTTGCGATTTCCAGGGGCTAAGGCAGGGTGGGGATGGGAAATAAGTGGGTGTGGCTATAAAACCGCAGTATGAGGGATCCTTGTGTTGATGGAAATATCTGTATCTTGACTAAATCAGTGTCAATACCCTGGTTATCATATTCCACTATAGTTTTGCAAGACATTACTTTTGGAGAAACAGTACAGAGCACACGTGATCTCATTATATTACTTCTTACAGCTGCACACGAATCCACAGTCATCTTAAAATAAAACGTTTAATTAAAAAAAGAAGCGAGGAAGGCACGCTGAAGACCAACCCCAGCAAAACAATACCTAATAGCAAAATATATAGCAAAAAAGGGCTCCCTTAAAGAATTCCGGTTAAAAAAAATACTAAAACATTTCTTATCAATTGCAAAGTGACTCTGATTTCTATGTACAGGTCATGAGGAATCCACACTCTTGGCAAGACTTATTTACTTTCCTTCTTTCTAGGATTGTGCTGCCTTGCCCTGTGATGGGACTCAGTGAGTTCCGTTTTTGAACAGGCCACCAATTTTTCTGGATTCAAATTTTGACATGTCCTTTTAAGAGTGAAAGCAAGCTACTTGGGTCTGCTAGTATTCCAGCATCTCCCTTGTAAAACAGCCAACAACACGGCCAAATCTATTGAGAGCGTGCCCTTGTCAACCTTCTGAGTTTATTGATATTTACATTTATGATACAAACGAGTTTTTTTGAGAGCCTCCTTTTCTACTGCCTGGTGTTTGCTTTCATAGGAGAGAGACCAGACAATTGAGAGGGAAGGAGGCAGCACTTGTGCGGGATTTATTGGCACAGCACACTGAAGAGCAAGCACACCATCAAATAGAGGATATTGATAAGGAGACTAAATTCATTTGAAATCACTAAAACTCAGTTAGGGGCATATTGTATTAAGTGAAATGCCATTACTGAAGGGCCCAGGGAAAGACCGTATGCCAAGTCATGAGAGCTTTTCAGCTCACTGGAAGGCAGCCATTGCACCCACGCACTACATTTGATGGTTTGGAAGTACAGATAATTTCTGCATAGATCATAAAGGGACTTGAAAATGGCTCAGTCCCTAGGAGCACAGGCACGAGCTGAATTGTCCCCAAGAGAGAGCATTCAAGAGAGGATCCCTGCGCAGTAAAAACGTACACTAAGTGGGTACGAATCCCAACGTTCCATAAAGGCTTTCTTTCATTGTGATTGTGGTACCGTAGTGTGTTTTAAAAACGCCACACTAAGGACCATCATTTGATTCTGCGATTTTTATCTTATTTATTTTTTGCAAAGCATTTTTTTTTCGAGAGAGGATGGCTACAGAACTCTGGTTTATGTAATACATTTTAACCATTTTTAGTTAGTTTCAGAAAGTTCCCCCAGTTGAAGGAAGTTCTCTACTAGGTTGTAACAGCAGTCTGGGGTCTATTCTCACTGCAGGAGAGAGCTTGCTACACGCCACAAGTCGGAGTCAATTCAGAAAATCTGTTTCCTTCTAAGCAGCCTCCTAGCACTTCCCGAAGGTTGTTTGAGGTCTCCTTGCTTGATGCTGCTCGCACTGCCCTTGCACTGTTAATCCCGGTGAGCAAGGACATACTGTAAACACGAGTCCATTTCAGTGACGTGTATAAATCTTGTTCATGTTATTCAGGCTATGGCGGCCCCTTATCTAACAAGCACCAGAGCAGACTTTTGAAAACACTTTTCACCTGTGACAACAGTGGCCCAGTTTTGTCCTCGCCAACAATGGAATAAATGCAGTATCTCATGTCAGCTAACTCCATGTCTTATTTACGCCAAATTCTTCTGGGTTTGGCATTTTAAGACAGGCTTTGCACTAGGATTTTATTCCAGCGCACACACTGTTGCTCTGAAAAGACAGAAAAGATTTTTCTTTCATGTCAATTTCTATAATGACCAGAGTAGAAACAAATTGTCTTTGCTGTGCTATTTCACCTTGCCTACACTATATGGTAAACTGGAGACATTATCCTTTGAACCTATGGGAAGTATGTTGAAAACCACCAGTATTGTGCCAAAATACCATGAGATGACTCAGGTAGTCAGCAAACAGAACTAACTGCTGGTTGGACGACGATCAAGGGTTATTTGCTGCCCATTGAGTGCTTCTGCCTAAAAATAAGCTTATTTCTTTTTAAGACACGCAGGGTAATGCAAGGTCTTAATAGAATTAAGAACACACTAGAAGATGTTCGTATTTCCAGCAACAAGCACACGTTTCCTTCTTTGTGGCCACGAATGCACATGGTGGGCCTTTTGGCAGCATGGTCCTATTGTTTTCTTTATACCTCCAAAGCACCAAAATGAGCTTTATTCTATAGAACTGAGCTGCCTATGGCAAAATAGATTAGAAATTGCAAGTAATGAATCATGGAACTTTACATCAAAAACTAGGGGTGTACTGTATGGTGACTAACATAATAAAAAATATTAATAAAAAAAGAAATTGCAAGTGTTTGTAAGGTTATCAGAGACATAACTTGCAAGCATGTGTTTTAATATATCAAATTATAGCAAATGTATCAATTTTGAAACACCCAAATCTACATTCATTAATTATAGAGCTTTAGTTTAAGGAAGAAGATGGATCTCTCGGGAAAAAAAGAAAAAAATTTAAGAAATGCCTAGAACATGGATGCTTGTATTTATTCCTCTAATTTACACTGTATGTAACATCTGAGTGGTCTTGCACCATTTGGATCCGATCATATCACTCTCTTGGCAAAACTCTTTTCAAAAGTGGCCCACCTTGATCAGGAAAAAAGCAAATTCCTTTGAATAGCCACACTATTTATCTCTCAGGGTCTCATTTCTGTCTTGCTTGGCTATTCCTTTCTAGATCTTTCCCTGTCACCTCCTGATGATCCAGCAAGACTGAATGACTTATTCCAGAAACACGCCATCTCCTCTTTGGACTCTGTGTTTCTGCATTAGCCTAGAAGGTCTTCCTAAAACTTCTCTTTATTCTTTAAAGTTGGAGTCTATGTATATTCCGCTTCTGGAAGCTCTCCCTAATGTTCCCAGCAGGATCTCAGGTTGTGACATGTCCCTATTGGATTTTGTGCAGACACACTTGGTTGTCATTACAAATCCTTGTTGACGTATCTGTTTCCCAACTAGATTATAAGCTTTCTATGGACAGAAACCATTTATTTTCATCTTTGTTCCTTCAGCACCACCTACTAAAGTATCTGGTAAGATCACAAAGAGTTTTGTTGAACGTGTGAATGAGTAAATGAATCAATCAATTAATGGCAGTGGCTATAAAGAGAATAAATCTGCAGTTTTAAACACAAAACAGCAAAGTAAAACTAGAGATAAAACAAGAGAAGACCAAGAGAAGACAAGTGCCTAGTTTTCTCTTATAGTGGTTTGTTTAGGGAGGCATAGAGATGGAGTTCTCAGAGCTGCTGGCATGAGGCTCTTTCTTGCCACCATGAACCACCTTCAAATAGTCTCAGAGGTACAACGGAATAGTCCTCCTCCTCCTCACCATCACTATATAGTTCATTGACATTATACTCTTCTTTTGTTCAAAATCTGTCCACTCACTAAGACAAAGTAAAAGAAACTCTTACATATATCAGTTCATGGTTCAAAGAATACCACTTTTTCTCGGGCCTTGAGGTCTTTATTTGACAGAAGCAAAATAAGTATCAGTCTAATGGCAGAGCCAACGAAATCTGCATGTCCAGATACATGCTTTTGGCAGCCTTTAACATAAACAAAGTACTATCTCAATAGGATGGCTTAATGTTTGAGTCCCTGGGATTACATCTTGGGAAGAGACCTGTGTCTGATGGAGGCAAGTACATTGTATAGAGAAATAATAAGAAGATGTTAGTGCTTCCTAATCCTCTTTTTCATTCTCATAGACAGATTATTTGTGGTCCCCATTTTAAAAGCATGTTTATTTAAGTATTTATTTAATGGTAGCACTCTCACAGTATTAACACCTACCTCACAGTGATACTGGTAGATACCTAAGATACTATTTATAAAGGGTCTGATTTCTTTCTTAGAACAATATGTATTAAAATTTTTAAAAGCTGAGGATGTGGTTGAGCCGGACTGTATTAGTAACTGGACTGCCCAGAGAGTGAAGTGTGCTAGATACCCGGATTTTCTAGTTAACTAAATGTTGTGGTTTCCAAAACAGCACAGTGATTAGGAGTGATTAGGAGTGAACCTGAGTGAAAGACTTATTGGGTTCAAAACTGGGCTCCCCCACTTCTCAGCTTGGATAACTTTATTAACCTCTCTGGAACCTCAGTCTTCATTTTAAAAAGAAGATAATGAGACCATCTATCTCCAGTGCTATGACAAATCATATTTCAGCCTGAAACAAAGAAGAAAATTGTGTGCCCCTATACACACTTATAAAATATCCTCCCATATATTAACCAAGTGAAAAAGAAAAAGTTACTGAAACTTCTACAATCAAAAAAGTATGATACTGAAAGCTCCATGTTGTCCAGTCTGTTAGCTCCTCACATCAACCCTCATAAGCCCACCCAAAAGGAGGATACATTGGCCCCATGGGCCTAGAACCTCAGGCTGATTGGAAATTACTGTTCCCATTGCACAATAATGCAGGGTCATAAAACAATAAACAATAGCCTGTCTTTATTTAAAATTTTGATATTTTGTTCATCATTAATTTTTTGCATTAATTTTTATTTTTAAAAATATTTCATTATAATATCATGTATCTTGACTATTAAATTCTTTGCTATTGCTTACATTTTTTGCACTAATCTCTTGTAAATCCAAACCCTATGCCATATGTTGTCATGAAAAAGAAATGAAATAATAAATGTAAAGGCCTATGGACCATGCCTGACATATACTTAATGCTCAATAGTGTTGTTATTAACATTGTTTTGGATAAGGTTACACACTTATGAGACACAGATTTTGAGCTCTTTGGTGTTAGTCCTTTGTGAGACAAGCTTCTCAATATGCCAGTATCCTTCCTTAGTTCTCTTGAGTTCTGTTAACCAACAAGCACCAAACTGACCATAGTAATTCACTGTAGGTCCTGCTATATACTCTTTAAACAGAATCATCATACAAATATCTTAATTTCTACTTTTCATCTTTCTGAACAAACCAGCCATTTGGATTGAAGAGGCTAGTCAATTCAGTCCAACACTCAAGCCTAGGCTTCCTCACTGAATTGGTCATTTGTGTGCATTGATTGACCTGCAGTTCAGCCCTAACAGTCGAGCCAGATGCTTATGCAGATTTAGTGGTATGATTAACACCTGCATTGTGAGGCTAAGTAAAGACGGGCCCCTCAGAAACATAGTTAGCTGAAGACTGTTCTCTCCCATCACATTGCTCTTTGTGTCACAAAGTGACATCTGTGACAGTACTACCCCAACTTGAATGTGGTCCCTATAAGCAATGCACTCGCTGTCTTCTGAAACCCTCTGAAACCAACCTATCTGACCAGATCATGATGTTGATTACACCTGGGAATGTGACACACGAGGTATTTAAAAAAGTGTCTCCAAGAGCGACCGTGTCAAAATATTATCTGCACTCTCATATAAGTAACACAACCGTGTGTGACTAGTTCCAACATACACAAAGTGCACGATAAATAAGCAAAAAAGTAAACATACCCCAAAGAAAACTCAGCCAATGTGATTTTAAGCCTAGTGATATTTTGGAAGGGTTAAGCATTTCTACAACTAATATATGATTGAGAGGACTCAACTTTAGTAACTGCGTGAGAATATTATAAACCAAGCCCACACAATATTAAAATAAGTTAAAATATATGCAAAATTTATGAGAGAATGTCAGGTGTAATGCTTGATAAAGTAAGCTTAATGCTTAAGAAATGTATCTTCAGGCTGAAAAAGCCAACTCTTGTAGTTCTGAGTTAGAGTGTAATTTTAGAAACTCTTTTCTGTAAAGTCATTCTTTTATTAATGAGATCAACTCTAGGTGAGCTGAAAGAGGTCACTTCCTAAAGCATCCGAGAGGACAGACAAGACCCACAAAAGCACCGGGAAGTCAGCATTGCCGTGTTAAAGAAATGCTGAAAGTCTGCTTCATACTCTTCTTTCTCTCAGAAAAAGGTGAGAAATCTGTCTTCAGAAAAATCTTTTGGTTTGTATCCATTCAGTCCGTCTTGTTCTGTTGGGGACATTGCTGAATCTTGTGAATAAATAAAGCGTTTGGGGGCAATGAAGCTGTACATTACTTTAGAAGCTTCCCCTTCACTCTGGGTGTGCCAAGTCTTTACATTGAGTGACACCCTATTATCAGGCCGAACTTCAGTAACAAAGTATCACCAGCAAGTCCAGAGAGTAGATTTCCATTGGCTAACTGGTCACATCCTGCAGCTCCCAGCTGAAATAATGCTGTGGATTAGCCAGGCAATGAATGAAGAGGAAATCTGCGTATTACACAGTCCCTCTGCAGGATGACTCAGTCTTTCTCTCATTTGTAACCCAAATGTCCTTCCTTCAACAAAGCAGACTGGGATGAACTCAATCAACCAGGGTAAATGACTGACAGCCGACACTGCTGAATCATCCAGCAAAGATTAGGAATGAACATCATACATGTTTAAATTTGTGAAATCACGTCATTTTCAGGACTTTAATTTTAAGATGACCGTAAGATCTAAATCTTTGGCACAGTACCCAAAAGCTGGATCTGGTATGTACCTCTTTCTGATAGGCCTGAGAGGTGAGAAGGTTCTAGGTGTTATGCGTTTTCATGCACCATGCACTTGAAAATAGTCCTTTGCAAATATCTCAATTTCTGATTTTCGTCTCTAACGTGCACAGCATTTCTAAACAAGCATGGAATTCTGAAGCAAAGTTGGAGACATAAGGGAATATCTAAGTGATTGATTTTCTATCCCTCACATCTCTTCTCAGTCACTTCAATTCTGCAACCAAATACCAACAACAACAATTTGAAATAATTTAAAAAAACAAAACACAAAGACTAATGCAATGGTTTGGTTCCTTTACTATAATGGTTCAACTCTTTTCTGGCACTACTTGGAGATTGGTAAAGGATCACCCTTACTGTAGAGTGGTGTTCCTGGTGACACAGCATTACGAGATACTCAGCATGGTAATCCTGCCTATGAAATTCAAATAGAGCCAATTAACTTGTTCATAGCTGTTCCACATCTCTTATTACCTTATGTAATTATTTTAAAAGCTATCATATCAAAGAACTGCATCATTTGCAGACAACGGCTTCAGATTAGCTTCTCTTGCTCTGAAGTCAACCATTCTCTCTGCCCCTCTCACTGTGTTGTTTTGTGTCTCTGTCCTACTCCTCCTTTCCCATCCTTCTTTCACCTCCATTCTCTCCAAAATTTTTAAAAAATATTTTAAGATATTATCTTATGCTGGGGTTTTTAATTTCTTAAAAGCCATTCTAAATCCCTCTTACAAAATGAAGGTGATCAATAAACTGCTTGCCAATTTAAAAAAAAAATAAGAGAAGTTCAAAATTGAAGAAAACATCTGTGGAGGGGTGACTGCAGGCACCAGAGTTCAGACAGTGAAGGCAAATCTCTATATTTATGGAGAAAGAAATCTGTAGATGGATTTCTGCATCCCACGGAACTAGCCGAAGCTCTTACATCGATATTAGGTATTGAATCTGACCTTCTTTGAGGAATACTTTGTGGAATGGACAGTTGACATTATTTCAGATCATATGGGTTACCAGGTAGCACACTTACTGTAAGCATTAAAGGCTGCTGGAGAAGGAAATGGGTAGCCTCAGAGAATAACGGCTCTCAATATTCATGGCCAGAGGCCAGAATGTCAGAAAGAAAGTGATCACCTACTTTTTCCACAGTGACTGCCCCCTGATGGGGAATGGAAGGTCTCTTTGGTATTCACTATGCACAGTCAAGGAGTGTGGCTGGTTCTGGGTTTTGTACTGGGGCTAGCTCTACGCACACTCATTACGAGGCTATTACTATCATTATGGTGGACAATGCAATAATATTTTAAATGGGCCAAATGTGGCTCCCAGCTATTCATGAACTGCTCTTGCAGGCCTTAGGGAAAATGGCTTATGAGTACAGGGAAATGGAACCTGGCGCATATCCCATTGCTTCCTCTACTACAAATCAAAAAGAGTCTCTGTGAAGAATATACACAGTTCTGGTTCTCATGAGCTCTGATGGGAAGATACGTCCTTCATGGATAACTCTTTGGGCCTAACTGCAGAACTGGTTTGGGGCACACATAATATAAAGCAAGTGAAGTTAGTTACCCACTCTTCATGAATCCTTTCTAATGCATTTCTCTGACTTCCTGCCTATCTTCTTCTAATGCATTTTCTCATGCAACACTTTTCCTCTTATGAAGAAAAAATTTACATGAAGGTAACATGTGTCACAGTACGCATCCTGGGATAGTGGTCCTTCAAAATGTACCACCATAAAAGGATTCAGGGAAAAGTCTTTCTCTCTTGGAGAGTCACAATACACATGAGTATGTCATAGGCTTTGAGCAGCTTTAGAGAGGAAGGGGACCAGTTTAACTGTGATGTAGGACCCCTATTTTGGACATAAGATATAATAACTCTTAGAATTATTATTGTTCTAGAGAATTAAATAAAGTTTCAAATTTTAGGGGTCCCATGTAGAGAGTAATGTTTAACTCTGAGAGAGCTGTTAAGTTTAGCTGTACTTCAAAACTAAACTATACCATTAAAAATTTAAATGAAATAGTGTTTCAAAACCTGGTCCCCCAAAGCAGGCATTCAAGATGTAAACTTAAAAAAAATTGTAAAGGTATTTATTTCTTTGAAGACAATTAGTAATATATGAAGCACAAGGTATCTGTTAAAGGAAAACTTTTGGCATCATTGGGTAGAATGATGTTCGAGGTATGTTCAAAGTAGTTTTAACAACTCCAACTCATAATAATAGTTTAGTGGATGAAACATGGCAGCTTTTCCCTGGCTCAGGAGATAGCTCTGCTGTCAGCTGGATGACTTCTAGAAACCACAGCTAAATTTTAGACATTATTTTGTGTTTATTCCAAATGTGAGCAATTAAGCCAATTAACTCTATTCAGGATACGTACCCTTTCAACTTCAAAATGGAAATTTCTTTTCAACCAAATTTCTGGTAACTTTCAGTCCTGATGCAATGGTTAGCCAATTGATTTTTAACCAATTTAAAAATAGGATTCCAGCAAAACACTTTGTGCATATAACCATCTGCACAAAGATGCCTCTGGCAATTATTAGTTTGGTCTCCCTCTGCAGAATTCCTGGGGAAACATGATCTGCAGTCAACTAGCCCTTTCTGTTAATAAGCACACAGAGCCACAGAGAGAAACTGAACAGGCTACTCCAGCCATAGACTTCAGGCAGCTTGTGTGCAGGGAGTGAAGGCTCCTAGGCTTGTCTTGTTTTTCTACTTCCATTTTTCAGTCAAGGTGGCATTACTGGGGCAAGCTTGAGGGAATTGGGCAGGCAGAAAATGGCACACAACCTTTCTTCCATAGAAGTAATTCTTTGTCCAGGTTAAGGGCCAGTTCACAGTTTTATCAGAAACAGAGACTCTGCTGTAATCATGATATTGGAACATATGTGAGGAGACACAAAGCCTTATGTACATTAACCACTGGACCTTTTTGTAGTATTAATGCTCCTTGCAATAAAGAGTAGAGAAACTGAACATTCAGGAGTTCACTTTGGAATAGGCTTTGCAGCTATGAAGTTAAGCAAGAAACCTACATGGAATAACAAGTTTTATCTCTGATTTTTGTTTTTAATCTTATACACGGGCTAATGCCAGGAGCACTATCTAAGATCTAGAAGGTTCTTGGGAAACATAAAAGCCAAGTTTTCCCTTCTTTTGGGGCTGCTGGGTCATTTGGAAAAGCATGACCTAAGACCAACAAAGACAGAATTTTCAATATTTAAGATCTATAAAAGAGGCTTTGGTGGACAACAAGGCACAGAGGAAGACAAAAAGGGGGGAAATATAAGGACTAATTGAAAACAGAAAAAAACCCTCAGGCTTTCCAAATGAACTGGAGCTTTTAAAATGATCCCATGAATTTACTAAATGTTTAATAATACTGTATTAGAATCAAGTACTACTCTAAGCTAGTTAAGGAAGTTTTTTTTTTTTAGCAAGTTTGAAAGCTACAGAGTTACTTGAACAGTCAGCCTCCAGCCTAGAGAGAACTGTAGAGTTCCTCTGAGGAGTAAATCTTTAATTCTGTCCATTTACATGGTTGCGAAGACAGTAGGATCAGACCACGTAGAAGTAAAATACATACTCTGGTTCAAGACATATTGATTCAGTATTGTTTCTCTAGGTGTAGACCCAGTTCAAGTTAGATTAACCCCTGTATTAGGTAGAAAATCACTTCCTGTAAGCTTTTCAGTGACCTTTGCCGATTCTCACGTAGAATGCTGCCTTGTAATCCTGGCTGGGTCAAGCCTACTATACCTAAAGCCTTGTCACTTCAGGAAATGCACAAGTTGGCTGATTTTCCTGAACTCCCTCTTTCACTAGGCCCCTCTGCGTTTGAAAGCCTACAGTCATTTCTGATTTCCATACCCAGGTCAGTGCCCAGCACAGATATGAGGTGAGCTAGTGTGCACCACTCCAGACTTGCCATTTTCATCCTTCCCTCCTTAACAGCACCTCCCCACCCCCGCAACACCCCTTCAGTGCTAACCCATGCCTTCTGCTGCCCTAACCCCTGATACTTAAGAACATAGAATGCTACTACTCTACCTATTGGAATCTACGATGCCCTAGAGGAGTCACTTACAACCTAAAAGATTGAGCTACAAGTGGAAGGATTTCAGGTACCGGCCAGCAAGCAAAGGAAAATGTGAGGACTACATACATGTTCTAGTTTGTGTAAGGCTAATTACTTACTGTATTTTCGTTCCCTCACTAGCAAAAAGGGAATTATGAAAGTCCTTCTGGGGTTGTTATTAGGTGTTGATGACTTAGAATTTGTTAAAAGCTTAGCAAATTAATATTATGTAAATGTTTAATCATTAAATAAAAATGGGCATCCAGATCTATCAGGGTATTAGAAGGAGACATGTTAAATTTGAACAGTGAGTTTAAAACATGAACTTCCGTGATATGATTCCAATCCCTTCCATCCATATATAGCTTCTACAATATCCTCTACTATGCGTCTCTCCTGCACTTGAAATACTCCCTCAGACCTCATTCTCACATAACATACACTTTTTCACCTGGACTATGCCTGTATCTCTCTGCTACTTCATTACATTTTACTTAACTTCTAAGGCCCAGATTCCATTTTCTTCATAAATCAGCTCTTCCAACTGGGGTCTACACTGGTTCTGTTTTTTTCTGAACAACAATACTTATTATGTAAAGCATAACTCTTGTGAGTGTTAGAAACATATAAAGTACTTGATAATTAAGCTGCAAAAGAGCTGACATTCAAAATGATATCTTATTTCCCTGCTTGCCCGGGGGAGAACTGACCTCCTTCGTTCTCACTTCTCTATAAAGCAGAGGCCCGGGCTAACTGACGAACTCAGCCTGCTTGTCCCCCTTGGTTTACCTCCACAGAAGATCATGCTCTAACTGCGGAACGGCCCCTTGGGGTACAGCTCTATGTTTGTGACGACCAGCCCTCTTCACCCCGATATCTGTTCCAAACTACTCTCAATGCACCAAGTATGCTTCCTTCCAAAATAAATAAATAAATAAATAAATAAATAAATAAATAAATAATAACTAACTAAATAAATAAATCCACAGGCAATAAATAATTGTTTCAATTATTGTAAGTAGCCACTCTCTTGCCACAAAAACAAGGAAATAAGGAAGTGCATCCCTGCTCACATTTTTGTTGTGCTTAGCAATCTTTAGCTTTTTGCTGTTGATCTCTGGCTCACAGCTGTCACAGTATTCAACAAATATTTCCTGAGCATCTAGTGTGCAAGGCCCTGAGCAATAAGACGGGGTAAAATAAGGTAAGACAGCTCTACCTTCCAAGAATGTTCTGAAAACAATCTGTCTGTAGTTGTTGTAGCTCATTAAAATATAAGACAATAAAGTAATAAAATAAACTAAAAAATAAAAACTAGTGAGATGTTTGAAA
Organism: Ursus americanus; assembly: GCF_024610735.1. Classification (NCBI taxonomy): domain Eukaryota; kingdom Metazoa; phylum Chordata; class Mammalia; order Carnivora; family Ursidae; genus Ursus; species Ursus americanus. The sequence continues at coordinate 26,609,334 of NC_142133.1, forward strand.
AGCCAATGCATAGAAAACCAAGAGAAATTAAAGTTTTCCATAAGTCCTAGTAATTCTCCCAGGAGCGAGTGTAAAGAATAAAGGGAGAAATATTTACCATTTTGTTATGATCATGCTAATTGTTCTTTTTTTAAAATGGGCAGAGTTGAGGCGTCCAACCTAGGTGAACAGTAGTAATGCCCTTGAAAAGACAGGGAGAATTAAGGATTCCTATATGCTCGAGATGAACAGCTACAGCCAGTGCTAACTACCCTTAGCTATGGGAGAGGGGCCCCTGCCTCCCCCTGGGCTTTAGAAGGTCTTGCTCCAGCTCTCAGCTCGTGCTTCTCCCCTCAGGGGGAGGAGTTCATGAGGCTAAGATTATAAGACTTTTAGAGGGCGGTCCGCCTCTCAGGATTCTGAATTCCCGAACTGCCTGATGTGTGCCTCCGGGCCTGAGGGATGGCCAAGGGGATGCGACTGTGGAGTGTAGATGGAGCTGAGCTGTATGCATTGAGATGCCCCCACAAGTACACCAGCGCTTAGAACAGTGCAAGATAAAGTAGGGGTGAGAGAGCAAAGGGGGCTGGTCAGGGCCATGAGCTGCAGCCTGGCCCTCTCTACGCCATCATTTTCTGTGGAACTCCCAAGAATCTAAGAATTTAAGTTCAGATCTGAGCTTAGGGATCATTGTGAAGGTATATAACTCAAGGCAGAAGACAGAACATATGTTATTTAATAGTTAGCTTGATTTATGACTTCTAAATAAATATTAGAGGTATCATGTGTCAGTCTCCATATTTATTCTTGCCCTATCCCCATACCTGTTAGGGCTAAGGCTGAATACAGCCACAGGCACGTATGAAATGGGGTTTGATTCAGACTGTCGTTCCTCAAGAAATCCCTCCAGGTCCTTTCGCCTATTGAGCCTTCCTGCACTTTCCTTCACTTCCTGGACTGTTTCCAGCACAGCACTGCCTCTCTGCCAAACCTAATGAAAGTGGGCTACTTGTTTGGACCATTGCTTTGGTCTCTACCCTTTTCTTCTCTCTGAATGCTATTTTACCCCTTCCTCGTTTTTGGGTTTCTGATGTTCGAACCCAGGTGCATTCTACGTCCTTGCTCAAAAATCTCAAATTCAAATGAGATTTGTATGAGAGCCAGCTGCATTCTCAGGGGCTGGCATTGTGTAGTTCTCCCAAACCTCAGCTATTCTCTGTTACAATGTATGATAAGCCCTTCCTTGGTATGAAAAAAAAAAAAAAAAGAAGGAAAGAAAGAAAATTTTTCAAAAAGAAAGCCCTGATGTAAAGAAGTAAAAGAAAAATAAGTGAAGATATTCAGTCAAAAGCTTTTGGAAGCATGGAAGCTTGGAGTGACAATACCAGGGGAAGGCTGAGATGTATGGCTTGCACAGTAGCTCCGCGGCATACGCAATCGCCATGGGCTGGACCCTTCGTGTTTATCAAGGTTTATCATAAAGTCAATTCTGATGAACTCCAAATATCTTAATAGATTTGTAGTTGTTAAAATTAATTAATTGACTGATTTCTTAATTCATTCATCGTACAAATATTCATCTAGTGTCTGTCCAACAGACTAACTGGTATGTTCCAAAACAAGCCCACCGTGGCTGTTCCATTATTACCCAGAAGCACCTCATGTCACAGCTGTTATGAAAAACCCAGCTCCTCTTTCTACTCTTCCACACAATGGAAGCTCCCCACTAAACACTAACATGTCTTACTTTAACTCTTTTTGATGGAAATATTTCTAAAGTATCCTCATGTCCTTAGAGTATACTAAATGTTCTTTAATCACTCATAAAGTCAATCGCTGTTTTAATTAATTCTTAATTCTGTGATGTACTCAGAACATTTCCATGTATAGGCGGCAGTCTGTTTGGCTTTTTTATTTGTAATGTATAACTTTTAATCTACTCTTGCTCATCATTTCTATCCTTGCGCTTCTCTAGTACCTCTACTCCCTCTAACGTGCCTCTTACCTTTTAACTGGGAAACCACGTTTGGTGAAACTTTTTCCAAAACAGCAGTGAGTGTCTGACATATTGTTTATGACATTTAGTTCACTAATTTTACAGCATCTCCTTTGACCACTTAAGATCAGTTTTGATTGTTTCTCAGGTGTATTGAGAAGAGAACTTACTGGATGAATCATTACTAGATAAATGAGATATTACTGAAATGTTATCTAAATATATTATAAAACATGTCACAAGATAACCGGCTAGTTAGGAAAATATGATTTTCTTAAAGAGGCTAATTCAGTGAAACTGCTTTGATTTAATTGATTATTATTAACCAGATCAATTCACTCAATTGTCTGTATGTCTACATCTAGTATTAAGAATTTATTTTGCCTTCTAAATACTCTGCAACTCAAACCCTGCAATATCCATAAAGCTTATAAAACAAAAATATTAAAACGGGCTAAGAGATCAACCTCCAGTATGATAGTATAAGGAAAATGCTGGCCAGCTTCCCAGTGAAACTGGTGAAAACTATTTTTTTAAAAATGAAAGTCTTTGGAAATTGTCCTAATAGGCAAATGGCTTATGAAGATACATCTACTGAAAACTATCTATGAAAACTTGGTAATAAAAGGGAGAGTATGTGGTATTTGAACCAAGATCACTCACTCTCTCTCTCTTCCACTCCAGCTCAGTGAGGCAGAGATTCCCCTCCAGACTGATGTCACCGGGAACACAGGGTTCCCTCTCTCCCCAGAACCCAAATGGAGGGCTTTCTTTCTGGCAGGGGAAGGATGTCAGCGTTTTCATCCTGCTCCAAGTGTCTTGTTGCTGAGACTAGGTCCCAGGTGAGTGCAACTGAGAAGGAGGGACTCCTTTCTTGTACCCAGCCTCCAATGTATAATGGAGGCTCCACTCTAACCTGATTACTCTTTCTCTGGTTCATGAGGCCATGGATCCACACCAGGAGAGGCAAGTTGAGAGAACCCCAGGCTTCTGCTCCCTTCTCCTTGGAGGAGTTCTTGGTTCCTAGAATGGAGGTGACCTTGAAGAGATACTTAACCGTTTCCCTCCCCTCAGATCCCTGGTGCAGAGACTTTTGCCTGGGGAGAGAAGCAGGCCATAAAGCAGAGAGCTCTTCATCTCTTTCTATGGAACTGCCTTCTTTTGCAAGCTTGAGTGAAGAAATTCAAGCCTAAAGGCACTCTTAAGAACAGTTACAGGTTGGGTAAAAGGCAATTGGGAGGAGATTGAAGATACAGGTTAAACTATAGGCCAACTAGTTTGCAGAAGAGAACAGGGACCAATACAGCTGGGAAGAGCCCTCCAAGGATCAGAACAAAAATCAAACCCTGACCTCAGAAACTACTCTTTGAAAGCAGCCAAAATCTGAATGGATTAGTTTGTAGAGCAATTTATACCCCAGGGCATTATTAAATCCAATAGAGTAATCAGCTGGCAATTAGCGGGGTTTAACAGCTAACTGTGGTCAGGGAAAGAGAGGGAGAAAGTCCTACCAATGCCACTGTCATTCTGGGCAGCTATGAACACATCTAAACCTGAGGAACAACATCGGAGGCTGAGCACTGAAGCGAAGAGAAGAGGAGACGACATTAAAATAATCTAGTCAGTTACTAAACAAATAAATAAGCAAATAACAGTAACAAGCCTGCGATTGGATAGGAGTGGGGAGATAGTACCCAGAATTGATATAATATGTTTTCCAAAATGCCCAGTTCCAAGAAAAAATTACGGGGCATGTGAAGAAATAGGAAAGGGAAAAAAGATGAAGGCAACTAAAACTACTTATGAGAGAGAACTAATATTGAATTTATGAGAAAAAACCTTTAAAGTAGCCATTATAAACAAGCTCACAGAATTAAAGAAAACCATAATTAAAGAAGTAAAGGAAGGTATGATTATAATATTGAATCAAATAGAGAATATGAATAAATGTAAGAATATATAAGAAAATGTAATTTAAAAAAGAATCAGAGAGAAATGACAGACTTCACTAGAGAGGATCAATAGTGATTTGAACTGGCAGATAAAGAATAAGTGATCTCAAGATGTAGTGATAGAGATTGTGCAAGCTGAAAAAAAGAATAAGGAAAAATGAAGAACATCTCAGAGAAATGTGGAATGTCATTTAACATACCAACACACACATAATGAGAGTATCTGAAGGAAAGGAGAGAAAAAGTAGCAGAAAACTTATCAGAAGTAATAACAACTGAAAACTGGAAGCTATACTGATATCAGAAAAAAATACACTTTAAAACAAAAAGTATTACTGGAAATAGAGACATTTTATAGTGATACAAGAGTCAATCCATCAAAAAGATACAACAATTATAAACATATATGCTAACTAATAACAGAGTGCCAAAATTCATGAAACAAAAATTGACAGAAATAAAAAGAGAAGTAGACAGTTCTACAACAATAGTTGGAGACTATAATACCCTACTTTCACTAATGGAAACAACAAACAGAAGATAAACCAGGAAATAAAAGGCTGTAGAACAGTGTAAACCAACTAGACCTAAAAGACAACTATGGAACACCAAACCTAACAACAACAGAATATATGGTCTTTCCAAATGCACACAGAACATTTTCCAGGATAAGCCATAAGCTGGGCAATAAAACAAATCTCAATAAATTATAAGGACAGAAATAACAGAAAGTATGTTCCTATTAGACATCAATAGCAGGAAAACATTTGGAAAACTTACAAAATATGGAAATTAACCAACTCTCTGCTACATGACCAATAAGGTAAAGAGGAAATTAGGAAGTACTTTGAGATGAATGAAAATGAAGACGGAACACATGAAAACTTATGGGATGCAGCTAAAGCAGTGCTGTGGGAGAAATATATAGCAGTAAACACCTACATTAAGAAAGAAGAAATATCTCAAATGAATAATCTAATTTTCCCCCTTCAGACACTGAAAAAAAAGAAAGGGCAAACTGGATCTAAAGAAAGCAGAAGGAAGGAAATAATAAAAATTACAGCAGAAATTAATGAAATAGAGACTAGGAAAAAATTGGGAAAACTGATGAAACCAAAGCTGGTGCTTTGTAAAGATCAACAAAGTTTACTAACATTTAGCTAAACTGCTAAGAACAAAAGAGAGAAGGATCAAAGTATCAGAATTATAAATAAAAGAGAAAACATTACTATTGACCTTATAGAAATGAAAGAGGGTTATAAAGAACTACTATGAACAATTGCATGCCAACAAATTAGATTAACTGGACTAATTCCTAGCAAGACACAAACTACCAAAACTGACTCAAGAAGAAATAGACAATCTAGTAGACAATAGGTTTGTAGCAAGTGAGAGATTAAAGCAGTAATCAAAAACTTACCGAGAAAGAAAAACTCAGGCCCACATAGCTTTACCACTGCATTCAACCAAACACTTAAAAATTAATGCCAATTATTTACAAACTCTTCCAAAAAGTAAAGAGGCAAGAATACTTTCCAACTCATTCTATGAGGTCAGTATTACCCTGATACCAAAACCAAAATAATCACACACGAAAAAGAAAAATACAAACCAATACCTCTAATGAATATAGATGCAAAGATCCTCAAGAAAAACTAGCAAACCAAATTCAGCAACATATAAAGAGAATTATACACCATAATATAAAAATAGTTCTGGGACCACTGGGTAGCCACATACAAAAGGATAAAGTTGAACCCTTTCCTCATACTATCTACAAAAATTAACCCAAAGTGGATCAAAGACCTAAATATAAGAGCTTAAACTATAACACCCTTAGAAGAAAACATAGGGGTGAATCTTCATAACCTTGGATTTGGCAAAGAATTTTTAGATATGACACCAAACATATAAACAGTAAAAGAAAAAATATAGATAAATTGGACTTCATCAAAATAAAAAACTTTCATGCAAAGATACCATCAAAACAATGACACCCCAAAGCATGAGAGGGAATATATGCAAAGCATATATCTGATAAGGGACTTGTATCCAGAATTTATTAAGAACTCTTACAACTCAATAATAAACAGACAACCTAATTTTTAAAGTGGGCAAAGGGTCTGAATAGATATTCTCCAAGGAAGACTTTAAAATGGTCAAAAAGCACATGAAAAGACATTCAACATTATTATCAGGGAAATGCATAGATGATAGCTAGATTTAAAACAACAAGAACTGGTAGGCAGTCAAATGCTCCACCCCTGAGCTATATTCCCAACAAGAACTGGTATGGACGTGTAGAAATCAGAACCCTCATACACCAGTGGAAAACAGAATGGTGTAGCCACTTTGGAAGGCTGTCTGATAGTTTCTCAGACCATCAAATAGAGGTTCCAAATGACCCAGGAATTCCATTCCTACATATGTACCCAACAGAAATGAAAACATTTCCATATAGAAACTTATACAGGAATGTTTATAGCAGTATTATTCATAATAGCCAAGACACATAAACAACCCAAATGTCCATCAATGGATAAATGAACAAAATTAAGTATATCTATATGATGAAACATTACTCAACAATAAAAAGGGATGGAATAAGGAGATGTGCTATAACACAGTCGAATCTTGAAAACATTTATGCTGAGCAAAAGAAGCCCATCACAAAAAAACACATATCATTCAATTCATCTGAAAGTCCTGAACAGCAAAATCTATAGACGTGAAAAGTATGTGAGTAGTTTCTTAGTGATGGGAGGGATAAGGCACAGGGAGATGAGAGATAAATGGTCTGGGTTTCTTTTTAAGGTGACAGGAATATTCTGAAATTGACTGTGGTGGTGGTTGCATATCTTTGTGACAAAACTAAATAAAATTCAACGAATTACACATACCGTAACAAAACTATTGATACATTTGACCACATATAATTTTTAAATATCTGTATTATAAAAGAAACCAAATACAAAGTTTAAAGCAATTAAACTGAATAAAGACACTTTAAAAATTTAATAGAAATAAAAGTGTAGTATTGATAATCTATAAATAACTTCTGCAAGTTAATAAAAACAACAAATGAGCAGAGAATTGAAACGGCATTTTACAGAAGAGGAACAGTGAATAAAGTCAAATGAAAAGAATTTCAGCCTCAACAAGTACTCATGAAATATAAATATTAAATAATGAGACAATTTCACACTTATAAAATAGACAAAAATACAAGGTCTAAAAGCAACAATGTTGGCAATGAAGTGGAGAAACAGAAAGTCCACATTCAGTCTAATGGGCCTACAAGCTGGTATAGCCAATTTGGAAAGCCACTTAATCAAACATCATAACCTATGTCCTAGTAATTTGACTCTCAGTTATACTCCCTAAGATAAGTCAAACATGTGAACTGAAGGAGACACATGTATGAATGTTCACTGTAGCACTGTTAGTGCAAAAATCTAGAAACAACACAAATGTCCACGAGCAGGAGATTCATGGTATATTTACCATGGGGCACTAGACAGAAAGCAGTTAAAATGAGAAGTCAAGGGCATATATGACAATGGAAATAGATCTTAAAAACCATGTTGAGTAAAATTAAGGTAACTGCCAAATGATACATATTTAGATAAAATTTTAAATCTTTCAAAAATATTAGTCCACAAATACACACACAAAAGTAAATACAAGTGCACAAGTAAAAGCACAAACACACATGGGATTGATAAACACTGAATTAATAATAATTGTCATCTCACTGATAGAGTCAGTGGAATGGAATTGGAAAGGTGTTTACAGAGGGAATGTTATTTTTAAAAGTCTAAAGCATATGTGTCATAATGGTAGGATTTAATGGTAAGGCAAAGCAAAAAGGTAGTATAGGATGAGAATTATGTGCACAGGTTCTGAACCAGAACACTTTGTTTCAAATTTGTCCTCAGCCACCTACAATCTGTGTGACTTCATGCAAAGTACCTAACTCCATGCTCACTCAGAAAATCAGGATGATAATAACAGTACCACATAATAGGGGTGTTCTGAGAATTTAATGAGTCAATAGGTGTAAAAATTCAAACAAGTGCTTGGCATGTAGTGTTTAATATTTTTATTTGTAAGCTGCATAATTAAACCTCAATATTTATTTTTCTATTCTAGTTTCTCTGTTTGAAATATCACACAATAACAATGCTATTATTTTTTAAATTATACCAGACCTTACATGGAAAGAAAAAGCAGAGAGGGGCTATCCACAGGGACACATTTGAAAGCTGATCAGTCCCTGCTTTATAACCCAGATATTTAAATTTCTAAGAAGTAAAAGTTAATTACAGGGTAAATATTCTAACAATTAAGGCAATGACTACACCAGGTAGCAACTTATTGAGTTAAAAAGTATTTGTTAAGATGTCTTCTGCTTGTCTAGCTTTTCCTTATGCAGTAGGCAAGTTTAAAAAAAAAAATCAAGCAATAGTCAACAGACTCCCTGCCCTTATTAGCATACAGAATATGTTCATGAAGAAAATGGCCAGAGAACAAGGCAAGGAATAACATAAATGCCATGTTTTATGACCCCGTCTACTGGAGTAATGCAGTGATGCAAAAGGGTTGTTTGGCAGGAATAATTAGGGAAGGTGGATGGGCTGGTTGGCTTGGGTTTTTGTTTGTTTGTTTGACATGAAAATAGAAATCAGGAAGACAGGAAATAGTACAAGAAGCAAGAATGAACATATCCTGAAAGGGGACTATCTGTTTGCTGGGAACAGAGGGTTTACCCCCGGGGGGAGGAGGTGCGGGGGGCAGGAGAGACTAGTGGGTTAGATAAGCAAGGTGGGTGCCATTAATATCAGAACTATACTTTATGACAATTACAGAGGAATTCTTTAAGTGTGACTTCTGGTGGAGTTGATTCTGAGAACCCTTCTACTAGAAAGTAGTCTTGGTTTGAATCTTCAGAAAAAAGAACTTCATATTTCATACTCTTGTCAAGAGAGAAGCTATACCTTGAAGCTATCTATAGATGAAGTAGAAGACATTTGGAAGGATTTTCAACATGACACAGTCTCCTTTAGAGCAAATACTCACATACGTAACTAAACAAATTTAGTTTTAAAAACAATGCCATGTATTTTAGGAGAGGAAAAGCAACTAGCTATGAAACCTCTCACCACATCTTTTCTGGAGCTCATGGAGAGAGCCCTACAGCTATCTTTACAACTACCCAACAAGCTCTTGGAAATTAGCTTTTTCTGTGATTTAATAACACCATTTACAGGAAACAAAACTTAACTTTTTTTAATACCACTAAGAGAATGAAGGCAGAGGGATAAGACAGTAGCCAGTGAACAATTCATTATCTTTGTGAAAACAAACGTGTAAATAACCTTTTACTTAATTTCATGGATGTGGCATGGGTAGGGGAGAAAGTAAATCCTTTTCAGATACTATGCTGTTGGCTGTAAACACCATTTCACCCTACCCTGTGGTCCCACTGACATGCTGGTGCTAAAGTGAAAATATTCTACCAATTCTAATAGACTGAAAATAAAAATAAACAGCTTAATTACATGGTGGGTGTTTTTGAATGGCTCTCTGAATTTTAAAGTGCTCATCATATGTCTCTATTATTTCCATACTCCACAAGACTTCCTTGCTTGAAGTACTCAATGAAGTGAGATGGATGCAACAAATAGCCAGGAAGCATCATATTTCCAACCCTAGTATCTATGTTCATTTCATCATTGAGAAGGACAGTGAAATGATAAGCATGTGGCAACCTTGCTGCCCATATTTCTATTTGAATATCATGCCTCGCTCAAAACTTTCATTTCAGGGGTGCCTGGGTGGCTCAATCGTTAAGCGTCTGCCTTCTGCTCAGGGCATGATCCCAAAGTCCTGGGATTGAGCCCTGCATCAGGCTCCCTGCTCCGCTGGAAGCCTGCTTCTTTCTCTGCCACTCCCCCTGCTTGTGTTGCCTCTCTCCCTGGCTGTCTCTCTGTCAAATAAATAAATAAAATCTTTAAAAACAAAACAACTTTTATTTCAAATCAGGAGAGTAAGAAACACTGGCTGAGAAATATTTGATGAGTTTTCTTTGGTCAACTGAGATGTGGATTTCTAGATTTCAGGATAAACTTTCAGAAGACAGAACCAAATCTATCAAACTTGGTGGTGTTGCATTCAAAGGAAAGCCTACATAAAAGCATGAAAACAGTGAAAATACTTTGTCACGTTACTAAAGAAAAATCTTTTTGAAAACACCCTTTCCCTAAAGTCAATTAGTAGACTATGTGATCCAATCAGGCAACCCCTTTTTTGAACTTTTTGGTGTTAAGACTATGGAAAAAGGAGAGAATGAGAAAAAGAAGAAGAGAGATATATTTAAAGTTAGAGATAGAGATATAGAGATAGCAATAGAGACAGAGATAGAGAAAGGAGGAGAATAAAGTAAAAAAGGCAGAAGAGAAGGAAGAGAAGGTGAAGGAAAAAAGAGGGAGCAAATGATGAAAGGGAAGAAAGGAATAAAAGATGGATGAAGAAAGTAATGGAGGAAGGAAAGAAGAAAAGAAGTACAAAATTTTTACAACTAAACAAATATGACTTTCAAAAGCTTTCTTTCAGGAGCTTATGGATATATCTGAATAAGTTGATAACTGGAATTCCTCTTTGGAAACTGCCAATTTATTTCTCATAAAAGAAATACATTAGATGCAGTTTTATAATGTCTTATAATAACAAAAATATGTTATCTACCATATTCATCCATCTTACTTGTGAATTATACTTTTTATCCTAAAAGTCAATATAGGCTGGTCTTTAGAAGGGAGGTGATATAAATATGTGGGAGATATACAAAATGGAATTCTTGCTGTATGTGCTGAAAAGAAAAACAGTAGGTCTACTGAGAGAGAAGAGCAAGGCTAATGCACAGAGACAAAGAGACATGTGGGTGAGGGGACAGTCTCTCCTGAATTTCTGACAATTTTCCATTTCCTGTTTCCTGAAGTCTCTTGAGTTCTAAGAGACACTTTTGTAGTTCTTATTTTATTTTATCTCTGGTGCAGAAGGTTTGCTTAATCATATTTCTCAGTTTGTGGCACTCTCTTATGGATTGATGCAAGGCTCCTTCTTGTTTTACTAATGCGCGTGTGTATGTATGTATGTAAGAATGCAGGTGAAGTATGTATTCATTTTTATTCTCATTCACCATTCCCATTTTCCTTATGCTCATAACAACCACTCCAATATAATTACATACATGCTTGAAATTGAATTTAACACAGAAAAGTATATATGGTATTCTATGTGTGTATTTTTTTGATTGCATGTGTGACATTGTGCTATAGCCTTAATTTTACTTACAATTTTCCTTCATCTCTGTGCTTTAGAGAGCCATCCATGTTCCTGTGTGTGCATCTGTCCACATAGTTGTTTCTAATTGCTGCACATAATTCCACAGTGTGAATCTACTACTTTTTGCATATCTACCTCCTTGATATATAACTAGTGTTCCATTTTACACTACGATATATAAATCTAGAGTAAACATCAGGTAACATGTCCCATCATGGAATTTCACTGTATTGTATTGCTGGATCATAAGGCATGTGAATACTCTGTGACAAATACTGCTGGATGTATCTTGGGGACATTACAACAGCTTCACCACCATCAAGAGTACAAGAGGCCTTTTTATCTCCAGCTCCACTAATATTTGGCATTATACAGCTCTAATTTTTGTTAATCTCATAGGTATTAAGAGATATCTCTTGCTTATTTTGACTTTTAATTATCTAATTATTCATGAATTTGAACACCTTATCCTTTAGTTGCTACCATTCACTTTTACCCTTCTGAAAATTGTGTGTTCATATTCATTCCTTTTTTCACAATTGGGTTATCTCTTTCTTTTTCATCATCAATTTGCAGTATGTCCTTTAAATAGTCAAAATACCTGTTCCATTTTATAGTATCTTCCTTATCTTTAAATTATTACTTCACTCTGTGGTATATTTTATTGAGCAGATATTTATAATTTTGGAGTAACCACATTTAGTTGTACTGTAGAACAACTTTCAAGAAATACACTATTTTCCTTGTTTAAATGCTATTTCAGAAGACAGGAAAAAAGAGAAATCCAAACAACTCACTCATAGAATCAGAAAAATCTTAATTTAAATAATCAAATAAGGTCATTACAAAAGATATACTCCACTTGACTTGTACACGTAGGTGAGAAATTACAAAATACTAAACACTAATCAATTTAATACTAATAAATTACAAATAGCAGATTAACTTTTTCTAATAGGGGATTAAAAATACAGTGATTAATGGTTTATTAAAAGAATTCAAGGATAGTTCAATATCATCTATAACTCAATTACACCTATAGAAGGAGAAATATCACAGGATTTTAAATAACAAAATTCAACAGGAAACACCTATTTAAAGGAAAAGATTTAAGTGGATTCACTTTAAGGTCAGGAGAAAAAAGTATTCCCATTATCTACTGTATAATATAGTATTGTGGGTCATTAGCAACTCGACAGGCAATAAAAGAACTATGAGGTGTAAGATTAGGGAAAAAGTCAAAATGTCATTATTCTTCCTAGAGTATTAAACAAAATAAGGCAAATTATTAAAACCAAGGAGAAAATTCAATCAGATTGCCCAAGAGAAGATAATTTCCCCCAAAACTAATACTGTTCCTTAACTATATAAAAATCAATTAGAGACAAATTTGAGAAATAATAAGATTCCACTGACAGTGCAAAAACAACAACAACAACAACAATAAAACTAAACTAAACCTATTAATTACCTGGATATTAAATTGGCAAAGAATACACCAGAACTCTTTGGAGAGAATTTTAAAAGTACATTTAATGACATAAAAGAACCAATTAAAGTATAGCCCATGATCATAGGTGAAATGGCCTAACTTTGTAAGTTATTAATTCTGGTCAAATTATCCTATAATTTCAAAACAATCCTTATCAAAATATCAGCTGGATTTTTTAAAAGAAACTTGACAAATATTATAAAATCAAATGTAAAAATGAATAACTTTGAAAAAGAAAAGTCAACACTGGGGACTTGCCCACTAGATATTAGGACTCTAAAGCCATTGCAATAAAAATGATTTTATAGCTCTAAATGGACAAATATAATTACAGAACAGGCTAGAGGGAGAGGTCAGTGTTGAGTGTCCCCAGGCTTCCTTAACCTCTGGGGAGGATAGCTATTGGCCCCTAGATGCCTGCAAAATTAGAAGCCTGACCCTCAGGCAGCAGCTTTTAAAGTATGCATAGAGGTCTCTTTCAGAAAAGACTGGGAGACGGGCATTTCTCTCTTCTGTGCTGAGCCCTGGCAGGGATAGCTGGTTAGAAACTATTTCTTTCTTTGGGTTGCTAAGTTTTATATATCATTGCCAAAAGAGACAAAGTTTTCTTTTTCTTTTCTGCAGCCTCCAGAATGGCATCTGACTTTATTTGGAGACAATAAGTCAAGTTTCTTGGGAAATGATTTCAATTTTAAGGCAGCTGGTTTCATACACAGAGAATTATGGACTGTGGAATTGAAAGGGACTCTTGCGTTGACCACTCTGGACAGTTAATCGAGGTGGGGAAGGAACACTGCTTAGTCTGGAGGTCCCAGATGCAGAGCCTATGTATTCACTCAGTGCTTTTATCTTTTGAGGTATAGTTGTTTGCACCTGAATTCCCTTGAAAATCTCCAGTGGCAAAAAGTTTATGTATTCCAACTTGCAGGTGGCAATTTTATTGTGAAACTCCAGGTACACATAATTTTCTTCTATGTTTAACAAACGTTTCCTTCCTCCTTTACGTCACTTATTCACTGATTCAAAAATTTTCTGTCAGTAACAGTATATTTACTACCCACTTAAAGCCATTGTTTTATATTCTCATTCCCAGAACAGCAAAAATGAAGTTCTCCTAATACCGTGTAGAACTTAAAATCCTGGCATGATTTTGGATTTCAATTCTTTCAACCATGACTTGGTGTTCAGATATTCTCCATCTTGGTTTTCTTCCTCTGGATTAAGTGTCCCCATTAAAATATGGCACCCAGAACGGAACAAAATATGCCGGATGTGGTCTGAGCTACAGACTGTAGGAAAACGATTACTGGTTGTAATTTAGAAAAAGGGCTTCTACTAATGCAACCTACGAATGGGACTTTTTAAAGGCATCTGCCTTAGACTGATGGGTCTTATTAAAGTTGTGGTCAGCTAAATCCTCCAGATCTTTTTCACATGAATTTCTGCCAAACCAAGTTTCTCCATCCTGTACTTATACAATTAATATTTGAACTTTTATCCAGGACATTGCATTTATTGCTATTAAATTTCATCTTATTGGAATTTGCTCAGAATTCCAGCCTGTCAGAACATTTTTGAATGTTGATTGTTGTATTTATTATCCTTTCCAACTTTGTGCCTTTCAGATTTCATAAATTTCCTTTCCATATTGTCATCAAAATCAATGGTAAACAGGCCTAATGAGGCTGGGCCAGAGAGGGAATGAGTGGCTGTCCACTGGCAAATGGAGACTAAAATAAATTATTTGGGGCTGATTGTTGAATTCAGTTAACCCACTTTTACTCAGCTTGAATTTCATCCTGACATTAATTTAAGAGGAAATACTACTAGATATTTTATTTAAATCAAGTTGTTTCTGCAGATTTATCATGGTTGGCCAACTTTATAGTAGTATTTGGGAAAAAAGAAGTTCATTCATTCATTCGCGCCTACTATGTGCCAGGCAGCGTCGTGTGCTAGAGAAGTACTGTAAGCCGTTATAAGGAATTTTCATTGTATTTGTAATGAGAAACCATTAGAGAGCTTATTAGGCATAGTAAAATGATCTGAGTTCAGGTTAAAAGATCACTTTGATACTAGGTATAGAATAGATGAGAGAAGGGCAGGAATGTGAGCAGGGAGACCAGTTATGAAAATTAATTGAAGAAACATCCACTTCTGTGACAGAAGATCTAGCTTCTACTCTTAGCCCTGCCAATGATGACAGAAGTTGGAGAGAGATGTTTCAGCCAAAAACATGGGTTCCCTGATCTGTGAAATAAAGGAGTGAGGTGCTTTGTGAAATACCCGCTACAACACTTCCCCACTCTAATATTCCCGCATATCTGTGGTTTAATCATCACTAGCTGATTTGTTTTCTGTCAACCCCAGAATGTTTCAGGCTCTATGACAATGTCACCTTTCCTCGGTTTCTGAGATCCATAATCTTCCCTTAATATTTTTTTAATAATAATTTTTTATTATGTTATGTTAGTCACCATATAGTACAGCCTTAGTTTTAGATGTAATGTTCCATGATTCATTATTTGTGCATAACACCCAGAATCCTCTCTTATTTCAAACTGAGACTTCCTCTTCTATACGTGATGCTTCAAAAGTTGTGAGGGTTGGATCTTTGGAACAGTATCTGTTAATTCTGTATGTGGGCCCATGATGTGGAACTTACTTCAAATAGCTATTTATGTACCATAAATAATCCCTTACTTGGATGACAGTCTTCATTTTCCATCGTTTACCTGTTTTCTCTCTGAAGACCCTCCTCCTTGTTTGGCAGGCCATCGCAAACTACAAGCTGAAGAGTTCTGCCTTCTTGTTATTGACTGTACGGCTGGATGTTGTTACATGTGTATGTCATCAGAGATGCATTGGCCGCTGCCACAGCTTTCACTGGAGTTACACAGGGCACACACCGGATGAACGTATTTTGGCAAGAAGCAGTTAAAGAGACCTTCTTGCTGCAAAGACTTACCGTAGACCAGGAGTAGTCGTCTCCATCTTCAGGAAGAAGTTCATCTTCTGCTGGGTTGTATCATCATCACCCGCATCAGCAGCAACATATTGTCCCTGAAATACATTAAATGTGTAGTGTATGTCTGCTACTGAGCTAAAAGATTTATGTGCATTATCTCGTTTTATAGGGCAATTTATTCAGACATCCACTCATTCATTTGATTACTATTTATGGTACACCTCCGATGTACCAGATATTGAGCAAGCACTAGGATGTGGGGGTAATCTAAGCAGTTGATTCCCTGCTTCATATCACGTGTAGCCTAGAGGGAGAAGATAAGCACTAAATAGGTGATCATAACGAAGTAGATATTATTTTTCGCAAAGATGCAAGGCGTATGGGTGCTCATAAGAGATGGATCCACTAGATAACTCCACCTTTTGCTATTTTCTGAATATACCAAGCACTATTCTGCTTGAGGATTATTGATTTCCTGCTCCCATTTTCTAAGGCTCTCTTCTAGAAATCCATACGGCTTACTCCCACATTTTATTCATTCAAGTTTCAAATTATTATATTGGTGGAGACTTTTCCCGCCGCTCTACTTAAGGATGCAACTGCTCGCCTCATGATTTTCTATCCCTTTACCCACCTGATCTTTCTTCACAGAATTCTACAACACCTGAAAGAGTATGTATGTCTCCCTCAACCTACCCCTCTAATAAGTAACTTGCATGAGACCAGAGACTTTGTTTCACTCACTGCCACTTCCGGAGTGCACAAACAATAATTGCCATGGACTAGGTTCTTGCTCAATAAATATCAGTTAAATGGTTGACTGAATGAACGAATAAATGACTGGATGAATGCTATATGAGAGCCGAGGCAAAAGCTTCAAATTCGTCATGCTGTGCCATAGATCTGGGCCTTGTGTTTCGCCTGACACTGAATAAAAGAGAGACAAGCATCTCTGGCTTAGAGAATGGTCATTTCACACTTATGTTGGAGGATGGTTGTGTTAGTCTAAAATTCCTGCGCAGAGAGAAGAAATAATCTTGAGCAATTTTGTAAAAGAGACAACTTAGAGGTACAGTATTTGTTACAGACAAGTGTTGAGTTGATGAATGAATATGTACATTTATGAGTGAATGAGTGCCTGGCTTGGTTTGTTCCCTTATATAAGATTATGTGCAATGTTTCCATTTCCCTGTGTCCTGTGAACCTCTTACCCTTTCTTGGCCCAGTCTGTTCCTCTTCCCTTTCTCCTAGCCCTCTTTCTACATATATCTGGCCCAGATTCTGTCCTCCAGTGTTAACGGTAGAGGACTATAAAAAGAAGGCATGACCCAAAGTCAGATAGCAACAAGGGTCACAGAAACACAAAGAAAATGAGCTGAATGAGCAGTATGTGGCCTTTGGGAAGCAGCACTGGGGGAGGAAAAGGAGGCAAGAGCAGTCTCTTTTCCTAGGCAGAAGCTGGCTAGAGAGCAAACCAACTTGATGGGGAGATACTACCTCTAGAGGTGGAAAGGGCAGAAGAAGAAGGGATGCAATTGATGAGAAAAGGGGGGTCCTCAAATGGGAAGGCACACCTGACTTTAGGCAATCAGGAGACACAGAGATCAAGAGGGTCATAGTAAAGTCTGGAGGGAGACCAACAGACCCCCAAGGACTGCTTTTAAATGTCCCAGCAACCAGAAGGAAGAGAAGACAAAGCACTGGAGTTGGGTGGGGAGTGGGAAGGGGGTGGGGGAGGTGGTTTGGGGAATTGAGAGCATCCCAGAAGAAGCAGAGCCTGTGTGAGTTCACAGTCACTCCTCTATTGGAGCAGACCCAGTTCTTTCCCTTTGAGAAACAAGAATCTCCGCATGTCCTTCCCTTTTACACAGGAGGCAAGGTGAGACGCCTTGGCAGAAGCGATGTTCTTAGGCATCACCAAACAACTGACTAAAAA
Organism: Ursus americanus; assembly: GCF_024610735.1. Lineage (NCBI taxonomy): Eukaryota > Metazoa > Chordata > Mammalia > Carnivora > Ursidae > Ursus > Ursus americanus. The sequence goes on from NC_142133.1 coordinate 26,627,004, forward strand.
AACACTCAAACTCAGTTGTGGGCCTCATGAAATAAAAAAAAAAAATTGCCTTTTTTTTTTTTTTAAATGAAAATCTCCCTGGAGTTCAGCTTTTCCAGTATTTATTTGTGGACAGGGCTTCAACTGGCGGCTTCACTGACCTAAGCTGCAGCAAAGGGATAGTGGGAAATTATACTGAAGGATTTTTTTAAATGTAAATTTACAAATAGGTCTGTCTGGAGAGTCAGCAGAGTTAAGATGTCTTGGCAGGTAAATATCAGCATGAGGCCTTCTAAGTCCATTCCTTGTTTCTTCCTTTAAGAAATAAGAGATAATGTTCAGTGAATCACCAGATGGAGAATTTGTTCAGGCAAAATGGCTTTGCAAGTTCCCTTGTAAATCGCCTCTGGCTTCTAAAAAACAGTAGCAAATGTGACGAGGACTGAATTAGCTAGAACAGAAGTTTCACTTTTTCACTACAAGAATTATCTGGGCCTGAGCAAAAACCTGGACTCCCAGAGTTGGAAGGGATGTGAAAAGACTGTCAACCAGGCCTCTGGTTTTAGTCAGGAAGGCTTAAAAAGTTTATGAAACAGGGTGAGGTACCCTTCAGACTTGAGAAATCCATTCCCTTCATAACCTTGAATCTATAGGAATTTGCTACCCAAAGAACGTGGATACTGAGGGAACAACATTGACGTCTACACGATACATATTGTGAAGCCCTTGTAGAGGTTGACAAATGGCCCGAGGTTGTTAGAAGAAGACAGCCATTTTAAAGTTGACAGCAAGAGATTAGACTCTTCTAGAAAGCCTGAGGTTAGAACTTGCTTTCCACACCTTTCAAATCTTCCACAAGATAAGATTCAATCAAAGAGCCTTCAGCTGAATTGAGCAAAAGACACTGTCTACACTGAGAGATACAGACCACCATATAGCTTTGAGGGCTGCATCTTGAGCATATTCAGCATTCTGAAGTGCTTTTAGGAAACAAATAATGCCTTTCTAGAACGTTATCTTAGAGGTACCCCTACCACCCCTCCCAGGACTCCATTGGGCTTTCCTCTCACAAAACTCCACAAATGGGTGTTCTGCTGAGTGAAACTCTGCTGAGGAAAAGACTTCCACCTTCTCTCCTCCTGAAGTAGAAAGAGGAATTGAGGAAGTCATAGGACAGGGTGAGAAAAATAGCAGTTGGCTATTTTTAAGCTGTACCTTTCAACAGCATGGGTTAAAATCAGGGCATTGAGTCAAAATCATAGAGCCACCTACCCAAAATTTACTGGGCTTTACATGTGTTTCTTTTCTTGAAACTAAAGCTTGCACTGGGGGCGGGGGGGGGGGAGGACTGAGGGGATTATGGACTGTGAGCAATTTAAATTCTTTTGCATTTAGTGACTTTTTCTGGTTAGAGAAGGATTCAGGTATTTGGATAATTTCATAAACCATTGACTTTTTAAAGAGGAATATGAAGAAACATATGCCAATTGAGTTAGAAGCTGGGCATAACTGTGAGATAGATATTAGTCCCTTTTACCAAAATGTGGTTTATGAGGCTTTTAATAGAGATTAAATTGGTGGAAACCAGGTTTTACCTTATTATGGATTTGATAGTTTCTACATTTATCTCCCCAACGTAATACTGAACTGTTGGACCCAACACAGAGTCTTTAACTCTGCGTAGATCACCTAGTTCCATTTTACAAATAAGAAATGACAAACTTCTGTATACAAATCAAGACAATTCATTGGTGATGAGCTATTTCTTTCTCTACAACCCCCCCCCCTGCTGTGTCTGTTTCTGTTAATGGCCCTAAGAACCCTGGTGTGTAACTCGGGATCACTTTGACGTCTATACCCATTCCCATCCTGGGATGTTCTCCACTTGCCAAATTCTACCCATTCAATGAATATTACTGAGTTATTGTCACTGCTAAAAACTCTTTATAGACAGTGATACATACTACGAAGAAAAACAAAGCAGACTAAGGGGAAGCAGAACGCCAGGTTTGGAAGGATGCAAATTTTAGAACAGTAGTCAGGAAGACCTGTCTGTCTTTGGAGGTGAGAAGAATGAAAATTTAAAAAAGTGCAGTGGGCAGAATCTGGTGCATTCATGAATAGCAAGGGGCCTGGTGGCTACAGGGAAGTGAGGGGAAGAGTGGAGGGTAACAAGGTCAGAGAGGCAGGCTGGGGCAACACATGTGGGGCTGGATTTTATTTCAAGTGTGAGAGTAGTGGATGGCTGTGACAACGACAGTGATGGGTGTGATAAAGTGAAACTCCTCATGGAGCTTCTGCTCCAGTGGGAAAAGAAAGAAGATGAACGAGTATACCAGATGTGAGCTGGTTCCTGCTTTAAAAGATAGCACCGAATTGACATTTACAAAGTCATGAATTCATGGGACTCCAAACTGCTGAGTTTATCTCAGTCTGCAGAGGGACATTATCCACCTTGAACTTTCCTCTACTTGAGGGTAATGTGTCAGCCTTTCATCACTCTGCAACATGGATTTAACGCTCAGGATGGTATACATATTTTCTAACCTATCTTTGGGTAGAAAATCAGATTTGATGTTTTCAGGGCCCTCATTAAATCATTATATAAAACTGATTCTAGGAAGACTCCCTTTTCCCAAAAGAAATGCTTTGTGTATGCTTACTTTTCAATACTGGTTCTTGAGATTGATGAAATTATGACTTTGGCCATCCAATGGGAAACCTTGATGATATGCTATCTAAAAAATTAGAGGAATGAGTGTGCACAAATGTACGCTCTGTCTGCCATCATCTCTGTGAATTCTATGTGAATGAATTAATGAAGGAAGATATGAGAAGAAATGAGCTGGGGCTGCTGTTTCTGAACTTCATTTTCTTTCGTCCTCTCTCTTGGTCCACTTAATATAATTAAGGCAAAGATGTGGATGAAGCAGCCCCTCCTTCCTCTGTCTCACGTGTCATGAACCCCCCAGTGGTGACCATGGAAGACAGCGGCCTCTTGTTCTCCCACAATGGATCCCTCAGACCGCTTACAGAAGAAAGGATGACACTAGCCTACCGGTTAATTTCTAATATCAGTCTGGAACCTTCCACATTCTTTGGCCCTGTTTCCTTCTATCCAGATAAAGAGGTGAAAATCAGTACCTGGTGAAATAAAAGCAGATTTACGTTCCCATTACTCTCCAAACCGCAGAGAAGGAATTGGGTCAGACCACTTGGCCTGAAGCTGCTACTTCTGTATAAAAGCTTCAAAGGACTACCCTGAGCGCCCACGGCTCCCCATGGGCCTTTAGCAGCGCTGATGTTTACAGACAGAAAATGGCAGGACCCTGGTACAGAGGCAGGAGGATGGAGCCAGGGAGGAGGAGCAGTGGGTGGAGACAATTCTGCGAAGGAACCAACCCTTTTACCTATGGCGTTTTCTCCCCTGTACGGGTCCAGTACTTTCTTTCCATTCAGTTAAATTCCTATTCAGTTAGGAAGAACCAAAGGACCAAGAGGCTTCTTTAAACAAAGGAACCCAGAAGGGTGAGGCCTGGACGGGTTGTGATGAAGGCTGTCATTCAAAAGAGAAGTGATGAGTAACAGAAATGCTAGCACCTCCCTTCAGTTTGAAAGTGCTTATGTGGCTTTTTAAAAACTTATCTTTGGGGGGTGTTGGAAGGGGAAGTTGAATGAGGATGAGGAGGAGGAAGGCAAGTCCCCACTTTATCCTAGGCCGGGGGGTTAGAGGTCCCGAGCAACGCCAATTCTGTTCAGTTCACCTGAATGAGGGCTAAATAATAAAATCACATTATACAATGCAGAAGTCAAGCCAGAGCGATGAATACAGAACAAAGGTACTTTGGAATATGCCATCCTAATATTCCTGTCTGCACAGTTTAGTGTTCTTAAATGTGTTTTATGTTTAATGAAAGAAACAATGACTTTCAGTGGAGGGAAAAAATAGATCTTTAAAGATAATCAAGGCCTTAACTACCTACCTTAGGTAGCTGAGAAAAAGCTACTGTACTCTTTATTTTTTAACACTCCAGATATGTAATTTAATGCAGGTCTAATGACAGTCTCAAACATGGGGCTTTAATCGGAATTGTTCAAGCTCAGTACTGTGACAGGAACTCACAAGCCCCCGACAGTGCTGTCCATTTTCTCAGGTTCTGTAAGAAAAAAGGAAAGAAGAAAAAAACCTCTTGAACTTATGTTGCTATTGATGTGTAATATACAATAAAAAAACAGTTAAATTTCAATTACCCACAGGTAATTATAATTTTATTGTTTGACTGTACTACAGGGATTTTTGTAATTCCCAAGACTAATAATTTTCTATAATTTTACAGGTTGTCAAATAAACTATTAAAGATTATCTTTGAAAAGGCGTCTGCAATTGTAAGGACATATCATACTGTTCATGTACTGTATTAGTAATTAGAGATCCCTGGATAGTGAAATATCTGTGCTGGGAGCTCACCACCAGTAGCACATTTCCTCACGGCCGCCTCTAATCTCCCACGAAAGCTTTCAAACTTCTCAGGTATTCTCTTCACTGCTGTAGGATGCATGTTCAAATTTTATTTATATTCCCTCCAGCAATTCCAAATGGTTTGTCAAGATAAATCTCTACTGCCTGGTGGGAAGAAGTTAAAACCAGAAGGATGGGCCCCACCTATTGTTAACGGAAAAATCTCAGGACCAAATACAAATTGAGAGGCCACGGATTGGAAGGCTGGAAGGATTGGTTGAGGGTGTGTGTGTGTGTGTGTGTGTGTGTGTGTGTGTGTGTGTGTCTGGTGGGTAGAACAGAAAGGTTTGGGGGCAAAGATAGTTATACAGTTCTTTCTACCAATAACTATTAGAATCGATATGAAATTAGCCCCCATAGCAAGCTTCTTTCTGAAATTTTCTTTTGCAAGGCAATTTCCTTCTGTTGTTTTCATGCATATATGGTAGAGTGGTTACTGGGGAGCCGAAGAAGATAAAGTCTGTGCTTTTCGACTGGGCATCAATACTCCTCTCTCTGAAACAGACACCAGTGACAGATCAGGGAGCTGCAGAGATGACTTCTTCACACAGCCTCTCATTCTTCTCCAAATGCACCAAGTTTGTCTCACCTTCCTGCTTCTATGCAGCCTGTCTTCTTCCCCTTTCCTGTCAACTCCCACTCACCCTTAATGTCCAGAGGAAATCTATATCCTTGATGAAGATGTTATTAGCTCTTCCACTTCTATGAAATATTTTCTATTTTGGCTTCTCAGAGGATTTTTTTTTTCTTTTTATTATCGGGGCAAGAGGCACCATGTCAGGGAAACCCAAAGAAACGTGGGACTAAATAAGTAGCTGGAGAATGCCTTCAGGTGTCTGAGGGATACAGAGAAGAGCTGGGAACGACTTTCAGATCCAAACCGGAGATAAAGACTGTGCTCTAGGTGTTGGGGGAAGTAGGCGCAATGGTAGTGTCCTTAACAGCAAGGACAAGAGACTGAGAGGTGGGGGGCGCCTGGGTGGCACAGAGGTTAGGCGTCTGCCTTCGGCTCAGGGCGTGATCCTGGCGTTATGGGATCGAGCCCCACGTCAGGCTCCTCTGCTATGAGCCTGCTTCTTCCTCTCCCACTCCCCCTGCTTGTGTTCCCTCTCTCGCTGGCTGTCTCTATCTCTGTCGAATGAATAAATAAAATCTTAAAAAAAAAAAAAGAGACTGAGAGGTGGAAGGGAAAACAGACAAGGAGAGGAAAACCAATGCTCCCTGGTCTGATTGGATTATTTGGACAGACACTGTCTAAGAAGGGTTGAAAAGCACCATGGCATCTGTTGGCTTGTGCCAAACACCATCTTACCAGGCCCTACCGGGGCTACCAGTCCAAGCACTGCATTGTCCTGCAAATCTATGCTTTCCAAGCATCTCCACCACTGGCCCATAAATTCCTAATGGGAGAATACTGTTGCACTGAGCTCTGTGCCCCAGCACCTCGCCCAGTAGGTAGTCACCTAGTACACATTTGCTGTGTGGAGTGTGACATGCACAGATGATCTGAGCTCTTTGCCTGGCCCTAACACAGCCTGCCTCTATAACCTGTACTAGATTGAGGCTCAGATTTCCATACTATGTTATCCACCCATTGCCTTTTAAAAGTCTGGAGGGAGAGTAGAAATCATTCTCTACTAGCACCCTAAAATCTCTCCCACTTGGATACTTATTTCTTGAATTCCAAAATAGGAGAGTCAAATCTCAACTCTGCAACCAGAAAAAAGTGCAAATGCAACAAAGGGCAACAACCAGTTAGTTCTGTCTCACTTCGGGCTAAATCATTGGTTGGAGATCTTGTGTTGAGAACCCCATATGGTGAGAGTAAGCATTTCCTGGTGTGACAAAGTGTTTTGTGGCTGTGAGTGAAGAGATGCAGAGGGAGGAAGTAGTCATGGGAAAGAAAAAGGAACCAGAAAGAAGGTCTTAGGAACTCCAAAGACATTATTTTGTCATCTTTACGTTTTGCCCAGAGTTTCCCTTGGTAAGAAGAATTGATCCAAGTTTTATTTTTAGGTAAAAAGTAGGACAAACAAAGGTCAAATTAAGAAGCAAGGCAACAATTATATCAAACTTATAAGATAATAAAGCTGTAAGGAATGTAAAGATGATCATAAAAAATTGCTCCGAGGCCACACTGGACAACCACACAGTAAGGAACAAGAATGAAATCACCTGCCTTTTAAACCAGTGCTTTTTCTGCACTTTTCTGTTTCCAATCTTGGTGCCAATAGTCAAAAAGATACCCTGAAATACAAAGAAGAGACATTTCACAATCAAATAATTATGTTAAGGTGCATATGAAGTAAGTACAGAATAGTAACAATATTAGCGTTTAAACAAAGATGATTTCCTTTACCAGTGCATAATCTCAGCACAGACTTCATTCTCATACAACGTCTTCTCCTTACTGGTCACCGCTAAGCTAGTATTTGTCCTGATGGTATAATCATTCTGGGAGCTTAACATTCAAAATGTAGAATTACGAAATAAATAGTCCTTATTGCAGCATGTCTTATTTCTTGATAAGTCATTTGGTAACAGCTTTATGCCCTGAGCTGAAGCAATGTCAAGGACAATTATTTCATTCAAGGCCCCTAATTAAGACTACTTTTTTGAGGTCAGGATAATGCATTACTTTACTTTAATAGAGAGGAGATCAAAGCTCTACCTTAAATTCTCCTGGTGTAAAGCAATGCTGCTTTAACCTAGGTTACAGTAACAAGGGAGAAAATGGTTTACTTATTTTGGGGCCTCACCCCCAGCCCTCCACCCCAAAGACAGTGTTCACATCAATAGAAATGAAGTTTATCTAGTGACAGAGACAGGCTCAACTTCTGCTCTCATTGCATGTCCTTAATCATTTTCTTTTGTCTGTGTGTTTCTTTTGTTTGTTTTCAGCTCTAGAAGAACCTTGATTTCTATGGAATAAGCTTGCATTAGCAAAACCAGTTTGTCCAGAAATGTACAAGCGAGCCCCTTTGTATACTTCTAAGATCCTGGGTTCCCAAAGTCCCGGTGCTCATTTTGCTGTTCCTATTGGAGCAGAGACTGTGTGTGGGAGATGGACACCCCCAAAAGTACTTCATGGGGCCTCCCAAAATTCAGCTTACATTGTCTTTAAAAATCAAGATATTTCCCATAAAATCTCAATCTCCAGATTCTCAAGGAGAGAATCAAAATCTAACAGCGTTCAGCCCATCTTAAATGGTAACGACTGGCTAGAGCTGAGAAATGGCTGCCTCTTTCAGGCGGGAGACACATTCAAATTTGTCACTATCCCAGCTGCCTGTTGTTGCAAGGGTTACAGGCTGGCCAACACTGCAAACCAGCCAACATATTTTGTTTGGCCAGGACAGCCTCTAAGTTATTACTCATATGTATCTTTTAAAGCTGTAGTGCTTTCAGGGAGTTTTTAAACTCTGTAGTTCCACAGGCTCGGTATTCCCATTGCTCTGTACCTGACCAGGTTCACTTATTTATATTGCCGGCCTGGCACGGGTAGCAGCCCTGCCCCACTTCCCCTCAGCCCACTGGAATTCCCCCGATGCCGACAAAGGCGGCTTCCAGCAGACACACAGCTGTCCACCTCAAAAGGCTGAGTCTCTCTCCCTTTTGTTGCGTGTGGGTTTGGCGGGCACCTCTATGCTGATTCTGCACCAAGACACACAGAGGAAGTACCGGCATTGGTGCTCCCTGCTGCGGCCCTCTGCCAGTCGGGGGGGAGTGGATGCACGCCTCAGTCTCCCGACACCAGGTGGAATGATTCTGGGTGCCTTTCACATGGTTTCTCAGAGGGTCCCCCTCAGAGAGAACTGCACTGCCCACAGCAGGAATCAGCTCATTAACTCATCCTTCATGGCTTTTCTCCCTTCGGGAGACTGGAGGCCACTCTTCTCAACTTGAGCTTCCTGCATTGCCTCCCAAATCAACCATGTGCACCAAGCTTCGAGCTCAGGTCGCTACCCCAGGAAACTACCCTAAGATGATATTTAAATGTATTCTGTGAGGGCATCCTGACAGTGACCCACTGTGAGAATGGCTGCTCAGGGTTGGGGGGGGGGGGTTCCAGGATCCGTGTCACGGAAGGAGAGCTTGTAGGAACTGTGCAGAGAAGACTTAAAATAAGTCTGATAACTACAGTCACATTCGGGGAAAATGACCTCTGAAAAGAGATAAAATGGACAGGTTAGCTCCAGAGGGCAAGATTAAGACTAGGGAATTTGACTCAGGCAGATGTAGGCTTAATATAAGGACACATTTTTAATCTTTAGAGCACATTAAAATAGAACGGACTGATTGGCACAGAGATTCACATTTCCTTTCAGAGATTCAAAGTAACAAAATTCCCTTACTTGGCAAAGACCCTTATAATCCATGTTGCCCACACACATTTATTTAATATCACAAACATGGGACATACAGGGGAATCTTACAGTTTATTGGATTGAGTGGTTTGTCAGATGTTTCTTTTGAGGTTGGGGAAAGGGAAAAGAAAGAGATAAAGCTGGCATTCGGTGATGGGAGAAGTAGTTCCCCCACCATTATAGGGATATAATTTAGCACCCCTATAAAACCTAGGAATGCCTCAAATCAAAATGCATTTTTTCTCCTCACACTGAGAATCTCTTAAGTGCACAGGAACGCATGAGATCAGGTGAATTATCTCTTATCAGAAAGATATTTACGATGCCTAAGGTGGAAGGGCACGATTCATATCTGCTCCTCACAGGAACTCCAACACGATCATAAGCCAGCAGGGAGGAAATAGCTGAAATATTTGGAAGAACAGACCCTCCCTGCCAGAGGTTACTGTGAATTCAAGTGTTTTCCACTTCTGCCCTTCTTCAAAGCGACAAAGCAATGAGGTAGTCAAATTAATGAAGTATTGTAACAGAAATGGAAAGATTAGAGTGTGCGGAAGGGTGGAATACCGTTTTGTTCTTAAGAGGCACGACAGATAGGAGAGAAGCACTTTGATGTAAGAGGCTGGCTGGAGGGGCTATTCAGCTTCAGTGTCAGCATAAAAAAAAATCAGAATGGATTAGCATGATTTTGTTATCACTACAGATAGATAACACGTGAGAAAATAGACATTAGCAGGTTGTAATTCAATGGAGAGTTTCAGATAAATGCAAGCCATAAGAGCAGGGCTCTATCCAGGGCACATTTTACCAGAACCTCCGTGGGTTGAATTACAGCTCCCATACTGGCCAGCAGTCCTCCCATTCGTATTTATGGATTCCAGTCCTCCCCACAAAAGTAAAAAATAAATGGAAATTCATTGCCTGAGCACGCAAATGGCCTGAGTGAGGGAACCCCTAAAGTGACAGTGTTCGACTTTCAGGGAAGTATCAACCCCAATCGCTCGCAAGCCAGTGTCCCATGGTGGAACTTAGACACATTCTCGAGAAGCTTAGTCCTAATTTTGAACATCAAGGTCTTTAAATCCGAGAATGAGAGTGTTGGATCTTTGAGCACAAATACAATAAACTGTAAAGTCCACTTATCATTCTTCAGCCTCTAGGGCTCCTGACGATGACGCAAGCGCTAGGACAATCAGGAGACCTGTCTCCCTGGCCTGCCCTGGGCACATCTCTAGCAGAGGGTACTGGCTTTGGTCCCTGCATCCCTGTGCTCCTGTGGGTGGGCCACAACAGGTGACTTTTTCAATGACACGCTGGTTCCTGTTCTCCTGCTTGTGCAAGTCGATTTCGCTGGGATTTTCTTTTGATGATACTAATTCCGCCAAAGATAATTAGGGAACAAGGAAGACTGCGTTTACATTCGTGCCTTGGGATGTACAGATTTAGCATCTGAAGGAAAATGAACTCCACTGAATGAGAGGATAGAGGAAACTCTATTTTCAAAGAGAAATGACTGCTTCTTAGGTTTTGGAATCACCTTAAAGAATTAAACCTTTTTATTATGACCCTTGTGGTGATATGAACATGCCATCGTTTTGCTCAGTGTTTTCTGCACAGACACGGCCAATGAAATGGCCTGGTATTTGTAAGAAGGAACTTATTTTTCAATCAACAAACTCTCCAAGCTGGTGGGGTGGTGGTGTTGATGGGTGTCACTCTGCTATTAATGCTGAAATGTCTCACATTTACCGTATTTCCTGAAGAAAAAGATGAAAAAATAATGATAATTTAAACAGCCCACCCTGCTTTTTGGATGATGCCTCGCACGGAACTTTTTGATTAGAGCCAAATGTGTCTGGTTGTTGAAGACATTCCATGTGGTAAGACTGACAGTCTGTTTTAAAGATTTTAGGATAAGACAAGTGGCAATAAAATGTCACAAAAATACAATATTTTAGCGGGGGAAAAGATCACAACCCATCCGAACATCATCCCTGCCTCTTATCAATATGCGATAAGATTGAAAATTCCTTAAAAACAGTCACTGCACCCCTTCTGTGTATATGCTGTGTGGGCCCACAATGACTTGGAGAATGTAGCAGGCCATTTATATATATTTTTAGGATTTAAATTCTTTTTTAAAAAAATTACCCATAAGAGATGGAAAATATGCTCCCTTAGCTGCTAGAGATTTTGCTGTTAAGTATTTTACTATAGCTCGGAGTTTACAGTAACACTTAACCTTCAATGGGGAATGAGACTTGTAAAATAGGAAAGAATTCATACAGTACTGGAAAGCAGTTGCTCAACGTAGTATGGTGACAGAATTGGGATAACATAAACAAATTCTGCCCAACAGACCGGATAGGATGATGTTTGACAAACTTATTGATATTGCAACTCGTCTAAATTCACACAGCTAATACCAATGAGTTCCAGTGAGTATGTGGGTCTGAGAAAGGAGATGAAATTAATATGTAGACTGAGAGACTTCAGAGCAAAGTCAATTATCTTTTCGGTGACTAGGGTACTTTGCATACACAAATTAAATATTATAAGTAACCGAGAATTAATTTTATACTGGAATCAATTCTGAATATTGTACTCTCATACACCTGTTATATTAGTGGGATATTTTTCATAACAAAAAAATAATGAAATTGACTATTTCCCTAATTTTAAAGTTTATAAAGAATCAAGTTATATGGGAAGAAGAAAAAGGCAAAAATGTGAAGGAGAGGAAAAAGAAAGTAATTGCAATTTTAAAAAAAATTTGAAGGCTATATATACTTGCATATGAGAGGAAAGCACTTTTTCAAAAGAAATTAGTTATTGTTCCCTTTTATGTAATATTTGCTACTTAAAACAGTATCACATTATCTATAACAAGTTTAAAACATAACAATAAAAGAAATATTTGTAAACTCATTACCTGACTTAAATACTAGAACATTAACAGTTCCATTGTTTCTACATTCTTCATCTTATTCCTCCTTCTTCCCACTGTCCTGAATTTATGTTCATTATTCCCTTGTTTTTTTAAAGTCTCAATCCTTATGCATATATCCCTAAATACTACATTATTATCTCTTGTTTTTAAACCTTATAAAAGTGGTATACTGTTGAATATAATCTTTTATGCCTTGATTTTATCAGTAAATGTGTTTTTTTAAGATTCATCCCCTTGTGGGGTACAGCTGTTGTGTATTCATTTTTATTGCCACATAACGTTCCATTGTGTGTATATATCACAAATGTTTCATGCATTGTATTAGTCTGCTGCCATAACAAAATACTATGGACTGGCTGGCTTAAACAACAGAAATTTATTTTCTCACAGTCTTGCAGGCTGGAAGCCCAAGATCAAGGTGCTAGCAGGGTTGGTTTCTAGTGAGACCTTTCTAGCTTGCAGACAGCTGCCTTCTCACTGTGTCCTCACGTGGTCTTTCGTGTGTGTGCGAGTGTGCGCGCGCATGCACTTGTGCTCCAGGGATCTCTTCCTTTTCTTGTAGGGACACCAGTCCTATGTGATTAGGGCCCCACCCTTATGACCTCGTTTAACCTTAAGAACTTCCTTAAAGGCCCTATCTCCAAATGTAGTCATATTGATGCTTAAGGCTTCAACATATGGATTTGGGAGGGTGGGCACAATTCAGTCTATAGTGTATACTATCCTGTTGAAGGACAGCAGGGTGGTTCCCAGGTTTTTGCTCTTATAATCAATGCTTCTAAGAACATTCTTATACATATCGTCTGGAGCTCATGAGTAAGAGTTTCTCTAAAGCATATAAATAGAAGTGGAATTGCTGGCCCATAAGGCATGCAAATGTTCAAATTCACAAACTGGCACCAAATCATTTCCCAACATGGTTGTATCAAGTTTTATTTCCACCAGAAGTGTCTATGTATTCCCAAGGGTCCACATCCTTACCACCAGTGGTTATTATTCACCAATTATTTTCACCAATCTAGTGAGCATGTTATTTTATTGAAGTTTTAAACATTATTTCCTTAATCACAAAAGATTTTTATTTTTTTCATTTATTTGCAATTTGTATCCTATTTTTTATAAAATTTCTATTTCATCCTATTCTCCATGTTTTATAAGCTTCTATTTTTTAAAAAAATCTATTGGTAGACATTTTATGTGCATTTTAGATACAAGATCATTGCTGATTATATGTGTTGCTGTACTTCCTAAAGCCCTTTATCTCAACTCCACTACTAAAAAAAAAAAAAAAAAAAAAAGGCTTGGTTTTAGACTTTACAAAATCCTTCACTATTTTGTGTCTTAAACTGCTTTAAGATGATGCACATAAATTGGTTTGGATACTAAATTCTTTTGACCCATTTTATTAACACCTACTCCCTGCAAAGGCACTGAAAGTAACCCGATGTAAACTGATTACGGTCCTTGCTCTCAAGATGCTGAAAGTCTAGCCCAGAAAAAACTGAGTAGAGGCATAATACCAGAGCATGTTACTAGGTTTATAATAAAAGGGCCCTGGGATCCCAAAAGTCCTTTAAAATAACTTAAAGCTAAAACTGATTGAATTCTTACTATACGCAAAGATAATCTCCCTTATTCCTTTGAAAACCTGAAGAGAATGTTGCTCTACTGCTGTATTTTAAAACTGGTGAACAAAACTAAGGTTTGAAAAGTTCTCCTCGGTTGCCTGCAGGCCCCTGGTCAGCAAGGGCTGTGGTGGAATATGATCTCAGGCAGCCTGATCCATGGCTCCTCTACAACATTTCCCATCCTTTTCCTCATTGAGGAGGGAGCTACGGCAGCATGGGACATAACAGAAGAATTAACTGAGACTGCGGTGTTGGATGTAGGCCGGAAATGACGGGAAGATTTCAGAAGTCAGGGAGAAGGGCCCTCAGCATGGAGAAAGTCACGGAGGTGGTAAGGTACAGGCTCTATTTTGAGGACAGCAAGGAGAGCTTAAGGACATGTAACTAACAAGTGCATGAGTGCAAGGAAGAGGAATGGTATTCCCAAGAAACTGGCACGGTCTAGAAGGCCCCTCAAGTCTCTCTTCTCTCAGCACTCTCTCTTGACTCTGGTCATCATGGCTTCCCTGCTGCTGCAGACGGGCTCAGCTTCAAGCACCCTGCACTTGCTTTTCCGTTTCTCATGAACGCTCTTCCCCCACCCCCGCCACCCTCCAGGACCTGGAGTGCATCCTCCTACCTACTGTTTGGGTCTACACGTAAATGTTACTCACTGCAGAGGGCTTTCCTAATTATCTTGTCTAAAACTCTAAGTCCTCTCCCTCTCTCTTCTTCACTCTGCTTTATCTTTTCTCATAGCGCTTACCACTACCCAAGCTTTTGTCGTATCACTGTTTCCTTATTTGTCATCCACTGGGCAAGAACTTTGGATGGTTTTTATCTTTGCAATAACCCCAGTACCTAGACTGTGCTTCTACACAATACGTGGTCAACAAATATTTGTCAAATAAATGAAATAAAGGAATGAATGATGGATGAATGATTCAATGAGTCAATGATGGGCATGAGGGTCCCATCAGAGGTTTTGCAGGTGAACCCATGAACCCATATTTCCACATATTTTCCCATATTTCAGTCCACGGCAGAAACAGTAAAGGAGAAATGGGAAAGACAAAATAAAATAAGACAGGAGAAGAACTGTGAAGTTTTACAAGAGCAGTGCAGAGCCCCGTAGTTCAGACCTTCACTTCTGGTATCAGACTATCAGAGTTCAAAACCCAGTACTGAAACCTCCTCACTGAGTAACTTCAGGCAAGTCCCTGACACTTTCTGCCTTATTCTGTCTGTAAAATGGGGATGCTATTATCACTTGACTCTTGAGACTATGGAAGGCTTACATGAGCTAATGCATTGATTAAGTGATTCATAAGACATAATGGTCATTAGCAGTAATAAGCACTTGAGCTAGGGTAGCGTCAGTGGGATTGGAAGGAGGAAATGAGTTAAGAGACCTTGAATAGGTAGGACGAGAAGGCCTTGGGATAATGTAAAAGGGAAATGCCTGCAAAAGCCTCAATTTCTGTTCTGTCTGATTAGAGAATGGCGATAACTTTAGGTGAGGGCCAGCATCCAGATAAGGGATTTGATACTAAGTAAGTCAGAAGGTAGGGAAGAGGAAGTAGCAGCAATGGCAAACTTTGTTTTGAAATGTCTGAGGGTTACCCAGGGATTTCTTATGGAGATGTCTAACAAAGATTAAAATTATACATGAAGGGGGAATGACAAACTTTAAAAGTTATTTTTTTATTCTTCAAGCAGATCTACAACAGCACTTTCTTGAATAATTCCCTTCCCTTTGTATTTAAAATATGGTTTACTTAACCCGAATTTTGCTATCTCTCTAAGCCTTGTTACTTTCACAAGTACTTCACAAATTCTCCTGCATTCCGTGAGTAAGCCCACAGTTCAGTAGGTCAAACTAATGACCTAGTCCCCACCCCTAATTCCACCCTCATGTCTGTCCCCAGCTGTTCACTGCATTGAGGAACTAAGGAGAGATGCTCGAGCTCCGTGTGGATCCTGAAGACTTGATTCAAATGTACTGTGGGGCTGAATAAAATGGTTGTTAAGGGACCCCCCCAAGGGATGATGACCAACCCTCCAATTTGCAAACCAGAAAGCTCCTGTTTACCATGCTCAATTTTAACCACACACATTCCTACTCAGAGGAAACAGCATGCTCAAAGCCAGTCAAAGAGTGAAAAGGGGTAGTTAGAAATCTGTAATAAATGTATGTAAGTGAGACAGAAAATTAGAAAATGGCCACCTGCCAGCAGCCACATAAATTTTGGAGGAAATGCATTTTCTACTGTGATGCTTTATCATAGGAATTGCAAATATTTATTAAAAGTATTAAAATAGTCAGAATGTTAAATGTTTCCTCCAGTGGTGAAATTTCACATTGCCACATTAGAAGATGGGATATTCTGATACAGTGTTTATTAAAATGACTTCATTTTATTAGTCTGTCATCCACAATAAATGGGCAGGTACCTTTAAAACAAGATCTATTGAAGATAAAAGAGATTTGGGGGAGGGGCAGCGTCTCATTGTGTGGATGTGGCTTCTGACTACACAAGTACATAAATCTTGCAACCTTTCCGAAATGATGCCGATGAGATTTTGTTGTTGTTTCGATATGAAGTTTGTTGGATTCTGTCATCACATGAAAACCAAAAGTAGTACTGGCCACTAACTGCCACGCTCTCTCATGCAAGCGACACCTGATCACTATTTGGATGACCAGCCCTTCGTGGGTTCTCAGATGCAACTAACAAGCACACCCGAGCGGAGATGATAAACTGGACTCCAAATGAAAGGAAGATGGAAGGAGGTGGTCGCTTTACTGCAGCAGGATAATAGAGATGACAGCTAGAGCACATCATTACTGAGTGGCACTAAGTTGAAGAGTGACAGGATGAGCTGGACAGATTACCTCCCTAAGAGGCTTGTGGTTCGTGCGAGGCACTGACCTAATAAAGATCTTATGCCATCACCCAGCAAAGATAGAAAGAGCCTTTTCCCATCTTAAGGTACTCTTTTGTGTGAGTCAGAACAGCTTCCGGAATCCATCCCAAGAGAAATGCTGACGGTACTGAAGGGAACCTAGTCCCACTAAAATATGAGGAGGGGTGAAGTGAAGGGAAAGAGAGGCAGGACCCGTCGGGAAGCCAAGCATTTCTTGGACAGAATAATTAAGAGGTCATTAGCCCTCGGTAGGTGGGTGGAGTGGCCATCTTTCTTATTAGAATGCAAGCATTCTGTTTAAAGTATTAGCTCATTTACTCAATGGATATTTGGGGGCATCTCTGAGAAGCTAACGACAAATCTGGGTGCTGGGAATCAGAGGTGGACAACAGAGACTCCAGTCTTGCCTCAGAGATCTGACATTCTGGTGGGGAGGAGATGAATGTTTACAAATGAATATACAGTATTTCACGAGGTAATGATGGCTCTGAAGAAAAAACAAAACAGGGTCATGGGTGAAAAATGAGACGAGGTCAGGGAAGGTTTGTTGGATGAGGCGACGTTGGAGTGGGTGCCTGAATGCAGTTGGGGAATCCACCCAGATTTGTGGGATTTGAGGGAACAGCATTCCTGGCAGAGGGAACAGCAAAGGCAAAGGCCCCCTGGTATGAGCTGAATGTTGGGGTGTTGCTGCCTTCTCCAGCCTTCTGCCAGCCTTCCAGAAAGAAACATTAAAGATCTGTGAGAATGTCAGACCAGCTTGGTCACTGCTAATTTAGGTATCTCTTTTGGTTTAGTTTCTGACATGGTTTCAGGTTCCCTTGATCTCCTCAGAGATCTGTCACAGTGGTGTGACAGAATCTGCCTCATTGGGCTTTTGTGGGGGTTAAATGAGATTATTTTAATGCCTTAATATAATGTCTAACACAAAATAAATGATTTTATAAATGTTAGTGCAGAGTCACCAGAACTTCTTAAGTGTTCCTGAACTTTTATCTGTTCCTATAATATTGGATTCATTATTCAGAATTGATATTGAATTTTAAAGTCACTTCTTGTTTCTACAATTTATTAAAACACTTTACAGGTATGAGAAGGGGCACCTGGATGGCTCAGTCAGATAAGGATCCAACTCTTGATTTTGGCTCAGGTCATGATCTCAGGGTCGTGAGATCAAGCCCCATGTCAGGCTCGGCACTCAGCACGAAGTCTGCTTGAGATTCTCTGTGTCTCCCTTTGCTCCCCTCCGACTGGCTCTAAATAAATAAGTAAATAAATAAATAAATAAATAAAATCTTTTAAAAAAAAGAACTTTACAGGTATAAGAAGAGAATTAAGAATGAATTGGTCCATATGTTGCAGATATCAAAACATGACACTTCTCAATAGTTTATTTGTTCATTTATTCCACAAATAGGTATTCAGTGTCTGCTCTGTGCTAGAGCTGAGCATCTAGTAGTAAAAAGTAAAGGAATTCGGGACTTGAGGATAGTAAGAGGATGACTTGGGATGGAAGGGATATAGATCAAATAACGATTAGAAAGCTAATATTTCGCACTGCAGAAGACAGACAGTCTGCATTTGAGAGAACAGTGAGGTAACTAGCTCAATGAGAGTTGGGACCATTGAAAAGAACTCATCATTTCCTTCCTCTTCTTGCCTGCACTGCAAGGAATTCTGGGAGAAGCCACAGCCTTCACCAAAATGTCATTAAGTCACAGTACCAGCCCTAGATGATCTGTCACTGCATCTCTTGTTCTATGAGCCTGACAAACCCCTTTTTATTTGGTTAAGACAGTGCAGCTGAGCTTCCACGTAACCCTCATTAAGGCCAGGATCTGCTAATTTCCAGATATTATTCTAAGGACTGAGCATTGTGCAGTTGTATTTCTGTGTGGGCCAATCTGCTGTCTAAATTTGTTTTCATGTTCTAACTACAAAATATAGGAAAGAATGCCCTCTGATAGTCCAATAAAGTAAGGGCTTTGACCCGGGTTAAGATTACCATAATACTGAAAAACCTGTGTTAAATGTCCCCTGTGACCAAAGTAATGATAACCTCTACCTGGATACATGTGTAGGTTCTGACGTTCCATGAATCCCTGTGGACTATGTGCTTTTAGCACAGAATAAAGGGATGAAGAGGAGAACAGTCTTATCCAGGAATGCCTCAAAAGGAGGATTCTATGATGTGACTCTTAGTTGAGAAAAATTAAGGGACTGCAGAAAGTTTTGGCTGAGAAAGAAGTGAATAAAGGCAAACATATTCACCAAGATGGTTCACTGCAAACCTTTTGAAAAGTCAGGAATAGAAGTAGTGTGTGTGTGTGTGTGTGTGTGTGTGTGCACGCGCACACACACACGCACACACATGTGTTTTGAGAGAACTACTGAGACCCATGCAGAAAGAGAATCCTTAGGCTTTTCCCCACACCTAGTGCTGAGGGACAGAAGGGAGGCAGGAAAAGAAGGGAAGGAAGGACCCCCCCAAAACAGGTGAGGAAGGGAAGGATAAAAGAAAGGAGGGGGTGGGAGAAAGAAATTAGCAGGGGAGGGCACGAACAGAGCAAAGGGACAGTGAGAAAGCAAGGAACGTTTACTGGATGCCTGCTGTGGGAGACAAATGCTTTCCTCGCCCTCTCTCATCATATCCTCACCTCTGCTCTAAAGAAGTAGATGCTTTTATCTCTTTGCTGAGGTTAAGGAAGCAAGTTTAAGGAAGGGAATCAACTTGCTCATGGTCCCCTGGTTGCTAAGTGGCCCACATAGGATCCAAAGCCCAGAAATTCTATAGAACTCTGTGCTTTATGCAATCTCTGTAAGGGCACGAGCCAAGAATCTCTGAAAAGGGGTTAGTTTATTAAATGAATATTTATTGAGAACCTACAAAATGCCCTGGAGATACACCAGCGGGACAGCTTAAATCTAGAAAGGAGAGGTAATTTAATAGCTATGATGATGTTAATAGCTGTGAAGAAAATTTAAACGGGGTATAGGATATAGGGTATAAGATGTACAGAGGTTTCTGGTCTGGTGAGGGTTACTCTTGATATAGGGAGATTGTGAAGAGCTCAATGACAAGGCAGAACTTGAACAGAAATCTAATATAAATAAAGGAAGTGAGCTATGAGTCCATCCTGGGAAGAACCTTCCAGGGATACACCACAACAAGAGCAAAAGCCCTGTGGCTTTTAACAGCTTGAGACAACAGGGTAGCAGGAAAGTAAAAACCTATCTGTAATAGTAATTTATACTCAGGTGTGGTCAGTTCAATTATAGCTCATCAGTGGTGGAAGCCTTACCAGGAAATACTATAAAATTATAAAGTGTATAAAATGCTTCAAGAACAACTGAGTTGGAAAGAGACCAGATCAGAGATGGTATCATAAAAGGTGTTTGCATGAGTCTTACAAAAAATAGCTGCCAGTGAACCAGGTTCTGTTATCTCCAGAAAGCTACAGAGAAGAAATAACAAACAGAACGATCCACTAAAATCTGAGGCAGGAAAAAAGCTCTCTGGTATTGGGTCAGGTCATACTTTGTGTTTTTGTTCCATTTCCTGCTTGAAGGGTTTCCATATTGTAGTGAATCTGTGTGTGGCTGTAATGGGGCCTTCCATCTGTGATCCTGGAAGAGACTGGTCCCAGAGCATAAGTCTGGTCATTCATTGTCTTGGGAGGAAACTCAATTCAGACCTTAGGCAGAAGGACATCCATATAGCACAACAGATAATCTCCTCAAGACCAGCTGCTCCTTGCTTTTTGGGCATGGAACAGGACCCAAATTACAGACTCTGGGACCAGCTCTGTCCTGGGTGCCACATACTGTTTTCCTTCCTGGCAAGAACAATTGGTGTAGCCTTTTCTGTAAGACTCGTGCCACTGTGACACAATAGAACAAGCCCATCCAATGTGAACCAGGGATTCTGGTGACTACAGAAAGGCCCTTGTCAAAATGACCTCTCGTGAATTAGAATCAGATTCCAAGAGGCCTACCTTCTTATTTTCATGTATTTCCTGTTTTCCCCGCACCCCTTTCTCCTTGACACAGGACTCCACCAGAGACCACTTCCTGGAAATGAGTTCCTTGAGACAATCAACCATATCTGACTCTTCTCTGCATCCCCACCGCTTAGGAGAAAGTTGGGCAGGCGCACATCACAAGTCCTCAGTATGTTTATGGAAGAGAACTCAAACATGTCTCGAGGGTCAAATCAGCCTGAGTTTGTCTGGCTTGGTTAGAAGATGAATGGTAGACCTTTCACAGGGCCCTAAGTGCTACCCTGTTTTTTGGAATTAAAAAAAAAAATGAGGAAATCGTTACAGGCATTTTGGGGAAAATTCAAAGGACATGCTTCTAGGAAGAGAACTTTACAACCTAAGAGGAGAGTCAAACAAAAGCATAAGAGGATGCAAATGGCACTGTCTCCTCCAAATAAGGATTCCGGCACAATGAAGAACATCGCCGGACAGGCCACTTCCCATAGCCGAGTGAGTGAGTGCTACAGAGGGTCAGAACAGGCAGAGATCTGTGTCTTCTTGGATGGTCAGAAAAAGGTCCAGGGGTTTGGGATGGGGAGAAGTACTTGACCTAACTCGTGAAGGGAGGAACGAGTAAGATTTTTCCAGTTGAAGAAAAGAGTAGACTGTAATTGGCTTAAGCCAAAGTACAGAAGAGAAGCTATTAGAGAACCGCACTAGAGAGCAGGGCAGTGGTTAGAGCGGAGTGGCGGAGCACAGAGGATTAGCGGGAGAGAAGGGAGAAAACAGAGGTGGGAACTGTATTGTCCCGGAACTCCAGGGGCAATCGGAAACAGTTTTCTTCAACAAACTTCGACGAGGCCATAGGTCTTTGTCTTGACATTGAAAGAAATAAAAAAAGAAATGCATGCATGACATGATTTCACTGGCAGCCTGATTTAGCAATGTCTTTTCTGGTTTGCCTCTGCTGTTGCTTTCCCTAATTTCCTCACTGCACAAAGAAAATAAATAAATAAGTGTACTATAGTCTTATTTATCCTTCTTTGGACATTTCTTTACCAGGCAGATGGTCAATTAAGAGCACTAAACAATGACACTGTTTTCTCTGTAAACATTTTTTTCTAATAGCCTAACAAATGTAAGCCTGTGCTGCCATGCTGCTGAATACCATCTTGACTTTCTAATTACAAAGAACTGTGTCTTGATAGTTACAATTACAGCTGTAACAATGATGCCGGGCCCTGAACAATACCGTTAGAGGCAAAGTGCTTATCCGAATATTCACAAATAAAGGCTTAAATTTATGCCAGAGATGTAGATGGAGGTTAAACAATTGGGAGGAAAAAAAAGGTTGAAAACACTAGTTTAATGCTACAGATGTGAATTTGAATCCAATTACTCTAAAAAAAAAAAACTTGAAAAGGTGCTGTTTTCTTCTGTTTTAGTAATCAATAGGTTAAGGGGTGGTTCAACTTAGCATGCTAATACCTCTAATTTTGATATTTGGCTACACTTTAGCATTTTCAAAGCATACTATCTTTTTAACTAAGTGGGTTTTTGTAAGGTGCAAATGAGTATCTCGATGTTTAAAGGTATCTTCAATCAGTTAACCCATGAATGAAATAATACAACGCCCGCCCCCTCCAAAAGTAGTGTTCCTTTGAAACCTTTTGTAGGCCAAAATGGTGTAAAGCAAAGAAGCGATTACCATAAATTTATATGGAAAGATTTTCGAGCATTCCTAGACCCCAAAACTGACCTCTCTCAGGCTTTTCTGATACCTTAAGACGCATCATCTTGCTAACGATGCACAAAATGAACCGAGCTAGAACACAGATGTTCACAAACACAGTTCAAAGCTCCGGTGGCTTGGTCCTGAGATGCTGAGTGTGGGGTGGGGGGGGCTGCGCAGAGCCGGGCAGGGCCCCCCTCGAGGCTCAGGGGGTGCTGCTGCCTCTACAATATCTCCCTGCAAAACAAACACTGAATGCTTTTTTCACTTTTTTCGCCTTTTTTTTTGTAAAAGCGAAAAATCCTCTTTGAATTTCTTTCAGTTGGTGAGCAGATACGAATGTAGGCCTTTTATAAAAGCTAAGAGGTATAACTCAAACTTTCAAAAAGTACCTCTATATGATTTTTTGAGCAACTAGTGTGTGTGTGTGTGTGTGTGTGTGTGTGTGTGTGTGTGGCTAGTACTATTTTAAGAAGTCACCATAACAAAGTGATGAAGCTCCTTAAGGCTTTGAAGTCTGATGGCTAGGCATCAAAAACTTTGTTCTGCCTCAGTTTTTTCCTCATCTGGAAAATGGGAATAATAATGGCACTACCCATTTAACGATTATCATTGGACTGAGTGAGATTTAAATGAGTAGATATAAACCAAGCAATATAGCAACTGCTACAGTATTTTAAAAAGGCAGGGTGTTGTTATTAGTGGAAAGTAGGCTTCAGAATGAGCTTTTTAAACAGAGAAATAGAAAAGCAAAGGTGAAGTATCTAGGAAGAGGGCATCTACCTCAAGGACACCAGGGTCATTATCTCTGGGTGTGACCATAGTCTCTCCAGGGCTCTTGGCCAAAGAGCATGATTATTTCATTTAATGGCATGATTCGACCAACCCAGAGTTGCACTTTGCCATTAACAGCATTTTAAATTTTCATTTGGGAATTTCCTTTCCAACTCAAGGCTGAGAGTTAACGTGGGGATTTAGCGTGCTAATTAAGTCTTTCTTATTTTCCTCCTCCTCCTTCTTCTTCTTCAAACTATCCACAATCTACTACAGTACTAAGACACCAGGTGTCCTGAAAAATATGAGGACAGCCATGTTCCCGGCCCCGGATGGAGTAAAACCTCTGCTTGTCGATTAGCTTCATTGTTTGGTTAAAATAATAGTCACAATAACTTCTACTGAATTGTCACTGTACACATGCCACGGCTGAGCCTATTACATGGAAAACCTTATTTAGGAGGGCTCCCAAAAACTTTACAAGACAAGTAATATTTTATTTTCTTCGTGTTACAGATGAGTAAATCAGACCAGACAGATTAGGTAACTTAATCAACGTCAAATCATAAAATAAGTGGCCACGGAGTTTGAAATCTCATAAACAAACTAATTATGAGAAAACATATAAAGGCCCAAAAGGAAACAGACAAAGACGAAGGCCCATGACATGCGTTAAAACGCTGAACACTCTGTTCCAGGTTCGGTTACGCTCAGTCACATTATGAGGAAGCTTGCCCCCCGATAATCATGTCCAGCTCACCTGCACACAGCTGTCACCGTGATCTGCAGAAGGGCCCATCTAATTACATTATGGTTTCTGTTAAAGCCCTTGCTGGCTTCCGCATTTGCATAGGATAAAGGCCAAGTCCCTTAGCCTGGCACACCGATCCCTGTGACCTAATCCTCATCTCACCTCTGAACATGCCTCCCTCACGGTCGACTTTCAAGCTGAGAATTGCAGTTCCATGAATAGGCCCTGCTGCTTCACACTTCCTTGCCTTTGTCCCTGCGTTCCCGCCGCCCAGAACAGAGGATGCACATTGTTTTCTTTACAGACCTGCCTTGAGCCCACCAGGTGGCACAGTCCACACCGCCAACGCGTGTCCCCCATCTTCACTCAGTGCATCTGAGCCCTGGCATCACACAATTTATTTCCTTGGTTTTCTCCCTTGATTAGACTTTTAAACTCCTACAGAATAGAGAATCTATCTTAATGACGGTTTAATCTCTAGCATCTAAGTCCTTGCAAATAAGTATCCAGTGACTGCTGAGTGAGTGTAAACGATGAGAAAGAAAAATCTTTGTAAGTTTTCAGGAAAACTGAGAAAACACCACCCAACCTCACTGACATCCATAGTCTGAAAAACGTTAATGGAGCCACCACACTTTCCCTGCTTTTCTAGAATGAGCATTTAAACAGTTTCTCTGTCTCTGCTTTTCTCCCAGTGAATTAGAGATCTGAAGATGGGCCTTCAGGGGATCTATGGTTTAGAATCTGATGGGATAAAGAGTGGAGAGCAACCATTATCTTTGAGATACTTTCCTTTCAGAAAAATTGTATTGAGTTAGAAGACTTTTGAGTTGTCTTGCCATCCCTTGGATCAGCAGGGCATACATCTATGTCTTCAGGTATTAATTGTAAACTCCGTGAGAGCAAGATCTGTGTTGAATTCATTGGGGTCTAAATCCACCGTGTGCACCATGCCCAACTGCTATCTGTCAAATGCATGGGGTGTGTTATGCTACCCATTATTGAGAAGAGAGAGAAAGTAACCTGTAAGGTGGGTGTGATACTTCAGATTCTCTTTATGCAAAGAATACTCTTTTGACTTCTCACTTTTCACATTCGGAACAAAAACAGGCCCCCATGGGAAGAAAAACTAGCTCTGGGGTTTTCATCCTGAAAACTGAGGGTAGGTGGTTGTATTTTCCAAGATGGGAAATAGGAGAAAAGAAGTTTGGGTTCAGTTCAGTTTGGCCATTTTCATTTTGAGACATCTAGACTTTCAAAGGGAGATACTGGGTGGGCAGATGAATATATGACTCTGGGGCTTTGGGGAGATGTCAAGGTTAAAGATGTAAATCAGAGTGTCAATAACATGGCATTTGCAGCCATGGGCCTGGATTTGATGACTCAGGGACAGCATGAAGACAGAGGAGACAGGAGAGAATAAGAGTGGGGCACTCCAAAATTTCGAGGTCAAGAAGAAGAGAAAGATCCAGAAGAGGAATCTAAGAAGTATCATTCAGTAAGGTAGGAGGAGAGTGGTATTCAGGAAGCCCAGGGTGGAAAGTCCCAAGGAGGGATCCACTGTGTTAAAAGCTCTCAGATTGTCAAGTGAGATAAGGCCCAAGAATTAAATGCTGGATTAAGCAACATGGAAAAATCCCGAAATTTAGATTACCGTGGTTTGCTTCTTACAGATCACATCGTGCTTGGTTGTTGTTGCTGTTGTTCCATTTGATTTGTCATGCTATGCTTTTGTGCTTGCTTCCTTGGGCACTGGCCTTTCAGACTGAGCAGTGAGGAGTTCCCCATGTTTCTGGTGGGGAGTTAAACCTCAAGGAACTGAAGCAAGGGTCACACATCATTAAGGAAAGGTCGATTCCCAGGCAGGAATTGGTATTTTCTTTCCTCCCATTTCCATATTGCAAAGATGCCTCAGGCTTCCTGGAGTTTCTATTAAGGATGCCAAATCTCCCAGCAATGATTTTTAAATACTAGTTTTCCCGACAGTTCTCTTTAGCTTGGCTCACCCCCACAATACAGTCAGGGCCCTTCAATCACTGTAAAAGTCTCTTATCACTCTGATTCCACTCCCTCCCGTACACTGTCTCTAGATTAACCTCTCCAGAACAGTGCGTTCATAACAATAATAGCTATAATTAATCTGCCCCATATTATCTTCCTCAATCTTGTGCACATAGTAGGCACTCAACAAATATTTGTTGTGTGGTTTGAAATTAGGTAATTTTTCTAAGTGCATTCTTAAATTTCTTCCTTCCTTTTGATTAGCAAGATTCATTTTGTTTTTGTTCTCCTCTGCCTAGCTATTTTTAAATATAATGAGAGAACAGTATCTCCAGATAGTGTATGAAAGCATTTTAATACTTTAATAATTCCATATAATTCCAAATGATCTTTTCCCTCCCATACTTTACAGTAAATAATAAGTACATAGATGAAAAATATGTGTTTTGTATCCAAGGGAAGAGCTATTAAGTATTACCAAAAGATGGAGAACATTTTTATCTTAAGTCAGCCACATAAATACCCATTAATTTTTTAAATGATTTTATTTGGTTGATGGAGTATTACATCTCCAAATTACATAGTTTAGATTTCCCATTACACGCTCCTTATGGATCATATGCATATTCACAAAGTTATACAGAAGATTCTACGATGGGAAGGAGCCAATTTTCATTTTCTCTGTTCTTGTTTGAAGAACCAAAACTGTTAAAGGGATAAAGCACTCAGAAGTGCCTGTTCCAGGTTAATTGTCTCAAATTGCTCATTTAAAGCACCATTATAGTACAGCAAAGCCAGTTAATCTACTCTGAAGCTTCCTTTTTTTATGACCGTAGCTACATTTGGTGAAATGGCACCTTTGGCAAATGCCCAAATTGGATAAAATTGCCATTTTTCTTGGAACCTAGAAAGAATAACACATGTTTTGAAATCACTTTATATCATGTGGCTCTAAATGGTAAACTGCATGTTAGTCTTGCTCTGGAATTCACTCTCTTTGGCATTTTCAGATTTGACCCTAAATTTCCTTTGCTTTACTGAAGTGAGTAAATGATGTGCTTTTGAGCACAATGCATAGGTAAGAGTTGGGGGAAGGGTGCAGAGGGAACTGGCGAGGGGAATCGTGGCAATATTTTTAAACATCACAACTGTATAAGAAAATGATGGGTCCCTGTGCTGACACTTGTGCACAACTTTCAGCTGATGGTACCTTTATTATTGGAAACACTGTGGTTTGAGAGCCTCTTCAATGTCGACATAACTAGCAGGTGCTGCGATCATAACAGTAAAAACATTCACTTATTAATCAGTGCACATAATTCCTCTCTAATGCTGTCAGTTTAAGACAGCAACCTATACAGACATATATATATATATATATATGTAAGAGAGTGTGTGTGCATATATATATATATATATTTTTTTCTTTCTTTTTTGTAGTGGGGAGGAGGGTCAACAATTTAATGAATCTTGTCTGCATTTTAATTCCAACCTAAAAATCTGCCTCTGGCTCTTTTCCCTCCCTCAAACATTTCTCTGGATCCTACTATTAAGCACAATGGGATATTTACTTTTCTACCTCAGTTACGCATTAGGATAGGGGAAAGAGACAGATAGCCAGGCCCTCCAACCCAAGCAGAACTAATGCTAACCTGTCACCAACCCTCCCTGGCATCATCCTCAAATTCCCTTCTCTCTGTTTGTTCATATACAATCTCCTCCCTCCCTGATTCTGACACTGTAGTGCTTTGCAGGTTTCTTTTATTAAACACCACTGGGACCCAGACTCAGAAATGTGCAGTATGTTGACATAGTTAAAATAAATAAATACAACCCATTGCCAGAAATATTAAAAAATTCATCTAAATGTGCTCCTGTCAGAGATGATTTGTTTTCATCCAAACAGGGAAGACTGATGGCTTCAGGATGGACTGGGTAGAGAGACTCCATCTACTCATTCACTCTTTCATTCATTCATGCCTTCATTCATTTCCTTATAAAAAAGCAACCCACCACCCCTTGCTCGCCATGTCAAATGTAAACAGAATAGACTTTGTTATTAGGAGAGATGTGACTCCAAGTGTCTGAGCTGCAGAGTGACAGCCGGCTCCTCTCTGAATTTCAGGCAGCCTCTGTCACTTGCCTTGACAATGAAGGAAGTTAATATATTCATGACATTACCACACATGCATTCGCAATTCACAGCATATTGTATTGTTTACCCCTGTTCTTTTGTACTACTGCATGTAGTAATTTGCCTTCTAGCAACAGAAAAATTCCTCAACTTAAAATTTTACCCTCATTTTATTTACCCTTAATAGAAAAACCACTGCTTCCTGGCCCATCCGTGGTTGGCAGGACCACCTTTCCGCAGCATTGCAAACAGATAAATGTCAGATTTTACATTTTGATCAGATGTGTCTACAGTCATTTCCTATACATATTCCTCATCTTCTGCCTCCCACGCCTTCCTTCAGCAGTCATCACCGCCCTTCCTGTGTATTCTCAGTGCATTTTGCACTAGGTGGCTAGCTCTTCCGGGGGAGAGTGAGAGAAATGTGGCATGGGTCAGGTAGTGCACCCTAACAACAGGGGCAATTCTGGCGAAAATGAGGAGCATCGGGAAGTTCCACTCTTTTACCACCTTTGTTCAATACACCCACGGTGCTCATGGCTGTTATACACAATAACACCTCCTTCGGTTTATTCACCACTCCCACCAGACTGGATACATTCCCGGACATGTATGGATCCCCTTCATTCGTTTAAAACCTGTCTATGGGACATTGATTACTCAGCCGCCTCAGTCTGACTTATTTATTCTGAAGGGGTGCAAACTTATAATAATGTCGAATGCTTAGACAGATGGTTTTGCTATGATGAGTACGGGGTAGAGTTGTTATTCTCAGACATCGCACTATTGTTCTTCAGAATTTTGCTGTTGAGGACCAGAACTGAAACACACTTTGATGGCTTAGGGCAACTTTGTGGAGATGGCTGGAGGAGGCAAGCGGTCTGGGTGAGCAAGACACAATGGCTATTTCATTTTCCTCACCGTGATGAGCTGTCTGCATTCCAATGCATGTCACAAAATTCCCGGGCTGAGAGAGGCTGTGAGGGGTCACTTAGTCCAATGCCCTGACTTGGAGTAGAATCATTTAAAAAAATACCTTATGTTAAGAGTCTTCAAGACAACCTATGCCCCTCAGTCCAACTGAATGTTGAAATACTTTCTTAGACTAGACATAATCTTGTCTGCAATTTAAAAGCATCTCCTGTTCTGTTAGAGGGAAAGCATTTGGTTGTTCTTTATATTCAAACCCTTTTCACACTTAAGAATTATAATTGAGTTACACTCTCTCAAATTCTGCTGCTCTTATAGTAGGTTATATAATTCAGTGTTTACTTGTGTAACCTCCTGTTCCTTTGTATAGTTATTTATTGTTTCATCTGTGGATGTTTATGCAATTAACTTGGAAGCTCATACTGGGCAGGAACTGTCTTTTATAAACTCTTATAAATGACAAAATAGAGGCTCTAGAGTAGTGATTCTCAGCCCTGGCTGCCTATTTGGATCACCTGGGAAGATATTTTAAAATACTGATGCCTGGGTTATACCCCCAGAGGCTTTGGATTAAATGGTTTAGGACATGAGAGGGTGTGGTAATTTATTAACAGCCACCTAGGCGATTCTGATGTGCAAGCAGGCTTGAGAGTATGATCTTGGGCAGATTGCTTAGCATCACCAAGTCTTGATTTCTTCATGTAAGAAATGGGCATAAAATAGGAGCCACCCTTTTATTATTGGAAGATTAAAAAGTTCATGTATGTAAAAATCTTAAGCACAGTGCCTGGACCAGAGCATATTATTAATAAATGCTAGTTAGCATTACTATTGTTCAGGTTATTATTATTCCTTGGCCCAAACTACCTAACATGTTATTAGAAAACTAACAATCACATAATAAATGCATATTAACTAATAGCTTCAGGTTATTTTGCCGACTAATCCACATCTACAAGAAAAAAAGCTAAATAATTAAGGTAAATATTCAAGTAATTCAAGCCAAAATGTAGTTTCAACTTATACATCAAAATGCTTGAAGAATATGTGTTTTGGCATTTGATCTAGGTAATCTTATTTGTTCCCAATTTCCTTGTACATAGAGAATTACTGGATTGCCTGTGAATTGGGAGATGTATAGTGGACAAATAAAAGGGTCATAATATCTGAAGAATAAAGTCAAAATATAAAGAATTACAAAATGCTTATGACAACCAGATGTTGCCAATCAAGGCTATTACAGCATTATAAGGTGATAGATCATCAGGATAATAATAACATGTCATACACAATATCATATTTCATTATCACAGACAAATCTTACAAGTTATCTGAGAAATCTAGTTATCCTATCTCCTCATTTTACAGATGAGTAAGCTAAGTCTAAGAAAGGTAAAACAATTTGGCTACAAAAAGCTATAATGCAAAATATGATAAATTAACACAGAATCAAACCAAGAAACTTAGAAACAGAGAAAGAAGAAATTACATGTGTTATAGATGATCAATGAAAGCTTCATAGAGGTGGTGACATATAATCTATGAGTGGAAAGAAGGATATAATTTAAGCAGGCAGAAAAAAAAAAACATAGACCATTTAAGACAAAGAGAAACAACAGAATAAGCAAAACGATGGACGTGGTTGACCAGAGCATAATGTACGTTAAAAGGGCAATAGATGATAAGATGGAATAGAAGTTTGGGGTCAAACTTGAAAGGTCTTGAGTGATAAGCATAGCATGGATCTCAGAGAAACCAGGCTAGGCTAATACTATAGTAAACATTTCTTTAGGTTGGCCATAATAGAACTGAAAATCATACTTTCAAGGGATGAAGCTGATAAAAAAGTAACTTAAATTAGCATCAAAAAAAGAGAGAATTCAATATTAATTTAAGGAAGACAACAAAATCTATACCTGAAAACATAACAATAGCTATTTTCAGCATTCAATCAAAGCTCACTAAACATGTGAAGAAGTAGGAGATACGACATAGTCAGGACAATCAATTAATATAAACAGACCCAATAATTACAAAAATGGTGGAAATATCAGATAAGAATTTTTAAAAAGTTTTCTGAATATACTAGAATATTTGAAGGAAAATATGAACACACTAAGAAAAAAATGGAAGACATAGAAAGGACCAAATAGAAGTTCTATAGCTGTAATATATAATATTTGAGATTAAAATTCACTAGATTAGTTTAAAAGCGTATTTATCATTGAAGAAGAAAACATCAGTGAATTAGATGACACAATAATAGAAGGAAAAGTAGTTGAAGAAAACACAAAGTGTAATTAGTGATCTGTGGGTCATTTTAAAGTGTTCTTATGTTAAGTGGTATTAGAGTCCTAAAAGGAGGATCAGAAAAATATTGAAGAAATAGTGACAGAAAATTGTCCAAAATTGACGTAAACAAAATACATCAAGGATATAAGAAGCTTAATGAACACCAAGAAAGACAAACACAAATAAAATCACACATAGTCACATTGTAATCATATAGCTATAAGCCAATGAAAAATGAAAATCTTAAAAACAACTGGAATAAAAATACACTTCAAATACATTTCAACAAAGATAAAAATGAGAGATACATTTTCTTTAGAAGCAATGAGATATGGAAACAATAGATGAACATTTTAAGTGAAAAAAAGAGAGAAAACTGTCAATTTAAACTCTATAGCTAATAAAAATATCCTAAAAATGAAAGTTAAATAAAGATTTTTCAGTTAAAAGAGGGAGAAAATTCATCACCATCAAACTTATAGTACAAGTGCGTTAAAGGAAGTTCTTCAGGCAGAAGAAAAAAAAAAAAAAAAACCAGATGGAAATTCAAATCCATACAAAGGAATGAGGAAGATTGGAAACAAAAATATAAAAGTAATTTTGAAAGAATTTTTTCTCTCATTTATTATTTATTTAAAACATAATTTACTGGTTAATGCCAAAACAGTAGAGAATTTTGACAATTATAAATGTATAGAGGTAAATTTTATGACAATAAGGCAAAACAGTACAGGGAGAATGGAAAAATATTGTTGTAATTTTAAAAATTGTACTTAAATGAGTATATTATTTGAATACAGACTATGGTAAGTTAAAAAGGTATCATGTACACCCCGTAAGACCCACTAATTTAAAACAAATGAAACAAGGGATATACTTAAGCTGTCACCAGCTAGACTCCAAGACCTGATCTTTATTGTCCACCTGCTCGTACCTTAAGCTCTTCTTTCCAGCTTATCTCTTAACTCAGGCAGATGGAAAGCAAAACCACCTCTCAAGCAATAGCAACTGCCCTGACAAGACCTCCAGCCTTCCAAGACCACTCAGACCACTTTGAGCTTAACCCCTGACTTGCGCCTGTGCACATGGACCACGGAGTGACCTCTAGAATGACTGATCACTATCTTACCTCATTACAATACTAAAATCTCTGCCCAAGGAGGAGTGCAAGCCTCATTTACATAAGATACAATGTATGTATAGGCATGTCTCCTTGAGACACATGTGCAACCTTATGCCTGCTTCTACACACCACGATAAGGCTTCCCTATCTAAATATTCCTCCTAACCCTGAATAAAAGGAATTCATTTCCCCTTGCTCAGAGAGTCATGGCTTTGGAAGCCATTTTCTGTGATCTTATTTGCTGCAAGTAAAGGTTTCTTTGTGAGGCAACTTAACCCTGTGCAGTTTCTGACTCACTAAGAATTGAACTCACGTTGATTTGGTTACGAAGTGGCATCACCAAGATGATGACATAAGTTGTTGCTGACTTACTCTCCTCATAAGAAAAACAACTAACATCTATTAAAAAACAATACATCACTGAGAGAACCCTAGAACTTGGGGGTGAGGTTCAAGCACCTCCCTGAACCAAAGAGATCAAGACAGACTGCACTGGAAGGGTAAGAGAAGTGACTACAAACTGCTTGCACCGCCCCTCCCCCAGGCCAGCACAGAGTGGTCTTCCCTGAACCTCTGTTCCTCCGGTGGGAAAAAAGAATCCAGGGAGGACAACCAGCACCCATGACCCACTGTGGGTCATTTTGTTGAAGCCCCTTCTCTAATCTCACGCCGTGGGGAGCATCAGGGAATCAGTGCGGCTCAACTACTGTGCCAGAGAAGGGGGAAGGGGCCTGCAACAACCAACACATTGATCTTTGCAAACCAAGTTCACACCTGAAGTGCCCGACCAGCGGTTTTTCTCATTCACAGAACTAAGTTGGTGGTGCACTTTGACCAGGGAACTTCATGGGGTGCAGATCTGCCTGATTTAGATCCTCAAGCAAAAAGTTTTGCTGGCCCTAGAGCCCAGTTTGCCTACCCCCACGGAAGGAGCTGAATCACAGCCCCACCCGCTGTAAAGAGTATCTTCTGGTACCATCCGACCAGAAGGGCTGACCCAGTGATGTTCCAGAGGACAGGTAGGTGGGCAGAGCTTATCCTTCCCCAGCAAAGTCAGTCCCAGGCCCCAGATGTGGAGCACAGGCAGAAGTATCAATTCACAGCCAAGGCTGAGGGTAGCTCCTGGCCCCTCCCAACGTGAGAGCCTGTATGGGAAACTGAAAGTAGCTCGCAGCAGCCTCTCCCTGTCCAACCCAGGCAAGGGAGCTGGGACAGCCTCACTCACTGTGGGAAGTGTCTTCCAGCCATATCTTACCAGAGAGCTAGAGATAATTTCTGGAAGCTTTGCAGCCCAGAGACATTCAAGCCAAGAGTTGGGAAGAGCCAACAGTTTACAGAGCAAAGCCAACAGCCTTGGTTAGCCAGGGAACTTGGGATGCAGGTCGGCTTGAGCTAAGGCAACAAACAGCCTTAAAGGTTTTGGAGCTGCTTCACCCAGGCAGGGAATCAAATTTGTAGTCCTGCTCATCACTGAATATAGCCTTAAGCTTGTTTGAGCTGGAAACCTAACCAGAGCACTTAGGAAGCTGCATAGCCCTTTCAGCAGTGGCACTTGAAAAGATGGCAGTGTGTGGCTTCCCCCATCTGCAGAGCAAAATTGGTAGCCTCACCTGACCAGGAATTTAGTACATATTGGACTGATTTGGGTCACCAAACAATAAGCTTTATAGACCGTGGGTCCCATCCTGTTGCCCTGCCAGGGCAGGAAAGCTAAATCATGGCCCTACCTACTAGAGAATATAGCACTCACTGGGTAAGTCA
The DNA here is from genome assembly GCF_024610735.1 of Ursus americanus. NCBI lineage: Eukaryota > Metazoa > Chordata > Mammalia > Carnivora > Ursidae > Ursus > Ursus americanus. The sequence continues at coordinate 26,660,832 of NC_142133.1, forward strand.
GACCAGAGAATCCCAGCAAACGCAGAGCTCATCCTATAGCTCATTTGGGTAGGAAACCAAATCAGCAGTCTTATCCAACTTTTCTTGGTCAGTGGCACAACCCCCACCCCCACCCTCAGAGCTCCAGTAACTGCCTATCCCCAAAACAGACCATAAGAACAGGACTCACTTGCCCAAGGACATTACCAGCAGAAACACCCAGAAACACAAATATAGCTGACTGGTATAAAACTATCTCTGCCAAGCAAACCTGTAAAGTCTGGAAGAGAAGCTTGATTACTCAAAATGTGAAGATATCAAAGTAAGGAATCAAGGATCATAAAATATCAGGTAATTATAAAACCACCAAATGAAACTAATAAAGTCTAATAACTGACCCTAAAGAAATGGAGATTGATGAACTGTCGGACAAAAAATTCAGAGTAATGTTCTTAAGGAAGTTTAACAAACTAAGAAAACACAGACAATAAAACAAAAGAAAATTAGGAAAACCATGCATGAACAAAATGAAAAGTTTGACAAGAAAACAGTAACCATCAGAAAAAAAAAAACAACAACAAACAGAAACCCTACAGTTGAAAAATACAATAACTGAATTGAAAAACAGAGTTTTGAAAGTAGAGTTGACTATGCAGAAGAAGGAATCAGCAACCTGGAGGTTGTAATACTGGAAATTAACCAGTCAGAAATAAAACAAAACAAAAAAGAATGAGAAGAGTAAAAAAAAAAAAAAAAGCCTATGGGAATTATGGAGCACAATGAAATGAAGAGAAACAATATTTGCATTATGGGAATTCCAGAAGGAGAAGAGAAAGAGAAAGGGACAGAAAATATATTTAAAACAACAATGGCAGAAAACTTTCCAAACCAGAGGAGAGATAGGATATCCAGATCCACGAGGTCCAAGGGAGTCCAAAAAGGTCAAACCTGAATCCAGGGCTACACTGAGACACACTATAATTAAATTGTCAAAAGTCAAAAACAAAGAAAGAATTTTAAGAGCAGCAGGAGAAAAAGATAAGTTACATACAAGAGAATTTCCGTAAGATTATCAGAGGATTTCTCAACAGAAACTTTTTAGGCCAGGAGAGAATGGGTTGACATATTCAAAATATTGAAAGAATTTAATAGTCAACCACGAATTCTATACCCTGGAAAGCTGTTCTTTATAGAAGACTATGGATAAAGGCTTTCTTAGACAAACAAACACTACAGGAGTTCATTACCACCAGACCTGTCTTACAAAAAATGCTAAAGGGAGTTCTTTGAATGGAAGTAAAAGAATGCTAATTAGTATCATAAAAACGTAAGAAGGTAGTGTAAATCTCACCGGTAATGGTAAATATACACTCATAGATTCTGCAATATGGTAGTAACAGAGGTGTGTAATTCCCCTAAAACTCTAGTTTAAAAGTTAAAAAAAAAGAATGTGGTAAAAATAAACATAATTACATATATATAACCACATAACCATAACTAATAATCTGTTAATAGTTGTACAATATTAAAAGCATGTACGCTATAATAGCAATAACCTATAATGTGAGGGGGAGGAAAAGTAAAAATGTAACGTTTATGAGTTCTACTGAAGTTAAGTTGTTATTAGTTTAAAATAGAGTGTTTTAAGTTTAATATATTTTATGTAAGCTTTACAGTAACCACAAGGGAAAATCCTGTAGTAATTACACAAAAGAACACAAAAAAGAAGTCAAAGCATGCTATACCAAAGTTGTCAAAACACATTAAAAAACAAAACAAAACAGGAATATAAACAAAGAACGATGGATCTATAAAACCACCAGAACACAAACAATAAAATGGCAATAGTATGTCCTTACCTATTAATAATTTCTTTGAATGTAAACAGATTAAATTCTCCAAATATAAGACATAAGATGGCTGAATGGATAAAAAAGCAAGGTCCAACAGTATCCTGCCTACAAAATGTTCACTTTAGCCTTAAAGACACACAGACTGAGAGTGAAGGGATGGAAAAAAAAACCCAAATATTTCAAGCAAATGGTAACAAACAGAAAAACAGACTTTATTATAAAGTGATCAGTACATTAATAAGATATAACTATTGTAAATATTTATGCACCCAACACTGGAGCACCTAAATATGTAAAACAAAAGTAACAGAGCTAGAAGAAATAAACACTAATACAATAATAGCTAGGGACTTTAATACCCCACTCTCAATAATGAATAGATCACCCAGATAGAAAATCAATAGGGAAAGAGCTGATTTGAGCAACACTATAGACCAAATGGGTCTAACAGACATATACAAAACAGTCTATCCAACAAGAGCAGAATATACAGTCTTCTCAAGCTCACATAAAACACTTCATAGGACAGATTATATATTAGGGCAGAAAACAAGTTTTAGGAAATTCAAGAAATTTGAAATCATACCAAGTGTCTTCTCTGACCACTGGAGCATGAAACTAGAAATCAATAACAAGAGGAAAACGGGAAAATTCACAAACACTTGGAAATTAAACAAGACTATCCTGAGCAACCAATGGATCAATGAAGAAATTAAAGGGGAAATAAAAAAAAATTGAGACAAAAATAGAAACACAACAAACCAGAACATGCAGAATGCAGCCAAATCAGCAGTTCTAAGAGGAATGCTCATAGCAATAAACATCTATATTAAAAAGCAAGAAAGATCCCAAATAAACAGCATTACTCTATGTTCTAAGCAACTAGAAAATGAAGCACATACTGAGCTCAAAAATAGTAGAAGAAAGAAAATAATAGAGTTTAGAACAGAAATAGATGAAATCCAATCAAGAAATGGGCAGAAGACACGAACAGACATTTCTCCAAAGAAGACATTTACAAATGGCCAACAGACACGTGAAAAAATGCTCAACACCATCTGGCATCAGGGAAATACAAATCAAAACCACAATGAGATACCATCTCACACCAGTTAGAATGGCTAAAATTAACAAGTCAGAAAATGACAGATGTTGGCGAGGATGTGGAGAAAGGGGAATCCTCTTACACTGTTGGTGGGAATGCAAGCTGGAGCAGCCACTCTGCAACACAGTATGGAGGCTCCTCGCAAAGTTGAAAATAGAGCTACCCTATTACCCAGTAATTGCACTACTAGGTATCTACCCCAAACATACAAATGTAGTGATCCAAAGGGGCACCTGCACCCCAATGTTAAAGCAGCAATGTCCATAATAGCCAAAATATGGAAAGAGCCCAGATGTCCATCGACAAATGAATGGATAAAGAAGATGTGGAATATATATACAATGGAATACTACTCAACCATAAAAAATGAAATCTTGCCATTTGCAATGACATGGATGGAACTAGAAAGTATTATGCTAAGTGAAATAAGTCAATCAGAGAAAGACAATTATCATATGATTTTACTCATGTATGGAATTTAAGAAACAAAACAGAGGTGCATAGGGGAAGGGAGGGAAAAATAAAACAAGATGAAATCAGAGAGGAAGACATACCATAAGAGCCTCTTAATCACAGAAAACAAACTGAGGGTTGCTGGAGGGGAGGGGGTTGGAGGAATGGGGTAACTGGGTGATGGACATTAAGGACGGCATGGGATGTAACGAGCACTGGGTATTATATAAGACTGATGAATCATTGAACTCTACCTCTGAAACTAATAATACACTATATGTTAATTGAATTTTTGTTAAAAAAGAAAGAAATGAAATAGAGGACAAAAAACAATAGAAAAGATTAATCAAATTGAGTTGATTCTTTGAAAAGATAAACAAAGTTGATGAATCCTTAGCTAAACTAACCAAGGATAAAAGAAAGGACCCAAATCAATGAAATTACAAATGAAAAAGGAGACATTACTAGTGTAACACAAAAACTTAAAAGATCACAAGAGGCTATTATGAGCAACTATAGGCCAACAAACTGAACAACCTAGAAGAAATGGAAAAATTCTTAGAAACATACAATCTACCAAGACAGTGTAAGGAAGAAAAAGAAAATCTGAATCAGCCAATTATTAGCAAGAATATTGAATAAGTAATCAAAAATCTCCCAACAAAGACAAGCCCAGAACCAGATGGCTTCACTGGTGAATTTTACCAAACATTTAAAGAAAGACTGACATCAATCCTTCTCAAACTTTTCACAAAAATCAGAAGAGAGAATACTTCCAAACTCATTTTATGAAGCCAACATTATCTTGATACCAAAACCAGGAAAAGACACTATTGAAAAAGAAAACTTCAGCCCAATATCCCTCATGAAAATAGATGCAAAAATTCTCAATAAGGTACTAGCAGCATATTAAAAGAATCATTCACCATGATCAATTGGGATTTATCCTTGCGATGCAAGCATGACTCAACATATGCAAATCAATATAGTACATCACATTAATAAAATGAAAGAAAATAACCGTAGAATTATTTTAAGAGATGCAAAAAAAAGCATTTGATAAAATTCAACATTAATTCATGAAAAAACTTTTTTTTTTAAGATTTTATTTATTTATTCGACAGAGATAGAGACAGCCAGCGAGAGAGGGAACACAAGCAGGGGGAGTGGGAGAGGAAGAAGCAGGCTCACAGCAGAGGAGCCTGATGTGGGGCTCGATCCCATAACTCCAGGATCATGCCCTGAGCCAAAGGCAGAGGCTTAACCGCTGTGCCACCCAGGCTCCCCCATGATAAAAACTCTTAACAAGGGGTGCCTGGGTGGCTCAGTTGGTTAAGTGTCTGCCTTCAGCTCAGGTCATAATCCTGGGGTCCTGGGGTAGAGCCCCACATTGGGCTCTCTGCTCATCAGGGAGCCTGCTTCTCCCTCTCCCCTCTACCTACCACTCTGCCTGCTTGTGCTCGCTCTCTTTTTCTCTCTGTCAAATAAATAAATAAAATCTTAAAAAAAAATTCTTAACAAATTAGATATAGAAGGAACATATTGCCACATGATAAAGGCCATATATGACAAGCCCACAAATAACATCATACTCAGTGTTTGTGAAAGGCTGATAGCTTTTCCTCTAAGATCAGGAACAAGAAAAGGGTATGCACTCTCACCACTCCTATTCGACATAGTCCTAGAAGTTCTAGCTAGGGCATGAGGCAAGAAAAAGATGTAAAACGTATCACAATTGGAAAGGAAGAAGTAAAATCATCTCTATTTGCAGATGACATGCCTTTATGTATAGAAAATCCTAAATACTCAACCAGAATACTGTTATATCTAATCAATGAAATCAGTAAAATTGCAAGATACAAAAGTAACATTCAAAAAATCAGGAGCATTTCTATACACAAACAGTGAATTTTCTTAGAAATAAAGAAATTGATCCCATTTACAATGGCATCAAAAACAATAAGGTAGGAATAAATTTAACTGAAGAGATGAAAGAGCTCTGCTTTGAAATCTATAGGACACCAATGAAAGAGATCAAATAAGATACAAATAAATGGGAAGATGTCCCATGTTCATGGACTGGACAAATTAATATTATTAAAATTTCAGTACTACCAAAAACCATCTATAGATTCAATACAATCCTTATCGAAATTCCAATGGCATTTTTTACAGAAGTAGAGCAAGCAATCCTAAAATTTATATGGAACCACAAAAGATCCCAAATAGCCAAAGAATCCTGAGAAAGAAGAACAAAGAAGGAGGCATCACACTTCCTGATTTCAAGCTATACTATATAAATATAAACTACAGTCATCAAAACAGTATGGTATTGGCATAAAAACAGACAAATAGAGCAATGGAACAAAATCAAGAGTCCAGAAATAAATCCAAGCATATATGGTCAACTAATATTTGACAAGAAAGCCAAGAATACTAAATGGAGAAAAGACAGTTTCTTCAATAACTAGGTATTTATATGTAAAAGAATAAAACTGGACCTATATCTTAAACCACTCCCAAAAATTAACTCAAGATGGATTATAGACTTAAATGTAAGACCTAAAGCCATGAAACTCCTAGAGTAAAACACAGGAATAAAACTCCTTAACATGGGTCTTGGCAATGATTTTTGGTTATGAAACCTAAAGCACAAGCAACAAACTAAAAAATAAACAAATGGGACTCCATCAAACAAAAACAGCTTCTGCATCGCAAAGGAAACCATCAACAAAATGAAAAGACAACCTATAGAATAGAAAAAAAAATGTGCAAACTGTGTATCTCCTGAGGGATTAATATCCAAAACCTATAAAGAACTCATATAATTCAATAGCAAAAAAAAATATACAAATAGCCCAATTCAAAATGGGCAAAGGATCTGAATAGATATTTCTCCAAAGAAGATGTATGACAGGCCAACAGGTCCATGAAAACATGCTCAACATCTCTCGCATTAGGGCAACGCAAATTAGAAGCGCAATAAGATATCATCTCATGCCTGTTAGAATGGTCATCATCAGAAAGACAAGAGATAAGAAATGCTAGTAGGGATGTGGAGAGAAGCAAACCCTTGTGCACTGCTGGGATTATAATTTGGTTCAGTCGCTATGAAAAATAGTACAGAGGATCCTCAAAAAATTTTTAAAAATGTATAACTACCATATGATCCAGCAGTTCAGCTTCTGGGAATATATCCAAAGGAAATAAAAACACTAAGTCAAAAAGATATCAGCACCCCCATATTCAAAACAGCATTATTTATAATAGCCAAGACATGGAAACAACCTAAAGTGTCCATCAAAACATGAACATATCAAGAAGTTGTGGTATATATATACACACACACACACACACACACACACACACACACACACACACACACATACAATGGACTATTGTTCATTGTTCAGCCATAAATAACGAGGAAATCCTACCATTTGCAACAACATGAATGGACCCTGAAGGTATTTTTCTAAGTGAAATAAATCAGACAGAGAAAGACAAATACTGTATTATCTCACTTATATGTGGAATCTAAAAACAAAACAAAAGCAAACAAACAAAACTCATGAAATGTCAGACTGGTGGTTACCAGAGGCAGGGGATGGGGGCAGAGGGAATTGGAGGAAGGTGTTAAAAGGTACAAACTTAACATTTATAAGGTAAATAAGTACTAGGGATACAATGTACAACATGGTGACTATAGATAATACTGTTGCATAATACATAGGAATGTTGATGAGAGTAAATCCTAAGAATTCTCATCACAGGGAAAAATTGTTCCTTTTTTTCCCCTCTCTTTTCTCTTCTTTCTTTCTTTCTTTCTTTCTTTCTTTCTTTCTTTCTTTCTTTCTTTCTTTCTTTCTTTTGGTTCCTATATGAGAAGATGGATGTTAGCTGAATCTGTTGAGGTAATCATTTCACAATATATGTGAATCAAACAATCATGCTATACATCTTAAGTTTATACAGTGATGTATGTCTATTATTTCTCAATAAAATTGGAAAACAAAGACAAAAAGATAAAACGGAATGCTTAAAACATGTTTACATATGACAAAAGAAGACAGAAAAAGAGAACAAAGTAACAGAAAACAGATGGGACAAAGTGCACATAAAGAGCAAAATGGTAGATTCGAACCCAACTATATCAACACTTACATTAAATATTAATGTCTTGACACTATTATTAAAATGCAAAGATTGGCAGATTAGATAGCTAAAGCTAAATCAAACTATATGCCATGTACAAGAAATAGACATTCACTATAAAACAGAAATAGGATAAAATTTAAAAGATGGGAAAAGGGGGGCACCTGGGTGGCTCACTTGGTTGGGCCCCTGCCTTTGGCTTGGATCATGATCTCCGGGTCCTTGTGTTCTGCCCCACATCGGGCTCCCTGCTCAGCTGGGGAGTCTGCTTCTTCCTCTGCCCCTCCCCCTGCTCATGTGCTCTCTCTCTCCCTCTCTCTCTCTCTCCCCTTCCCCAAATAAGTAAATAAAATCTTTAAAAATAAATAAATAAAAGATGTAAAAAGGTATATACCATGCGATTAACATTCTAAAGAAAGCTAAAGTATCTATATTAATACTAGAGAAAAAATTGACTCTGGTCAAAGAAGAGTCAAGGTATAAAGAGGTATGTTTCTTAAAATAAGTGGCCAATTCATTTAGAAGATGTAAGAAACCTAATTAAGAACATATAAGAAGCCTACATATGTACATAATTATAACAGAGTTTCAAAATATATAAAACAAAAAAGTCACAGAACTACAAGAGATAGACAAATACACAATAATCAGAAATTTCAAAACCCTTCTCTCAGTTTAACAGAAGCAGACAGTAAATCTATCAACCAATATGAATTAATTGACATTTATGTATCATGACACACAGCAACAGCAAAATACACATTCTTTTCAAACATACATGGATTATTCACTCAAATACACCATATACTGTGCCATAAAAGAAGAGTCAATAAATGTCACAGGGTACATACTATGTTAGCTGGCTATAAGAGAATTAAAATAGGATTCAATTTTTTAAAAAACCCTGCAAAGTTCACACTTATTGGGAAAAGCTATACTTTTAAATAACACAGCTCAAGAAGAAATCAAAGTGGAAATTAGAAAATATTGTAAACTGAATAAAAATACAACATATCAAAATGCATCAACTGCAGCTAAAATGGTATATCAGGGGGATTTTTAAATTTAAAATGCTTGTATTAGAAAATGGGAAAGATAAAAAATCTAGGCTACCACAGTAATAAACAAAACATTCCACATTAAAAAAAAGAGCAAATCAAACCCAAATTAAGTAGAAGGAAGGAAATAATAAAGTCTAGAGTAAAAATCAAGGAAATGGAAAATAGGTAAACAGAAAAATAATAAAAATGCTGGTTTACTAAAAGGATACATGCTTTGATAAGTTTGATAAATGCTTAGCTAGAGTTATCAAGTAAAAAAGACAGAAGACATATTTATTGCATCAAGAATGAAAGAGGAGACAATACTAGAGATCCCATATTAATAAGACATCATGAGGAAATTACAAAAGACTTTCAGGCCCCAATTCAACAAATTAAATGAAAATAACACATTAATCAAAACAAATTACCAAAACGAACACGAGAAGACATAGAAAAACTGAAAAGTCGTATATATTTGTAATTTCAACCTTCTTTCTAAGAAAATTCCAGGTTCATTTAGACTTACCGGTAATTTCTATGAAATAACTTAAGGAACAAAAAATACCAATGTTCCAGGAACTCTTTCATAAAGTAGAGTAGGAGGGCAAACTTCCTAAACCATTTTATGAGGTTAGCATCGCTTTGATAATAATACTGGACAAAAATACGATTAGAAAAAGAAAACCACAGACCAGTATCTCTGATGAACATAAATACAAAAATACCTAACACAATCCTAGTAAATAAAATCCAGAAGTATTTCAAAGAAGATTTATCTCAAGCTTGCAAAATAAGTTTAACATTTGAATATCAATTGTATATTTCAACGTAGTAGTAAAATACAGGGGATAAAATATATGCTTATCCTAATAAATGCAGGAGAACATTCAATAATTTCTAACACTCATTCATGATAAAGATTCTCAGCAAATTTAGAACTTTCTTACCCTGACAAAGAGTATATATAAAAGAACTAGAGCAATCATCTTGTTTACTCATGAAAGACTGAATACTTCCCCTACATATTTGGGTAAGGCAAGTTTTTCTGATCACCACTGCTATTGTTTACTACTAAAAGTCTTAATTAATGAAATGAGCCAACAAAAGGAAATAAAAGGCACAAAAACTGGATATAAAGAAATAAAGCTCTATTCACAGATGACATCATTATGCACATAGAACATCTTAGAGAAGTACAGATAAGTCTCTAAAAGCAATAATTGAATTTAGCAATGTCACAACATAGGATACCAACCAGTATACCAAAATTAATTGCACTTTTAGATACTAGAAACAGTCTGAAAGTGAAATTTAAAAATTTCCTTTATTGTGGCTTTAAAATAATAAAATTATTAGGGAAAAATTTAATAAAATATGTGCAGTATCTGCATACTACAGATTTAGAAAGGATCACTGGGAGAAATTAAGACATACAAATAATGAAGAGATTTGGAACATTCATGAATTGGAAGGAAAACAATTCTTTTAAGATGCCAATTCTTTCTAAATTGGTCTACAAATTCCATACAATCCCAGTCAGAATCCAGGAAAATTCCACCAGGCTGTTTGCTAAAAATTGACAAGCTAATTCTAAAGTTTATATGAGAATTTTATGTGGTAATGCAAAGAACATAGAATCACCAAAACCATATTGAAGAAAAAAACATGAAGAACCCATACTACTTGGTTCTTGGTTAAAGACTTACCTGAATGAAATATTGTACTTGATTGTAATTAACTTCAGCCTTTGCCTTACACCATACACAGAAATTAACTCTAGATGCATGGGACCTACAATAAATCTTTTTAGAAGGGTTCACAGAGAAAATCTCTGCAACCTTGGGGTTGATAAAGACTTCTTAGATAGGACACATAAACATACACACACACATACAACCATAAAAGAATAAAAAATCAACTGGACTTCATAAAAATTTAAACTCTGTTATTTGAGAAGCACTCTTAATAAAATGAACAAGCAAACAACAGACTGGAAAATATTTGCAATGTATGTGTCTGCCAAATTATTTTGTATCAACAATGTATAAGGTAATCTTTCAACTCAATTATAAGAAGTCAAACAACTAGATGTAAAAATGGGCAAAAAATTTGATCAGATAATTCACAAAAGTTGTGCAAATGACCAATAAGCACATGAAAAATGGTCATCATTAGTCACCAAGAAGTGTGAATTAAAACTATAGTTACTTCTATACAACTATTATAATGGCTAAAATCAAAAAGTTTGACACTACCAATTGTTGATGAGGATATGGAATACTGGACTGGGAACTCTCACCTTACTAGTGGTAGTTAAAATGGTGTAACTACACTTTGGAAAGTGGTTTGATAGTTTCTTATAAAATTAATCACTTAATCTATGATCAAACAATTCTGTTTTAATTGTTTGCCTAAGAGAAATAAAACATATTTCTACAAAAAGACTTGTAGTTAAATTATCACAGCAAAGTTCTTCATGATACTTCAAAACTGGAAACAGTCTAAATGTCAATCTGCAGATGAATGTTTAGACCATTGCAGTATATCCATACAAGGGAGTACTATGCAGCAATAAAAAGAGACTACTGGTATACTCAACACTGTTAAGCTGTATGTAAGAAGCAAGAAATAAAGGTTTACATGCTATAGAATTCCTTTTATGTGAAATTCTAAGACAGGAAAAAATCTTATATAGTAACGGAAAGCAGATTAGTAGTTTCCTGGGAACTGGGTACATTGGTGGGGTGAGGACAGTCACTGACTGTAAACAGGGTTAAGGGATCTCTGAGGTGACAAGAGTGTCCTATATCTTGATTGTGAGGGAGGTTATACAAGTATACACATATAATAAAATTTGCCAAACTGTTCACTTTAAAAGTGGGTGCATTTTATTAAATTTAAATACATCAGTTGACTAGATTCTGCTAAATTTGAAGACTTATAAGCATTTAGCAATCAGGGTTAGGGAGATACTTTTGCCTAGAAGAAGCAAACTTTGTAGGAAGCTTTAAGAAAAGAAACAACTATAAAGATTAACTGAGGCTGGAATCTGAATCAGAACTTATCTGATAATCTCTTTACAACAGGCAGCTCTTAGCAAAGGAGCAAAATTTAAAATGAGGGAAGTATGGGGAAAGCAGGAAGGCAATCAAACTCAAGGTCACCGAGTAGCTTTTCTGTGTTCCATGCTAAGGGCATTTCATATATAATCATGCATGCTTATCAAAACAATATATGATAAGCATTACTAAATCTTTTAAATAACATGCCCAAGTAACAAAACTAGAAGTGGAAGTGTTGAAATGTGAACTTAAACCTGTTGTCTCCAAAGATATAGCTTTTTTCACTTAAGTATGAAAAAGTAATCAATGAGGCAATGTTTATTAAAAATGCAAGGATGGGTTGTTTTCTCTGTAAAAAGGATGACAGATTTATCTTTAAAAGAGAATGAGAACTTCTACCTCTGAGAGAGATGTCAGAAGTTGTATATGAAGAAAGTACTTAACATTTTGAAATGGAAGGAACTTGATACTTGTATTTCATAGTTAACTTGACCTGATTTCCACTTTCTGAACTGATGGACTTCAGGAAGACTCTTAAAATTTCCCCAATAACTAAATAAATTTGTGTGGCAGGATGATACTCTTACATTAGCAGCTTTTTAAAATAACTGGTCTAAGATTATGTTCCTTATGAGAATCATCATTTTGGTTGGCTGTCTCCAGTGGTATTATGCAAGAGACTGGATTGTTCTACATTTGTATAAATCCTTCAAATTCAGTCTTATAAATGTATGGCAGTATTATTTTCCCCTTTAAAAATGATAAAAGTTATGGAGAAAGGTGACGGATAAGAGAACTTAAAAATTAAAAATTCTGAAGAGAGAAAAAACCAGGAGATTCAAACAAAAATGCAACCTTGTACTAAATACCAAGTCTTGTATTTAAGCTAGAAACCTCAAAGGCACAATAAGGGATACAGGAACCTGGCTTCTATGAAGTCCATTTGAAAGAGACTGTATAGAACTGTGTGAAATAGAAGCATAACATGGACCAATGTATATGAAACTAATAAAATCTTCAAAATGTGTTAAAGAAAGTTTCCAGAATGTTCTAGTCTAATCAGATTGAGTGTAGAGTGCTGTGCTCAATCTAAATAGACACATTTTTTTTAAATTATTTTTTTAAGTAGACTCCACACCCAGTGTGGAGGCCAACATGGGGCTTGAACTCACAACCTTGAGATCAGACCTGAGCTCAGATCAACAGTCAGATGCTTAACTGACTGAACAACCTAGGCACCCCTTAATAGCCATATTTTAAATTGGACTTGGACAAACTACAGTTCATTTAGAGAAGGCAATGAGAGTAATAAGGTATTCAGAAAATACATCCTAGGAAGAACATGTGAAGAAGTTGAAATGAAAGGCTTTTGTGACAATTGTCTGATCGATGAAACTGACTTTGCATTTTTCAATGGGAACAATCAGTACATGAAGAGGGATGTCTAACAGACATACCTTTCCACAAATGAGATGGGCTGCTTCCCAGAGGGATGAACTTCTTACCATTCAAACTATTGGAGAAGATGACAAATGATAATCTTTTAAGAAGAGGATTTATTTGGGGTTCTAAGGTTCTTAGCCTTCATTGCTATCAGATACCTTGCATGTTACAGATCAAAAGGATTTGGCCACAGTTTGGTTGAGAAGGATGAAGAAGAGGAAAGAATTCAATGGTAGTTTCATAGATTCTTGAGTAAAGAATAAGCGGACAGAAAGGCAAGAAGAGCAGATGTTTGGGGAGAGTCTAATAAACTCTTTTTTATAGAAGATTTTAAATTTATACTGAAATGCCAATGTTATAAGCAGGTATAAATATTTGATATTATTTGCAAATGTTGGGGCTGTGTTTCATGGAAAAAATATAAAGTAGTTATAGTTCTGAAACTTATTTGCCTGGAAATAGTTGCTGAAGATGAGGGTGTCAATGACATCTCAAGGGAAAGGAGTATAGAAAGACGAAAGGATAAGGACAGAATCCTGAGGAATTACTACTTTTCAGGCTTAGAAAACCGTAGACGCAGAGAAAAAAAAAAGCACTAAAAGAAGAAAAATAGGATGTTTATAGAAGCCAAGAAAGCAGAGAATACCAAGAAGTCAGGACCCATTGAACATAGCTAAAATACTGCAAGGAGGGTTAAAGAAGACTCAGAAAATTCCATTTAATTTCACCATCAGGATTTGGACATGGGAGACAATTTTCTCTAAATTAATGGATCTAAATTTTAGTAACTAGAAGTAGCAAGTGTACTTTTTTTTTTCCCAATGAATTTAGTGGCAAAGGGAATAATAGTGAGATAGCATGTTACTTGTCAAACAAGATAAAAGCAATTTTGTTTAGAAAATTAGATGCTTTCGTGTATGTTTATGTGAACAAAAACAATTAGAGAAAAAGACCAACAATGCCAAAGATGGAAGAGGTATCTCCTGCAGATCCTGGAAAAACCAAGCAGTAAAAAGCCCAAAGTGCTTGGTGACCTTGGGGTCATTGCTAACTCTTAAGGCTCAGTTTCCTGATACTGCGCCTGAAATATCTACTTTTAAATGTCACTGAGAGGCCTACACGTGAAGTGCGTAACAAGTCTAGCGTAGTGCTTGATACACAGTCCTTATTATTTTTAAAAACCTAGTATTTCTTTTGGAAAGGAGATGGAAACAGGAGGGCAGAGAAGGAAAGATGAAGATACCAGAGAAAGTTTCAGAGAGTGAAGCATGGTGACAGATGGAGAGGAGGAAAGATTATGGAGGTTGTACCAGATGGCCTCTGCTTTTTCAGTAAAGTAGGAAGGAAGGTCATCTGTTCAGAGTGAGGACAGCATGGTTGAGAATGCGGCATGAAAAAATGTAGAAAAATGTTAGAATACTTCTTTTTTTCTCCCAAGAGAAAAGGGATATACAGTTCAGAGAGGCACAAGATACTGAGATCCTGAGGAATAAGATGCCTAGAAGTGGGGTTGGAAAACAAGAGTTTAACAGACCCAATGGCAGCTTTTTCATAAGTTTATCTGGTAAAACTTGGCAGCTTGGGAATGAGTGAGTAGCCTATAAATGGTAAGGTAACTCATTTGGGGGATCTGGCATGATCTAGGGATGATTCTGGTATGTTATAACAAACCACCTAGAAGTCATGGAGTCTTGGTGCTTGCGGAAGGCTTGTGAAGCTGGAGGTAGGATGAAAAACTGGATACTTGAGAGGTTGTTGAGGATACAGGGGCCATGATAAGGAAGAAAAAAAAAACAGGTTGGGGAGATGGGAATGAAGATGGCTGTAGTAGCTGAGAGGAGCTCTTATATATGAATTATTAAAGCTGGGTCAGTCTTAAGAGAAGATGAGTTGTAAAGTGGTGTTAAGTAGAAGGGTGGCTGAAGTGCATTAATATCAAGAATTGAAGACGTTAGATAAATTTTATAAAGGGTATGGGTCTGGACATCAATGAAGATTCTCAAATTATTGGACTGATAAAAGATTTAAGGAAGAAAAATATAATATGATAACAGCAGTAGAGCTTCAGTGAAGAAAGACAATAGTAGTTAGGTGACAGTTCCAAGGCTGTGAAGAGGCCTTTAAGAGGTGCCATACAATTTCAGAACAAAACATTTACCTGGGACTCAACAGATCTGAATTTGAAGCATGGCTCACTCACCAAGGAGCTATTAGGTTTCCTGGCTGAAGAGTAAGGGATTTGGACTCGGAGATTACTTCCAGTTAGATCTAGTAACTGTGACCTCGAAGACTGACACAGTCTCAGTTCACAAGAAGCATACACTCAAGTTAGAGATAAGCTACCTGCTCATGCCAAAAGAATAAAAACTAGCAGAGAGGTAACCATACAAGACAGTGTTTGACTGTGAAGTGGGTGGCGAAGAAACTCCTACTACAGATGTGTCTCAGGACAAGAGCTCCATGTTAGGGTCACCATCATAGCGGAGACATGAGGAAGGCCCACACTGTGGGCTTCTGAACAAGAATCAGGATCACCTAATCACCGCCACTGAGGCAGAGCTTCCCAACCAGCTTGGTATTTAACTGGGTGTCATGCCCAATGAAGCTCTAGGATACCACCATCCTTCCAGTCTGAGGAAGACTCACTATAGAGAGAGGAGCACAGCCATGGCCTTCAGCAAGACTCCCACTTCCACCCCTGGCAGTTTCAAGGGATTTTCAGCAAAGCCCTCTGGAATCTGCCTCTGCCTTCCACCCACTGTTCCCACACCTAGTCTCTGCCTTAAACAGCCACATCCACTTACTTGCTATATCTCTCGTGTGTCATTTTTTTTCCTCCTCCAATCATGCGACTATAATAGTTCAGGTAATTCATTATTTTTTTTAGCTTTATTGAGGTATAATTGATATGCAAAAAACTGCATGCATTTGATGTTTGTATCCTGATAAATTTGGAATCATTACTGTCTGAACCGAGCCCAGGGAAACAGAAGTCCTGCTGAGTGCAGCCTCTATTAGTAGAATTCTTTTGACCTATAGAGGAACCATACCTGGGACAGACCCATTTTACTTCTGTAGTACTGATGTAAACAGTGCTGGCTTCAGCACTGGGCATAGTGCTAGGGTCCACTGTGGCATTACGGGTCCACAAAAGTGTTTTTATTTCTTTTAGAGTAAGAAAAAAATGAATATGATAACACAAATATAATATAATATAATATAATATAATATAATATAATATAATATAATATAATGACTCCAGACTGGGTTATATTTGCTTTTACATCAAACTGTCATGAAATATAATTTATTTTTTTTAATTTTTTTCTGGAGGAAGGGGACCATGGAGTCAAAAGTGCCTAGGGGCGCCTGGGTGGCACAGTGGTTAGGCATCTGCCTTCGGCTCAGGGCGTGATCCCGGCGTTATGGGATCGAGCCCCGCGTCAGGCTCCTCCGCTATGAGCCTGCTTCTTCCTCTCCCACTCCCCCTGCTTGTGTTCCCTCTCTCGCTGGCTGTCTCTATCTCTGTCGAATAAATAAATAAAAAATCTTAAAAAAAAAAAAAGTGCCTAGACACCATGAAATCATAATACGGTCCTGGGTATAATCATTAACAGCTTTCTTTTTTTCCCTCTCAAATTCTCTTAGTTTCAGTGATAAAGTTATAGGGTTACCCTACCAATGAGAGAGTGCGAAGAGAGACGTAAGGGAGATGCCTAGAGATGGAAACTCTCAAACCTAAAGTAAAATACAGATAGATGAAGGACTATTTCAGACTAGAAGCCATGGTAAACATATGGTCATTTTGTATTATTCTCTGTGAGCCTGTCCACCTCTGAAGTCTCCCTTCCATCCTTAGAATCATTCTAAGAGAAGCCAGTTCACCATACAGGACACCAAAAAGTATACATGAGAGAAGGAGCATGGAGACTGCGACTCCATCCATCACTGTGGAAAAATCCTACCCCAGCACCCCCTCCCCTATCATCTGTTTTTTCCCACACCCCTCCCCCCTTCTCACTTTCTCTGTCTCCCAGGCTGCCAAGTTTTGTTAGAGTTAGTTTTGAAAACATGCCGATTGGCTCTGCCACAAATTCCTGTTCTCTAACCCCTCACTGTGGCTCAGCAATCCTTCTTTTCATCTCTTGTTAACTCTGTTTACTCCTCCTCCTATGGCTTGGCATAGAGGACAATGAGAAACAGGTCAGTGTTTCACTCACTCAGCAAGTCTTGGTTGAGGACAAACCACGACACCCAGGACAACTCCTGGTCCTGTCACAGATCTGACCGCAAGGCACTCACGATGTAGTACAGAAAACAATGTGATTCACCAATTCTTTTTTACATGCCTACTATGTGGCAAGCAGGATGATAAACTACTTGTTTTAAAAAGATGAAACTGACACCGGCTGTGCTTCCCCTGAAGAGTTCACTTCTCAAACATATGTAAATGGATCAATATCAAGCCGAATGTTGCCTCTCTGTAATTGGGGGTCGGGAGCTCATTATGCTAAATTCACCTGAGGGCAGATTACAACCGAAAATTTGACCCAACTTCCACAACAGGCATCTCTTTGCTCTTAATTTGGACCTCCTCCCATCTTCAGACATTTCTACATTAAAACCAAAGTGAATACAAGCTTATTTTTAAATCATTAAAACCCTTGGCCCAAACAGCTCGCTACAGCATGTTGTTCCTTAGTCAGGAGCTGTCAGAATCACTTAAAAACAAAGCTGAGCAAAGTGTTAAATAAACGTACAAGAAGGCAGAAGGGGCAGTTCAAATATCACCAGGTAACCCAAATCCACTGTGGATTTGGGGAGAGCGCATCTGCAGACTCTGAGAGACCGCAATGCTGATTAGCTTTTTAATCTTACCCCAGTAAGGATGGAAATTTTTCCTGTTAGTGAGAGACACGAGGAAACCATTATTTCTTTGTAAAGACAAATATCCATTTCAGTGAGTAATTTAAAGCACACACTGTAGAGAACATGTGTGGATATTTGGCAGAGAGCTGGAAGTACTAATAAAATAACTTCTCTTTAGCCAGTCTTTTCTCGACTAAAAGACAGAATTAATGGTGTCTTCTTTCTGGTATTTACCATCTTAGAGATGCTTACAGTTGATCAACTGTTAGAAATAAAGAAGTCTTATGCACATAAAATAAGGGAAGGAGGACAAGAGAAATCTATCACTATTTTCTTTTTTACTTAGAATGTCATCAGTGTTTAACTAACGCTCTTGATGTCAGCCTGGCTAATGACTCTGTCTTTCATTATTTAGATATGTCTATACCTGCATAGCCCTGGGATTGTCTCAATCATACATATTTGGCTTTGCTACTGTTTGCCCCTTTAGGATCTGGTGATATATCCTAGAAAAAAATGCACTTATATTTCTAAACAAATGTTATTTCATGACATGTTTGTGAGGCTAAGACGAAGATTGGGGGCTGATGATATTATAGGGCACTAAGAATAATTTCACTCTAGAAACCACACATCTTGTCACCTGTCCCTCATTCTGACATCATGCTGGGCGATGGGAAGATACATTCAGTATTTGTACATACAGTCAGAGCAGGGGGCTGGCTGTTGAGGAGGAATAATCCCTACCTGTTTCTGTCATTACCCTCATGGAGTTTACCATAGCTTTTGGGTAGTAGATTATGAAAAAGGCCAAATACAATATTTAACTAGTGGAACCAGATCAAAGAGTAGAAAAATTAGTGTTATATCTCATGGCATAAATAAAGTGCCTAGCACTCTGCCTGGTTCCTAGGAGGTGCTCAATAAATATTTGTTAAGTGAATGAATAAATATTTTCTATACCCCAGAGCTATCGTATACTTGGGTCTCCAATAGCAAGTAGGAGACTTCAAGATTTTCAGTCATTTTTCCTCCTGGAGAATCGGCTTTTTAATATATACCGTTTAACAAATGACTATCAGAATAATCAGTCTGCTGCTCTTGTGTCCAGGGAGGTTTCCAAGACAGAGGACCGTACTGTGCGTTAGAGGTGGGAACCCACTGGTCAAGACTTTTTCAAGGTTCTTCATATGCCACTGCTCTGCAAAGCCCCTGTCTCTCTTTAAATCTTTGGTGTCCTTCTGGGACTTTTCATATTAGCTTTCTAATCACCAAAAATCATGTCATAGAATTTCCTTTTCTCTCATTTATGTCAATTGCAACGCATCATCTTCTGGATCAAGTTAAATAGCCCTTCTTCCTTTTTCTACCTTTGAAATTTTTGTGGACTGTAATTATTTCCCATCTTGGCAATGGCTTCAATGAATTATCCATTTTCTTTAATCCACCCAGATAACTGGATTCTTCTATGGGCTTCATCATCTTGCTGCTCTTGCCTGGAGTTCCTCTCATTGCTGTTCATTTGTTCTGAAAAGAGATGCCTCAAACTGAACCCTGCACTCTGGTGAGATTTTTTAAGGAACAGATGTTCTCTTGGTATCCCTATGATGCAATTTGATTGCTACGCAGCTTTTTATGGCATTATCAACAATTTGTATTTTCTCCAAAACTATGCCTAAAGCTTTGCAAAACTTTACTTTTACTTATGGGTCTTCATTTTACTTACATTTTGTGCAGAGGGAGAGAGAGAGAGAGAGGCTTGCATGCATGTGTGTGTGTATAAGATAAAAGGCAGAAGGACTGCCAACGGTGTTTACATTTTCTAACTGAAGAAATCATTTCTTTTGATCCAATCCCTTAGATTACAACTTTATAATCTTAAAAGCTCCTTTTCACTTGGTAGTTTATAAAATATTATTTTATATATACCTAGTTAGATATAAAGACATAGATTTGTAGTATTTAATCCCGTGAGGCAGAATTATTCCCATTTTACAGATGATGAAAGCAACTGTCTAAAGAATCCAATAACAGGCCTCATGAAGCAAGGGGCAGATCTGGAACACAGCCCTGGATCCCCTGGCTCCCAGGCCAGAGCCATTTCTGCTCCAAAACAGTTGCCTCCTCCATCACAGCTGTTGTTTAGAGAAACCAACTGCAGTTTCAGATACTGCATATATAATAAAACACTACAGTAAACTTTACACTCAGCCTCTAATACTTATTGCATATTTTGTTTTATCAGATTGCCTTGCCACTGTCAAAGGAAGGGAGAAAAGAAACTAGGAAAGTGAAGTGTAGCTCATGTTTTTCTTTGCAGAGATGCCTGCGAAAGACCGATGTCAGGAGTCAAGGGCAAGGCCATCATTCTGAATGTTCTCTGGTATAGTGAGAGAGACTAAACATCACTGTGCTCTGCTGGTAACAAAACAGAACACATGACAAGGAGCATACAGTGCTGATCTACAGGGCTGAGGGTCCCCAAATTGTGAACAGGTTGTCTTCCAAATGTTCTCTTGAAGGAAGTTGTTTTGATTAATGAATGCATGTTCTCATGCCAAAAAAGGGCTTATAAATAAGGTTAAGAGTTTAGGTGTTAGCCACAAACACCTGGCTGTAGGTGCCTGGACTATAGTACCAGGTGTCCTGGGGTTTCTATAGTTTAAAAAAAAATGTGTTTTGGGATGTCTAGGACACAAATCCAAACCACAGCCCCCAGCCACTGCAGTTAATCAGGATCTCTCCAGGTTCCAAATCATGAGCACCCAGGTGGGATGCAATGGCCTGGGGAAGGGGCTCTAGACCAGTGGTGAAGGTGAGGACCAGCAGGGGGCATTTGCAGAGATCAGGAACAGGGCTGCTGACAGTAAGAAGCTACTGTGACAGCCAGAGCCTCCAGCGAGGTCAGCGCTGGGGAAAGGTTCCTCCTTTTCTTTACTCTTGCCAGCCTGAGACACCACCTCTCCTTTCTGCTATCAGCCACTTATTGCTTCAAGATTCCCTTTACCAGAAACAGTTTGGATCAGAAGAGAGGTCTGGGGCTCCCACCTCATGCTCTGTTCTTGAACTCAGCGCACAGAGATACAAAAGATTGGCTGAGGTCCCTTTGTATAAAGATCATACCAGAAGAAACAGACTCTTTGCCATGCTCTGGGCCCCTACTGCTCTATCAGTATCGTTCTGTAATTTAACAAATACTTTATTTCAAATGTAAATTTACAAGATGTGATTGGCCAACATATCAGTTGCTTAGGTTGTGCCTATTCAGAGAACTTATATCTGGTATCATCTAGTATAAAGTATGAGATTGATACACTTAATGAGATTTATTGATATCTAAATGTCTAGTGCAAAATATCAAGATTTTTCCCATAAAGTTGCAAAAATGATAGGCTCTGGAGTAGGAATGCCTGGTTTATAAGCTTTTGCCCTTTAGTTATTTATACAATAGTAAAAATAATGCCTACTCCAAAGGGTTGTTGAGAGGATTAATGGCTTGGTCCTTAAAATGGTCTTATCCTAATAATTACCAGAGAGTAAGCACTCAGTGTTTTCTCTTGTTATTATCATCATTGTCCTTGCTGTCTTGTTATGCTTCAGAGTTATGTAGGTTCCAGATTTTCTATGGAATTTTAGCAGAGGCCTTGGGAAGGACTCTCTGTTTCAATAGGGTTCTCTGAGATTGGAGGATGTGAGGAAACCTCTGAACTCTTCCAGTGGAAGATGGGAGAGTGGGAAGAAAAAAATGACTCCTCCTCTTTGTTCTCACCACTGCAGAGATTGGTCTGCTCAAGCCCAACCTCAGCCCCAGCCCCAGGTTGCATGAAAAGTGGAGATGGCCATAAGGCCAGTGGGTAGAGAAGAAGGCAACAACGTGTGATAGTGGTGAACGTGTATTCCAAGGGGCCGACTCTCTGGGTTTGAACCCCATCTCCATCCCTTAATACCTGTATGACCTTGAGCAAGTTACATAAACTCTGTATCTCAGAGATAATGGTAGTACCTATTACAGGTTGTTGTGAGGATTAATGTGTTAATGTATATAAATGACATAGACTAATACTTGGCATAGTTTAAATACTATAGAAGGAAGTGAAAAAAGGGGTGATAACCCAGATACAGTTAATAATAACAAGCACTTCCCCAGTGGCTCTTCTTGAATCCCATATGCATCCAAGATATGTTTATGTATCAAGTGTGTTTACTGACCTGAGTTTATTTTTAAATAATGATTCAACTATCTTCTCATCTTCTTCGGTTTTACATGTTTGCATTTTTTTAATATGGTTTCTCCATGTCATCCTAACTTTATCAACTTTAGAAAAAAAAATTCAGCCCTTCCATGCATGAATAGACTCTTAGTCCACATCTGGAGTGTATCCAGATTTTTCCCCATTAGCATCTAGAATGATAGGTAAGAAGCAGTCAAATCCATGTCTGTCTCTGTAAGAGGCATGACTCAGCCATTCTTCCTGTATAATTCCTGCTCTGAAGCGATGCTGGACTCTTTTTCAATCAATCTTGTTATGGAACCATGGCTATGTATTTCCTCCAAAAAAATGGACTGAAATGATGAGAGACAGAAGACAGAACAACAGAGCATTGCCAGACTAAATTAGCGATCTGCCCCTATAATTGTTACTTAGCCCCTCTGAACTTTAGTTTCCTTCTCTGTAAAATGGACATAATACTACATACCGTTTCATGTACCATTTATAGCATAATTGAGATCATGAATTATTATTGCAATGTTCTGTTTTATTACCATAGCTGTGTTTTCTTTCTTGGTTTCATCAAAATCTGCATTCACCCATGGAGTATGTGATGTAGGTGAGTACTGTCTTTTGTGTGTGGTGAGGCAGTAAAAGGTTGAGAAGAGTTGATCTGAAGGACTGGATGGATATCATGCCTCTCAGGAATTCCTCCATGGATATTGTCCCTCACCAGAGAGACAGAGAGCTCACAGTTGCGCTCTTCCGTGATTT
Source organism: Ursus americanus (assembly GCF_024610735.1). Lineage (NCBI taxonomy): Eukaryota > Metazoa > Chordata > Mammalia > Carnivora > Ursidae > Ursus > Ursus americanus. The sequence continues at coordinate 26,683,779 of NC_142133.1, forward strand.
GGGTTTGTGCAGACATGTATGGCCAAGCAGCCAACCCAGCTGATACAAGATTTGACATTCTCTTATGAACATTAAGGAGCCTGACAAGGATACTTGGCTGAATTGAAGGCCATCTTTCCTTCCCATGGAAGCAGTTCAGAGTCTCTGTAGTCAGGGCCAAGTTTTTCCTGACGTGGTCTAGGGTCACTTCTGGCACACAGACAAAAGCCCAATAAAGACCCTAGTATCCTAGATCATACAGCATGACTATACTAATCATAGTCTAGAAAATTTTTAAAGCAGATGTAACCAAACATCTGTCTCAGTCATAATAAAATAAGTAAATAAAGATCACAAAAGGGAAAGCAACCATAGAATATAAAAGCTCCACTTTCAAACTTATCATGTGCCCTCCAATTTTTCTTTTGGCATTGAATGTGTTAATTTGCTGTATCCACTCATCCATGAGGGTCTGCGACAGCATTATGAAAAGTCAATGAGATCTACAATAATGAGTTTTGTTTTTAATTTTATGTTTTCACATTGATTAAAATTTTTTAAATATGAAAGAACAGAACATATTCTGAATCAACTAGTAAACCACCTTAGAACTACTTATTGCCCTATGATTTCAGTGCTCAGGTTTATTATATGTGAGTGAATAGTCTTACTGGTATCCAATGATAACATATAGTCAGACATTTCTGGCTGGCTTTAGGTGATCATGCCCTAATGTTAATGAGACAGCGATCATCATGTGTCTGCTATTGTACTCTTGTTGGATTCTTTTACTAATTATAAAGACAAAACTTCTTTTATAGAGATCAGCTACAATTGAAAGATATTTTCACAGGCTAGGGTTTTAGCTTCATAATTTATTTAATAAATCTAGAATGTTTTGACATCATGAAAATGACAATGTGGTGGAATAATGTTCTACATTAATTGTCACAAGCTAATGAGAAAAGAACAGAGGCAGACTTAATATATAAATGGGATTTTTGCACCAAATGAACAGTAAATGACATCACAGCACCTGGTACAAACTTCCAAAGCTTTTATAGTTGTTCAAACGGAGAATTCTGGTTGAATAATTAAATTGTCACCAGGCAATAGTGGTATAACCATACTAAACTTAAAAGAAACCCATGTAGAGCAGTAAGTATCTTTCATGTTGCTTATAGATGTTCTGTGCAGACCCATCTTTGTACATTACAACGTGCAATAGTTCATGAGGACTAAGTAGTAATAAACAATGAAGAATTTGTCAATCCGACAGCTGTGAAGTGATATCTCGTTGTAATTTTGGTTTGTATTTCCCTGATGATGAGTGATGTTGAGCATCTTTTCATGTGTTTGCTAGCCATCTGCATGTCTATGGAAAAACATTTATTCATGTCATCTACCCATTTTTTAACTGGATTATCTGTCTTTTAGGTGTTGAGTTTTATAAGTTCTTTATATATTTTGGATACTAACTCTTCATCAGATAAGCTGGAGATTATGCTAAGTGAAATAAGTCAGTCAGAGAAAGACAAATACCATATGATTTCACTCATATGTGGAATTTAAGAAAAAAACAGATGAACATAGGGGGAAAAAAGAGAGGCAAACAGAAAACAGACTCTTAAATACAGAGAACAAACTGAGGGTCGCTAGAGGGGAGGTGAGTGGGGGATGGGCTAAATGGGTGCTGGGTAATGAGGAGAGCGCTGGGTGTTGTATGGGAGTGTTGAATCACTAAATTCTACACCTGAAACTAATATTACACTGCACGTTAACTAACTGGAATTTATTTATTTACTTAGATTTTATTTATTCATTTTGAGAGGGAGAACATGCACACAATCTAGGAGGGGTAGGGAGGGAGAAGGAGAGAGAATCTGAAGCCGACTCTTCCCCGAGCCCAGAGCCCCTCACAGGGCTGGATCCCACAACCCCGAGGTCATGTCTAGAGGGGAAACCAAGACTCAGATGCTCCATGGACTGAGCCACCCAGGTGCCCTTAACTAATTGGAATTTAAATAAAAAGTTGAAAAAAGAAAAAAAGAATTTGCCATTAAATTACATTGTATAATTTTTTAGTATTAATTTTTGAGTGGACTGCTAAATGTCCATTAAAACAATGGATTGTGGTCTAAATTAGATATTATTTAACAAGGAAAAGTAACAATAGTGATGCATATGATTTAAGGTATGGTCCATCAGGTTCAACATTACAAATATACAAATCAACAGAAAATGAATCAAATGCCTATTTGTGTTTTTTTGTTTGGTTTTTTTTTTTTACTATTAAACATACACAGATCATTTAGTTCAGCAAAACATCATAACATCACCTGCCACACTAAATCATTTTGAATAGTTTTGGCTACATTTTTTTGTTCATATTTATTTAAAGATAAACTGAGGCATATTAGAATGTTTAAGGATTTATTTGAGCATTTGTCCACTCCAGTTGGGCAGTGCCAAGCCAGAAATGGTTAGAAGTGCTCCACTGATAGGAGTTAGGGGAAAGACTTTAATGGGGAAAGGGAGAAAGCAAAAAAAAAAAAAAAAAAAAAAAAAAGGAAATTGCCTTATTGGCTACAGCTTAAAGACTAGTTGGCTGCTCCTGATTGGTTGTATTTAGCATTTTGATTTCATCACCTTGAAGCATTTATAGGCTTGGATTTTGTTTTGCTTACTTAGACCTCCATGGCATTAGAGTAACTTCAATCTAATAGCCTCCTTGTTTAATTAATTTAACATATACAATATGAAGCTTTGTTTAGATTTTTTATAATATATGAGTTATAAGCATGTTTGCACGTACTTAAGTACTGTGCATTTGGTGCAACATAATAAAAAAGCAATTTAAGACAACAATGAAAGCTTATAATTTTTTCCCCTCCAAAAGTTTACCTTATTCAAGTGCTACCTGAGATTTTTTTTTAATGGATAAAGATTTTAATAGTAAAATTAACATTGATGGAATACCTATCATATATACATAATTAGCATTATTCTTCTCACTTTAAAAATAGAAAAATATATTCCAAGAGAAAAAATGACTCGTCCAAAGTCATAAAATTATTATGTAGCAGAACATGGATTTGCAGCGAGAGATGCATGGTTGTGATTTCTATTCTTGTCTCAAAACAACAAAATGTCTCATGTTTGAGCCAGGAAAATACAGAGGAACAGTCAACAAAAATAATGAGTTTGGTTTTGTAAGAGTTGGCCAGTAGTCCTTCTTCTCTGATGATAATTGTATGATAGGTCCAGGAATTTCATGAAGCTACTCTTAATCATGAGGATAAAATGTCACTATTGCATAAGATTGAAAAGCATTCTACACTAGCTCAGAAGAACTCATCCAAAGTGGAAAATTTTTAGTAACTGCTGCATGAGTATCACTCATCCTCCATTTGTAACATTATATTAATATTCACTATAAACAAATGTGATTTATAGGTAAAACAATTGCTTTTCTAATCCTCCCCACTCCTTTCCTCCTTCTCTTTCCTTTTGCTGTAACTCCTCCTCCTCTACTCCCCTCCTTTTCCTCCTCCCCAACTCTCCATTTTTTTGGTCTGTTCCTTTCTCCCAGTTTACATCCCCTGATGTCACTGTCCACCTCCAGAGACATTTTTTGGTGTTGATCTTCTAAGTAGGAAACTTTGCCTTCATGGAGTGACTTAGAGTGATACCATCTCCACCGCCCAGGGCAAGAGAAAAAGAGTTTCATTTATCTTATAGGCGGATTAAAATGCTCCAATACCCGAGAATCCAAAATTGTTTAACACCGAAAGACTGTATTTGCCGGAGGGAATGAATATATCAGAAAGGCATAAGACCTTTTCAAATAAAAGTAAATCAAATATTTATTGAGCACCTACCATGCGCAAAGGCTAAAGTAGCAGGTAAAAAATGAAAACAAGGATAGGCAAGCCTTGCCTTCAGATTGGGCATACAAAAATTCAAATTATAATGCAAGCTAAATAATTGCTCGAGGCAATTATAGAAAAAAAGTTAAAAGGAGATATTAAAGTAATTTATAAATAAATAGTGAAGACTAATGCTATAATGTTGAGACAGGACACAGGTAGAATTTGAATTGTATCTTGAAATTTTATAAGGACTTGCACCGCTGGAAAAGTGAAAATACAGTAGGATTATTATTGGATGCAAGTGGTGACTTATTCTGATCAATTTTTTGTATAATTAGACAACTCAGTAACAAAATGTTCTAACAACACCCCAACTCACTGATGGAGATCTTCATTTGCAGGAATTGCGTATTCTTATCCGGAGAGCAGGGACAGTAGCAGAGGTATCAGCAGCAAGTGGAGTAGTCATGGTGGTAGTTAGCACTTTCTGAAACCCTCTCCGTCTACACGCCAAGAACCGTAAACAATGCTACAGACCCATCATGAATCTAGAAGATTAAATGTGGCAGGTCATGAGTGGTAATTATCAATTGTTTATTTTTTCCCTTAACTTTTGGATTCCATCTTTTACATTTAAATCTGCATTAACTTAAGTCTTAGAAATTGTCAGAAATGTGATTTATATAGGGAGAGGAGCATTATTTCGGCACAAGGCAAAATGAAAAAGTTCTTTTTCGCACACATGTTTCCAGTTTTCCTGCTTAATTTTGGAAAGAGGTAATTCTATGTCAAAATTAGGCCGAGTGAAAAATGCACACACAGTAATCTTCATTTTCATTATCTGGAGTAGTTCAAAAGGCTCAAAAAATGGAACTATTCTCCAAGAAAGGAATGCATGTTCAGGTAATTACAAATAACAGACGCATCTGGTTATCTTAATTGTTTGGGAATGTCTCAATTAGCTGAGAATGTTTTCATGATGACTTGGAGACAGTGAAAATTTTTCACAGCAGATTGGATTCAATAGTGAAGAAATATAGGCAGCTCACCCTGAAGTCTATTTTTGACTACAGAATCCGTTCAAAGATCCGTATCTTTTGGATTTTATTTGCCTGTAAAGGGAATAGAAACGCTATTTGGTTTTGTTGTGCTTTATCTCAGCTTTGTGGTTGGTCTGAAGAGGAGGCAGAACTGTTGGTGCCGTGGATACCCACCGACGGCAAGACAGGCCAGCCTCGAGCTCTCCATCCTGACCACGGTTCCATTCCTTAGCAGAAGTTGCCTTCTCACTGCAATTTGATTCTCAGGCTTACTCAGTCATCTGGGCTTGCTCCTTGAGAAGCTCAGAATGATCCCCAACTACAGGCACATTCTCAATCTGGCTGAGGACTGATGGCTTTTGGATACTTGAAAACAATTCAGACTGACATACTTTGGTCAGATAGTCAGCAACATTACTTATCTTAGCCCTGCCACCATAGGAATACCATCATACCCTATCATGTTTCTAGTAGGTCGAATTCAGTCCAGATCCTGCTTTTATCCGAGCTCAACTTCTTTAGTTATTTTATTTATTTATATTTTTAAGGAGATAGATTTGTCAACTTCAGGATAGTACATAAATTACCAGATGCGGGATACGGGACAGTACAGGAAAATACAGGATAGTTCTGCAGGATGTCCAATATATCAGTGTCTTGTAGTCCCAAATTTCCTCCCTGGGTGAAAAAGCCCTTCTATACAATTCCTTTGCTTTGTGGTACATTCATGTAGATTAAAAGAGATGGCCTTGTCTGTTACAGGGGCATTTCCAATGCAACTGTTTAGAAATGCTTCAAAAGTGATTTTTCCAATCTTAACAAACACTCTCTCAAGCCAGAGGAAACTTCATAATTTCTAGTGAAGAGGTTATGAATTATTAAATCTCACTAATTCTTTACTTAACTGCTGCCTTTATATAGGAAACATGATCTGGGTTAAATCCTATAGATAGAGGGACTGTGCACCTGGGGTTAATCTAACCAGCAAGTGGATGCCCCATTGCCTCAATCAAACTCAGATCAATATTATTTATCCATCAGCCCCTGAAATAGAACATGGGCTCTTCCACCAAATCTTTCTTACCTGTAGGAATTAGCAGGAGAAACCTAATACTGTCTGGCAATTTATCTCTCCTAAAAAAGTCAGTCTCTCCTAATTGTTCAATGCAGCTCCACATGTATACAGCAGAAATGCGTAGGAAGTGTTGAAGGGAAGGGTACGAATAAAAGGGAGTGGGAAACAGCGAAATGTTAGGGAAACAAACGCTCAACTTCCTCTCTTGTAGGGTAGGATATAAGACTCTGTCTGGTGCTTCGACCATCCTGCAACTTCTAGCCTGCAGATCTGCCTTTTAAAAAGTAGAACCTACTCCTTGCTGTAGTAACGGAGACTTACAAAGCTACAAGGTCCCTAATTAACTAGGCAGCTAGTCAGTACTATTTCTTCTTAAATTCTGGACCCTTTGACACAAAAATATCAATGTAGTATGTTCTGAATTAATGAAGTAATGGGTCCCACAGGAATCATGGCTCCATCTTTCAGGGCTTCTCTCCTACCACGCATTTTCTCACCTGATCTTTGCTTGCCCACTATGGAGATGTTAGAAAATTCATTGTTGGATTCCATACAAACCCATCATGTTCTGGAAGATAGCAAGCAATCCCTTTCCTTCCATAGGCTGTATAGCTTTTCCTTGTGAATAGAATACTAATGTAGACATGTAAAACCTGCCTGCCAGGAACATCTTCTTACTCCTTATTCTATGTCTATTCTCCAAGAAGTACACTGGCTTAGGGACCCTCTGTTTAATATATACCACTATCCGTCAGGGTTTCTAATTGTCATCTTTCTTAAATCTGCCAGAATTGTTATCCTGGTTAGAAAATCCCACACAATGATCTTCCCTTCATTACCAAACCATCCTTCAGGATTCACTTAAGTCTACTCCCTCCCAACCACCTTGAAGCTTTTGATTACTATTCTAGATTCTAAAGACCTTCCGTCTCAGAATAGTTTTTATTTCAACAGTGGGTCACATGAACATTCAATCAAACCCACTGTTACTTGCACTGCTGTGTATCTAGTAAGATCCATAACTTCTTTTACAACAGGAATGTGCTTTGTGTATTTAACACTATGTTTGGTCAATAATAGGTTCTCAGGTAGGATAGGATGGGGAGACATATCTTCCAGGCTGTAGTCCTAGAGAGAGCCTTCTGATGGTGGCTCTGGATAGATGCTTTAGGGCTTGCAGAAATGAAAGTTAAATATTAAGGATAAGTGGCTGGTTTCACTAACAATAGAAGAATCAAAAATGTTTATAGGGTAAAAAATGTAAAAAATGACCTCATAGATTATGAAGACCAATATTTGCTTTCTACAAACTAGGAAGCAAAGGTTCAGACATTGGTCCTAATTCAACTGCTAATGTATTTTGGCTATCAAGGTTAAAAATATAAGTGAATTAATGCTACACACAGAGAGACACACAGTGGTGGAGAGAACACCAGAACGGACTCTAGCAGAACGACTCAGAACTCAACGCAAATACCCCAAAGCAGGGGGAAGAGTCTCTGGCTCTGCACAGCAGCAGTGTTCAGCCTTCAGAATCACAAAAAAACTGGCCTCAAATCTCAACCACGTGGCTTGGGCAAATCACCCAAGCTCTCTGTGCCTCTGTTTCTTCACTAGTAAAATGAAAGTGATAGTACCTCACAGAATCAAGTAAGATTGAAATTCAGATCACGCAAAAGTCTCAGGGTTTAAAAGCTGCAGAATATAAATACTGTCTCATTAACACTATTACTCAAATCTTGATACCCCAATATCCAACCTGGTTTCTGCAGCGAAACAGACTTACAGACTCCCTCTTTCCCAAATGCATCCCAACTCCAGAGTGACTTTCCTCTTCCACTGATCTATTCTCTATTTCCTAACAATAATGGTCTCAGCTGAGACCCCACAGAGCTTAGACTCTGATAGTGTCCCAAGAAGTCGTGCTTCAAGCCCAAGCCTTATTCCCTTCACTCACACTACAGCTGAAGTAGAAACCACCTTGCCATCTTGTCAACGGAGCGAGAGTCAGAGCTATGGCATGATGCCGGTGTATCTGGCGCTCAGGTATGCTTGCCTGTGAAGCCAGAGGAATTGGATGGAACAGTGAGTTCCATCTTCACACTCACAGAGTCAGGAGCAAACTAGCCCCTTCTCGTAGGTTTGTTTGGATTAGAGGAGAGAGTAGGATACCACAGTAAGGTTGACTGAGGCCATAAGTGTTATACCTTTTAATTTTGGAGTATTTTCCATTGGGAAATTATAACCTCCTTGTCCTTGTGCCCCAAGAAGCTAATAGAGTGGCTGGAGCACACTAAACCTGACAGCTACTATCAGGATATACCCAGGATCACTGTTAACTCTGTTATCAGGCCTGCCTGGTTGGCAGACTTGACCTTTGCTTATAATACTCGGTTTTACTGGTCCCATTATTTCTCTCTCTGATTTAGCTTCTACATGGAACTTTACCCAAGTCTGCCTGTCTGTCTATCCACCCATCCATCAATCAGGTCCCGCTGCTCCCCAGACTCTCTTGTGTAAATTGTTGGATTTTTGTCCACCTGGCTCAGTACACGAATATCAAAGCACTGAATAAATACTTGACATCTAGTACGCAAAGAAAAAGAAAGTCAAAAGCAAAAGGTTTGGAGAAGCAAGGGGTATGTAGACCATATCAGAACTTCTCCAGAAAATTAAACTGAAATTAAACAGGCTTTTTTTTTCCCCAGTCTAAATAAACTGAAAGTTGGCTGAGCTTTACCCCTGAGTATGAAACAGATAGACCGGTTCACACGTTAATTGGATAACTTGGTGAGCTGTAGTCAATTCAAATATAAAGGCACAGATAAAACCAAATTTCAATACTTAACAACCCACTCTGAGGTTGTTTGTTTGTTTGTTTTTACTGGGCTAATATTTTTAATCAGTGCTTTTCCACACACTGCATGGAGGAGGAAGATTGCTGGGCTTGGTTAGAGAGGCCAGGAAAAAATCTAGAAGAGGACCGCTAATAACAAATTAAATAATGGAATTTTAGTGGAAGAAGGCTTAATTCCTTGGAATCACACAGTCAGATGCACTAATATTTATAGATGAGGACAACAGGGCAGAGAGAGGTTATAAGTGAAATCAAAATATTATTCTTCAGAGTTTTAAGTAGAAGCTTAATTAGTTTAAGAAAGTCTTAAGATGAGAACTGAACTTATGACATTTTCTAGACTTTCTGGGCATAGCATACAAAATAATTTCAACCTGTGAATCTTCAGTTTCTACCTGGTATAGAGAGGACCAAGATTATGGTCAACAGTCATTATATACATTGGGTCTTGTGTTGAGAACATCGATACCTGCACTTTGTAGGTGGTTTACTGGGGTTCAGGGACAAAAATTTGTATATCATTGTTTAATTTTTGAAGTAACAGCAAAGTGTGTTAGAAATGGTGACAGAACTGAAAGCAAGCATTCTCGTCCTGATTTCCACAAACTAAGTTCAGTGAGGCAGGGGTGATCTCCAGCCCTCTTACCTCCACACCCTTTGTAACGTGACTTTTCATCTCTTCCCATCATCAAGTGGTGTCTATTCCCTGAGTCTGGGCTGGCTTTGTGACTTGATTTGACCAATAGAAAATGGTAAGAGCGACAGCACGCCAACTCAAAATCTAGACCCCAGGAAGCCCTGCTGTCTCTTGGTATAAAACAAGCCCAATCTAGCCTGCTAGAGGAAAAGAGACCAGAGGCAGAGAAAGGCAGCCAAGTTTTCCCAGCTGAGGCTCCAGACGTGTGACAGAAACAGCGACAATTGCAAAGCCACCTGGCTGACCTGCAGCTGATCTCAGATACATGTGTGAGCCCTACTGGACCAGTACTTCCCAGTGAATCCATAGCCTCATAAGCCTCATACACAATAATAAACGGCTACCGTATTCAGGGGAGTGATAGTTACTGTGCATCATTATCGTAACAATAGACTATGATATATGTGTCTGATAGGATTAGCTCCCTCAGTAATATCAGTATGGCTCTGACTTCTGGTGGAGTAGATTAGATGTCCCTAATTTGACTGTGGAGAAAAATATAGGGAGATGAATGTCTCTCTAACTATATACATGTTATATACATATATTCTTCTAGGTGTATGTGTACCTACAGATATACATACACATATATATGCAATATATATAACCACATCTGTCAATATGTCCAACTTTAAACATATATATTTACCTATATCTAGATTAATAGACACAAACTGTAAAATCAGACAAGATGTTTTACACAGAGCTCCTCAACCTGCTACATTCATCTTCATATAAAGGTAAATTACTCATTTCTGTCATCCAGGATTTAGTAAAGGCTCCATTGCTAGCATATCCTGGGCACCGACATAAACCGGCCCAGGGCAGATTTATTCAGCAGGTTGGGTAACGAACATATCTTGTGATTTAGCCAAACACAGGTTTTATTTCTTCAACCATCTTTTCTTTCCTCCTATTACGCTTCGGGTGGCCCTGCATAAGATTTGCTCACATCAGTGATTAGTTCCTGTATCATTTTTATAGGTCTATTTTTAAAAGGTGCTTATTTAAGTGACTGGTAACTAATCATAGTTCTATAATTGACTGAAAAGTTGACTCAGTGTAAAATCCAAATTAAATTGAAAAAAAAAACCCAAACTCTCATTATAAATTATTCTTCCCAGCTCCACAAACACTCATTTTACAAACAGCGAAAGCATGAAGAGACAAACTTTGCCTTCCTGCAAAAAATATGTTCAACAATTACAGACCAAAATTTATAGCAAAGGAAGAATGTTCCTCTTTCTTCGCAGTGACACTAATAAAAGGAAAGAAATATAAGTACTGCTTAGTGTAGGCTGGGAAATGCCTAAATTTTAAAATTAGAATAGTAGCATTTTATTTCTGGACAAGCTCGACTGATCTTTTTACACAGAGCGACAGACAGGCTTAGGGGGGCATGACCTCATCACAAAGATGTGGGCTTCAAAGGCCGCTCCTCAAACCTCTTGCTGATCACCTGCCCTTCTACTACCCCAAATTAAACATTTAGAAGTTTTGAAGCCTTCTTGCTTTACATTAAACATTTTTTCTACCATCCTCCAGTCAATTACCCAGAGGCCAAAAATATCTCTTCCCCCATTCAGCCTGTGGCACCTCCACTGTGAAGTGCTCTAAATCCATTAGCAGGGCCCTCTCTGCATGCTACATCATCGGACGAACAAAGGCGTGATGATGTAGCACAACCCACGTTCATGTATATCACTAGAGTTCTAGCCTCCTGATCAGCCGGCGGGCTTAATAAACATTCCAGATGGCTTGCTCTGCCTGAAGGAAGAATGGATAATCACACTGCACTCCCCTCCAAACAATAATAAAATAAGGCCATGGTAGCACAGAAGCCCGAGCCTGCCAAAAACATTGAAAGGACTGCTTAGAACAATAGAATCAAGTGATTGGAAGGCACATCAGTGCCCTCACCCTTTATGAAGGAAGGTGGCCTGCTTTCCCATAAAGCATGCAAAACCAATTGTGTTATGCAACAGCTCTGCTGAAAAATAAAGAAAGCAGAAAAAAAAAAAACAACAAAATACAACAACAAAAACTCCATCTAAATACTTTCTTTTAAAAGAATTTGGTGAAAAGGGAATTTAAATAAAATAACCTTTGCAAGCCAGAATCCTGCACCACGCTTACACAGTCTGAGACATACAGCTGTGCGTTATGTTTGTCAGTAGGCAGCAGAAGAGGTATGATCAGTTCTATTTCATTTTAAGGAATCTGGAGTGGAATTCCACAATTAGAATATATGGAGGTATTCTGCAGAGTGTCTGAAGAGGCTTAAAAGGATGAATACATACAAAGAACTGAGCTGAGCACCATTGGTACTCAGCTCTGAGGCCAATTCTTACGACACACATCTCTCCTCTCTCCTGTTGGCCCTGGGTCCCTCTCTCCTTTTGCTTGAGTAGGAGTTTCTGCTCTTTGAACAGATATCTGTTATAGTTAGTATGTTCCTGACTGATAACCTATATTCCCTCTTTGTTTCAAACATTTGATTTTCTTGTTATGTGATTGGAGTATATCGGAGTTGGAACTTAAAATCTGCTCAGTATTTACCAAGAAAGGTCTATGCAGAGCACAGAAGTTTTCCAGGGCAGTGAAACTATTCTATATGATATTATACTGTGAGATCCATGTCGCTATAGCTTTGTCAAAACCCATAGGATGTCCAACACCAAGAGTGAATGCTAATGTAAACTCCGGACTTGGGGTGATAATGATGTGTCAATGTAGGTTCATCAATCGCAACACATGTACCATTCTGGTGGTTGATGATAGGAGAGGCCTTGCATGTATGAGGGGAGGGGGGATAATGGGAAATCTCTGTACCTTCCTCACAATTTTTCTATGAACCTAAAACTGCTCTAAAAATTAGAGTCTATGAAAAAAAGAAAGAAAGAAAGGTCTATGTAGACTTGGTATTTTCTATATGTACTGATGGTCAATTGGGGGAGTTCTAGTTAGAAGTCTGAGTAGCATTCTTGATACACAGCTTTGTCTCTGCCTCTAATTCAAATAAAAAATTTCAAGTTCTGACTAGATGTATTTGGATATCACAGTATAACAAGATTCCTTAAGGGTAAGCCAAAAATCAAAAGATTATTCCTCCAAGGAAAAGCATCTGTACATAAGGGGCACATGTTTGGCTCCCATCTCTCCTGGTAATGCTTTCCACTGCTTAGTATGAGTTGTGGGTTGTTATGGTGATGATAGGAGGAATGAGCCAACACAGGTTGTGAATGATGTTGCCATCAGAAGAGAAGCATACCCATTTTAGGATCTCTATGGTTTCAACATGTGCCTACATGTAAGATTTGTGAAAAGTTACTCTTTTAAGTTGGGCTTGATATTTGGCATCTTTTATTCCCATGATAGTAGCTCATTTTACAAGTCTAATAAATCACATTCTGCAAGGCAAACAGTCCTCTGTCTTCAATAAATTATTGAATATACCAAAAAGCTATTAATAAGAGCACAGTAACATTAAAAAACATAAAAAGGACTAATATGATGGGTTCTATTAAGATATCAATTCTCTAATCTGCCTTTAAATATAGTACATTTCAAATCAAACTTGAGTTATTTTTTTTTAAAAAATTCATCTGGCATAAAAATAGATAAGAAGTAAAACTGCTGAAAAAGAGGAAGAATATAAAAATGTATTACAAAACCACAATAATTAAAACAGTATGATACCGGACCATGAACAGAGAATGAAAACAGTGAAATAAAATCCATGTCAATTAATGACAAAATAAAGGTAACTTTTCAAATCACTGGGGAAAAGATGGATTATTTAATTAATTTGATTGACATAGTTGCTAATTTGGGGGGTAAGAATAAATAAAATTAGATACGTAAGTTCCAACAAAAAAAAAGGTAAACGTATACATTAAGGAAATAAAATAATAAAATTGCTAGGAGGAAATACAGAAAGGCATTTTCACATATATGATATGGATGAGATAATTTTTAACATGATGTCAAGGTCATAAATTATAAAGAATAACACTGAAATGTCTGAAAAGACAAAAAAGCCACATCTATTTACTTCAAAATATACCATAATCAAAGAAGAATAAAAATTAAATTGAAAGGAACTATCAATATATACAGAAGGTTAATGACTTTAAGATAAAACTGTTCTTAAATGTCGAAGAAAAAGATCAAAATGATGAGAGAAAATGATATGCAGGAATAATAGATTCATTCGCAAATTAGACATAAACATGAAATGGCTTTATCCAAGAAATAGGAGTAAAAATAAATAGTAAAAATTCTAAGAAATTTGACAGGCAGATATAAAGTGAAAGAACCCCTCCAAACAAAAAAATGCTAGAGAAACTACACATACACACACACAAATATATTATTTATATTATATTATATTATATTATATTATATTATATTATATTATATTATATATTATATTATATTATATTATATTATATTATATTATAAACATTGAGAATAGTGAGACACTTAACCCCCTTCACCTGCTTGAAAGAGTCTTCTCTGAGAAAACTTAATGTCTTATGAGAAAAGATCTAAGGATAATGACATTTTGCGGTCCCTGAATGAAATCACAGGCTGGCTACTGTTTCATCTAGAGTGAAACCCACAGGATTTCTATCACTTTTTTAGAATTCTCCTCTAAATGAATGCTTAGTTTAAGATCAATCATAGATGTCTGAAGAAAGCATGAATGAAAGAGACTAAAAGAAATAATCAAAACAAAACACAGAAAAACTTAAAGAAAACAAAGACAATATAGATATTAGAAGAAACTTCTTAAAAAAAAAAAAACAAACAGTAATCAATGTCCTCTGAGACAGGAGAAGAAACTACTTTAAAGAACAAACATTCTGAGAAGAAATAGATGCTGGAAAGTAAAAATATGTTAGCTGAAATTTTTAAAAAAAGTAAAAGAGAAGAAAAAATAAACTTCCCAGAAGAAATTAAATAAAGAAAACATGGCAAGGACATGAGAAAATAGGTAAGAAAATCTAAGAGGGCCAATATCCAAGTGATTGAGATCCCAGACGGAAAAGAGAAATGTTGAAGAGGACATTATCAAAACATTAGTAAGAAAATCTTCCAGAGCTGAAGATCGGGAGGTTCCAGATTTAGTCTCCACAGAATATCCCCAAAATTTATCGGTTAAAATCTCATCACACCAGGGCCCATCACCATGACATTTCAGATCAATAAAGATAAACAGAAAATTCAAAAAGCTTTCAGAAAACAAAGTGTATGACATAAGATGAGGAATCAGTATGACCCAGCAATTGCAATGCTATGTATTTATCCAAAGGATGCAAATATGGTGATTCGAAGGGCCACATGCACCCCAACGGTTATAGCAGCAATGTCCACAATAGCCAAAATATGGAAAGAAGCCAGATGTCCATCAACAGATGAATAGATAAAGGTGATGTGGTATATATATAATGGAATATCACTGAGCCATCAAAAAGAATGAAATTTTGCCATTTGCAATGACATGGATGGAACTGGAGGGTATTATACTAACTGAAATCAGTTAGAGAAAGACAAGTACTGCATGATTTCACTCATATGTGAAATTTAAGAAACAAAACAGATGAACACAGGGGAAGGGAAGGAAATATAAAATAAGATGAAAACAGAGAGGGAGGCACACCATAAGAGACTTTTTTTTTTTAAGATTTTATTTATTTATTTGAGAGAGAGAGAGAGAGTGAGAGCGAGCACAAGCAGTGGGGAAAAGGAGAAGCAGGCTTCCTGCTGAGCAAGGAGCCTGACATGGGGCTTGAACCCAGGGTCCATGACCCAAGCCGAAGGCAGGTGCCCAACCAACTGAGCCACCCAGGCATCCCCCATAGAGACTCTTAACTCTAGGAAACAAACTGAGGGTTGCTGGAGGGGAGAGGGGTGGGGGGATGGGGTAATTGGGTGATGGGCATTAAGGAGGGCATCTGAAGTAATGAGCACTGGGTGTTGTATGCAACTGATGAATCACTAAATTCTACCTCTGAAATTAATGATATAGTATATGTTAATTAAATTGAATTTAAATTAAAAAAATTTTTTTAAAAGATAACGAATCAGAATGAAGCCTGTCTTCTCAAAAGCAAACCTGGAAGCTAGGAAACAATGAAGAAATTAAGAGGGAAGCAGATTTCCCACCTATAAATTAATAATTCAAAAACAACCGTGATGGTAAAATGAAGACATTTCTAGATACCCAAAAGACCATTTTCCCCAAATTATAATATAATATTATATTAAACACACATGTATAACATATATAATAATATAATATTATATATATATATATATATATATATATATATATATATATATAATTTCATAAGTGGTAGTCTCAGGAAACTATTATAGAATGTATTTCCTTAAATAAAGGAACTAAAGCAAAAATAATAGGAAGGCCTGGAAGTGGGCCTAATATTTGATCCACATTCCACTTCAAGGCATTTGTCTGTTCTTAAGTTGCCAACATTAAAAGGCTAAGAAGCCAAACAGAAAACAGCTGAAAGGGAGAATGGAGATTTTAAGTCACCCTGTTACTGTGAGATAAAAATTGGGTTAGGATACTGAGAAGCCCCACTAAAGAGTAAGTCTGCATCCATTGATAAAATCAGGGTTCTCCTAGGAAAGAGAATAGGGAAAATATATATAATTTATTATAAGGAATTGGTTCATGTGATTATGAAGGCTGGGTAGTACCATGATCTGCTCTCTATAAACTGGAGACCCAGGAAAGCTGGTGGTACAGTTTCACTCTAAGTCTGTAGGCCTGAGAACCACTGAGCTGACAGTGCAAATTCCAGTCAAAGTCTGAAGACCTGAGAACCAGGAGTGCCAATGATGCAAGACCTAGCGTAAGGGCAGGAGAAGAATGATATCAAATAATCAGAGAGAACAAATTCTCCCTTACACTACCTTTTATTTTATCAGACATTCAACACATTGGATGATACCTACCCACATTGAGGAGGGCAATCTGCTTTACTCAATCCACCTATTCAAATCAGTGAGAAACACCCTCCCAGACACAGCCAGAATAATGTTTAAAAAAATATCGGGGCACCGTGTGTCCCAGTCAAGTTAGTGCATAAAAATGAACCATCAGGCGGCGCCTGAGTGGCTCAGTTGGTTAAGTGTCTGTCTTAGGCTCAGGTCATGATCCCAAGGTCCTGGCATCCAGCCTCACATCAGGCTCCTGCTCAGCGGAGAGCCTGCCTCTCCCTCTGCCCCTCCCCTTGCTCATGCCTGCTCTCTCTCTCTCTCTCAAATAAATTAATCCTTTAAAAAAAATGAACCATCACTAGCTCTTTCCCATACATCTTCTCAGAATGCAAAGCAATAGTACAATCAAATCTCAGGCAGTACAAGATTGATAAGAAAAATTGAACTGAGGTGGATGGGGCCATTTCCCTAGTGTCAAGCATCTTCTTGTAGATGAGGGAGAACTGAAAGACATCTTTCCAGGGCTCTATAAACCCACACTGAGTGGACTGCAGATGCCCTATAAAAGTTAAAGATGGGAGAGGAGAGTCATGAGAAATCTTACTGAGGCACACTGGGCTGTTACTGATTGCACTGTGCTGGCTCTCTGAAGGCTCAGAGCAGGGAGCAGAGCAAAAATTGATCTCCTGAGGCACAGAAAGATGGGGTAGAGGGAACAGAAAGCAGAAAAAACTCCCTAGTAATCTGAAATAATGACATCAGAAAGTAAAACAGAGAAAACTTTCATAAAATGAAAAAGTTGGAAGCTTGGTTATAAAGCATAAAAGATCTCCAGAATTTTACAGGTGTGTAGATTCCAAGCTCTGTTGAAGGGAATGTCCTTTTTCTGCCCTCAACTCATAAGAAGTCAATAATGAAACTAATTTAAGTAAACCTGCATCAAGACCCAGATTCATATTAACTACAAATAAAATTTATCCAGCTTCTTACAGTCGTGGCCTAATGGAAAGAGATGTGTGCCCTTTTCTGGAGAACAATGTTACTTATTTCAAACTCTATTTTTCTGTTACACAAAATGTTTAGCATATAATCTGTACTTATGAAAGCATGAAGAAGCATAATAATGAGACCCTAGTCAAGAGATGGAACAGAAAACAGAATCAGACCTAAAGGTTTTAATGATCAGAGAGAGACTTTGAAATAATGGTGATAAAAAAGTGAAAGACTCCAGTGGAAAGGTGAATACCTGTGTGAATAGATGAATGATTTTATCAGAGAAAGAGAAACTATAAAATTAACCACATGTAAATTCTAGAAATAAAAATCCACATATCAGACATATAGAATTTATCTGATAGAGTTGACTGCAGCCTAGACAGAGAACAGGGCACAAAAAGGAATATATCAAATGAAAGATCAATAAACTTGAAGACAGTTTAGCAAGAAATTATACAAAAGGGTGAAATCAATGGAACAGAGAATCTGACATCTGTGGGAAAGTATTAAAAGGTCAAACACACATGTAATTGGAGTTCCAGAAATAGAGAAGAGAATAGGACAGAAGAAATATTTGAGGAGAAAGTAGTCCAGAATTTGTATAAAAGTGATGAAAGACATCATTCTACAGGACCAAAAATTTAACGGAACACTAAGCAGGAAAAATATAGAGAAAAACAAACCTAAGCACATCAGAATCAAAATGCCAAAATTCAATGATGATAAAATCTTGAAAGTAGCCAGGAAAAAAAAAAAAAAAGGACACATTTATATAAAGAGAAACAAAGATAGGAATGGTGGTTGATTTTCCTCAGAAACACTGGATGACAGAAGGCACAGAAAGATATGCTTTAAAATTGGGAGTATGGGGCGCCTGGGTGGCACAGCGGTTAAGCGTCTGCCTTCGGCTCAGGGCGTGATTCTGGCATTATGGGATCGAGCCCCACATCAGGCTCCTCCGCTATGAGCCTGCTTCTTCCTCTCACACTCCCCCTGCTTGTGTTCCCTCTCTCACTGGCTGTCTCTATCTCTGTCAAGTAAATAAATAAAATCTTTAAAAAAATAAAATAAAATTGGGAGTAAACTTAAAGACGTTTGCAGACAGATAAAAATAAGAGAATTGTTTCCAAATGATCTGCCTTTCAAGAAATGTAATAAGAAGAAATTGAAGCTGAAGGGAGATAATTCAAAAAGGAAACCGAGGTTGCAGGGAGAAATGAAGAGTACCTAAAAGCGCTAATATCTGAGTTATTGTAAAAGACCTTTAAAATGTGTGTGTGTGTGTGTGTGTGTATACACGTATATATATGCATATATGTATATATTTGTATATATAAAACTTTACATAGTAATGTCTTTAAAGAAATATTAACTAAACAAAAACAATAATTATATTATGAGATTTTTAGCATATATAGGGGAACAGTGTGGGATCAGACACTTGAGATATACACATTCTCTCTCTATATATATGACTTTTGTAAGATATATGTAGTTATATAGGTAAATATATATATATATATATCTTACAGGTAAATATATCTTACAGGTAAATATATCTTACAGGTTTATATATATATATATATATATATATATCTTACAGAAGACATATATCCAGGATACATAAAGAACTCCTATAAATAAATTAGAAAAATACAAACCATAAAATATGGATAAAAGTTTGGATAGGAAATTCATAAAGATTATATCTTAACCAATAATTGTATAAAAAGGTGCATCACCTCATTCATCATTAGGAAAATGAAAATAAAACCATTCTCCACAATAACTAAAATGGAAAACTCTAACAATACAAAAGTTTATGTGGATGTGGAGCAACTTGATGTTTCACAAATCACTGCTGGGAGTATAAATTATTAAAACTGTCTTGGAAGACTTTGGCAGTAGCAGTTAAAGCTGAGCATATGTGTACCCTATAGCCTAGTGATGCCCATTTTACTTATACAGCCAACCATGAAGTGTACATATGTGCAATGTAGATAGATAGATCGATTGATCTAGAAATTGAAATAATCTAATCATCTATCAATGCTGAACAAATATCTGCATGGTCATAGGATGGTATATTACATAGCTATGAGAATGAATTAACTATTGCTTCATACAACAATATGGATGAATCTCACTAATACAATGCTGAATAAAAGATGTCAAACACAGAGGAGTTCATACTATATGATTTCATTCCCTTAAATTCAAAAATAACTAAATTTACCATTGGTGATAGAAATCAGTTTAGCAGTGAACTTCAAGAGGACAATGATGATGGGCAAAGTCCTAAGACAGTAGTCAAAGAGTGCCACTATGGTTTATTTCTTGATCTGGGTGGTGGTCACACACATACATTCACTTTGTGAAAATTCAGTTATGATTTGCATACTTTGTCTTTGGTACTTCATTTTAAAGTTTAGTTAATTAAAAAGGAGAGAGATTGGAACAGAAAGACTGGAGGCTCAAAGTGTCTGCAGAATAAGAAAATGAATGAATTAGTTGCATTTCCTGTTGTAGTGGGGTGTTTTACATTTCTGGCAGGGATTTGGGGAATAAAACAATGTATCAGTCAGGGTATCAACAAGAAATAAATAGCATATTCAAATTAGGATAATTGGAGGATGGTTATTATAAAGGCCATTTATAAAAGTGTGGCTAGGATACAGGGGAACTGCTAAGGCATAGGGTAATGACCTGAGGTAGTAAAAGCAGACCTATCACTGTCCCTAATCTCAAAGGAAATAGGACAAAAAGGAGCTAGTGGAGCCTAGGAGAGAATTGCTTAAGGAAAAAGATGACTTGAGAAGAGCAGTGACCTTTGGCCAACTGATCAGCCGACCCTAGGCAAAAGTTAGTAAAGAGGGAGTTGCAGGAATACATTTTTTGACCAATTTCTCCCCTCCCCCTAATATCTTGACAGTGCTTCCAATTTTATAACTACAATTAGAAACACAAAGTCAAACAAAACTTTGATGTTTCCCATATAGGTCAGCTTCTAAGGGCAGAAAGAAGGGTAGAAAGGGTCTAAAGGGGGCAAATGGAGAACAGAAAACTAAACAAAAATAAGATGCAATTATTAATTTGGGGGGCTTATATATGAAAACATATAATTATATACTAGATGTCTTGGCTGTGAACAATAAAAATCACAATGGCATGAGCACTGCATATTATGGTATCTTAAAAATTAGGTTGGGTTTATATGGGGGAAAGAGGTAGTGATATAAAAGAACAAAATTCTCACTTTACACAATAGAAATTCTTTAATTTATATTTAATTATATATATAAATTTATATTTAATAATTAATTTATATTTAATTAATATAATAATTAATTATTATATTATATATAATAAATATTATTATTTATTAATTTTTAATCATTTTACTATTATTAATATATATTAAATTATATATATTAAATATATATTAAAATAAATTTATTACTTATTATTATAAATATAAATATATTTAAATATAAAATAAATAAAATAATTATATATAAATTTATATTTAATATATAATTGATTTACATTTAATTAATAAAGTTTTTTAATTTATATATATAGATAATTTAATAAATTATCTTTAATTTTTTTTTTAAATCAAGAAAGAAAAGGGGCACCTGGGTGGCTCAGTTGGTTAAGTGTCTGCCTTCAGCTCAGTTCATAATCCTGGAGTCCTGGGATTGAGCCCCTCATTGGGCTCCTTGCTCAGTGGAGAACCTACTTCTCCCTCTCCTTCTGCCTGCAGCTCCCCCTGCTTGTGTGCTCTCTCTCTCTCTCAGTCAAATAAATAAATAAATAAATAAATAAATAAATAAATAAATAAATACAATCTTTAAAAAAATAAATCAAGAGAAAGTAAACAAGTAAATATGCACTTCAATTGGAAAGATGGAGATAAAAAGCAGAAAAGACATTGTTGCATATAGTTGACTTGGGAGAGGGAATCAGGAGGTGAGAAAGACTGAGTAAAAGAACTGTTTTCTTTTAGTTGTTGCTGTTAAAACAGTTCTTTTACTCAGTCTTTCTGAGTAAAAACCCAAAAAACAAAAATGTTAAAGGGAAAGACAAAATAAGATTGCAAAAATAAATCTAAATATATCCATAATAATTACTATGTGGATATTATTATTACATGGATTAATGTAATCATGTGGATAATATTATTACATGGATTAATCTCACCTATTGAAAGACAGAGGCTATCAAGCTGAATTAAAAGAATTTAGCTGTATGCTGTTATAAGTGTTACTCTTAAAGCAAAACTGTGCAGAAAGGCTAAAAAAAATTGAAGATATACAATAAGATATACCAAGTGTATCCAACCAAAGGAAATATTAGGTGTGTAATCTATTTTTTAAAAAGCTAATATAGAAATTCAGACAATTTTAGACAAAATAAATTCCAGAATAATAAAAATTACAGCAAAGCCCCACATTAATTGGTATGGAAAGGGATGCTACATGATGAAAAAAGAATATATATACCAAGAGTATATAACAACCATAATCTGTATGTACCCAAAACTGAGAGAGTTATAAAGAGAAATGCACACATCCACCAAGTAGGATATTTTAACAGAACTCAATTATCAACTGATAGACTAGGTAGAAAAAAATGCCAGAAGTTTTTAACAGATCGAAAACCTCAAGATATGTCAAAATGTGCGATTGTACAAAATAACTTTTCTGATAATGCCAAAAACTTAGAATCTGCTCTAATAAAATAATAAAGAAACAGCATGTGTTTCACTAGGTAAGAATGTGGAGACATTTCTCTAAATAATCAGTGTAGTAAAAAATATATTAAAAAAATTCCAAAACATTTATAATGAAGACAATAATTTTACTACATAAAAAACTTGTAGTATGTAGGAAAGTAGTACTTAAAAGTTATAGTCTTAAAATTATTTATTTGAGAAACAAGAAAGAGTGGGGAGGGAATGAGCTAAGTAAAGAAGCTTATACCAATAGTAGTATAAATCCAAAAGAGAATGATGATAAGCATAATGATACATTCGATTTTGATTTTTACTAGTCTGGGAGAAAAGATACAAACTTTGTCCAATGTTGATAAAAATATGAAGAAATAGACACTCTCATTGACATGGCTGATGGAAGAAGTATATATTGGCTTAATATTTCTAGAAGGTCATTTGATAATACGTTTTAGTACTTTAAATTGGGTATTTCTTTGTATGTATTTTTTGAGCAATTTTATATTAAAGAAGAAATCAGGCAAGTATACAAAGATGAACTCCCCTACCCAGATGAAGGCAAAGAGAAAAAACCCTAATGTCTTGTAATAAAAATAACTGGTCAGTCATTATACAAGTTTGATATGATAAAATGTTATACAATCATTTAAAATGATGAGATATAGCTCTATTTATTGGCATAGAACTATGTCCAAGGTCTATTATAAAATAATCTGATTATAGAATAGTACACATAGTTCTATTTTTCTTAACAATCAAAGCCAATGTATACACAATAGATAATATACAATTATTGTAAGAATTAAAGAAAAGTGGAATAGTGTACTGGCAAAAGCATCTTTAATGCTCTTACTGTGAAAAACCAAACCTCCAACTCCACAGACCGACAAAACCATTATCACTTGCAGGATTTTTTTTTTTTTTTGTCACTTTAGTCTTACACTCTTTATTGTGTTTATCTACACTGATGTAAACTGGCTGGCTATCTTCATTTCTTGTCCTGGACAATTAAAACCCGTTTGCAGAGGTTTATTCCTTAAGGCAGTCAGATAACCTGGACATTTTTAATCTTAGGGCATAAGGAATCCCTTTTTAATAGTTATACCAAACTCTTTGGGATGCTTGCCCTTTTATGTTTCTGTATAGATGTCTTAATGGTAGCATTCTAGAGAAGAGCTTATTCATAGGGTAACTGGTGACTCCAACTAGAGATTACAATTTGCTTTGTTTATTGATTAAGTGCTCTATATTGGACAAAGTTGTTCCTGGAAAGCAGGAACAAGAGCTCATACTTTGTACAAAATACAGTACAGAAGAAGAACGAAAGAACTATTTATTGGAGCCCCCATGTTCCTGATACTGTATTCAATACATTCAAATTCAAATATAGGTACGTATTAACTAATTGATTCCGGAAATTACAATTCTAAGTATTTTGCAAGTAGAATGCAGAAAGGTGTTTTGAAATCTCTTAATCTTTCTACCTATCTGTTTCATAAAGAGGTCTGATAGCAAAATTTGGGGAAATAGAAAATGCTAGAGAAGGGGTAGGCAGCTGGAGCAGTCTATCCATGTTGGTGGCGGTAGGGGAAAGGACAGTAAAATAGGAGGATTAAGGGATCCAGAAAAAAGATATTGGAACTTTCTTAGCATTTTCAAAGCCATTGTTTGTCTTTATTATCTTCTTAGATTCTTAAACTATATTGAAGGATTAAAGGAAAAGGAAAACATTTCAAACTATACAAATCAGATCATGCTTTATGTACAACCCATTACTTATACTGGTGCTAATAACTGAGAATTAACTGGATGTATGCTACCGTAGGTCCAGAAAATTATTACACACATCTAGGTAATTTCATTCCTATCTTATTGTTATTAGGTAAGATTTTCCTTTGTGTCTACTTTGACCAATGTGGTAGCTGAATCCTCAAGTTGAATGTGATTATCAGTCATTCTAATATAGTTAAAGAAAACTGGGTAAAGCTGTTGAGATGAAGGACTCTACTTCAGGCAGTCCACGAATCTTAATTCTGTCTAGGTTTGTAGGTCAGAAAAGACACCATTTTATTAAGAGTCCTTTTCTCAGTTCTCTTTGTTTCTTTCACCTGGAATGAAATGACTTGTGTGAGGTGATTCTTGCTATGGCTTACCTTTTTGGCCCAAATACATGAAATGCCTACCTACTATATATTTTAAGATTTTAAAACCTTATACCTAGTGAAATGATGATGATTTTGGGATATCCTGTTGCTAGTGATGCCTCCAAGACACAAAGGTGAACACGAAACTGTATGAAATGGGATGGAGATGTAAGCTGTCAAGACACTGAAGCAGAAACAGTAAGTACAGGCACTAATCCTGGCCTCCCAGAATACTTCTCACTGGTCAGAGAATCACCAGAGCATTGGGACAAGATCTGGCTCTTCAACGTAAAACACAAGGCCAAGGAAAACTCCCAAAACAATTAAGTAGTTCAGAGAGACAGGAACAGTACCTTCTTGATGAATATTGGCCAAAAAGAATGAATGATAAGAAGAATCAAAACTATGTATATCCAGATGGGACAATGAAACCTCGAATGCAGTTTGATCTTAAAAGTTGCAAGGGAGTACTGAATCAAGTACAGTGGTCTCGGTTTATCCATTAGGTTAAAATGATCAGAAGAGTCTATCAAACTTCCGTTTCCAAGCAGGCCATAATAAGCGCTTAAAACCACCAACTATGAGTGGGATATTGGGCTGGTCTCTTAACAAAGGATTTCAGACTCTTTGTAGCGGGAAACCTGCTTGTTTGCTTGCTTGCTGGTTTCCATCTTTGTCTTTTGCCTTTGACAATGTTAGATGATGTTCAGACATCTGTCTTCTTTATGCTGTGATATTTTCCATCTATGAAAATTTGTGGCCAAAACTTTGCATCTAGTGGCTCTGGGGACTAAAGGCTGCTTGAAAAGGAAAATCTCAGAAAAATTATGAGACTCAGTGGGAAAGGAACCAGAGTATGTGTGAGGATTCTTAGGAGCAAAAGAGATGGAAGGGGTTCCTAGGGTAAATTCAGGTGAGCAAGCAAAGCTACCAACTGCCCCACGTGTGAGATGCTGGTTGTCGGCCATCAAAGGGTGCCCGGGACAGAGAAAGTTTGCATTTCATTGCAGCTGGGCATGTTGAAAAGATTTAACTTCACTCTGTAGAATGTTAATCTTGAACTTCTATTTCTTTCTTTTGATCTCAAGTTTTAGATAACTTTACTCCCTTCTTCAAGAAACCCACAATAGGAAACCACCACCACCACCACCAACAAAACCAACAACGAATTAATAGGGGGAAAAAAAAAACAACTTTCCAAAGCAATTGCTTCAGAAATTCTTTTCTTATGGTGGACTAAATTTTTTTTTTTTTTTTAGTTTTTGTTTAATTAGGTTTTAAATCTTCCCTTTCTTAATTACTTTTTTTTTTTTGGTATTAACACCTAAATATACTTCTATTCGGAGCACAAACATACAGTGATAACAATTAGCAGAATAATTACACTCTTTCTGTCAGTGTAACCTCATGGCATAGAAAGTATTACAAATCCATTTTAAAACATATTAAATGTTCATATTAATGAGGATAATAGAGAACAAGTACCAGCAAACTAAATATTGTTAATGATTTTGAGCTATTAAATTCATTACCATTTTCTTTCATAATAAAGTGGTTACTTGCTAATTAGACCTTTTTTAACTCATCATTATTGAATTCATTACATTGTGTGCAGTTAACCCTTGGAGGTCTGTGGGTGTGTGCACACAATTAAAACCATTTTAATACCATATTAAGGAGATATGGGGAGTTCTTATGGCTTTTCTAACAGTTGTGCCGTATACTTTCCTTATGTACATTTTCTTGGCAGGATATGCCTGGCAGCTTCGTAGCTGTCACCGCATTTTCACCAACACATAATACTGAAGCAGCCTGAATTCATTAGGGTTATAACCATTAGTATTTAAAATAAAAGTGCATCCCACTTGTTTTGTTATAAAAATCAGATGTACAAAAAATACACTAAAGTAAGTAGGCAACGATTAAAAATAGTTTTAGTGAAGCATATGAGGTAAAGCCCATAAGGCAATTTTTCTGCTAATCTCAAGTCAAATAAAAATTAATACTGACCTGGGGGAGAATTATAGTCTCAGAATGCTACGATTTATTTTTCTGTATAAAGATGAGATTATTTTACATATTACTACCCTTGGACAGTGTGGAATACATACACACACGCACACACACATCACATGTATGATATGATATACATACACATATTGTATATACATGCATACACACCCATGCACACATTTTGACGCTAATTTCTTAGATGTGGTCACACTGACCCAGCTGTGTGAACTCTTTTTCTAGTTTCTCTTGTGATCAAACATGCGTATTTTGGTCATAAGGAGGGAAAGTATAACCAAGGAACAGATTTTTAGTCTATATATGTATTTAGTGCTAAAATCTAAACTGTTATCTTCAGTGCCAATAAGCTCAATCTAAAAAAAAGTTCAGGTTGGTGGATAAGTATATGAATGAGACAGATATTCATTAGCAGATAACGAATCTGTGTGTGTGTGTGTGTGTGTAACACAAATGGACAAGAGGTAGTGATGAGCGTGGTGTTGGAGTAAGTGATAGGACATCGGTAGTGTGGTAACATACACACTTTGGGACATTGGTCAGTAAACAAACTAGCAGACAGAAGACAGAGCTCACTATGGTACTTCGTCTCTAAGATGATTATCACCATCAATCCCTCCCCTCTGTGTATATACTGTCATTCACTCACTGAGAAATGGAGTCTATTCCTCTCCTCTCCTTGAATTTGGGTTAGCATTTATGACTTGCTTGACTAACAGAATGTTAGGATTCCAAATCTAGGTCATAAGTAGCTTCATAGTCCTCCCATCCACCACCACATTTATTGGAATACTTACTCTGCAGGAAGCCAGCATCCAAGTAAAAAGTCTAACTACCTTGAGAGTGTAATCTGGAAGAAAATCCAAGCTCTCCATTTGGAGAGGTTACTTGAAAAGATCAATGACAAATCAGCCTTAAACTGTTCTGGCCACCTTAGCAGCCCTGGTGCTGAATGAAGGAGCCTTTAGATTACTCCAGCCTCAGCTGTTCTCTGACTGAAACCATATGGAGGGCCCCCAAGTGAGAACCCCAGCTAGTCCACTAGCTCCAAGAGCCATGAGATAACTTGTCACTTTAAGCCACAAAATAATAGATAACACAGCAACAGATAACCAGGACTTTGTCCCCTGCCTAGGTGTGGACTTCAAAGACCTTATTCTCAAGTTATTCTCAACTTAGGTCCATTTCCCATTTTGCAAGTCTAAACAACAACAACAGTTTGCAGGACCACAAGAATTGCAGAACTCCAGGAGAGTACCACTGAAATGTAATACAAGGTGATTATGCCCTAAAACATTTCATTCTATGTGAATGGTGCCTTCTGAAGTCTTGAAACACAACAGTCCTATCACGTTAGTATTTTTACAGAGCTGTACTTTCAACAGATAACTTTGTTCTTGTATCTCATTTCCTTTTATGACAAGCACCAGCAGTACTTGGGATGGAAAACAGGGGGTCAAAGTGGACTACTGGTTTGCTCGAAGTCACACAGCTGGTGAGTTTCAGAGTCCAGATACGGACAAAGATCCAAAGCATTTCACCCTGTATAATCCTGAAGGCCTGCCTGGTACAAGTTTCAGAGCTTTCTGTGAACCCCAGTGTGGTATCACTTTCCTCTCCCAGCTCTGTTCTTAAATCAATAGTTGAGTGACCTTGGACAGTCTCTTATTACTTTTCACTTTCTAGGTGCTTCTCATTAAAATGGACTTATAATATCTCCCTCGAATTCAATGAAATTAAAAATGTGAAAGGAAAATAGAAGTTTTAAAGCATTATACAGAAGTTGGATGATGTTACTATTACCTCTCGCCACTATTACCCTTACCAGAAAATGTTTCATTTTATTGTGGAAAGTAGACTCTAATGTGCTGAAGTAATCAGAGAGGGGAGATATTAACATAAGGAACAGTCAGAGGAAATTTTATGGAGGAGGGGAAATTAGAGGTATATTTTAAAGAAAGCAAAAATCATTTCAGTAGATTAATGAGGACAGAGAAGAAGGGAAAGTCAAGAACATGGAGTAGTCACTGGGGAGAGAAGTCTGAGAGGAAGCACTGTAGTAGGATTTCTGAGCAGATGCTTAGGAACAGAAGGGCGCTGAGAAAGGGTGTCAAGGAAATGTGCTTAAAAAGGATACACGGAACTCAGACCATGGCACTTACCACTTAAAAAACCAGAATCCATTATAATAGTTCCTCCTCTATTTCCCCTCATCCTTCTCTCCCCTTCTCATTCTTCCTACTCCAGTAGCCCTTGTACATTCCTACAAGCCACCTCCTTGCCATGCATCTTCATATTTAGTGAGAAAATACTTAATGACATGTTTCAAATGAAGTCTTGCATGGGAGCTACACACACATGGGTGTACACATGCCCACACACCACCACCACCACCACCACCACCACCACCACCACCATTGCTCTTAATTACTGAAACAAAAATGAGTAATATCTTGTCTCATGTTGTCATCTTTCAGAGTAGAAACTACATCTATTGTGTTGATTAGTTTTATGTATTAAACAAGCTTTTTATGACAATAAGATACTGCATCTCATTTTAATAATATAACAATGCATTAAAAGTCCCTGGAGGAAAGCCCGTTTTTACTCTTCACGCTGCAGAGTTCATAAAAATACACCGTTAGTATAGTTCTATCTTCTCCTTCCAAGAACATGTGATTCTAATTCATAACCAAACAATATATTACCCACTGAGAAGAAAGTGTCCCTAAAAGAATATTCTTGTTCATTAAAAAAAAAAATTGAATTGATGGGAATCCCAACACTGATATATATTCTCTTGTTATTTGCATTTGGAAAAAAAATTATCTCATATTCTTTCCATGCTTACCATGCTTAAAGAATTAAGAGTAAAAGGTGATACAATTAATAGTCTCTTTTCTCTATTTGCTATTTTTTTTCTTCTTAAAGAACTGAAGCACAGAAAATATAAAAGTAAAGAAAGGCTTGGATTTTGCAAATCGATATACTGAAAGAATGTAGGTCAGGTTGCTAGTCTTCTGAACATGCTAAATGTCTCTCAAAATTACTTTTTAAAGGATCTGGGGCATGAGTTCTGTCCCTCTGTGCCTGCCCTGATAAAAGGTTATCAACTCTGAATCAAGATGGCTGACTGAACAAACGACTTTCCTCTCCTCCCTCCTCAAATCCCATCAAAATGACAGAAAAAATATAAAAATAAATCTATATCAGTTCCAGGAAGCCCACTGGGGGGTCCTAGACGAATGATCAGTTAGGAATTCTGGAAGGTATTTAGCAGATGGGAACTGATAGACTACAAAGTCCCCTAGAATAGGGACAAGAGAAAGGACCTCTAAGAAGGAATTTTTTCTAGTTTTATCCCCAAAAAACAGATTAGAGGCTCGAAGAAGGAGCAGATTTGGTAACTTATCGTAGAGCAAACAGCTATTCTTAGAACATTTGATTCCAGCATTTGTCCTCTGTTAACATATTGAGTATAATCTTTTCATGTTGGGTTTCTTGCACAGGGCATGAGTTATCTGGGGGGGCCTCAGCTCAGTTAATTAATGGGTAGTGCTATTAATGAGATAGTACTATTAATCAAGACTGAGTTGTGGCCCCAGTCAACTCGCACTTATTTATTTTTTCATTCATTAAGCATTTTGGCATGTGCCAATTATTATGCATAAACTGCAGGTATCAAAATCTCTCTCTAGTCTGTAAGGATTGACCCAAACTATGTTTCAAGTTTTAGCCGCGACTTTCCTGCGTGACATTCATCATGTGGTGAGAGTGGTATAGCTTAGGGCGTGCCTCACTTCATCTTGGAAGAACAGAGTGTTGTTATATGGAGCTTCTGAGGGTAGATCAGCAAGTGCAAACAGGACTGCAGCCTTAGATTTTTTACTCTGTGTGTTCAAAGAGTTAATATGATAGTTTTAGAGACAAATTTTGACCAGGTCAATATTCTAGGTCACTGTTAATGTTGAAGAGAACAATATGGTAGGTAGGGTAAGACTAAAGGATCTGCCATGTGACTGATCAATACATAAGTCAAGAACAGATTTAGCTAGAAACATGTAGACACACACATTATATACACAAGTAATCAGGTATCTCTTCATAAAATGAGTAAATCTGTCTTGGTTTATGTGTTTTTTTTCTGTGGGAAGTTCAGATTATATGTCATAAAATAATAGGGCTGAATTTCTGAAAACCAAATAACAAAAAAATCAACAATAATTCATCTCTACCATAATTTGGCAAAGTTTTACTTTTATTTCAATAATAATAGTCCATTTAATCCCCCAATATTTGGAATATGTTTTCAGATTTTCCTTTAGGGTCCAAGACATAGCTGTTTAAACATTCTCAAACTTGACACATTTTTTTTTTCTTTTTATAGTGAATTTGATTTCTGGATATAGCCAAAAATCATCTGGCTAAAAATTGGTGAATAAGATGATTAGTTAATCTGGAAATAATATTTTTCATCAAAAATGAGACTGTGGCTTAAAAATTTGATTCTGAAGGAAAGGACTGGTGCTGATAGCCACCTCTCCCTCATGATTACCAATACTGATGACCTTCCATTTGCCACTCAGTCTATGGTAGAGAGACGAAGAACATTGAGATGGATCAAAGGAGGACACAGTCGTAAAACTACCTTTATAATAAGGGGCTGGGAGGACTGATTATTTATTACTTATTATTCCATTCAGAGGGACATGTATTCAAGAGTTTTATCAACCCTGTTTTAGAGTTATGTGATATTTGAATAAAATCCTGGAACTTAAATCACCCCATTCTTCAATTTTCAATATCCCAGTACTGAATGGGAAGACTCTATCATTCCAATCTTCCATCAGAAATTCAGGACTTAATCACTCTCTTTCTCTCTCTAAATGTCTCTCTCTCCTTTCCCCATCCCCAACCACCTCTCTCTCTCTCTATCTCTCTCTCTCTCGTACGTGCACACACACACACACACACACACACACACACACACACACACACACGGAAGCCTCACAGACATACACACATTCCTACCAGTTGTCTTTTTTGTCTTTTATTCCATGCTCATGAAGAAAAATAAGTTTCCTTTTTTAATTCCTTGTTGCCCATTTCAGTGTTAATTTACCCCTTTAAATTTAATGTTTTGTTTTAAGATGTTTAATGTGGACTTCTCTTTAAAATAGCTATTTTTATCTTTGGTCCTGGCAACTCAGAAGGTCTGTTTGGGGAAGCAAATTACCCCCCTTTATAAAATACAGGGGTTAGAAATAATATATTTCAATTTGGTTTTGTTTATTCTAAATATTTTGGTAAATAAGGGCCTGAAAATCAAGTTCAGGGTCTTTAGATGTTTGTGTTTCCAAAACTTTATCCAAATGCACATGTTCATATATATTTGTTTGCTTGTTTTGTTCCATAATAAAATCTTCAGGCTCTCGGTGGCAGGTATCCTGGCAGATAATCCAGGATTTTGGTGCTGATGCTTGGTATTCTTAGAGCCCTTTCAAACTTCTATAAATGACTTTATCCTTCTACAACTAAGACATTCCATTTGAAAATATTGACCTCTTTGAGAAGGGTGATGTCTACCTAAGAGATCCTACTCAAGAAGGTTACTCCTATCTAGGACCTTTCATGTAAAAGTCCTTTTGTATAGCAGACAAAGATGGGGGAGGAAATAAGGGGTACAAAGTAAATGTTCACCTGGCTACAAATACCTAGCTTTCTAGAGCTATTACTAAGGGTTTGCGACAAGAACATACTCAGCACGTTGAATTTGGCTACACATCCTAGTGGGAAGGGATTTATATGGGCAATTCCTTCTGTGCAATGTTATAAACATAGCCTATTATCTCCTGACTTTCCGATTCCTAGTTCCTTTTCCCTAATGAATGATTCATGTATTAATAATGGTAAAAATAATACTTTGCAATTACAGCATGTTCTTTTTCTCTCCAGGGTGCTCAGTGGACATTAAGTACATAATCATTTTTTCATTCAGACTGTCCTGGGGGGTGGCTGGGAGGCTTACTGCTGGGGATACCAGCTTTATATTATCCTTGTTCTGCAAACACACTTTTCTGTGCAAATGCCAATTTTCTGCATTCTTTAGGAGAAAGAAGCTAAGATGGCTCCTCTTTTCGAGGTGCCAGAATGCTGTGGCAATATGCATTGTTCTAGACCATGAACTCACTGAATTTTTAGGCTGACAGGAACGTTGGGCGGACATGTCAACCCCCACTGCTGTCTGGTCCTCTACCTAACATGTAAATGTTCGAGGGCCTTGAGTTTCAGTTCAGCTCCTGTTTCCTCTCCATCTATACTCTGTTTTGATGATGTCATCCAGTGCCACAGCTTTAAATGACATCTTTCTGCTGATTATTCCCAAATTAATATTCTGTAGTTCCAATTTCTCCTGTGACTCATACATCCAGCTTCCTGATTGAGATCTCTTCTTGGACATGCACTGGGCATCTCTGAATTTACTTGCTAATTTCCCACTTCCACCCCACACCCTCTTACACTCACATCTAATCTGTTCCTCCCCCAGTTCCTCATTTTAGGAAAAGGCAGTCACATTTGCCTAAACTTAGGAGCCTCCTTACCTCTTCCCTTTCCCTCGTCTCTACCACATTTTCTCCATCAAATCATACTGGTCTACTTCCAGTGCCCCCACTGTGGTTTACGCCATCATCTTTTGCCAAGACTAGTTCAGTTATCCTCCAGCTGGCCCCCTTGATCTATTCTTGCCATTGTATTATCCATTTCCACAGCAGTCACAGTAAATGTTCAAAATCTGAAACTTTTTAAAGTGACTCTTCTTTTAAGGCTCCTTTCCCCATGTATTTGATTCCCACTGAACACACAAGGGCATGAGCTCCAAGGACTGCCAAGCACCCCGTGGTCTCGCCTCTGGCTCTCTCAGACCTCATCCTGTGCCACCCTGCCCCTTGCTCGCTGTGTTCCAGCCACACTAGCCAGTGTTCTGTTTCTGAAACAACTCCGCCATGCTTGAGCATACGCGCCTTCTCTTCCTTCTGCTTGGAGTCCTCTATCTCCAGCCACACTGTCATAAAAATGGCTTCTTCTCACGTTCTGATTTTCTCATATCCCAAATATCATCTCAGAAAGACTTCCCTAACAACTTCATCTAAAGTAGCCTCATCTCCTCATTTTTGTTACTCCTGTCTAAAATTAGCCATTTTCTCTGCCTTTCCTTAAGGTCCCATGGGGAATGGGACCTTCTGTGTCTCGATTTTTTTTTCTATTTCTTTTCTTTTTTAAAGATTTATTTATTTTTAAAGAGAGAGAAAGAGCGTGTACCCATGGGAGGGGCAGAGGGAAGGGGAGAGAGAATCTGAAGCAGATTCCGCATTGAGCACAGAGCCCAACGGGGGCATGATGTCATGACCCTGAGATCACGCCCTGAGCTAATATCAAGAATCAAGCCCTTAACCAACTGTGCCACCCAAGTGCCCCCTTTTTTTCTATTTCTGTCTTCTCAAGCAGTGTATGGCTCATAGTATGTGATCAGCAAACAGTAGTGAATGAATAATATAGGTGATGGTGAAAATACTTTATTTCCCAATACAAGAGACTGGTGTCTTCAATTTCTGTTCTAAAAATATTTTTATATGGAGTATAACTGGGAAGTGAGGGGAGGGCTCAGAGGCTTGGAGAACATTTTGAAGACTATTATACTAATCCAGGTAACAAGTGGGTACTTGGCTTAAGGCAGCATGGATAGGAACAAAGAGGAAGAGGAAGAGATAAGAGGTAGAATCCACAGAATGCGAGGACAAGATAGAAGCAAGTCAGGGATAACGTCTAAGTTTTAAAATCAGGGAAAGAAACAAATTTAAGATCTGTAGTTGATAAAATTTGAGGAAGTCTGACTAGATTATGATAATTTCCCTTTCCTCTGAATTGGTTCCCTTCCACAAGGATGCAGACTATACTTTTTTTATATAACGTGGTCCAATAACTTGGCTACAGCCAAGTGGATATGGAACGGTCATTTGATCCAACTGGACTTAGACTCTCTTTCCCTGGAATTTAGAATTGGAGCAGGTTGATAGCTAGTCACTCTCTGGATGTGGCTAGAAATGAGTAACAAATCCTGAAACTGTGGGGATGTCACCTCTAATACCAATGTAGAAAGTCAGTTTATATATCAAGAGTGTAAAAGTCAGATATGTAGAGAGAAACAGAAATGAGACACTGAGGGAGAAAGAGGGCTGCTTGTGTTTCTGAAAACTGCTCAGTTTCTACTTACAATATCCCAGAAATCTAGCTGCCTTTGATTTCCTAAAGATACTCCAACAAATTTCTCATTTCTCCTTCTGATTAATTTGTATTCTAAAATTTACAGTCAATAAAAATATAACATATCTGACACTATATATGCATATATTATAAAATATAACACCAGAGGATTTATTGTATTTTTCCTATAAATAAGTGATTGAAATAATTCACTTCTCTTGCCCTAGAACTTTAAATCAATAAATGCTCCCATAGACAATGTGCCCCAAACTCTGATATGCACTGAGGAGAATTCAAAGACTATAACATTTGGCCCCTGCCACAGAAAGTGTTAGAAGCTATTTGGCACCTGAAAAGTTAAATCATATGAATTTAATAATGATGTAATAGGGAAAATGTCACAAGGCACAGGACATGTGATTAATTGCCAAACAGTTGAGACAATAATGCTATCAGTTCAGAGGCTGAAGAGACCCGGGGGCTGGGTGGACAGGTATACTTCAATAACTAATGAGGACAGAGGTTAGGGCTGGAAGGATGGGTAGGGTTTGCACAGCTGGATAGGGATAAGAATGGAGTAAGATGTCACCACTGGGAAGTCTTCCATGAACAAAAGCAGCTAGGGAGGGGAATTTTAGAGCCCAGAAGCCCAATAATCTTGATCTGAGAAGGATTCTTGATGGGTAGAAGTGACAACAAAGAATGCTATAGTCTGCAGAAAATAATTTAGCATTTCTCCCAAATGGAAATGCTCTTGGCTCCCCAAAGAAAAGACTAGTTTTATATGAAACTTTTTTTTTTAACTGCCTGCCTTTAAATTCACCTTGGCTAAAGGAGTCCTTATTCCAATGCCAGTGACTGATGGCAGCTTCCGAGCAAACAACCAGATCCTCGAAATTTTGCTTCTGTTGTTTCCATGGAACTAACAATCCAAGAAATCTCCCCAACACAGGAGTATGAACATTGGAAAATGAGCTGCACTCTCTGTGTGCAGGACTGAACAGCTTGGAGAACAGGAAGGAGTGAGCTGGGGACTTGGCAGCTCGGCCCCAGTAGGGGTAACCGGACTGGGAATGTGAGCCATGTGGAGTACATCAGGGCCAAGATGGCTAAATCTGTGCTGGCCGGTGTCTGACCCTGAAAGAAGGAAACCTTCATAAGCTCAGGCCCAACTCAGCTCCCAGACACATGTGTAAGCAATACCACCCCCAACCTGCTCCTCAAAACACAGGGTCAGTGTTCTCCCTAACAGAATGCAGATGGGTGAGTCTCCATTTGCCCAGCCAGGATGCACCAGCTTGGGCCTCAGCTTCCTCTTCCGAAACAGCAACACATTTCATAATGAATCTTTTAAGACACCAATTGTAAATACAAACAAACCCCAAATCCTGATCTGCTCCTGGAAGCTAGCACGATTAAAACAAAAGAAGAAAAAGAAGAAACCCATTCCTTCAAGACGGGTATTCCAATTTCCACTTCCCACGTATAATACTCATTTTTTTCCCCACCTACTTTTCGGAGAAAAAAATTCCAATCCTTAGGTGCATTTATTCAAACCAACCTCTAGTATGAAAAGATCTGATTTGTCAGCATTTTTCCCCTTTCAGACACTCGGGTCATATTTTATAGGTACTTAAGCCACACAATCACAAACTGTCCATGTCTTGTCCAGACATCAGCATCACTATTTCCATATGAATCTAGGTCAAGGCAATAGCAAGATGTTAAAAACCTGGCATGCCAGGAAGAAAGAAAAAGCAGCAGAGCTCAGACTCAGCTTCTGGCATAGTTCCCTAGTGTCACACCAAGAAAGTTAGAACTGACCCCACCAAGTCAGTCCTCACTATGATCAGGCCAGCATTTAAAAAACATGGGCAGCTGAAAAGTTGAAATTCAAAAATTCCACTCTTCGAAATGCCATAAGTCTTTTTCCTCTCCTCTCTATACCCATATACACATGAAGGGGGAAAAAGTGAAGAAAGAAGGAGACTCAAGCAAAGCTTGTTA
This sequence comes from Ursus americanus, assembly GCF_024610735.1. NCBI lineage: Eukaryota > Metazoa > Chordata > Mammalia > Carnivora > Ursidae > Ursus > Ursus americanus. The sequence continues at coordinate 26,720,443 of NC_142133.1, forward strand.
GCACGTAAAAATCAACGAAGCTACTCTATACAATGAAAAATTAATACAACTAATTAATTTTGAACCTTAATGTTTGTAAAGCACTTTGAGATTCTCAGATGAAAGACGGCATAAGTATATTGAAGTACTGTTTTATGATGTCATTCTGGCACTTAGAGCTAAGGTGCCACATGGTAACATTATTAACACAAATCATGTAACTATTCTCAGCAAAATAATCTCAGATATAGGAGGGTTGCCCACAATTTTCTAAATATCCCTTTACCTTCGTGCAGAATACCACGGTTGTAGAGTCGGTAGGAAGCTGGGAGAACTCTATAATGCCCAAATGGTAGTGAATTTATCATAATACCCAGGTACCTTTGCAATAATGGGAAAATTCCTGGCACATGAATCATTCCAAATTAATTACTAACTAATCCCATTATATATTTCTGCTCCAACTAAGCAAAATGACTCTTTCTTTCTCATAAGGTTCCACACTTTCCTATTTGTGTGTCTTGCTCTGATTTTGCCCCTGCATCAGGAGTGACTTGTTTCCACCTCCCCTTATCTAAGCCTTGTCCATTCGTCTATGTTCATAAAGTGTCAGCCTTCCATGAAGCACCCCCCAAATCCCAGAAGTTAGAATTCTTCAGTTTCTTTGAAGTTCCTTAACCCTACATTCAGGCTTTTCTTAAGGAGTATAGTCTATTAATCAGGACTATACTGCAAGTATAGTCTGACTATACTACATGACTGCGCTGCAAGTCATACCTCAAAGTCTTTGTGACTTAAAACAACATTTTTTTTTTGCTTATTATTAGTCACCAGGGAGATGAAGTAATTTGTCTGAGATAGTAATTTGTCTAACGCACAGTTTGCCCTGATTTGTATTGGTTTTGTCAAGAACATTGTTATTGACCAAAGATGAGGAATGGACCCTAAAAAACAACTCTGCAAGTTGAATTTCTCTGAGCTTAGAACTCACTAGTTCTTTTTCTCTGCCTTAAAGATTCTCCTTTCTTCCTTTTTATTTTTTTCTATTTAATGATCACAATGAAAAATTAACTTCTGTCTTAAAAACAATAAAGGTAAGAATTGCTGGATAATTATGGAAAATCATAAAATTACAGGAAAATCATGTTATTCCAAACCTTAAAATTTTATATGGAACTTCCTTTTTGTCTCACTAAAACTTTTACATGTAGAAATATATCTTTAGAAGTCAACATGTAAAACTATCTCTCTTGGATTAAGAGATGGAAGTGGCAAGCAGATTTTTTTGCATGTTTGGTTTGTTTTTTTAATTTACATTTTAATGATTTAAAAAATAATTATCGGTGTAATATTTGATCATTGAATATTGGTGTCATTTTAATTTAGTCACCTATTTGAAGGTCCTAGCTCTAAATATGGTTACATTCTGAGGTATTAGGATTTAGGAATTCAATATATGAATTTTGGGGGAACACAATTCAGTCAATAACAACACCAACAGACCACTTCCAGAAATAACAGAATAATGCTTGTACTTTACATAGCATATCTGGTATAAGATCGGTCATCTCGCTTTTAACTCACAACTGTTTGATTTTAGCAACTTCTTTTAAAGGAATTCCTTCCTTCCTTCCTTCCTTCCTTCCTTCCTTCCTTCCTTCCTTCCTTCCTTCCTCCCTCCCTCCCTCCCTCCCTCCCTCCCTCCCTCCCTCCCTCCCTTCCTTCCTTCCTTCCTTCCTTCCTTCCTTCCTTCCTTCCTTCCTTCCTTCCTTCCTTCCTTCTGTCTTCTCTTCTCCCTTTCTTTCCCTCTCTTTCTCAATAAAATCTAAACTAAAACAACAACAAATAGGAAGTGCATGGAATGACATCTTCCATTTTAGAGGTGTGCAGAAAGCAGCACAGAGATTCACAGAGATTCTAAGTATCTTGCCCATGCAGCACAATGAGCCTCCAGTGGGGGGTGCTGCCCAAGGAGGGCAAAGCTAGAGGAGGACAATAGGCAAGCACAACATGGAGTACATGCTGGCGTTTGGGACCCCTAACTGGAAGCACAGCTCTCATTTCCCAGACCACACCAGCTTCAATCACAATAACAGAACTAGTGACATTTCCGGAACCCAAGTCCACACCTTTGAATCAAGGGTTTCTCCTGAGTGCTCTTTAATGGCATTATTCTCATGCTCGTCTCTTAGAATCCTTGTCTTGTACTGTCCTAAAGGCTCCTCCAAAAGGTGTCCAATTCTCTTTGCTGACATCACTTCGCAAGGCTATATACAATGTTCCTGTTACTCGAGTATTACTTTGGGGGTACTCATAAGCTTATTAATATTGGGGAACTCTTCTATTCAAATAGGCATCATAGTGAAATGAGGAAATACACTCTCCTTAACCATTCGCTGTTAGCAAACCACAAACAAGGCACTATGGCTCCCAAATTCTTACAGATCAAATTTGTCACTTGACTGGCCCTTGACAGCCACCACCATCCTGGATTGTAACAAAGATCCTGGAGCCTGGGCCTCAAAACCAAAGATTTATGTGATACTGTACAATACCAGAAACAAAATAATTTCTGTTCTCTAACCAGCTACTCCCTGTCTTCCAAGTTCAAGTAGTTGAATTCTGCCCCTCTGATGGATTCCTTTCCCATCAGTTATGCTGTTAGAGGAGTCTGGGGTGGGGGTGGGTATCATTCTCTAAGTTCCCATCATCTTGGTCCCAAGATGAGTTTTTGCATCTAGTTACTATTCTCCTCAGAGACTATTAGGGGCTATGCAAACAGAATTCTTTCCATCCCTGAAAGCATGTCTATATATAAGTGAATTTGCAATGAGCATGAAGTGTAGGCATTGTTGGACTCTTGCTGCATAAAGACATTTTGGGTCACATCTGCCCCCAGCACATGGATAAGTACATTGAGCCTAAAAAGTAGCAGCTCTCCATTTTATGGAGAAGAAGGTGGCAAAGCTTCCCCAAACATTGTCTCTTAAAATTTAGCTTCAGTAAATCACGGGTTAAAAAGCACAGTGTAGGGAATATAGTCAATGGTATTATAGTAGTGTTGTATGGTAACTGATGGTAGCTGTACTTGTGAACATAGAATAATACATAGACTTGTCAAATCACTGTTTTACGCCTGAAACTAATGTAACATTGTGTGTTAACTACCTTTCAATAATATATATGTTATGTAATAATATCTATAATATACAGTATATATAACTTATATGTAAATATATATACATACATATTTACAAAACAAAAAAATCCTATTTTCAGATATGTTAGTCAGTCAGATTATCTATCCAGGATTAATTTAGGCGCAGCACTTGTGAAATGTGTAGCACTAAATAAGAGTGTTTGGTTAAATGTGAATGTGATCTCAAAGGTCATCGTAACCAGGACTCCCTGCCTGTATTTTCATTACATTCAAAACTTCACTCAACTACTTGATACCCTATGTGATTCAGACTGAAGTCCCCAACATCCATAAATGGTCCTCTGGCATGCTCCAATCATAATCTCTTCTCCATGTCTCTAGTTTATCCTCTATCTAAGTAAACCTGGCTGCTAGCTCCGTGACTGGTTCATAGTAGGTAATTAATTGCATTTGTGGAGTAAATAAACATGAATGCAAGAGAAAAGCCAGGTCCAAAATATATGATACCTTTCTATCTTGGAATACAAGCAATAAAAAAATGTTACATTGTCCAGCTAACAGTATAAAGTGAATGGGATTTTCAATCTACCCAACTTCCACTAGAGTTAAAAAGGCATCTCAGTTCCTAATTTTATCTTCAGTTAGAGGTTATGAATTGAGATGGACTGGACTCCCCTAAAAGTCACATTCTTCACCTTGCTCTAAGGTACATCTGAGCTGTGGGTGGGGCTGAAGGCTGGAGGAGTAAGGCCGGGTGATGGGGTACAATGCAGAGGCGGGGCTCTGCCACCTTTCCTTTTCCACGCTGAGCCCTGGAGAGAGGGTTGTCAGCATAGGTGTTATGAACCCTTTGATTTGAAGCTTTCTCATCTGGCTGCACAATACTTTGGTGCCTTAATAAGATTCAGCTGAAAAGAGACTTCCTTCTTTTCACAAATTGAAAGAAAATCTGTTTGGACATTTTTAAGGGAAAGGGGAAAAAAATTCTGGGTTTTCTTGTATTCTTTTTTTTTTTCCCTCTCTTTTAAAGTTGTTTCTGTCTCTTAGCAGCTCTCCACCTTGTATGTTCGTGTCAACTAGCTAGATCTTTGGGGGATTAAACAAGAGAAATAATGAGAAAATATTTACATTTTAGACTCATAGGCTTGGAGGTCCAAGTGGAACCCCATCCAACAAACATTTTTAGCATGTAAATTTTTTAAAATTAGTAATTCCAGGAATAAGTTATAATTATCTTTATGCTGTTAGAGAAATTTCACCAAATGCTTATGTATTTTTAAACTTTGCTTTTTTGTTGAGGTATAAATTATATGTAATAAAAGGCAACGATCTTAACTCTTTAGTTGTATGAATTTGACAATTTTATAAATCCATAAAACTATCATCCAAACCAAGATATAGAACACTTCTATTACCACAGTAAGGTCCCCTCTCATCCCTTCCTAATCAATTTTCCCCATCCCTCAGGGGAACTTTATTTCTATCAACTTGCATCAGTTTTATCTCATCTAATCAAAATGTAATATAATAAATCATGTATCCTATATTTCCTTCCTTTGTTCAATATAATTTTTTAGAGATCCTTCCATTGTGATATATCGATAGCATGTTAATTTTTATTGCTAAGTAGTGTTCTATCGTAGATCTGATTCTCCTGTTGACAGGGTGGGTTTGCTCAGGTTTTGACAGTAATGAATAAAGCTGATGTGAATACTGTTGCATAAGCCTTCTCTTGCAAACACATGTCTACAATTTTGTGTAAATACCTGGGAGTGAAATTCATGGGTCATAAGAAATGTGTATATTTAACTTTTTAAAAAAACTGCCAAACAATTTTTCAAAGTGGTTTTACCATTTTATGCTTTCATCAGCAATGTATGAGCATTCCAGTTGCTCCACGTCCTCACCAACTTTTGGTATGACAAGTATATTATAAAAAAGTCCATTCCAAAAGAAGCAAAATTATATGCTATTGTAGCTTTAATCCATATTTCTCTGATGACTAACTAATGAAACTGAGCAACAACAACAAACCCCAGAGGAATAAAATATCCACTGAGAGCTTTCAAGAGTTCCAACATTCTCCTGAGAATCTAGAGGCCTTGTGCATGTGTAGGGCTGTGTGTATGCTCACGAAAAACCTGAGGCAGCCCTAAGTTCCCACCTCTGGTTGACTTTGAGTAACAAAAGCAGGAAATCAGGACTAGGGAAGAGTTGTGCGTTGGAGGCATTCTGCACACACACAAAACTAGTCAGCAAAGACTGGGAAGCTTATTGGATCAAGGCATTTATGGAAACTTCTACCCAATCATTAACCAACTAATAAGTTAATGGAGCAGAAATGTAAGTGGCCACACATGACAAAGAATATAGATGTTACAGAATTAGCTGAGGAAAGTCCCTAAACAAATAGTAACAATAAAACAAACAGCAAAAACAGCAAACCTTGGGGAAGTGAAAGAATATGATTGGCATAATTATCATATTATATTATTGAAAATGCCCATTCAAATAAACAAAAACATATGGCACATACAGAGAAAATAAAGTATCAACAGAAATGGTCCTCATGAAAGCCTAAATGTTGGACTTACTAAACAAAGAATTTAAGTCGGATATTTAAAATATGGCCAAAGAACTAAAGGAAATCACACCTAAAGAACTAAAATATGATAATGCTGTCTCACTATATATATACACACACACAGACACACACACACACATATATATATAAACACATCCAGAAAGAGCTAGAAAGTATTAATTATGTGATTGCTCTAGAGTTTACAAGATGAATCTTTACGTTTTGGAAAGTTTATGTTCAAATAGTATAATATTACTTTAAGAATCATGTAAGCATCTTATAAAAGTATAATTCCATTAACCCTTTCCTTTCCTTATTGCTCTTATTTATGAAATTCTATGATGTTTTTTTCTCAATGACAGACATTACTTGTGCCCACAAATACACATTTCTCCTCTCCTTTCAGGCACACAAAAGAATATAATGCCATGTGACTCATCCTAGCCAATGATCTATGAGTAGAAACTATGTGAGTCACTGTCATGCTGAAGCATACAGGACTAAGTGTGAGATTTCTATGCCCCCTCTGCCTTTCCTCAATGATTGTCATAAAGACTTTGGGTTAAGATGGCACAGTCACACAAAGAAGTCTGGATTGCCACATCACTGCAGAGAAGCACATTTTGTGTGTAACAAATAAATTTCGAGTGTGTTAAGCAACTGAAATTGTGGGCTATCCTGATTTATACAGGAATTGTCATTATATTTACTTCTTGTTATACTTGAATGGTAAATTTCTCACTGTCTGGATTTAACCTAGTGTGCAGCTTTTTTGTGTCCCTTGTAAAAAAGAAAGACTAATTAACAGACCCCTTGATCAAGCATACATAGAGCTTGACATTAGGGTGTCAATCTCTTCTCCTGAGTTGGTGATGAATAAACCTGTCCCTTCACATTGCCCTGACTTGGGACTGAAGTCCACAAGTGCCACCGGAGACTTCTTCAAGCTGGAGCAGAGATGACTATGAAAACTACAGCCATTGGCTCAAAAATATGCATTGCAAAGGCACTTTTTAATTATTTAACAAAAAGGCATTTTTCATTCTCCTCTCTCAGGACAAAATGAATGGAAGGCAGACTACAAGCACCAGCCAACTTTTAGTGTTTGAAAGGCAACCATTCACCTGGGAAAGGATGCAGCGATAGCAATGTCACGGCTTTATTTTCCAAGGACTTTCTCTGTGTCAGTCTCTAAAGATACATAGAGAAGACTCCGACTATGGTCTCTCAAGTAGTTTTCTGTTCTTGATGGTTCAGGAAAGGACACATGTACTTAAAATCACAAACTGTGCAGTCTCAGCACTCTTCTCTTTATATTGTTCACATTTTCCCAAGGCAATCATGCCCATCACATGCTTTTCATCTATATTTTAAGAATTATGAAATCTGTAAATCTTGACAAAATTTCTTTTGAAACTCATGTTTTACATATCAAGTTGGATAGTAGGGAGTAGTAATACCTGGGTGTCCCCTGAATAACTTCAATTCATTGTGCCCAAAACTGAAGCCATCATTTTTCCTTCTAAATCTGCTTTTCTTCTGTAGGACATATCTTTATACATGTGTTTTCTCTAAGCAAGCTTTCTAAAATTTGATTTAGATCACCTAATTGCACTCTTCAAAAATTCTTCCATAATTTCCCACTGTATGTACATTATACAGGCTAAATTCTGCCTCAGCATTTTTCTCACTTGCGAATTCCTTAAATTAAAACACTCTTTTTCTAGATACCTCCATGTCTTGCTGTTTTACTTTCTTTAGGTTTTTGTTCAAATTTTGTCTTATTAGAGACAGCTTCTCTAACTGTCTGCACAGAATATCATCCACTCCTCTCTCTCTGTCTTCCTTATCTTTTTAAAAAAGATGTTATTTGAGAGACACAGAGAGAGAGAGAGCACGCGCACATGCAGGCATGAATGGAGGAGGAGGGGCAGAGGAGAGGGAGAAGCAGACTCCCTGCTGAGCAGAGAGCCCAATGTGGGGCTGGATCCCAGGATCCCTGGATCAGGACCTGAGCCAAAGGCAGATGCTTAAGGGACTGAGCCACCCTGGTGCCCCACGTCTTCCTTATCTTTTCATGGCACATAGCTTGTGCGTGTGTATGTGTGCATGTGCGTGTGTGTGTGTTTCTTTCTTTTTATTGTCTTCTTCCTCCACCAGAATATAAGCTTCTTAAGGGCAGGCCTTTGTTTTGTTCACTGGTATATCTCCAGAGCCTAGAAAATTCTGTCACATAGTAGGTCCCCAATTAATATTTTTGAATGAACGAAAGGAGGCAAGTGGGTGAGGCACCCCAGCCTAGATGGTTCCTTCTTCCTTCTCTTCCTCTTCCTTCCTCCCTCCCTATTCCCTTTTCCTTCCTTCCTTCCTTCCTTCCTTCCTTCCTTCCTTCCTTCCTTCCTTCCTTCCTTCCTTTCTCCCTCCCTCCCTCCCTCCCTCCCTCCCTCCCTCCCTCCCTCCCTCCCTCCCTTCCTTCCTTCCTTCCTTCTTTTTAATAGGAACACAAAGCTCTTCTGAGAATTCCCTGGAAAAACTTTGTCCCTTAGGCTAAAGTGAGTTACATGGCTTCTCTACAATAAGGGTGAAAAAATAAGTTTTGAGACTTTTCTCTTCAATAGTTAAGGAAGGTTAAGAGGGGAAAGGGGTTGGGAATAGATTTTGGATAGTCATTCATTGGTGTCCTTTGTTCGCATCCCGTTCTTCACCTAGCTTGCCATTTATTCTTTATATTTCAGCTCAACCATAACTTGCTTGAGAGGCTCTCCTCTGACCACCCCCCTCCAATATTCATTTCAGGTTCCTTTGTTAAACAAACTTGTAGAACAATTTCCCAGCAATGACTCTTATTGGCTCTTTCTATTCCCTCTTCCTGAAATTATCTTTTCCAGATTTTCATCTAGATGATTTCTTCTCACCTCAAATGTAGCAGAACCCTGCCTTTGCTACCTAAAATATCCCCACCCCAATCCTAGCCCTGTCATGCTTGATCCCAATTATGTATTTTCTTCATAGCTTTCATTGATATCTGAAATTATTTACTTACGAGTTTATGTTTTCCCCTATTAGAGTATAATATTGATAAAATAGAGTCCTTCCCTATCTTGAGCCCCAGGACCTAAAATAGTCCAAAGGCTTCTATGAGTCTCAAAAAGTCTAATTTTGAAGACATGCTAGAAAATGAACCAATAGCAAAATTTATGCTATCCTGAATATTTTTACTTCCTTTCAAATAAATGATTGAGTAACAAGAGTTCAAAGGCTTTTCTGACCTAAAGTCTGATGATAAAGATTCAGAAACAGAGAACATCAAAATCTAGGGCTATGGTATTCAACTCTGAAAATTGTCCCAAGGGAGCCGGTAAACTAGACTCAAATTTATCACAGTTTGATAATATTTTGACTCATAGAGAATTGTATATAACCCTAAATACATATGCCCAAGAAATGTTGAATGGCTCCAAAAGCCATATTAAACCTTTGATAAGTAATTTATACAATTCCTTACACATAGTGCATCAGGTCTAATGGAGGCATACTGTCTAATTGAGTAAACTGGAAATCAGAGAGTCTAACTAACTAGGATTGAAGTCATTTTGAGATCATGATCATTTGTTAGTTTCCCTAAAGTTATTTTTTTTACTTCTCCCCCTAAATATGAAAAAAGAAAATTTTATTTAAAAAAAAACATAATGATGCATAAACATTGAGTCACTATGTTATATACCCAAAACTAATATAATATTGTATATCGACACACTTCAATAAAAAACATATATTTATACATATAAAATGATAAAGTCACATTATAATTGAGGGTCATTTTCTAGTCTAAACAATGGGTTGGGAGCTTAGAGGCTGAGAGTGGTAGGCATCTCCAAGGCTCTCAATCCCTCTCCACCCCAGTTATCCAGACTAAAGGACAATTTATGAGCTTGATCAAAGAGAAAGAATGAGAATGGCACCACCTAAATGTAACATCAATAGTAGGTTTTAAACTGAGTGGCTCACAAGCATTGCTGAGTGTCCCATCACCTCTAACCTCCAGGGGAAGGTTTCTTGAAAAAAAACAAGGTCCTAAAAGCACCTAATGATTCTGGGAAGTTTTTAACTGTCACTATATCAGATATGGCAGGACAAATAATATATTTGTACTCAATTTCCTCATTATACTTATCACCAGAAAGTTTTATCAGATGTATAGTTTCTGAACTCCAATTTCCCCACTTGAGAAATGCAACTCTCAAAGGCAATCCGTCTTTCACACTTACTCCATAATACAGAATTTCCCCAATTTCCCCATGGAAATCCTGATTTCCAACTGAAAAAATGGGGCATCCATTAGAATTCCTGGAATTCCTGTTGCATTTACTCTAGGGATCTCTTAAAAATTCCAAAGTACTAAGAGCAAAGAAGGAAGCTTAGAATAATCCAGTCATTTCCTGTGAAGAAGAAGGGAGAGGAGAATGAGGAGGAGGAGGACTCATTTCCTCTGAGAAAGAAGGAGGAGGAGGAGAAGGTGGAGGGAGAATGACAGCAGAGAGGGAGGAGGGGGTGTAGGAAAAGGGGGAGAGGAAGGAGCAGGAACCCACTTAGATAGCCATCAACTTAGCTTTAGTGCCAAAGCCATGAGGAAGAATTAAATTGTCCCTTGTCCACACACTTTAAATACTTTTTGTGGGGAAGGGTAGGCATCTCAGTGTCCTGGGAGACTCATTTTAGAAAGACTTCTATAGCTAGGTAGATTGTCTTTCTGTTGTCATCATTGGCAATAAAAGAATTTTTCAAACAGATGCTCTGGCTCTGAATTTTAGGAAAGGAAGGAAAAGACAAGACTTGGGGGTGGGGGGAAACTCAAAAAGTATATATGCTTTTTTCAAGGGTTTGGGTGCCTGACTCTGAAACTTGGCTTGGCCCATAGCAGCTTCTCAATTAATGTTTTTGACTGAAGTTGATTTTCATATTTATTTTTGGTGAAAGGGTCTTAGTACTTTCAAGAGTAAAGATTTCTGATTGCTTATACAACTGGATACATTGTTCAAAATACTATCTATGACACCATTTCAAAAATGTCAAATTGGCATCCTTCAGGGTGTTTCATATGTACCCAGATTTCAATTTCCATCCCTTATCTTCCAAATTTCTACAACCCTCAGCTTACTAATTTGCCCATAAATGGTTTGTCATGTTCATCACAGCTCTTAAAATTAAAAACCATGTGGGCATCCAGTTTCTATCCTACTGAGGTAAAAGAGGCAAAGTTCAGGTGAAGACGATCTCAGAGGACATGACTCACATTTAATATTCCCAGTGTTCAAAAGGGTGTGTGCCATAGATGTAAATCTTGGTGTCTCCCCCACTCCATATATATGAAGGGATAAAAAGCTCAATGCTTAGATGAGTTCAACTAGACATAGGAAAAATTATGAAGTTGACAAAATTTCTCTGAAACATCCCCTCCCCATGTTCCTTCTCTAGTTCTTTCTTTTCTATATCCCCTACTTTGGAAGCGAACTGAAAACGAGACCCTAGCTCCTCCTGTCTTCACAGAGTTTATTTATCTAATGGACATTATTACACCATATTACCTACTTTAAGCTGCCTCCATCTTGAAAATACAACTTAAATCTGACCTCTCCAACTTGCCTCTGAAAAAAAGAACTGAGGGGAAAATATCTCTCCTGGGTTTTCTTACACTTTTCATTTCCTCTCTAGGGTTTCGTCACACTTACCCTTAATCATCCCACCTCTCCTCCCTCACTAGGGTTCCCTACTGCCCCGTCTCCCTGACCCAAGTGGAGAGAAAGATTCCTGGGTACTCTTAGCACAACAGAAACAACCTCAGGATCTCAACAAAAATTTACCAAAATGTAAAGTGAAAAACATAAAAAAAAGATGACAAAATAGAGATAACTCGAAAAATAGTCACATTTCAACATGTAAGTTTTTTATTTCAAGGATTCCAGTAAAAGGAGAGTAGGGCCTTACTTACTGAGTACAAGAAAGGGCTCCTCAGATAAGAACACTTAGTCTGGGGAGTATTGGTGTAACTCCAGAGATAGCATTTTCTTCCTCCCAGACTCCTGGGCCTATTGCCTATAAGTTCTGTTTTGCTTCCTGATCTTTTAGGGTGAGTCTATTGAAACTTTTCAAAATGAAACATTGTCCTGGTTCAACCCTCCTGACCAGAAAGTTACATACACCATTTCCAGTTTCCACTCTGAAAACAAAGAACCTTTGAAATGCAGGACAGTTATGATTAACAATATAAAGACTTCATGCAGTGATTCAACTCCTAGCTTTGCCATATATTAGCTGAGAGATCTTGGGCATATTATTTTACTTTTATGTGCCTCAGTTTCCTGATTTATGAGATTGAAAAATAATAGTATGTACTTCACAGAATTTTGTATTAAATAAGTTATCAATTCAAGTAAGTACTTAGAAAAGGCTTGGAATCTTATTGTTGTTTTTGCTACTGACACTCCAGAGCACAAAACAATGATGTATACCTTCCCTGCTCAGCTCTAGCCATCAATGGAACATTTGATAATTTTATCATATTTAACTCAAGTCTACCTGAACTCACTCCTAGGGAAATTATCTTGGAAACATGACTCTTCCATAATATGATGATCCCCTAACCTTTTGTTTATTAAGATTTTATTTATTTATTTGTTTGTTTGTTTAGAGAGCAGAAGCGGGGGGGAGGCAGAGGGAGAGAAAGAATCTCAAGTAGAATGCAAGCTGGGCATGGAACCTGACGCAGGGCTTGATCCCAGGACACTGAGATCATGACCTGGACTGACATCAAGAGCCAGACACTTAACCAATTAAGCCACCCAGGTGCCCCTTTTTGTTTTCTTTTTAGAGAGGGAGAAAGAGAGAGGGGATAGGGGCAGAGGGAGAGGGAGATCTTAAGCAGACTCCACACCCAGCATAGAGCCCGAAGCATGGCTCGATCTCACAACCCTGAGATCATGACCTGAGCCCAAATCAAGAGCTGGACACTTAACTGACTGAGCCACCCAGGTGCCCTGATCCCTTAACCTCTTAATAACAGTTCACTCCAAAAATGCTGATCACCTACCACGTTCCAAACACTGTGCGTGCCAGAGATGTAATGATGAGGGAAAAAGAAAGAAAATGCAGGTACAACAACCCTTGTTCTCATGAAGAAATAAGCATCATTGTAGATGCTTGGTAAAAATACTCTCTGCTTTGGAATCACACAGTGATCTCCAAAGGTGGTCTCCATAAATTATGCCTTCAGATATTCATGACCCTGTCCAGTCATCCTCCCCCCGCCAGTGGATGTGAGCTGCCCTATAACTCATTTTAACCAACAGAATGTGGTGAAGGTAACCATGCCAGTTTCAGGTCTAAGTCTTATGAAGGCATAGCAGGCCCTCCTTCTGTGCTTTTGGGGAGACCTGAGCTGCCTGTAAGTGGTCCAGCTGACCTGCTAGAGGGATCCCATGGAAAGGCCATGTGGAGAGGGAAATATCTTGGAATTACATAGAGAGAGAGAGAGCTCCAGCCATCCTCACATCCCACTCAACCCCGTCAAGGCTCCAGACACGTGAATGAGGCAGCCTGGATGTTCCAGCTCAGTCACAAGTCCGGGTGACTGTGGACTCAGTCAATATCATCTGGCGTAAGAGCTCAGCTGAACCCAATCAACCCACAGAATCATGAAAGACAATGGAATGGTTTTTTGTTTTCAGCCACAAAGTTTCAGAATAGTTCATTATGCATCAGCAGAAAGACTAAAAGACTAACTACATGAAAACATCTTCTCTGCCATTGACAGATAGATAACCTTGGTGAAATTATTTAACCTTCGTTGAGGCTCAATTTTCTCAACTCTAAAATGGGGCAAGAGTGATACTTCCCAGAGCTGTTGTAAGCATCAGATATACATAAAGTTCCTAGAAACTGGTGTTAATAAATGGCAGCAATTATAGGTGGTTAAAGATGGTTAGTTTTCTGACACATTCCCAGGAGGATTTTTATTTTAAATCAGGATCCTGAAGACTGTGAGGCTTTCCCCAAGTTGCTATTCACATTTGACTAAAGGCTGCTTCCTCCCTGTACGAGGATAAAGTCAGGACTGAATGTGAAGAGCTTTCTCTCCACACACAGAATTCAGGAGGTAAGAGTCTATACCCAATCTGACATTTTCTGTATTTTTAACCCTTTATTTCATATTAGCAAGTTATACATTCAGTTGTTATGTCAACATTAAGTAATTACAATTTTTTTAAAGATTTTATTTATTTGACAGAGAGAGAGATCGCCAGCAAAAGAGGGAACACAAGCAGGGGGAGTGGGAGATGAAGAAGCAGGCTCCCAGCCGAGGAGCCTGATGTGGGGCTCGATCCCAGAATGCCGGGATCAGGCCCTGAGCCGAAGGAAGACGCTTAATGACTACGCCACCCAGGCGCCCCAACAATTGTTGTTAAACATGGCATCATAAAGTTTTCACCCTTGCCTCCAACTTAATGCTTCCTTGGAGAACCTTTGGAGATTTGTAAAATAAATGATGTAAAACATGGGATGTTTTGGGTACGACAAATCCCATTTATTTTCACTGTCATCACTCACCATGGTATAAAATAGCTGCTCCATGCAGACTGAAATACTGCAGATGTCTTCAAAATACTATTGGGCTATCGAGAGACCACGTGAATTTCTCATCTTGTTACTTTCAGTTTAAATCCCCGTCCACAAAGTTTCTTTATATGTGTATTTTAAAATCTTGCGCTTCTTGCCTATTTGCTCCTGGCACCAACTGCCCACCCAACATCCAGCCACAGGGAACTCGAAAACAGTTCCCGGCATTCCATGAGGCACGTAGGACTGAAGAACAAGGAGGCAAAAGATAAAAGTAGTTATAACTACTCATTAGTTTTTGGTGCATCAGATAATTTGTGCAATGGCTTCAGGGCTTTAATTGAATCACTTTTCCCACCTTGTCTTAATTTTAATTATGCAGCAATCATTTTTACCAACCTGTGCAAAGGAACCATATGAAAATGTGACATATGACAATATACATTTACCTAAGCTCCAGGACTACAGTGACCTACAGGCAATTAGCTACTGCCTCTAGCACTGAACGACCAATTAAAGAGTTAACGAAATGCCCTCCAAATCACCTACATGTTCAGGATTTTTGGACTGCCAGGAACATTGCATTTCAACTGATATAATTTTTGACTGATTTAGTAAGTCTACATCTGCTAAAATTCCAGACTCATGCCTGTAAAACTGAGGAGTCAGATTTTATGAGGTGCTTTCACTGTCATTCAAGACGATCCCACCTTAGCCCTTCTCCTAACAAGACAATCTTGCAGCCGTCATTAGGAGGCATGATCTTAGCTTGTCGTCACAGGAAAAAAAAAAGGCTTGCTAGGTCAATGAGGATGGTACTGAGTTCATCTCAAGGATGTAAGACATTCATTCCAGTGGCTATAAGCCAGAAACTCAATATAAAGAAGGAAGGAGGGAAGAAAGGAAACAAACGTGACACTTTAAGATATCTTTTTAAATTTAATTTTTTTAAGTAGTTTCCATGCCCAGTGCAGATTCAATGTGGGACTCAAACTCACAACCATGAGATCAAGACCTGAGCAGAGATCAAGAGTTGGACTCTTAACAGACTGAGGCACCCAGGTGCCCCTAATTTAATATTTAAATTTAAATACATTTTTAAGGTTTTGTAGTAGTAAAGCTTAAGATAAAAATTTATTCAATAAGTGATTCCACAAAGTCCTGGAAACAGAGCGAGGAAGCAGACAGGAAAGGGAAGGAAGCCACAGGGTGTGTCGTGAGCAAATTACCACCGTGGTCAGCTGGAGACTGCTGGATGACCAAGTAGAACGTTAGTGCTGCCCCATGTGAGGGACAAAGAAAAGATTTCCAAGGGGCAACTCTTGTCAGTCACGGGCCAAGAGCGCATGCAGATATTGGCTCCTTAGCCCTTTGCCTACTCCATACAAAGGCTGCGAATGCTCCAACAGCCAGAGAAAGCCTTCAGACAGAGTCAGAGGTTTTCACAGTAAAAAAGTTCAAATGCACAGAATGGTGAGTATTGAGGCAATCTGGGTAGGACACTGAGTGTTTGCTGTAAAACTTTACCCCAAATTAAGTGTGCCTGAGTGGTACCAAGTTTTGTTGTGGGGCTTGCTTCATCTAGCCTAATCCAGAAGTTCATTCATTATACCTTGGATCTAAATATGATCTTTACCCATTGTTACACAATTTAATCCCTAAAATCTGTCCTTGTGTATAGAACACCTCAGAGCATCACTCTTGCCTTGTGGGATGTCATGAAGTGGAGGGAAGAGTGAGGGACGAGAAGCAACCTATGCTTGATGAGGGAACTCCTTAATTCTCTGTAAATCACATATGTGATTTGGCTGGGCACCTGACTGGGGTAAACCTACCAGAAATATGTTTGTCAAATTAAAATAAATTTGGATGGATAATCTAATAACTAAATATATATGAGAAACAAAAAACAAATAAAATTGAGCCTAATAAAAATCTAGACCAAATCAAACCAGTGACCAAAACCCTTCTCTAAACTACTTTTGCTGAGACCTAGACATGTACATTAAATACCACAAGGATAAAGACAGAAAAAATAAGAAACACACAGGCTATGTTGGATCTTGCTTTTGGATGAAAGCCTAAATCCTGCAACCTAAAAGGAGTCTCAACTTCTGTTGTTATTCTTAGCTGAAGAGTCAGTTCTAAAGAGAGGTCCAGATACCGCAGGAAGAGAAAATCCTTTTCCAGATGCCTTCTCCTCCCTGATTTCTTGGCAGTACTCCCAGGAAGGTGTCAATCAGTCAGTCAAACTACATGGAGCAATTGTATTGCGCCAACAAGTACCTGATCAGCACCTACTACACAAAGGCACTAGGCTCTTGTCTAAGATCCAGAGAAGCCAAATGAACTGCAGGGCTCTGATGTTTCATCAGATGGGCTGATGGATAGGTTGGTTGGTTGACTAAGTGATTAAACTAAGTGACTGAATGGACTCCTATAGCCCAACTTCTTTATGGACAGTAACCCTGTCTTCTCTACTCTGTAAAATCCACACCACCTCTGATGCTTCATGCATGTTGTGGACACTCCATAAATGATTGTTGATGGCATGAAATAAAAACAGTGCAAAGATTTGTTCAGGGCGAGTTGCCATGTAAGATCTATAATTCTTCAAGTGCTGCAGGAATTTCTCTTGGTTAAGGGTTAATGGAACAAACAGATGAGCAAAACTCTTTACACCCCCATAACATCACTCTTTGGCTGGGGTTTGCAATCCTGGCTTCTAAAGCTTAGAGATTTTCAACTCATCAGGGAAGACTTTCTAGATTACGAAACAAGCAGCTTTTCACTCACTTCATACTTTCTCTCACTTGCTTCTTTCCCATTGAGCCAGATAACCCTCCGCACACAAGATGAAGTTTCAGCTTCTTTCTATAAGTTGTCTTCATATTTATCTTCATATTTCAATGTTCTGTTTATTATATTTTTTTGCTAATAAAGTCTTCCCAACTGCACCTCTGCTGTCTTTACACATTCTCTTGAGAGTTTCATTCCTATCCAAATTAGTGCAATCAACCGGGCATACAAGTTAGGCATGTTACTGATCAGTTGTTTTCAGTCTGAAAGTTTGATACAACTTCTTAGAACTTTATTACATTCCTTGGGCTTGAACCAATGTAAATATGTTTATGAACGGGCCCACTTCTATACAGTTGTCTTTATCATCTCTTCTGTTTTAGTGAGCCATTGCTGATATTTTAGTTTAAAACCTCCCAGAAGGCAGGGGTTGCAAACACAGCCTTACTTACCCCTAGACAGAGTAAAGATTTGTTACCATGTCTTAGGGTGAAAAGTCTTTGAGGCTTTGTTGTCCAAGCTGCCCATCTGCTACTCCTATTCTTTCTATAACATTGCCATTTCTCTTCCCTCTGATCAACAACAGTGAGACTAAATCAGGGGAAGATAAGTGTAAAACCTTGCATTCCACAGGATATATGCTTCAAATATTAAAACCTTGCAAATAAGTAATTTATTTTGTTAACATTTGTTTATAAGTGACTGAAATCAGAAATTTTCTTGAGAGCAGATGTTGGAAAACTGTGATCAAAACACAATGAAGAGCAAAGAGAAAACCAGGAGGGAAGTAGACTTGAAGATATCAGTATCGGTTATTTCTTGTTACCGTATATATAGTGCATAACCAGCGCAGTTCAGAGGCATCCAGCAATAGATATTTATTTTTGCTCTAAGTCTGTATTTTTGGTTGGGTAGTTCTGTCTATCTAAGCTGGCCCTGCTCATCCCCCTGCAGTCAGCTGGCAGGTCAGCTGAGGAACTGGCTCATGTAGTAGGGTCTCAAGTGGGATGACCTGGCTCCGGTCCATGTGGTCTCTCTCCCTCGCAGACTAGTCAAGAAACATTCTCATGAAGCAGAAACTCAAGATCGAACATAAGAACATAAGTCCTCTGGAGGCCAAGGCTCTGAGGAGGCATATGTACACTGTCATTTACACCACATTCTACTGGCCCAAAGCAATCACAAGACAACCCTAAATTCAAGCGGTGAAATCATAGACTCCATCTCCTGTTGAGAAGAGGTGCCAAGTCCCCTTGCAGAGGAAATCTAAAGAGTGGGGCCCTCAGGTTAATCGACCACTCAACTTCACTTCTTTAACAAAATAATTCAGGTCAATAAAAAGAAGGTTAAGAAAAGCAAAAAGTAGGGCCAATCTTCTTAAATAAACTACAAGCTAATTGAGGAGAGTGAAGGAACAACTGTGTATTCATTTAGTCAACAAACATTTACCCATTGTCTACTGTGCTTTAGACTTCATATTGGGGATACATAGGACTAAGATACAGTCCCTGTTCTCACATACTTCACAATCCTATGAGTTTGCGTACAACAAGCATCATTTAGACAGTACTTTGTACACTGTGATAGGTATTCAATGAATATTTGTTGGTCAGTGATAGGAAAAATACTAAACAGAGAATGAATTTGTCAGATAGCAAAAGTTCTTTTAGACTCCATAAAGAATGTTTTGAGGGATAATCCTTCAGTGTTTAGAACATGCTAGAAAAAGAAGAAAATTTAAATGTCCAAGAGAGGTCAATATACACACTTAATTTCCCTGTATAATTCTTCCCTTTCTCTCTCTCTTGGTGATGATGATGATGATGGTGATGATGGTGATTGGGCGGGCAGAGGATGAACCTCAGCTGGCAAAGTCAAAATAGCAGTGAATGGACCTTCCTCACAGTTAGGCAGCAGCTACTAGGATGATGTGGGAGCCTCTCAGAGATCAATGACCCAACAGCCCTGACCAGGGAAGGAGGGGATGGAGCCCCACGTCAGACAGTGTCCACAGTTCCCCTAACTGCCAGGTCAGGGAAGACAGAGAAGAGCCAGAGTGTGACTCCTTCATTCTCCCTTCATATGTCATCGAAAACAATATTGTAATAACTTTGATGGTGACAGATGGTAACTGGTCTTATTGTGGGGATCATTTTCTAATGTATAAAAATATCAAATCACTATGATGTGCACCTGAAATGAACAGGATATTGCATGTCAATTATACTTCAATAAAAAAATAAAAAGAACAAGACCTGAGAAGTAAGAAATAGTCAACTCAAAGTTACCCGTATTTCAATGTGTACGTACACATGCATGCACATCACATCATGCGTTTACACACACACACGCATTCAGCCAATCAATCCACAGTGAAAAATCTTTGGCCTTGGGTTTGTTCTTAGAGCAATCTTTCTCAGACCTCTTCATGGAGGCCAAGAGAGCAGCATGAAGGGTGAAAACCTGTGAGCCAGAGCTGAGGGCTCCTTTGATTTGAACAGTGAATCGCAAGATGAAAATAATCAGGGAGCACCAATGCCACACGTTTGTTTATGTGTGTGTGTGATTGTGTGCACGCAAATGCATGAGATTATGCTTCAGTGTGTGTGGGGGTAATGGGGCATTAACACTAACTCACAGAAGCTGCTCTGCTTTATAAGTTGGGATTTTTTTTTTTTAAAGGAAATCAAGCCATATTTTTTTCCCTCCCCGTTCTCATAGATGAAGCAATTTACAGATGCTGAATCCTTTTTTAGGAATAATTCTCAATGCATCATTCAAATATCCTTTGAGCTGAGCACACGATATGCACATCATGAATACATATAATCACTGCACGGTCCTTTGTGAAGATTTTGAAAATAGCATCTGAAAGAGTCAACCACAGGTCTCCATCTGAGGACGCGCACTTGGTGAGCGTGGCTGTGCCAACTCTGGACACTCATTTCCTCTTTCAAAGGCCCTGCTCCGTTCCTGTGGTCCTCCTAGAACATTGCAGTGGTCCTGGGGATTAAAAAGTCTAAATCACAGTTCTGGGCCCCTGTACAAATTATATGCTTATGTCTGTCCAATGCAGTCAGCACTATATGCCATAACAAATAGATACATATTTTTTAAAGGGCATCACCTTAATACTGGCTACTTCCATTCTCTTCTAGGCTTGCTTGGGCCTGATGGGACCAATATTTGAGAGGCTAATGGTGCAAAATGTATTACTACTATTTACACTAGAAAATTTGCAAATGCTCACTATGCAATTCAACAACCACAGCTATCCGATCAGAAAGCATCTTTCTTGCTGTCACTGTCACTCATTGATGACAATATGGAGGACTATTTCCTTCACCTTTTTCTTCAGAAATATGAAACAAAGATTTTTTTAAAATTATGTTTGCTCTGCAACTCAGAAAACTTAGTTTAGAGAACTGTACATCCTTTTCCCTTTTCCCTTTTGAGATATGGGAAAATCTGAAGTCATCTGCTTCTTTTTTCCTTTTTTTTCTACTTTCTCCAGTTTGGAGCACATAAGGCTTTCTGATAACACTCTGTCACATGAACCTGAAGCTCACTGACACAGGGTGGCACCCCCAGTGACTTCACCTGCCCCAAGCCCTTTTCCGGATCCAAAGGTCTTTAGATATTTTTGATCTGTGATGTAACAAATATCCAAAATCATGTATTTGAAACATAAATGAGAACATGAAACATTTGCATCCCATTACCATTTATAGAGATTGCCTTTGAGATTCAAAAGGTGTGAGGAATTGCTAGCAATTGTAAGAGAAATGTGCAGGGAGATTCAAGACCAAAAGAAGAGAAGAGATGCAGCCACAAGCCAAGAACTGCTAGAGCCAGCAGCTGGAAAGGATAAAGAAGCATTTTTCTCCAGGGCCTCTAGAGGAAGCACAGCCCTGCTGACCTTTTATTTACTTGTGGGGTTTTTTTTTTCTTTTTGAGAATATTTAATTTCTACTCTCTTTGCAAATTTCAATTATACAATACAGTGTTATCAACTATTATCACCATGTTATACATTAGATTTCCCAACCTTATTCATCTTATAACAGAAAGTCTGTACCCTGTAACCAATATCTCCCTATTTCTCTCACTCCCATCCCCTGGCAATTACTTTTCTACTCTCTATTTCTATGAGTTGGACTTTTTTTTTTTTTAAGTCCATATATAAGTGATATGTGGTATTTGCCTTTCTCTGTCTGGCTTATTTCACTTAGCATAATACCCCTAGGTTTATCTACACTGTCACAAATGACAGGATTTCCTTCTTTTTTGGAGGCTGAGTAATATTCCATTGTACATATATCCCACATTTTCTTTATCCATTCATCTGTCATTGGACACTTAGACTCCCGGCCTCTAGAGCTGTGAAGAATAAATTTCTCCTGTTGTAAGCCATGAAATGTGTGCTACTTTGTTATGGCAGCCACAAGGTCAAATGAGAGCACATGAAGAGTATGCCATCAGTTTCTGGAATATTCTTATTCATTGACTCATTCAATCATTCATTCAACGAATATAAGCATTTATCATGTCCTAGGACTGTTCTTAATACTAGAATACGGGGGCAAAAAAGAGAGTTAGCACTGAGAAAATTATACTTGTTATAATTTTATATAGCATTAAGTTATAAGTCCAATTTCATTGTCACTGAATCTCCAGCTCCAGTCTGTATTGTTTTTGAAATGCTTCCTTGATCTGGTGAAACACACACACACACACACACACACACACACACACACACACACACACTCCTAATTTCCACACATTATAAAGCTTCTTCTCTTCACATCCTCCACAACTCCCACTTCCAGTGTGATCCTAAATTCACCTGCATGGAAAGCGAACTCTAAAGCTGTGGCAAATATAAAGGGACTCCTGCTCATTGCAAAGCATTTGTGGTATTTCTCTCAACAGGAGAAAAACAATCTAGCTTTCCTAATAATTTTGCCCAATCTCTCCACATTCTGGAACATCATTCGTAAACTGGATGTAGGTACTTGGTCCTCAGTCACATGTATCAGTTTTGGTTTTTGACTTCTCCAGACCACATAAATGGCTCCTTCCCATGGGAAAAAGCAGAAGGTTCAGCAATTTTATGATAACACCTCTGTTAGCAACAGAGACTAACTCTAGAGATATTCAACCCACGAAAGGAAGGTTATTTTACGATGGAAGCCTTTCTCCTTAAATTAGGTTACAAGAGAGAACAGGAAACAAACTCGGTAACACCTACGGCACCAGCAACTTGAATATAATGTCTTGCCCCAAATATAGGATTGAAATCGTGATAACCCATAATATGCATATTATATCTCCCTGTGTCACTGGATATATGTGGTCCTGTTCTTTAGTTTTCTAAACTGATTCTTTACTTTTTATAAAGTACATTTTTCATCTGCAGTTTTTTCTTCTATTATATTTTGTAAAGATCCTTGGAAGACTTGTTTCTTTCAGGAAGTGACTGTTATGACAGAATTATAAACAGCCAAATATATCCAGATTAATATAAATGTCCTGCATGTGACAATTTGCCCCCACCAGAAGTGATTCTTTAATAAGACTGAGCAATTTACTTGAGAAAAGCACTTGACAGAGACAGAAACTGTGTCATTTGTCCAAAGGGGGACACAGACAAATATTTTCATCCGGCTCTTGCTCAATGCCTGACTCTAAGCTACACATCATTCACGTTTTTATCCATCACACTTTAAGCACTGCTGTTGTAACCAACATGAGCAAACTGCAAAGCTCAAGAGTATGTGTTCTGTCCCAACGAGTGGACAGTTGATTGGATGGACTTCAACTTCAAGGATGTTGACAAATGGATCAATTCTGTTCCAGAAGAAAAGTAATGATACCAACTACCACGTAATGCTAGGACAGGTAGCTCTGTTTTTTTCTAAGTCTTGGAATCAGGCCAGGGTCACTGATTCTAATTAGCAACAGACCATCTCCTTATACCACGCAGGTCCCCATGGAGCTGGAGAAAATGAACCTGGTCTGCCAAATTAAAGCTTGCGTTTATTTTGGGGAGGGAAATGGGGAGACGTACTTGGCCAAACCCTCCTGCTGGGCTCACACCTGGGCACCAAACAGCCAGAGGAGAGGAGGGATAAAGAATGGGTCGAAAAGAAAAATACAATGTGGGGGAGGAGTATAAAGCATGAAGATAGACAAAGCTTCAGGAGAGCAGATGGGAACAAATGGAGAAGGAGGTAGGGGAATGCCAGATGATAAACCCAAAGACAGCTTTCTGAGGCGCACCTGTTTGCTCCATCTCCTCTCCCTGGGCTTCCCACTGCCGTAGCATCTACAGATCACGTCGTCACTGTACATATCTACAATGGACCAGGAGCCGTATCAAGAATTTTACTTACGTGATTTTGTTTGATCCTTGCAGCAATCCTGGGTGATCTGCTATTTTACACATAAAGACTCTGAGCTTTAGGAAAAAGCACGTCTTACCCCTTGTTTGTGGCAAAGTCATAATTCAACTCCAGGTTCGTCTGACTCCCAAGCTTATGTGCTTTCCATGATACCAATAGAGCCCAAATAGTAAGAGAGTGGCTCATTAACTTCTGCAAGGGGGAATTTCTTAAATCAATACTTTAATTTTCATAGAAAGGCAGGGCTGGGACAACATATTGCTTTAGGGAAAATCCCACTGAGATGAAGGTCCAGGAAAAGATGCTGTGCTCGTTTTAATATTTCTTATGAAACTTCCAACAGGAGAAACTTTGAGGGCTGTATTTCTCAAAAGTCTCATGTGATAGACCACCTGGAAATAGGAATCTGCATTAGGATATACCATGAGAAGCTGACATAGAAATGTAAAACGTGTATAAACTGTATACTTTGTGCTAAATCAGACATCACTGAACATCATGTGCTAGTTAGCTAGTACCATTTCTAATAAGCATTTGCAGAAGAAAAAATAAAAATTGAGAAAATAACGTGTTGAGTATTATTTTTCTTTGCTTTTCCCTTATGAGTGCTCACTCTTCTACTCCACTTTAGAATACCAGGTTTTAATGCACAATTTGAGAACCCACACTTTGGGGAATGGTTTGTCCCACAGTGGGTTTGCTGTTTTGAAATGTAGGGTGAATAGGTAGCATATGATAAAATTTACGAAACCACTCACGTCCCAGAAGTATCTAATGACAAGAAGTTTGAAATTTTTCACAGGGAAGCTCAAATCCTCATTCAGTTGGACAGTTAGAAATCTGAACTTAGAAAACTTCATAAATAATTGACTAGAAGCAGAGTATAACAGAGCATGGGAAGAACACAGTGGAACAACGAGAAAAATTCATTTTGTTGATACCTTCTTAAATTCCTAATTTGCCTGGAGTTCCTTATATATTTCTTTTTTTCTCAGCCTTTTAAAACACATGCCTTTTGATGAGCCTGAAATACATTAATTCCAACCCTAGCCAAACTCCCAACATTCATGACTACCATCACCACCCACTGAGGGTATGGTCCCCCAAATTAGTGATGAGTCGGGGTTTGAGTTTATCTTTTGAGTCTCTCTGTGAGTTATGACTTTTGGAGACTGAGTTATAAAGGAATACATATCGTTGGACCCAATATTCTCTGTTTCCCCTCCAAATCCTTCTCTCTTTTGTTCCGTATCGCAAAGCCTGGACTCCCTAGGCCACCTCACTGGGGCTATCTTGCACTCCCAGTTTCTGATGCAGTTGGGCCAATGGGAGGCACGAGTGGGGAGATCGGAGAACAGGAGGAGGGCAGGTTATGCATTATGTTGTCCCTGCTTCCTTAGCATGATGCAGTGTTGGCAGCTGTGTTGGCAGTGGCTCCCATCTGGAAGTCCCCATCCGATGCTGCATTAGTTTCCTAGGGCTGCCATAACAAATTACCTCAAACTGGGAGGCTTACAACAACAGAATTGTATTCTCACAGCTCCAGAGGCCAGAAGTCCAAAATCAAGGTGTCAGCAGTGCCATGCTCCCTCAGAAGGCGCTAGGGGAGAATTCTTTCTTCTTTCAGCTCCTGGTAGCTTCAGGTATTCTTTGGCTTGTGGCTGCAGAGTAGCTCGATCTCTACCTCTGTCTTCATATGGCCTTCTCTTCTCTCTGTCTTCTCTCCTTATAAGGACACTTATTAGATTGGGGGCCCACCTGGATAATCAGCACGATCTCTTCTTGAGATCCTTAACTACATCGGCAAAGACTTTTTCTAAGTAAGGTCACATTCACAGGTTCCAGGCGGAATGTATCTTTTGAGGGACCCTCTTTTAACTGACTATAAAGGATTTATAGATTTGAGGGGTACTGGCTGGTGTTCTCCCTCCTTCTCCTTCAGGCTTCCTCCTGTTGCTAGGACTGCCATGTTTCACCATCTCTTGGTTGATCCCCTCAACCCTGCACAAGCTATGAAAAGAATCCCTGCATTAAACTTGCCTCTATTATCCTTCTAAATGCACAAGGGTCCTGACTAAGATAGCTATATAAATCATATAGTATAGTGTTAAGGATCCTTAAAACAAAACAAAAACAAAAACAAAAAAAAAACACACCAAAACACACCAAAAACAACTAATCATGACTTCATCAACCAAGATATGAATTCCCAGTCTCAGCCAGAGACTTCCCCACCTTCAACAGAATATATCTTCTCTGATTCATCCAGCAGGATTCACCATTGAAAACTTGGAAACACACTTAAAAAAAGCCACAGGGGCAGAGGAGCTAATTCTCTGTGCTTCGGCTATGTTACAAATAGATATATTCTAATTTTGGCACTTCGTAAAAAGAAAGTGGTAATCTTTATAACAAAGCTCTCTTCATCCTCCACTAAGACATAATGAACTTTTATGAACATATTTACCTATATTTTAAAAATTCCCCCAAGTAAGAGAACAATTCAGTGAACTAAACTGTTTGACACCACGTTAATCAATCACCTAATTCACTGTAACCTACTGACCTTTACACTTTCTAAACAATTTCTTTTATATTGTGGGAAGAGCAACCCACATTCGTGTGTTCACTCCTTTCTGATGCTTAACCATTTACTCTCTCTCTTGTCGCGAATCCAGCTCTATATGAATACATTCAGAGCACAAACTATCTGCCAAATTAAAGAGAATTCTGCCAAGATATTTTCTTTGGAGATTGATTTTTTAAAAAAATTATCCATTTTCTCCTTTGTAGAATGATTGGGTTGGACTGGGTGATTTCATCTTTTAGGCTGTTTTCTAGAAGGTCCTGGAATTTACATAAATTGGCCCGTGGCACCAAGCCACTTTATCATGTCATCACCATGATGTCACAAGGAATCCTAAGGCCCTGAGGGCTCCTATTGAATAAAGAGAAGTTGTTTAACTTTCCAACTAAATTTGGAAAGTGTTCTATGCGTCTGGATTAAATTCTGTTCATGGAATCTGCCTCCTGCTGATAAAGGCCAAAACTAGTCTAAAACCCTCTGTAGCCACTGCTTCAGCAAGTTCAAATCAAACATCCGACCACACCAGTACAAAAACAAACAAATGCACAGAAACAGGTCTTGCTGCTACTTCTGGCCTTCCCTTGTTCCGTGGGGCATTTGACCCGATCGAATTTCATTTGCTTCACAGGTCAGTGCACCCTCTTCCTGCCAGGTGCGTGTACCTAGAGAAACTGAATGCAGGTAGAATATTGAAACCACGTTGTTAACAGAAGGTCTATGTCATCATTCATTCATTAGTTCATCCGTTCATTCACTCATTCATTCATGCCAAATCTCCCAAGTGTGCCGTTTAGATCTTCAAAATTAGTGCTTACTATTTGCTAGACAAACTTCAAATATGAGATCATCTCTTAAAAATATCTAAATGGAATCTTCCCTATATGGTGTTCATATAACAATTTAAGGGAAATAGTGCAAGAAAAGTGATATCGAGCAAATGGGGGAAAATGCATATACAAATGTGCATATATTCATATGCATATGTGAAATATGTGTGTATGTATTTAAAATTATGGTTTGAAAAGCTTTTGCCAAAATTCAGGACTTTGTGTAAAAATAGCTCCGTGTCTGTATCAGTTAGTTTCTCTTGGAAACTTTAAAAAAATATAATATTTTTTGATGGCTTTACCCTGTGCTGCCCAGCTACATTAAGATAACAGTAAACTACATTCTTATGGCTGTCATAACATTTAGCTTGGTGCTGCTTGCAATGTGAGTAATCTATTAAGATATATAAGGTGTAAAATGCCGCCTTTGTGTCTTGGAGTTCCAGCTATCAGCTGTAACAACCAAGTGCAATTACTGCCAGTGTGGGGCCCGGCTGCTTCCCACCACAGCCCTCGTGGGCCGGAGACTGTGCAGCAGTGACCCCTGGCAGCCTCGGCCACCGCCACTGGGGCCGCCCGGAGCTCCTTCTTCCAGTCTCTGTTTCCTCGACTCCCTCCCCTCTCCTCTTTCTTGCCTGTCATCAATCTTACTAAAATGACAGCAGACAGATGTTAGCCTTTGCAAAGATCAAATGAAATCTATGGCTCTGGGGCCGTTCACCAAGGAGCAGATCAGTCTACACCCAAGGTAGGCACACACACACCGGCGACAATCCACCTACAATCATTTCGCCAGCCATTGCGAGTAGCTCTCTGTAGGCATGGGCCACTCAGAAATGGATTTTGACAAAATTTAATCCTTCAGTTGCTTCAGAGAGGTTTGATGATGGAATGCTGGGAATTTCCTGCGAGAGAGAGAGAGAGAGAGAGAGAGAGAGTGTGTGTGTGTGTGCATGCGCTTGCGTTTGAAAACAATTACTAATATTCAACTTATAGGAGACAGTATTTACTTTGGCCACAAACTCATGATTTTTAACCCCTTCTTTCAAACACTGGACTGCGCCAAAGCATCCCCCACACTTGCCCTTGAGTTTTCAGATTTCTCTTACTGAGCAAACATTACTCCATAGCAGAACTATGCTGAATGTGCCCTTGTCTCATGCAATCTCTTTACATCAATGTACAGAACTATTTATCCCCAATAGAAATGTTTACCTAATCTGGAAAATGTCAGGCCATATGGTGTACATTGTATGAATTTCATCCATCCTTTTTAACTCTTTCTGAAAGTCTTTTTTTCCCCCTGCTGCCCGTTTGTTGTAGACCAGGCAGAAATGATTAAAGGGGATGGAACTCAGACGAGGGGGGCAGGATGGGAAGGAAGCACAGAGAAGCACAGATGGAGCACGCGAGAGCCTCTTTCTTTGCTGAACGCGACATCTTGTAAACCAAAGGCTAAAGAAGTCTCGGAATCAAGGCAACCTTTGTGCAGAGTTAGAGCAAATCCCAAAAAGAAACACCCCCCAAACACACATCCACAGTGACCTAAAGATGAATATGATGCATTATTAATAATAACATCCCCATGGGCTACCTGAAATTCAGAAAGACCAAATCACCTTTGGGCTTTTATTTCCTTCATCACTTCCTAGAAATAATGAAGTCTTAACTGCATGAAGAAAAGAGCAACCCTCCGGTACTCTGAGTGAAGCAAATGTTTCTGTAATGTATCTTTCTACAGTATCTTAGTAAAAGATAGATAGCTATTTAAAATAAGCGATATCAAGGAAGAATAAACTATTATGTTTGTGCCAATGCTTATTCATGGTTTTATAACAAGACATATCTGTTTTCTTCATATAAATCTTGACTCTATATTTAGAGTTTGCAAACAATGATTCTAGTTTTTGGCTGCCTGCCACTTCTGATAGAAAGCTGGGATAGCCGTACTACATTACTATAACATTAAAAAAAAAATTCCCAAAATTCCATGTGCAGAACATCCTAACATGCAAAAGAAAAATATCAAGTGTTCATATATATACAGAGAAGAGAGGAGGGCAAAGGGTTACAAATTTCAGGGAGGGGCCTGAGCCAATACATATTTTTTTTGTCAATCTTCCTAAATTAAAGGTATCTATGGAAGCTGTAGAAACTGAGTAGAGAATGCCATCTCAGGCCTTCAATGGCCTTCATTTTACCTCTAATCGAAAGACACCCCCTCAGTCTTAGCCACTCGGTCAATTCTTAAACAGTGCTTGAGCATTCATTAAACGCTCAGTCAACAGTACCAGGTTCAGCAGTATCAATAACAGTGTCAAATAATCTGACATATCTTAAAAGTTCCGGTCTCCTATCTCTTTTTTTTTTATATCTAATAGTGCTGAAAAAACACTTAGCGGGTACCAGAAAACTGTCATTAGCTTAATTTTGTTCTTGATTGTAGGGAAAGGGTAAAAGGTAGCAATAACCTCTAGGATAGGTAATCTCATGAACTCTCTAATCTAGTAGTGTTTTGGGAGTATGGAATGCATCCGGGAAATTCATTTCATTCATTCAATTACTATAGGCTCATTCATACACTCACTGGACCAAATCCTACTGTTTTCATGCACAGTGCTGAGTACTGAGGATGTGGAGCTCGAAGAAGGATGTCTCCCTCAAGAGTCTCCCATTCAGATGCAGAAGTCTTTACAGTACCTGTGATAGGTGGCATATGGGGCTCTCTGATCTTGGGAGAAAGGAACCTTAACTATCTTGGAGTGTCAGAGAAGGACATGGCAGCTGACGCCTTTTGAGCTACCTTAAAGAGGGCAAAGGGCAGCTATGGCAATCTAGGACAAGGACAGAGGCTTGAGAGCATCTGAGTAGCTTGATGTGGTCACAGGGAGCAAACACCTGTGGGGGGGGGGTGGCAGTGGGTGGCGGTGGGGGGAAGGGATACAAGCAAATGAGGCCAGGGTAGTAGGGGGTTAAATCACAAAGAGCCTTGGCATCTAGAATGCCATGGCCTAAAGGGAGGACTTCACAACTGTGAGGCTGCCAGTAAAATTCTGAATAGGAACATTTTAATGGAAAGGTTAGAGAAGCCATCAAAACATCTTTCTTAACCGGAAAAAGACATATGTAAATATAAGAACTAAATACAGTGGCTCCAACAGGGTTCCAAGACTCAAAACGAAGCCTGTAATTTTGACATTACATGAAAGTGGAAGCTGCCCAGTGGCTCTTAGTCCTGAGATGAGATTAATTCAGAGAAACACAACTGACTCAGTCAAATTGAGAAAGGACATTTCAGAAAAGTAAGAAAAAGGTAGTGGTGGTTGATGGGGATGGGGCGGGGGGGGGTGGAGAGTAAGAGGTGATGGTGAGACACATTTCAGGAAAACCTTCTATTATCTGAATGAACTTTGGTCGCTAAGTTGAACATACTGCTAGTAAGTAGTTTCATATTGGAAAAGAGAAAAAGAAAACAAGGACAGTTGGCATAGACACAGACATGCTAACTAGAGTTTGAATAACCAACCGAGGTTATTTCAGGCAGTACAATTTTTAATCACATCTAGAGGAGAAAGTCAAATGCATTAGTTCCATTTACAACCAATGTTGTTCAGCATATCAATTAAAAGCACAAAGTGCTTTCTCCACATTCCTTCTACCCAATTTTCAAATATTTATTGGTGCATTATACTGAACATTTCATCACAATTACTGTGGAAGTGATACCAGGCCCATAGAACACACTGAGCTTTTCATTATGAAAGTGGATTGAACAGGACAAAGACTAAGTTGTTAATATCTTAAAAACAAGAGCATTAATTATTAAACAGAAGTAGTAATGTATGGAGTTATCTGTGAGAGAAGTAGAATGTGCCATTTAGCCAGTTTTTAAATCCCCCATTTGTGTATTTCTAATAATAGCCTTATTAAGTTATATAGATAGTTGAGAAATATATCACTTAGTCAGATGTCTTAAATAAGGACACTGGCAGTAGGCCCACCAAACAGGAATTAGAATCCCACTTGGGTTACCTTGATCCTTATTTTGAGTGAGTCAATACGAGGCAAAATTCAAAATAAAGAACAGTATCTTTTGACATGGAGGTTCATATTCACAGATAGGTAAAATCAGAAGATACTCGGAAGGAAGGGGGTTAGGAAGGAAGGCAAGAAAGAAGGAAAAAAATGAAAGAAAAGCAGTCCCCTGGATATACTCAGCTCACAAATCAACTTGCCATGAACATGTCCGTTCGTAGAACCATTAAAATAGACAATAAAGAGTTGTGGGGGGTCTGTTTCCAAAAAATTCAATGAAATTGTTCTTTGTCAGATGAATGTTTGAGGGACAAATATTAATGTGAAGTAAGATAAAACTCATACTTCTAAAATCCTTATGGTCTACCCCGTAACTCAGTAGGATGCTTAAAAGTCTCTCAGGAAAAATTAGGCAAGAGAGTAAGTGATGTCCTTTCAGATAAATGCTTCCTTGTGATTCTTCCTTTCCCCCCATCTGAATGCTAACGCTTGCTTCTTGTTAGAGCAGAGAACCAGAAGCAGAGGGAAAGCACTAGGAAAGAGAACCCAAAACAGAGGTGGTGAAAAATGCCTTCCTATTATGAACAACACATCAGACTTCGAGTATTTAGCCATTTGTATGATGGAAAGGGACACACATTGAAATCTTAATCTCAAATATATCAAACTACCTTGGCCAATTTCTTTTTCCAACTTAAACTTAATTCTAGGAGCATTTTTTTTTTCAAATATGCTGCATATCAGAGTGAGTGCAAGCTTTTTGATTGTAAATTTGCCTCCATGTACTATATACAAACTGACTCTGCTTAGGTGCTTTGAAACTGAAGGGCTTTTTTTTTTTTTTTTAAATCTAATGTCCTTAAGGCTTGAAAAAAATCTCAAAATTGGGTTCACTCTGATCATGGATTAAACATTGCCACCTATAGTTGAGATTAGGTTTTCTAAAAATAGTGTGTAAGAGAACACTCATACCTCATGGAAAATAGCAAAATGTCCCCCCCTTCAGCTCCTCACTGCTCAACGTGTGGACAAAATAAAATAATTAATAAGTGACAAAAATTATGGAACATAATATTTATTGAGGCAACCACTCCACTTCACCCTCATCATCTCATGTAATTCTCATGACTTCCTTACCAGACCGGTGTTACTCTCTGCTTTGTAAATACGAAACACAGATCAGATGCATTAATAACTTGCACGTAGTTCTAAATGCAGGGGTTGCTACTCAGATCCAGCCCTATCCGACTCTAGACTTCATGCTCTTAAACACTATATTCTCCTGCCTTTCCCAATTAACTGGCTTGCCGTCCCTGTTCGAATGATCAGCATGCATTTGCCCCATCTTTACTACAGAATCAAATGGGAACTTCACAATAAATCCCAAACCTTGGCTTTCTCAGCAAAAGCCTTTAGGAAACCGTTTAGCTCTTGGCTGCCCCTTCCTCCCCCGGGCCCTCGAAGGCACAGGATCAGCAGCCAGCCTGTTGCTACAGAAACATCCCAACACCGCGTAGGTCTTCAGGGGTGGAACAGCTGTCCTTTCTTGGGCTCTGGGCTCTGCGCTGGAATCCCTCAAGGGGTTAATCCATGCCATTCCAAAGTTCAGTGAAGGGACAATCAGAACTGAACAGCAGGGATTTTAGAATGTTAATCGCCCGCTCTCCTCCGATTGGCCCAGAACAAATGCAGGGTACAGTAAATTGTCCTTGTCAGCTCAGCTCACATGATGATATGCTTTATTTCTAGACATGCCTTGAATCTGTCCCCTGAATTTATGTTCAGAAAATAAACACTTCCAGACGGCAATAAAGCATTCCGTTGTGGCTGGCGATTGCATAGTCTCAGACCCACCAAAGCTCTTTTCTTGGGAGGTTTTAAAGGTTTGACTAGTCCAGGTTCCAAAATCATATTTCCTCCACTTACAGGCCTGGCATGCAAGCGTGCTATAACAATCAGAACCCCAATATCATGCGTGTTCCCTGTGTGCTCCCCCATCCCCATTCTCTTCCCCCACTGCCCCCACCCTCCCCTCACCTTTAGCATTTTTTTGCGGCACAGACTTTCATTTGGGGTTCCATGCAAGCAAAACTTTCTTTTTTGCCAAGTCGCCAAATGAGAAGGAAGTTGCTCAACGTATTTTATCCCTGTCATAAATCATGACAGATTATGACTAGGAAATATTACCACATTGCCCCAAATTTAAGCACTTACCATGTTCATAATTTTTGTCCAGATCTGAGTATTATTTACATTATTATTTACTCTCTCCTAAAAAATACTTTAAATCAACTCCCATTTCATTTCTTAATTTTGTTCTCAGGAATAAACCAGGGATTTGAGGACTCTACATATGTTTTCTAATATACTTAAAAATAAATATACCGGGGCGCCTGGGTGGCGCAGTCGTTAAGCGTCTGCCTTCAGTTCAGGGCGTGATCCCAGAGTCCTGGGATCGAGCCCCACATCAGGCTTCTCTGCTGGGAGCCTGCTTCTTCCTCTCCCACTCCCCCTGCTTGTGTTCCCTCTCTCGCTGGCTGTCTCTGTCAAATAAATAAATAAAATCTTTAAAAATAAATAAATAAATAAACCACTATTACATTATTTTAAATTCATCAAAGTATCCCCTAAAATCATTGTCTATACTCCCAGTATGCAATGCCATACACTCAGAGAAAGACAATTCTAGAACAACACAGTGTTCCCAAGGAAGCTGAAACAACCACAATATAAATAAATAAATTGCAATAGTAATAAGGATATCAAAGATTCATGATAGGAATTTCTTTCACAAAAGCTAAATTAAACAGCTGTTTCATTTTCACCTGAGGTGGCCAATGGGACAACTCGTATTTAGGTGATTTGCTGATTAGATTGTGTGTGATGGTCTCTGGATGTTGCTGATAAACATGCAGCCAGCCTGCAGTGTTTGTTTGCACCTTGTAATTTTTATGGTCACACTCTAATTCTACCTTGCTATCCTTGGATGGCATCTCCTTGCAACACGAGGCTGCTAAGACTTTGGCAAAACCAAATGGAAGCAGACCAACCTCTGAAGGAGGTGACAGGCAGGACAATGCCAAGGGGAGGAGAACTGGGTCTCACTGCAGATTGCAAGGTGTCAGGCGCTGAGCTGGGATTTACAAGTGTCCTTTCACTTACAGGAAGGGAAATTCAGTGACTTCTTCCATTTCTAAGTGAAACTCTACAGAAGAGTGTAAGAGCTACAGTCAGTAATTAAAACAGTATGGTTTGGCAGATAATAAATTGCATCCAACATTAGCCATTCAGCTACCAGCAGACAGTGTCACTGAACCATGAACCCCCCATTGCCCCTCATGGCTTCTCCCTTTTACTGCAGTCTGTGTGCTTGCTCTTCTCTAAGAGGGGACTACAGAAACACTTTAGAAAGCATTCTTAGACCTTTCTCATATTCTGGACCAAGATACTATGACAGCATTCCAGTTCACACATGGAACAATTTTAGTGTAAATATTAAGATGAAATCCTATTTAATTCAAAGAAATGGTTGAGACCCATATTCCTACATTGCAATTTTCTCTTCACTGTCTCTCTGCTTTTAGTTAATATTATTAGTCTAAAACTACGGCCTTTACGTTTGAGCTAAACTTCTCATTTCAGAAAGCTTAAGAAGCTTTTGTGTTCTCTCAGTCTGACCTCTTTGGTCACTGTTGTCCACAAGCAAAGATCTTCCAATTAAGATATGAAGAGAATGTGGGGTCACAGAAAATGAACTTTAAGTTAGAGGGTTTAAGAGGAATGCTAATATAAGCTGCAAATGGTGACAACTGTCCAAACGCATTAGGATGGGAGCCAGAAGAATTTTCTTAGTCTTTAGTTATTCCATTAGTCTTAGTTATTCAGTTAACTAATATGGACTGAGTACCAACCATACATCAGGTACTGGGGATACAATGGTGCCTGAGACAGATAAAGTCCCTGTCCTCCCTGAGCGTATGTCCCAGTGGTAGAGAAAGAAAAAAAAGTGTAAAAAAACATGGAAAGAAATACAAGAAAAAATGGAAAAGGAATATAAAGTAGGAAATAAAGCAAATCAAATAGCACAGTTAAAAACTCCTCTCTGAAAAAAGCCTAAGATACCAAGAAAAAGGAACAAGCCATACAGAGTATTCTAGACAAAAGCAATTTGTGTGAAGATCCTGAGCAGAAATGAGATTGGCAGACGTGAGGATGAGGCCACACCAGCGCAGCTGGAGCAGAAGGAGGGCAAGGGCGCAGAGTGAGACTGGAGAGGCTGGGACGACGCCATCTGCAGGACCTTGGAGGCTTGGGGATGAGTTTAGAGTTTTTGTTTGTTTAGTGCATAAAGCGGCAGTCACTGAAGGATTTTAATCAAGAGACAAACTTCTCAAAATCTGAAGTTTAGCAAATTACAGTAGCTGCCACAGGGGAGGTGGGTGAGTGGGACGAGGGCAGCGGGAGTGGGACGAGGGCAGCAGAAGGAAGACAGGAAGACGACGTGCCGGAGGCTACTGCAAGAGATGGGGGTGGCCAGGCTAGAGCGAGGGCACGAAGGAGACAGAAAACTGACTCAATTTAAAGATATATGTTAGAGGTGGACTTAGTAACTCTACTGAAGAGTCAGACATGAGGACTGTGAGGAAAGGGGAGGAATCAGGGATAATTCCTAGATTTCTAACTTGAGTGCCTGGAGCATAGCTGTATTTACTGATGTGTGGAGGGCTGAGGGAAAGTGGATGAGGGAAACGCCAGGCTGAATCAAAAGTTTAATTTTAAACTAGTCATTGTTGCATCAACTGGGAGCCACCTAAGTTGTGATCTCAAGTAGGAAGCTGGAGGTGGTCA
This sequence comes from Ursus americanus, assembly GCF_024610735.1. NCBI lineage: Eukaryota > Metazoa > Chordata > Mammalia > Carnivora > Ursidae > Ursus > Ursus americanus. The sequence goes on from NC_142133.1 coordinate 26,756,279, forward strand.
CACAGAAAACTCACTCAGAGAGAAAATTTGAGCCAAAGTCTGATTCCAAAGTCCATGTTCTTCCCACTCCACCAAGAAGCCAGTCAAATGAAATTTCACCTTTTGAGAACCCTTAGTGTTTATTAATTCTAACATTAATTTGACACTTACACATTAACTTGCTTACAATTTATCTTTTGGAATCGTATTGCTACAGGTATTCTTATATAACTCTTGATAGGCTCACTTGTTAAATCTTTGCTTACATTTTTAGAAGAAATAAGACATGAAGCCTTAAACTTTTTTTTAGTCTGCCCTAGAGTACCCAGTATAGTGTAAGCCACATCTAAATGGTGGGTTTGATAAGTTTCAACAGATTGGCAAACTGCATTTAACAGTAAGTTATATCCCATAACACCTCACCTGTTAACAATTTTTTAAATGTCTTTTCTTCTTCAAAAGGAAGAAATAATTGTAAAATAATTTGTTTTTACTTTTGCAAAGTGGTGGCCGTGTGCTGAGATTCCCAAGAGGCTGTAGAATATCAAGCCAGGACAATACATAGGTTGTGTCTTCATAATAGCTTTAACTATTTTTATTTTCACTGAACAATAAGAGTTTAACAGGCTCTTTTTGTATCATTTAAAAAAAAATCATTGAATTCTAGCAGCACTGGATTGAAAACTGGTTAAAAGAAAAAAAAAAAACCGCTAAGAGAAATCACTGGTTATCAGCTAAGAAATTAGTTGCTGGCCTCTGAATCAGATGTGGCACTGGTGTTCCATAAGTTTATTAACAACCTGAAAGATGGGGTGAATGGCAGGGCAGCAAATTTATCAAAACCACATAATTATTCAGATACTAAACATAGATGTAGTCAAGAATAAGGGGTGGGAAGAACTTCAGAAAGACCAAAGGCGTTAAGTAATCAAGTTCCACAATGGTGAATGGAATTGAGTGTAGCAAGTTCAAGGTAAGACCCAGTGGAAGAAGCAATTCAAACCACTCATTCACAGTACACTAATGGCTTCTGAATTACCCTCAGCCTCTCAAGAAAGAAATTGAGACGCCACCATCGACAGCTCAAAGAATATGTTGACTCGACATACAGGAGGAGATTAAAAAAAATAAGTAGGATATTGGGTTGTAATAAGAAAGAAATCGAGGATAATGTGAAAAATAATACATCTTTGTTATAGATTAAGACATCTTAATAGTCATTCAGGAAATATGGAATTAAAAGGTCACCTTGAATGTTGCCTTTAGTTAAGGAAGACTTCATCTTTTTAAAAAGATAAAAGGGAAACATGGGGGGAAAGCTAAGGAGAAGAGTCAAACCATCCCCCCAAATTGTTAGAATTCCATACAGAAAGCTGGAGAGATTTCACGTCTTCGGCAAAAGAAACAAAACACTATGTGAGAAAGATTGTGAATGAGAAAAGGAACGCCAACATGGATGTTTAATTGTTTTCCAAGTATAAGTGGATGGGGAGTATGCTGGCCTGAAAAGATGGGACATGGTGAATGGAGTGGTACAATGGGTCTTATTTAGACAGGCTGGACATGAGCGGGAATCAGAATGCACATGTAGCCTTATGCAATGCTGCCGCTCCAGGGCTCGTAAACCATCCTCACGTCTTTGTTACGTATTCTAAAAAGAAAGGGCATTTTTAGTTACAGAGCATTTATAACCATTAAGATCCCAGTGGAATGCCTGACAGGAAATATCTTTGCATCTAGAAATGCTGAAAACCTCTAGGAACACATCTGCAACAGAAGGTGAGCTAGTGTCATAAGGTTATTTTTATCGGTTGGGCCACTTCTACAACTATCTGAGTCCAGTGAGGCCTAGAAAATTTGTAACTACTAACATTACTAGGTGTTCATTCAAGGATTTATTCTCACCCACCCGCATCAATTCCTTGAAGGAAGAAACATGGTGTATCAGTTAGAGTCCTGGAAAGAAACAGACTCCATTCTCAAACTGAGTATCTGACCAGTTTTTTAAAGGGGTTCCTTAAAGGCAGTGTCAAGAAAACCAAGGAGGATAGTGCGTTACCATGCGTTTCTCTACCACCGGTTGGCCCAGAGGCGCTGGGGGAAGAAGCAGGTATCAGAACCCAGGAAGAGTAGCTATGTGGAAAGCACCCCAATAGGAGCCTGTCCTTCAGTAGCAGAGCCCAGCCACACAGAGCCACCTGGCAGAGAAAGAAAGGGCTGGAGACAAAAAGCACCCTGACCTCTCTCTCCTTCCAGTGCATCCATTAGCTCAGAGCTGAAAAGAGCCTGTTGATAACATTCACAAAGATCAGGCTTCCATGATTTAGAGCAAGGAGAAGAAAGGTGGAGGGTGAATCAGCAAAGATGACCAGCACATGTTCGTGTCAGTCTTTTCGTCTCTTAGGATTTAAGAGTATCTGGCACAGAGTAGACAATCAATGTCACTTGAATGAATGAAAATGAATGAGTGAACAAAAGATAAAAACTCTAAGTTCTCTAATAGTGCAGAATGCCAAGGCAGTATTGGAAATATGTGGACCCTGTTTTTCGTGGTATCCACATAGTCCTCGCGCTAGGAGGAAATTAATAGGGGTGTGATATAGGTTATTTCTAAGGGTGGGGTGTAATATATTTGAAGTATCATTTGAAATAAAAACTAGTAATTAGCAAGAATCTAAACAAACTGAACAGAAAAAAATGGCTGAAGATCAAAGTCATTTGACTTAATTCTTTAAAATAGATACTAGATACCAACTGAGCACCCTCTTTATTCCATTTCTTCACGTGTCTTAAAGAGACAGTAATTTGGAGTATATAACTGGCTTACAGTGATCACTGTGCTGATTGATGGAACTGATGGTCTATTTTAAATGAAATGGATCTAGGTTGCTTCCTATCTTTAGTGGGGAACTTTTTTTAAAAACAGTTTTATTCATCAAGTTTGAGACCATAAGTTTACTTGTAAAAATTTCCAAAGCTTGAAACAACTGTAGTCATCCCTGGAACTTTTCTCTATCCAGAAAATCAGCCTCTTCTTTCAAGCTATATTCCTGTTTTCTTCAGTCCTAATGCCAGTCCTGATGGCTCAGCATCGAAGCTTCACATGGCACAACAATGCTGCCCCTGCATTTACACCCTTCCCACCTCTGTTAGACCCGAAATCTTACCTGAGCTACTTGAAGAGAAATTCCCTCAGCACAGGGTGCACTTTTATTGATCAGCAAATAAGTACTAATGCAATGACAGGCGATTTGGAATATATGTTTTTATAGCACACAAGTAAATGACCTGTGCTACAGAACACTGGAGAACGTGCTGCTTCATCATGAGTTCAGTATCTTCCTTCTTTGTCCCAGTGGTTATTGCTTTGGTGATTTTCCAAGGCAAGGGCCTTCTGTCTCTTCTGATTTCCCTTCAGAGTTTGCTTCTGTGTCCTTTATGGAGCTCGGTACATCTCCCACCTCTACTTTGTGTCTTCTTGTCTGGGTACTTACTTTATCCCCATGAATAGATGGCAAAGACCTCCAAGGACAAAGATGGAATTCACTCATGTTTATAGGCCCTGCAATGCCAACACTGGCACTTCCTTCACATTTGTAAATTTTAAAACTTGCATAATCATCCCTCCCTCCCTCCCCCCCTCTCTCCCTAACTATCTCTCTCTCTCTCTCTCTCTCTCTCTCTCCACTTCCCTCCTTTCCTGTCTCTTGCTGGAAATATTAGTAGTTGCTACAACTGCAAACTTAGTCAATTCAGGGGGAAAAAAAACCACCAGTAAAATGTATTAATGCAAGCTGCTTATAGAGCTTAAATCATTTGTCTCCTCCAAATCAGCTGCTAACTATAAATATTCCCAGGAAACATCTTGCCGAACAAGCTCTGGTTTGGAATCACAAATGAACAAAGTCCACGAAGAATAAGGGGCTTGTGTCAGGGGTCCTCATGGAATAAGTTGAATTTCCAGAAGCCACAAGCAGAGGGAATGAGATTTTACATAGAAGAAATCAAACGGGAGAGGGGCTTCTTGTTTTACAAAAGCTCCGTAAGGGCAAGAAGAGTGACAACAATGATAACGGGCCACAAGGAAACCAGGGACCACCTAATGCTCATTTACTATTCACCAGACCCAATTCTGAGCACAAGCCTTGGGACTCATTTGAGCCTCACCACAACCTCTGACTTGTTTTTGTTTTTACCGGCTGTTAATCCAGCACCTATCGCAGTGCTCGATATCCAGTTTTGGAAAGAATAAACTAAATTCATGGTGTCCTAGAAGTGTATCTTCGCTAAAGAAATAGCTTTGTAAAAAGCTTATTTAGATGGTTTGAAATAATTTATCAGCTAGAGATCGGCCAATGCCATTAAACACATGGAGTTTATGATCAGTTCTGCCGCAAATTACATGCACTTTTGGCCAGGCTACTTTGCCTTTTTGAACTCTAAGTTTCTCGCCTATAAAATTAGGGAATTAGATTATTTCTAAGATATGTTCTAACTCAATAAATGGTATGGTTATGAACTGATCAGAGTTAAACTTTTCAAGATGGGTTTTGAATGAACTGAACCTAGAGGGCCCATAGGGACATAATTTTTCTTTGCAAAATCACTTATTTTGCATGTACTGAGGTTCCATTATGGTCAATACATCTATTAGGAGAACCGTCTTTATTATATTTTCCAGACCCATATGAAGGATTCAGAGCTCTGGGAGATCACCTGTGTGGATGTCACAGTGCTAGAATCTACTCATTACTTCTTTTCCAGAAACATCCAGGTTCTACCCTCAAGCAGCCCTGTGATCTCCTCTCACTGGTTAATAGCTGAACGTGTGCCTTGGAGAAGAAGCAAGCCAGGCTTCAGAATGTTCACCCGGTATGCCATTCCGCTTCCTGCCTAAACTCTAAACCATGTGTATCCTTTTTTAAACTCAAAGTGCAGGATCTCAACATTTCAAAAATTCATCAGATAATTCAACTGTGAATCCAGTGTGAGCCACCACTGGTCCAAAGCTGGTTTGAGGCGTCTGATGTACAGGAAGTGCTGCCAAATGGGTCAGGAACAGATACTCCTTCCAAATCTCTAAACTCCGTCCCTGTGTTAACAGACCGGCAGAGAGATCTGCGTCTGAGCCATACACCCTCATCTTCTTCTCTCCCTTCCACTTCTGAATTAGGATTTAATACTGATTCTTCAATGCTGAATTAAAAGAAGTAAGATGCACTGGAACATTTCTTTGACCTAATAAAATCATAGCGGAAGCACTATCTGCTCTGTTACTAAGCACACCTTAAAGACAAGCTTGTAGGGGCTCGAACTGGAGGCAGTTTAGAGAGCATCTCGTTAAACTTTTCAAGGAGGTGGAGAAACGTGGCAGAGAACTCTGTCTCTGGATTGTGGACCCCTCATTCTGAAAGATGTTATCTATTGGTGTTTGTGGCGAAAACTAGCTGTTCCCAAGACACGGTTCTGTCTCCTCCTGGGCATAGGTGGGTCTCCAGAGCCACTGAGAGGAAGGAGCTAAAAAGGAAGCTGCTTTGCAGCACGCAGCTGCCTGGGCGAGCGCTCTGTTTCTATTCAACGCTAACTTTATTAAGATATCAGAGCCCGAGCAGGTAGGTGGCTGCAGGGGAAACCGTGAGTGCGCAAAAAGATGGGGGAGGCAAGCACTTAATAAAAGATATTTCTTTTCCTTTTTTTAATCTAAGTCTGGCAGGAACACCGTTAAAAGGTGATTGAGAGTCGGTGATTTTTTTTTTTTAAAGAAAAAGCACTTTCTCCTTCTAAAGAGAAAGAAAGATGCCCATTTCCCCCAATTCGCTTAGTGCACAGAATGTTTTCCTCTAGGTATTCACCCAATTAACTGGTCAGACAGCTGGAATTTGATACAGGGAATAAACAATTCTTCAAAGAGAAGCCACTCAGTGCTTTTCTTTGAGGGCCTCCCCCCCCCCAAATACAATGCTCCCCCACCCCCCCTTTTCCTTTTTCCCCTTGTTCCCTATAATCCCAGGTCTGGCCTGGATGTCACAGCTTCAGAACTGAGAACTGTCATCTGCGGTCTGCCACTCTCCCCACCCTGCCAGGAATGACACTTTAGTCCCGTGTTAATTGCCCTACTGCAGCTCGGCTATCAGCCAGGGCCTGTCTCAGATTTACTGATTGCAGACGTGAGTGGAGTGAGTGAGCAAGCAGGCAGGGGTCGGGGCTCAGAGGGACCAAGTTCAAGGGCACCGAATGGTACGGACGCATAAACAAGGGAATGGTATGTAAGCAATAAAGACATAAAGGTTAGGATCGGGGCTAGCAGTACAATAAGCAGCTGTGATAACCCAGTTTGTTTATAGATAAAGAATTTACAGTAAAATCCTCAACTTGCAGCCTCCATTTGTTAACACTTTAAGAGATGTATAATTTCTTTACATCTTTGCTTGTTCTGTCTTCTGTGCACTCTGCAAACATCTGTGGCCATCTCAGGGATTTTTCTCCCCTTTTCTTTCCAATATTAGAAGTGTACAGTCATCACTACAGCTAGAAATAGATGCCAAACCCAAAATCTCAGTGTTTGGAAGCAGCAGCAGCAGCTCCAAATTCCAAAAGACAGCCACTTCTAGATGCTACCATTCTGGTGTCCCATTAGAAATCTGTATTTTTCAAGCTGCAAAATGTTCTTTCGCACTCCATTTTTCCTAATTTTATTTTAATATACTTAAGTAGAGTAAGTAAAATTTCATTAGAATGCCTATAAATTTGACTCTATGTATGTTGTGCTAACTTTCTTTTTAAAAATAGATTTCAGTGTATAACCAAGCATTTGGTGAAATCACCGCGGTGCTTCTTAACTGTCCTAGGAGGCCCCCATCAGAAGTACAATATATTGTACTGTAACTATTGATCCAAATGGCTACATTTCTAAAGCAGAAAATGACTGTGTAGTGAGAGCAGTGCAGAGGTGCAGTAAAATGCCCTCCAGTAGATAAAGACATAAAGATTAAAGTCACCCTGTAGATTCCCTTTAACTCCTCCAAATCCACTGTGTAATGTGTTCTTTTAGGATAAATCCAAAACGTGGTACAAATTAACATGACAGGGAGAGCGTTCATAAATAAAAATGCTTCACGGCATTGTCTGGACCAGACCAAGTTCGTTTTGCTTTAAATACAGGGAAAAGACTGTTAATTAAAACCCCAGATGTCAAAAAAGGAACATCTGAATATCTTGAAGGCAAAACAACACCCCCCGAATTTGTCAGACAGAACACGTATTCTGGATAAGGAACTGAGACATCAGTATACGGATGCCCTACAGTGTTAATACCAACAGTTTTCGGGGCTATGGTTAGTCTTCAATGTCTATAAAGTTCGAATGCTTTCCGGAGGACAGGTGGGATCTGATGAATGAGATTTTTAAACTGTGCTCTGCCGAGGACGCTGGTTGTTTAGCCATTTCTGGTCTCTGCCTCCTGCTGTAAGAAGTTGCCACTTAAATAGTTTTTAAACAAACCATATTTAAATAATACCCTGTAGAGTTTGGTTTATAAGGGCTACTACCAAATTAGCATTTAAGTTACTTTCTGATAGGAATGGGTCTTTCTGACTTTGATTTGGTTTCATGCTAGAAAGAGCACAAAGGAAGTCCACGTTTCAAAATAGCCTCAGAACACGGATGACTGAGCCAAGACTTTCACTAAACACATTGAAGTTTAGGGGAATTATTTATTATCACTTTAATTAATAAACCAGCTTGTTTTCACCAATGTTCCCTCGTGTGTTGAAATGCCAGTTTGTGTCAAAAGGAATCCATACATTGATTGCACAATACGAAGATGTGACTGAGGAATTTTAATGACTCCGCAGTGCCGCCGAAGGTACCAGTCTTAGGCATAAAAGTAGCAAGCAGAATTGCCATTTATGTTTCAAAAGATTCAAGGGCCCCGTGGAGGTCTGTGATCTGCAGAGGAAAATGTTATGCGGAGCTGGAGGTCCACTTGTGTTCCTTCACCTCTGAGCAGATGCCCAGGGTGAGGCAGGCTGGGACCGAGGCCCACTAAGACCTGAGGTGCTGCGCGCAGATCCGTGGCAGGAGAAAGCACTGAGGGAGGGAGCTCACCAGGCAGGCCACAGGACAATCCCCAGTGCCTACACCTGCCCTGAAACTATTTTGGCACTTCGGAGAAATGAAGAGCTCTAGAGGAAAAAAAAAAAGAGAGGGGGAGAGAGAGAGAGAGAGAGAGAGAGAGAGAGAGAGAGAGAGAGAGAGAGAGAGATGAAGCCAGAGAGACGAAGGGAGGGAAGCAAAGAAAGAGGGGGGGAAAGTGGGAAAGAGGGAGGAAGGCAGCCAACATGTCCTTTCTTTTGCCTCAAGGTGGTTGCACAAGAACGAATATGTCCTGCTTTGGAATGGAGCATACTACCTCATTAGAAGGTTATTTACGGATTCATGAGGGTGTCTGATCAACGAAAACAAACGATTAAAGGCATGTCTACAAATTATGCATTTGAGCAATGGATGAATCCTCTGAAAGGCTCTTTGGGGGCACCAAAACTGTACATTTAACAGCACACTGGTACTCCTCCTTCCTTCTTTTTTTTGCATCAACCAGAGCCATTTGTGAAGACTTGGGAGCCGGGATGTAATCATATAGCTGAGAAATGTTCAGCTGGGGTTTAGAAAGAAAGGTTCTCTGACCCGGTGTGTACTGCATTACTACAGAAGTCTGTGTTCTCTTAGGAGTTAATAAATGACCAAGATCTGGACTAATCCCCTGCCAGGGTTCATTTTCATTATAGGTCCCTGCTATTTTTCCAGTGCCTTTTGCTCTGCCCTTCTTGCTACATATGGAAAACCTATATCAAGATGGTTGTCATGGCAATGAAAAGATTTGCATGTGTCTTATCTATCTATTTAAATACCTTCTTATGGTTTATAACTACTATAATATATCCCTCCAGCTCTGCTCATCACTAATTTAGGGCTAGCCTCGTGCGTCTGAGGTCATCGATACCATCTGAAGCATGTTGTCTAGACAATTCTGAAGCCACTGACCATGGGGGTAACTGCTTTATGCAAATAAAAAAAAATGTGTAGTGGTGATACGTGCTGTGGCCAGCCTTCAAATCTGAATGAAGAGCTGTGATCAGGTCCCCTCTGAGGGCGTCCGTTTCAGGACAGGCACAAAGCGAGAGAATTTTTCCTGTCCTTCTCAGGCCCACTCCTTCCTTCTTTGTCTCCTTCCCTTGCCAAACTGCTAATTTCACAAGTTGAATCATCATTTCAAGCATACTCTATATAAACTTTGTGTAGATAGCTGGTCTTAAAGCAAAATTCAAATACAGTGAGATTTTGATTTATTTGTCCAGGATTCTCAAGGTTCTCTTCTTCAGTCCTCCCACATTATAAGTCCCACTTCTTTTTCCTTAACACAATTTCTTGCCATTTGGCAAACTAAGTAAATACAATCTTTACTGTGAAAAGCATAGCTCATGTTAGTAGCAAAATGCCACAAAATAATCTTCCAAAGGGACACTAAATAAACAAATGGATAACGTACTCCCAATGCCTCCCTATAAACAGCATAGTACATTGGAAGTAAGACCTGCTCATTCACATTTGAGCTTGTCACTTCAAAAATGGGGCTCCTTTAAGCCTCTTTTGATAAAGCTTATTTTTAAGAACTGCTCAATAACATTTTCCTAGTAAATTGTGGTTCAGCACTTGCAGGAACTAAAGACAAAAAACAAACAAACAAAAAACCCCAAAACAACTTTTCCAGAAAGTCTAGTAGTTTGGTAATGCAATGATTTTCTATTTGCTTTTGAATTCTGTGCCATACTCACAAGCAAAGAATTCTTAAAGATAATTTATATCATTATTTGTAGGCTTAGGTAATGCTAACCTGCTCTTGGAGTAGCACATTAAGGACCATTTTCCCCTGACAATAAAGTGCGACTGTGTTTACATATTGGACTACAATCGCTGTTTGACTAATCTGTAAAGGGTAGATTTTTCTATTGCATTTCAATGGCTCATCTACTTCAAACTGTTGCGAACTTTCTAAAGATGTGTTTTCATTTATAATAGCAGATCTAGCAGTGTGGTAATCTGGAATTGAGGTTTCAGTGACAGATTCATTCAACTAGCACTTTGCATGAGGCATTACTGCAAACATTATTTTTTTATAAAAAAAATATAAAAGTGACAAAACCTTCCAAAGATAATTTCTGCAATTTAGTAAACTAAGGATTTCAAGGCAGGCTTCAGTTTCCGGGTGTTTTTCATAATGGATTTCACAGCAGATGACCTGACAGGCAATCTCATGATCTGAGCAGTGCTTTGCGGCACATATACAAACCGCCGTCAAAAGTGCGGGGAGTCACCCTCCCTTCCACTAGACATGCCTGCAAGTTAAGCACTGCAAATGTCCAGAGGTCCAGACTGACCCCTTCACCTCCCGTCTGGGAAACATTCCTCCCCTGAGCTGTTCATTCTTGACGACAAACAGAGCGGGGCCACGGCGCTTGTTTTCAAAGGCCAACAGGAACGGCGATGAATGGAGCGTGTCTGGCGCAGCAGTGCCTGGCGAGGGCTGCGGATCAAATTGCACAGCCTGTGTCCGAGCAGAAGAGAGTGCAAAAGAGAAGAGAGAGGATGAAGAGAGGAAGAAAGAGGAATACAGGAGTGACAGATGGGGAACCTCCACCTTCTATGGCCTCTTCAACCACCTTTTAATTTGCTTTGCCTTTTCTGCTCCAGCTTTACTGCCCCACTCATGTCTTCCCCAGCCCGTCCGAAGTATGTCATTCATATACAAGTATATAGTATGTGTGCCGCTCCACTCAAATTGGTAGCTTATTAAAGAAACACTAATTTCTGGAGAGGTCTCCAAATATGGCCATTGCTACATGACATCACAGCAGTAAATGTGAATATCCAGTTCCTCCTCCAAAGACAATTACTTCTTTGTTTACAATCCCTTACGCTTTGGCACATATCCATTTGTACTACAATCTTGAGGTTTTATTCTTGTAACTCCCAATACCCAGCAGCATCTGGCATCTCATAAAAGTTGGACACTGTCATTTTCTCTAAACTAGGACTGCTCATGTTTATCTACTATTGAATGACTGAACCCATTTCTGTGCGGTGGGTGGACGCAGGTCATTTCTACCCATGCAAAGTGAAACAGAGAATTGATTAGGTCAAAAAACACAGTTTTACTTAAAAATATATGGTGGAATATGGCATCAGTAATCTTTTTCCCCCACAAAGCTTCTACTTCACTATGAAATCTTTAGCCAATAGGTATTGTTATTTTTTTTTTTATCAAATACAACCAGCCAATACGCTGTTCATCAGCTTCACTAGAATGGCCTAGAATGTCAGAAAAAAAAAAGCACCAGTGAAAGATTCAGGAGAATCTGGCCTTGGCGCTTACTAACATCACTCGGATCTATAATTTTTTATCAAATAGAAACAGCTGCTTTGCAGCTGGGCAAGTCACTTAAACTCTCTTGACCTCAGTTTCCTCATTTGTACATGGAAGTGCTTGGAGAATGGGAAAGCACCATATTAAATGCATGGTAATATCATCAAAACAGTTAATCACCATCTCCACCCTTTTGGACCACTCAAGTATAAGGCTGACATTTACATAGCTGCAAAATACAAATGAATAAAAAGAAAAATATGATTGATTTTATGACTTGTATTTAGTCACAACATTTAAAAGGGGAGATATTGCCATTAACAGTAATTATCTGAGAAACAGACAAATAAGTATGTTAATATGCCAGGGCAAAAAGAAATACGTAAGAATAGAAAACATGAAGCAAAAACCAGAGTCAATTAATATTTTTTAAGATATCATTTCAACTTGAGGGAGAGAGCCACAAACTCAATTTTATTTTTCATAAAATTTTTAGAAAATAGTAATGCAGCTTATTCTGGTTTACACCGTGAGTCTCCTTTCGAAAGAAAATTCAGACCACTGGCAGTATGTTCCACTGCACCATTTTATACTACTTGGAAATTTTAGGACATTTGGAACACTTTACTACCTGAATTATGCCCTAGCCCAAAAGTTTTGTTTTGTAACTTTCTACTTATCCAATTGATAAACATTTTTCTGATAGCTGTTCCTAAAGTAATGTTTGAGTTTGCATCAAGTTTTTCTCAATGACCTCTGAGAAAGGAATAGGAAACAAATAAACAAAAATAGTGGCTATTACAACGTTGTCAATATGCTTGCGTCTTTAAATTTAACCTGCCAAAAAATCATTTGAAACAAAATCATCAAAAGCTGTTTACTCTCATGAAAAGAGTTTTGGAGAATTTAGGAAATTAGCTAGATACAGTTAATAGGACTTGAATCATATTCTAATCCCCTTAATATGGATATCTCAGACAAAAAAGTTAAATTGAATTAAATTGCCTGAATAATAGGTCTAATTGGTATTTTATAACTTGCCAGAGAAGGAACTGGGATCCTTAGGATCTCTGAGTCCTAGTTTCAGTGGCAAGGTCAATGTCTATAAGCACCGTTCTCTTCTTACACAAGAGTTTATGACTTGATTCAAGATATGTTAAAATACAGGTGGGCAAAGTTATAACACTGGATAATACCTAGAGTTGATGAGGTTGTAGAACAAAATAAACTAATGTACTGATAGGAGACCATCAATGGACTCAATGTATTTGGAAAAGTGTGGCATTTCCCGGAAAATTTGAGCATGTGTATATCCTTCAATCTTTCAATTTCACTCTTTTTTTTTTGACATCTCTGTGGATTTACTTTTCAATTTATACATCATTGCCATCATCGTTGCTGCTTCCATTATTAATATTTATTTAATGTTTTTTTTATTATATTATGTTAGTCACCATACAGTACATCCCTGGTTTTTGATGTAAAGTTCGATCTTAAACAAACTCTTAGACACCGAGACAGACATGCCGGAATGCTTATAGGAGTAGGGCTCATCATAGTCAAAAATAGTAGAAAAAAATAACTATCCAAGGACCATAAAGTGAACACATTTATAGTCATACTTTTATATAAATACTAAATAATGGTGAAAATGAATGAAATGCAACTGTAAGCATCAGCATATATGAATTTTGAAAAACTTATGTTAGATGAAAGATACAAGTTACTGGAGAATATACACATGAGGTATGATTCCATACATATAAAGTTCAAAAATTAACAAAATATTATTTAGAGATAGAAACAAATGTGGTAAAGCTATAAAGAAAAGCATAAAAAGCAATTACACAAAATTTAAGTAGGCGCTTCTCTCAGTGAGGAAGGGAGTCACTGGTAAAAGGTGACTGATATGAACGAAGTGGATGAAAATCTCAAAAAGACCAAAATTCATATGTTGAAGCTCTAACCCCCAGCACCTTAGCATGTGACTATACTTGGAGATAGGGCCTTTAAAGAGGTGGTTAAGATCAAATGAGGCTGTAAGGGTCCTAATCCAATCTAACTGGTGTCCTTATGAGAAGAGGGAATTTGGAGACACACAGACACCAGAGATACCTGTGCGCATAGGAAAACCCATGTGAGAACACAGTGAAAAGGCAACCATCTGCAAACCAAGGACAATAGCCTAAAGAGAAATCAAACCTTCTGACACCTTGGTGTTGGACTTCTAGCCCCCAGAACTGTGGGGGGGGGGTTCTGTGGCTTGGACACTCAGTCTGTGGTATTTTATATGGCAGCTTCAGTAAACTAACATCAAGATAAAAACAAAGGTAGGAAAACCATAAAGAGGAGTAAGAAAATATTTATACAAAATTTAAATATCAGCTAATTCTGGCTGGGGAAGGTAGTCATTGGTAAAAATATAATTGATAAGAACAGAATATATGAAAAATCTCTAAAAAAATCACGCAGCATAAGAAGAGAAGGACAAATGCGTGATTCTGCAATGAGAACAGGGTGAGGTGGGGGCAGGGTAGAGGAAAAAAGACATAAAAAGATAGGAAAACCAGAAAAATGTGTTGTCTTTGAGAGCTGAGAGAGAAGAGGGCATCAACAGCCAATGTCATCAAAACATGAAGCCTGAATGATGCTCATCAGTTAAGTAATCTGAAGTCACGGGGCCAAATTTTAGAGCAGTCTCAGTCGGTCAGCAGGGGCAGACTGATCAACGTGGGTTGTAAATGACCGGTAAAAGATACAAAATTGCGTAGGCTCCTTGAAGAACTTGACTATGAAGGTAAGATGTGAGCCAGGGCAGTAGCATATGGGGAACGAAAAGCTTTGTTTGCTTGTTTGTCTGTTTTAACACTAAGACTTGAACTTGCATTTAATGAAAGGAAAAGTCAGTAGAGAAGAGAAGTGAAAATACAGGAGGGAGAAAGCCTCATCAGAATGTGAAAACGATGGGGCGCCTGGGTGGCTCAGTCCGTTAAATGTCCAACTCTTGGTTTTGGCTCATGTGATCTCATGGGTCATGAGATCGAGCCCTGCATCGAGTTCTGTGCTTAGCGGGGAGGCTGCTTGAAATTCTCTCCCTCTGTCTCTCCCCCTACTTGCACTTTCTTTCTCTCTCTCTCTCTCTCAAATAAGTGGATAAATCTTTAACACACACACACACCTGAATTCCCTGTCTGGCTAAGCATTGTTAATATTTTAATGAATGAATTCTCACAGAGATTAGAATGATACACATTTATTTGCCTTTGAAATGAATGCCAGACATCTCACACCCGGGGAATAACAGTCTTAAAAATGCCAGAAGATTGTGACTGTCCAAAGTAATGTTTTGTACCTGCTATCACACTTCAGGAAACAACTCTGACTTATCTCCCACCATTTTCAGCCTGGTTAAAAAAATATTGGGGCGCCTGGGTGGCTCAGTCATTAAGCGTCTGCCTTCAGCTCAGGGTGTGATCTCAGAGCCCTGGGATCGAGCCCCACATCAGGTTCCTCTGCTGGGAGCCTGCTTCTTCCTCTCCCACTCCCCCTGCCTGTGTTCCCTCTCTCGCTGGTTATCTCTCTCTCTGTTAAATGAATAAATAAAATCTTTAAAAAATAATAATAATCTTTTATTTCTGAAGGCGAAGCAAAGAGAAAGTTATTTTGTTCTAATTGTGTGGGCCCTTAGACAGGGAATGTGAATTCACCAAAAGAAGTAAAAACAAAAGTAAGCTTATACCCAACTCCTACCACCTCTATACCTTATAAAATAAAGGCTTTCAGTGCAGAAGAGAGCAATGGATAGAGGTTGCACATTCCAGGTCTCACACTGAAGTCAAGGTGAAGTCACAGTCCAGATGCCAAGATGGTGTAGGGGACAAGGGAAGAGGGGTTAACGTCTGAGCAGCCTGAGGGGTCCCGCTCTGAGCAGCACTGCCTCATCCTTTTCCAATGAGGACAGCAACTCCACAAGCAGATCCAAGTATATGGAACAGTAACTGCATGGAACAGAACCTAACAGGCTGCTCAAGGAAGAGGGCTTCACTTTTGGGGGAATCCTGGGTAGAGGAGGGCCTTTTATTAGAACAGCCAGGCAATCACAGGTTTAGCTCCCCATTTACTAATAACCCACAGATTTTTCTGAAACTATAAACTAAAAGTTAATTATCTTCTGATAATTTAAACATTGCACAGGGCTAGTCAATCTGTAGCCATGTAACAAATTGTATCACCTTTTTAATAAAATTTATAATAAAAATTATAAACCAAAAACATCATCTAATTCAGAAGACAGTCTGTTGACCCAAAAGAAAATCCTCCTTCAAAGTAGGATTTAGTGAAGTGCCCCCATTTCTCAAGGAGGATTTCATTAGGAATTATTATCAGTGCAGCCTTAATTTAAAATGGTAAGTTCAGCTGTCCAAAGATGCGATGTGTATGAACACAATTGTCGAAGGCAGAGTTCTAAGATGACCCCTGAAGACCAATAACCTTGTATAATCCCCTCCTTGACAGTGGACAGAACATGTCACTTGCTTCAAACCAACAGACCATCACAGAAGTGACGGGATGTTACTCTGGTGATTAAATTACCTCACATGGCAAAGATGGAAACCAATGTAATGTAAGCACCAAGTAAGCTGACTTAAAGTAACTCAAAAGGTGAGCCTGACCAAATCAGGTGATCTGCTTAAAAGAATGTCTAAAGGTTAAAGATTCTTTCTCTTGCTGAACTTGACGAAACAAGCCACCATGAATTCCACAGCTATAAGGAATTGAATTCTGCCAAAAGCGTAAAGGAGCATGAACGCAAATTTCAATTGAGCCTCTGTTAAGAATGCAATTCAGCTAACATCTTGATTACAGCTTTTTGAGATCCCGAGCAGAGGATCCAGCTATACTGTGCCCTGACTCTTGACCTGTGAAAAATATGAGATAATCAGTGTGTGTTGCTTTCAGCCACTAAGTCTGTCTTAATTTGCAAACCAACAATAAAAAACTAATATATCAGCCAAATCACTCCTGGGTCTATCTTTGGCTTTGTATCAGTCAAGGTGTTAGTTATAAGCAACAGATATGAATTCTGGGTATTTTACTAAAGGTTATATCATCGCTAACATAATCTTTAAGTGGTCTAGAGAAACCAGGTTTGGAGCCTATGCAGCTAGAACAAATTCTCCAAATGATATGGGGGGTGGCCCCATGGAGATAACAGGGGACAGCCACTGGGCTTTACTGATGCCAGTTCACACCATCAACATCACCCAAGCGGGACATGGGAGTCTACTGCTCGGGCCACTGTTGCTTCTGGAAACCACATGTAACCACTGACTGCTGCCAGCCACATGAGAATGGCATCTGCAGGATCCTTATTTTTCTGTAAATATGTTACTAGCTTCCAAATCAATGTCTGGAGCCAGATGTCTGCGCTGTAGTGCCCAGGGCATGTGCCTGGCAGAGAGGCTTTCTACTTAGCTTCAAGGGCAAGCAAAAAAGCAAGTGTCTGGAATTTTGAGCTTGTCTATTAATAGGCAGAATTGGTTAAATAAGACAGGTATTCCCCAAACAAGGGAAATGGTTTCAGAGGCTAGGAGGCCAAAAAGAATGAAGTGTTTACTAAATAACTTACCTCCCATGCCTCCCTGTCTCCCCAAATTCTCACATCGTCTTCTAAAATAATTTGAGGCTTGAGCTCAATTTGAGTGGTTTTGGAAAGTAGCCCTCTGCAAGCTCCCTCCCCAAATTATACAATCCTGAGGACATTCTGAATGAACAAAGCAATTATAACTCAGGACACGGCAAATGGAGATCACTTTTATCAGAGGAATTACTGTCTTGTTTGGTTTTCTGATGGTGTTAAATCGCTGCAGAAGACCTGCAGTGGTATTCATGGAATATATCTTATTAATCTGGTAATCATATTGAATATTTGTTGCCTGGAGCAGGGCTGCCAGGATTCTAGGCTGAAGATACTCGTCCATGACAATTATCCCATCACTAATCATCGTTGATAAACATTGAAAATATTAATCAGCCTCCATCTGATCACAGTCTCCCATTTAACCACAGTAAAATCTCTGTTGTTTATGTACTGGCTTCTTTCCTCCTTCATTCATTTTGCTCATTTAAAGCCTCTCTTCCTGGCCTCTTCGTTCCAAACAGATCCTGACAAATAGTGGCAGGCAGAGATACATCCCATAGTTCGAATTGCACTGCCATCGAGTCAGACACAACAGAGAAGCGTGGAAATATACCACCAAGCCAACCCCCGAGATAAAACATCATAGGGGAAAGTGTGTATACTATTAATTCTACTCCCAGAAGAGGTCAAGAGGGCAACGGGTTGATCCCATGGTATAGCTCAAGGGCGAGTAAGAAAAATTCCTTATTGATGTGAACAGTGCTGGTAGATTAAAGTTTAGGACACTTTCTACGGACCAAAGACTCTCTTCCAGCAGAGAGGGGAGGAATGTGGAGAGAGGGAGAAAGCAGAGAGAGGAGTAAGAAGTGGTTGAAAAATGATATGGGGAGATAGGAAGTCTGTGTGAAGATGGTAACAGCACAAACAGTCCACAAAAAGGAAATGTGGAATATGAAAATGTTTGTTATGGCATGTGACTTTTTTTAGATGCAAGAAATATGCCCATATGAAATATATATTAAACAGAATTTGGCGCTTAACAATCTCCAGGCTCCCTGGCTTTCTCATGTAACTGACCCCTATAATAGTAACAAAGAGATGTGGACAAAATAATAAAGATCACAGAAAAGTACAGCCTGCCCCAGCAATGACCCTCTACAGCCAGGTACAGTAAGACACCTCCCCCTCCAGAATATTCCACAGACATTGTTTCCTCTTCTGCTTGTGCTCCTGAAGCAGCGGGAGGGCAGTGGGTGCAGAGAAGGGGGTATGGTGAGAGGAGCCGGGGCATGTTGTTCGGATACTGGTGAGTTTTTTTGTTCGTCTGTGCCTGACCCCATTGAGTACATAGCCTTGAGTTGTTTCTTTACAGTTCTCTACAGCACAACGTGATCAATTCTACTGGGAAGTGAGTTTTGCCAGAATTCCAAATGGAAAGCAGAGTTTAGTACCATTTTGGAAGGAAAAGTCATGTGTTGAGGACTTGTTTGAACCATGTGAAATTGTCATTTTAATAGGTCAAAAATGACCAAATAGTATCAACTCATATGTTTCGAATCTTAAGTGTTAGATCTTGTAAAAGATACCAAGGTTGCAGAGGTGAACAAACGGACCCTGAGCAGAGCCATAGGAAGCATACAGCCTAATGAAAGAGATGATATCACTCAACTCCTCACACAAATGATTGATTATAAACTGTAGTATGTGTTAGTAGCTAACTTTGTGGATCTGTCCCTGAGGTCAGGAGAGCCTCACGGAAGAAGTACAAGAAGAGGGGTGGGGGGTTGTGGAGAGACAGAGCAGGAAGCAGTCCTTTCCTCTTCAGATGACACGAAGCTCTGCGCCAAGTGTTAAGGACCAAGAAGATACTGTGCCCCCCATGCTAGTCTTCATGGAGACCACCTTCTAGTGGGTGAGATGGTAATTAATGGGCAAACAGATCTATAAACAGAATATTCTCAAGTAAGAATATTTGCTTTCAAGGACATAAATAAGGGGTTAGAGGGAGATCAACAGAGAGGGACCACTAGAGTGAGCCCAAGAGGCCCCTCTGAGGCAGTGACATTTACACTGAGACATAAAGGATGGGAAAGTGCCTTATACACAAAGAATACAAGTAAAAGCATTCTGGGCAGAGAGAACAGAATGAATGAAGATTATGTGATACAAAAAAGAAAAAAAAAAAAACCTTAGTGGTTCCAAAGAGTGAGTGAGGCGGAGACTAATAAGGATGATGTTGGAGATAGATAAAAAAAAAGCATTTGGATCGTTTAGGCATGGCAGAAGGTTTGGTATTTTATTACAAGTGAAAGGAAAACTCAAAAAGCCTACCTATAGTACTTATTATTTGAGGATTACAGATTGCAATATTTTTCTAATTAATATAATTCTGTGCTACACTTTGAATGCACACACATAATCTTCATGTAGTTGAGTACTTTAAATGTGTTTCTGAGGTAGAGGCAATATTCTTTAACAGTGTATACATTTTGGGGGCACCTGGGTGGCTCAAGCGGTTAAGCATCTGACTCTTGGTTTCAGCTCAGGTCATGATCTCAGGGTCATGAGACTGAGCCCCACATTGGGTTTTGTGCTCAGCACGGAGTCTGCTTGAGACTGTCTCTCCCTCTGCCCCTCCTCCTCTCTCTCTCTCAAATTAATAAATAATCATTAAAAAATAGTGTGTACATTTTTAAATAAGTAATAATAATATTAACACTGAAGAATAAGATTGGAAAAGGAAAAGCAGTAGCCATAACTATTTACTGGGCATTTGCCAAGGGCCACACGTGTGCAGCATGACTGACATATGTTACCTCATTTAATCTGCACAATAAAGCTGTGAGTTCTGTACTACCATTACGCCCATTTAAAGAGGAGGATAATGCTGGCCTCATAAAATGGAATACAGAAAAGTGCTCATTGAATATGGCTCCATGGTGCCATTGGGTTGACATTTGTGACTGATTGCACTGCTGCACCTCTAAGTGAAAAACATAATTTAGCATAATTTCAGAAGGGAGCTACTGTTTCATAATTCCACTCCAAAAAAAAACCTGACCATTCATTTTACCAACTCCAAACACTAAGCTGCAGAAAAAAGCCAGGGCAATAATTGAAACTTTTTTTTTTTTTTTTTTTTTTTTTTTTTAGTTAGGTCTTGAGACAATCTCTCAACATTTCTGGGCTTCCATCTAGAGGAGTTTAACTTAAATTGCCCCAATCAAATACAAGTCATCCATTTAATGGGAATTTCAGATAAACTATGGATACTATTTTACTATAAGTATGTTCTGTGCAATATTTCCCAATATCTGTCCTATGTAAACATGATGTCCTGTACTTTTATTTGCTAATATCTGACAAGTCTGGTATGACTAGAATAAATGGTTACAGCTGGTCCAACAGAGCATGTCAGCCAATGAGGAAATTTTCAAGTCACTGGTGAAATGAGAACTTAGATATTCACCTCGCTAAATTCTTTAAGGAATTAACTTCTTTCTAAGGAGTTGTCCTCTTTTATGTAATTAAAAATTATTTTTATGCAATGATGATAATACAAGCTTTTGTTGCTGCTATTTGCTTAATTTTTGAGTTTTCTTTGGAAAGTAAAAAGAGTGAACTGACACATTAATCTGTGCTATTTTAATTTTTTTACTGATATATAATTTAAATATAGTGAAATGAACACAAGTTTGAAAGTTCAAAAAGTTTTTTTTAAATGCATATACCCAATTTCTAATACCCAGAATGTTGCTTCTCCAATGCTCACCTACTTCCTCCAAGACAGCCACTACTCTATTTTTTTAAGAAATATTCACCACAGTTTGTTTTGTCTGTTCTAGACATACCAGCAGAAACTTATAACAGATATCCTTATCTGGCTGATTTCACTTGGCGTAATGTGTCTGAGATCCATCAATGTTGCTGTATGCTTCCTTGTTCCTGCATTTATATTGCTTAGTAGTCTTCCACTGTACAAACCACCACTGCTTTATTTATCTGTGACTAGACATTTGCCTCACTTTCAGTTTGGGGCTCTTATGAATAAAGCTGCCGTAAACATTCATATGAAGTCTTTATGGAGGCATATGTTTTCTTTTTCTTTTTTGGTACATATGCAGAAGCGAAATTGCTGGGTCATATGGTACATGCATGCTTAACTTGATAAAAACACAAACTGTTTTCCAAAGTGGCTGCACCATTTTATACTCTCTGTAGTGGTGTTTAAAAGTTCCATTTTCTCTACACCCTTGTCAACACTTTGTATTGTCAGCCTTCTAAGTTTTAACCAATCTAGTGGGTGTGAAACAGCATTTCTCTATGGTTTTAATTTTTATTTCCCTAATGACCAATGATACTACCATATTTTTATCTTTTTTTGGCCAACGTATACCAATTTTATGACGAATTTGTTTAAGTATTTTCTTCCTAATACTGTGTGAACTGCCTCCCAGAAACTGTAATGTTATGCTTTTATTATCATTTATTTAAAAATATCTTCTTTTCTAACATAACATAATAAAAAATTATTATTAAAAAAAAGAAAACCTGATGTTGGAGTGGAAAATCAAATATAAATAAATAACCCTAATAATTATATTTGCTCCCAATCTTCTCATCAACACATGTATGTTAACATGGCTGCAATAACACTAGATATAATTTTATTTTCAGTTATTTCATTTAATTAAACATCTTCAATATAAAAAAAATAAATAAAAATAATAAAAATAAATAAAAATATCTTCTAATCCTTTTTTTTTTGTTTTTGTTTTCTTTGATTAAGGGGCTATTTAGAATTGTGTTGCTTAATTTCCAAGTATTTGGGATTTTCCAAATTTTTTTGGTTACTGATTAGTAATTTAATTCTGTTTTGTTCTGAGAACATACTCTGTATGATTTTAATCCTTTGGTATTTAGTGAGACTTCTTTTGATATCTAACAGATGGTCTATACTGGCGAGCAGGCCACTTGAAAAACTGTGCATTTTTCTACTATTGTGTGGAGTATTTTATAAATGTCAATTAGGTTGATCTGGTTGATAAAGTTTCTCAAGTCTTCTATATTCTTAGTGATTTTTGTCTACTTGTTACAGGAATCAAAGTATTTAGGCTCTGTTATTAGTTTGTACAGATAATCTTTGTGCTTTGGTTTTGATAGTATCTATTACAATAATTTTAAGTTCATCTTGTTTTCCTTTGCAGTATCTAAGCTGCTTTTAAGCCAGACTAGTAAATTTTATATTTTGGATATTGCATTTTTCATCTTTATAAATTCCATTTGGTTCTTTTCTTATATCTTCCATTCTTTTTATCATTGTATTTATGTTTGCCTTTAAATTCTTTAGATTATTCATAAGAGCTATTTTAAAGCCTGAGTGCTAATTTCATCTACTCAGTAATTTCTGTGTCTTATTTTGTTGACTGTTTTTTTTTTCTCTTAAAATGGATCATATTCTCCATTTTTCACAAATTTAGTAATATTTTTACTTTTTATTTTTTAGTAATATTTTTAATTGATGGCTTTTGAGGTTGCTGATCTGTTGAAAATCTAGTTTTTGCTTACTTCCTTTAAAGAGTGTTTAGTTTTGTTTTGGAAGGCATTTGATTTTCTGGCAGATCAGTTTGATCGTTTCAAGGCTTATTTTAAAGCTTGGTGAGAATTCTCTACTCCTAATCTGTGGCCTTTCTAAGGTCTCAGTGAATACTGGGGGTGTTCGGCAAGGTCTCTTCACTCTGGCCCATCAGAAACCCTACCACTGGGGCGCCTGGATGGCACAGTGGTTGAGCGTCTGCCTTCGGCTCAGGGCGTGATCCTGGCATTATGGGATCGAGCCCCACATCAGGCTCCTCCGCTATGAGCCTGCTTCTTCCTCTCCCACTCCTCCTGCTTGTGTTCCCTCTCTCGCTGGCTGTCTCTATCTCTGTCAAATAAATAAATAAAATCTTTAAAAAAAAAAAAAAAAAGAAACCCTACCACTGAGTAACCTCTGGAATTTCTGTTCAACCTACGGTTCCCCAAAAGTGATTCTCCACCAGCTCTTGTAGAGTTTCTCCTTGTGTAAATGCAGTGTAGTCTTAAGCCAAGGATTTCAGATTTATGGTGATCCTTCACTGCATAGTGCCCTCCTCTCTGAAAATCTGCTCAGCAAATTTTCTGCTGCCTTAGGTTATGATCTCTGCCTCCACAGCTGAGTACTCCGCCTGAGATCTCCCTTCTTGTACCTTGATTTGGAAAGTACTTTCCAGGCAGAAAACTGAAGTAATTAGGGGATTCATTTTCTCTGTTTTCCTTTCTCAGGGACTGAAACACTGTGCTGCCTGTTGTCCAAAGTCTGAAAACATTTGCTTGAATTATTTTGTTCAGTTTTATAGCTTTTTATGTTTGGGGGTAGGGTGGGTCCAGTACCAGTTAACCTGCTATTGCCAGAAGCAGAAGTCCCCATTCCTTCTAGTATCTTTTCCGTTATTAAGTATTTTTAAAGTCTTGGAAGAAATGTATTTTATAATATCTTAATAATTATCAGGTCTAAGGTGTTATGTCATTTAACTACTTGACAAACATACCCCACCTTCTGTGTACGTGTCATTGTTAGGTACAGAGAATCAAAGGTAAGAACCAAAGGACCCCTATCCTCAAGAAGCTCCCAGTCTAGTTGGGAAATAAATGGGGAAATAGAAACTACTATGGTATTGTCTAAAATGGACTATATTATCAGTAATGTGGTAAAAATATTTGATATTATAGTTATTTTTGGACAGGACAGTATCACAAACTTATGATTTTATCCCCAAAGGATTGCAAGAGGTGCAGCCTTCCTCAGTAGGCCAAGGCTGTATATGATTTAATATTTGGTTTCTCACACACAATCCAATTTGATGACTAGTAATGAATATTGTTTCCATTTACTTCATTTGAGCAATAAGTTATCAAGAAATTTTACTTTAGGATAAAGGCAAAAAAAAAAAATTAGGACCAAGTGAACCCAAATTTTCTATTATTTTGATGGTAGTTTTCTACAGGCCTATATGTTCTCACAAAGGTCAATCCCAGGGATCTCAGATCTCCAGGCATCTCTCGGTATGACAAAGCCAGGTGAGGGATAGGGTAATTTATACACAAACACACACACACACACACACACACACACACACACACACACACACAGAGCTTTACTGAGAAACAATTTATATGTCATAACATTCACCCTTTTAAGAAACAATTCAATGGGCCTTTTTTTTCATATTCACAGAATTGTCCAAATATCATCGCTATTTAATATTAGAATATTTTCACAGGCCTCAAAAAAAAAAAAAAAGCCAAAAAACAAAAGCCCTGTATCCATTAGTTGTCACTTCACACTTCCCCTTCCTGCCAGTCCCTGGCAACCACTTCTCCCTTCCGTGTCCTTGGATTTGGCTCATCTGTCTATTTCACATAGATGGAATCATATAAATATGTGGTCTTTTGTGACTAGCTTCTTTTCTGTATTGTGTTTTCAGAGTTAATCCATGTTGTAGTATGTATTAATACTTCATTTCTTTTTATTGCAAAAATATTCCACTGCCTGGATATACCACATTTTGTCAATCATTCAGCTGGTGATGGAAAATTAGGTTTTTTTCCCACATTTTGGCTATTGAGAGTAATGTTGCTATGATCATTCATGCAAAATTATTGTGTGGACATATATTTTCATTTCCCTGGATATATACTTAGGAGTGAAATCACTAGATCATATAATAATTCTATATTTAACATTTTTAGAAACTTCCAAACTGTTTTCCAAAATAGCTGCTCTATTTTACAATCCCACTAGCAATGTAAGAGAATTCCAATTTCTCCATATCTTTACCAACACTGTCACTGTTTATTTGATTTTAATCATCATTATGGATGTGAAGTGGTATCTCATTGTGCTTTTGATTTGAATTACTCTAATGACTAATGATGCTGGATCATCTTTTCATGGGTTTATGGTTATTTGTGTATCTTCTTTAGAGAAATATTTAGTTGGATCCTTTGCGCATTCATTTGTCTTTTTAAAATTGATTTGTAATACCTTATTTATCTGCTGGAATCAAGTCCCTAATTAAATATATGATTTGCAAATATTTTCTCACATTTTGTGGCCTGTCTTTTATGATGGTGTGCTTTGAAGTATGAAAGTTTCAATATTTATGAAGTCCAATTTGTCTATTTTTAATTTTGTCACTCATAACTTTGGGGTCCTATGTAAGAAACTATGCTTAAGCCAAGGTCACAAAAATGTACTCCTAAGTTTTCGTCTAAGAGTTTTATAGATTAAGCTCTCACATTTAGTCTATGATCTATTTTGAGTTAATGTTCATAGATAGTGTGTGGGAGGGGTCAAACTTGATGGCTTTTCATATGGATATCCATATGTCTCAGCAACAATGTTGAAAAGACTATTATTTTCCTACTGGACTGTGTAAGTACATGTGTTAAAAATAAATGTAATGTAAAGGTTTATTTTTCAAATCTCAATTGTACTCCATTGAGCTATGTGTCTATCTTTAAGCAAGTACCACACTGTCCTGATTACTGTAGTTTGTAGTAAGTTTTGAAATTAAGAAGTGAAAGTCTTCTAATTTTGTTATTTTTAAGGATTGTTTTGAATACTCTGGGTCCCTTTCATATCCATGTGAATTTTAGAATCGGCTTTGTAAATTTCTACAAATACAGGTAGCTGGTATTCTGATAGGGATTGCATGGAATCTGTCAATCAACTTGGAGAGCACTGCCATCTTACTATTAACTCTTCTAATCTATGAACATGGGGTATGTTTCAATTTACTTAGATTTTCTTCAATTTCTTTCAACAACGTTTTGTAGTTTTCAGTACATACCTCTTGCATTTCTTTTCTTAAATTTATCCCTAAGTATTCTATTCTTTTGATACTATGGTACACGCAATTGTTTTCTTAATTTTATTTTTGGATTGTCATTGCAAGTGAACTGAAATGCAACTGATATTACATATCTGTTTTACATATGCAACTTTGCTGAACTTGTTTATGACAAGTTCTAATAGTTGTGTTTGTGTGTTTGTGTTCCTTAGTTTTGTTCTTTAACACGATTATATCATTTGTGAATGACAAGAGTTTTATTTCTCTATTTCCAATCTGGTGCCTCTTTTTTACTTAATTGCACTTACTACAACATCCAATATAGTGCAGAACAGACATTGTGAAAGAGGACAATCTTGTGTTATTCCAGGTTCAAGGAAAAACATTCAGTCTTTCACCATTAATTATGATGTTAGTCATGAGTTTTTCCCAAATGTTCTTTATCAGGCTGAGGAAGTTCCTTTTGACTCCTTGTTTGTTCAATGTTTTTCTCATGAAAGGGTAATGGATTCTGTCCAGTGATTTTTATATGTGTGTTGAGATGATCATCTGGGTTTTGTCCTTTAATCTCTAATATATTGATTGACCAATTTTCGTACATTAGACCAACCTTACATTCCATGGATAAATATCACTTGGGCATTATATATAAACCTTTTTATATGTTTCTGGGTTCTGTTTTCTAGTATTTTGTTGAGAATTTTTGTATCTATATTTATATGGAATATCGGTCTATAGTTTTTATGTGATGTCTTTGTTTTTGGTATCAAAATAATATTGGCTTCCTGGAATGAATTGGGAAGCTTTCCCTCTATACTATTTTTTGGAAGTATTCGCAAACTAGTGAAATTAACTCTTTAAATGTTGGTGTAATCCACCAATGCAGCCATTCAGGCCAGGAATTTCCTTCACAGGATTTTATTAAATTACTACTTCAGCCTCTATGTGTTACAAGTCTATTCATAATTCTATTAATAAAAGAATGGATTAATAAAGGACTCTACCATTCTGGAAATTTTTCCCCATATTTTAAAATGTTATATATATGTTACATATATTATAAATATATAATATATAAATATATTAAATAAAAATATATAACAAATATATTCTATAACTACATGTCATGTATAATTAATTACTATATATAGTATATAATACCTTTCAGTCTTTTCCATCTCTGTTTTGGTGCATTATACCTCACTCCACCATGAAGTGGACACTGAAGGAATAATAAAGCAGATTTGGATCCAAATGCACTTTCATCTGAAAGAGCCATACTTACTATTCAGACATAGGTGTACAATAGGAAAGGACATATCTTTAAATTTGATAGGCAAAATCCATCTCTTTCCCAACATTATTATTACAGGTCACTTCTATCTTCATTTTTATTATTAATAGTCAAATGGAAGTGATTCAACTTACTTTTTAAATCTACCTCCAACTTCAACTCTGCTATGTAATTTATTAGTCATATTGATATTTATACACATAAAAGACTAAGGAGTTTGTTTTAAATAATCCTACAGAATTCCTTTGCATAGAGTAAAATATCCATATATAAAACATAGAGCCCACCTGCACTTTATTTTTGCTTTTGCGATTTCTCATTTTTCATATAGAAATGGTTCATAAAGCACACCTGACCTCACAGAAATTCTTGGTTTTTTTTTATGTCTATAAAATCAGGAAGAACGAACAAACAATGAACTTAGTTTTAAGGTTATATCCAAGGGTTGATACAGACCAATCTGGACTATGCAATAGCTGATCTCACCTGAAAGGGTTGTAATCTGACCACATTCACCATTCTAAAAGTTCTAGGGTTAGACCAGAGATGTCCATTAAGGGCCTGGTACTACTTTTCCCCTTCACCATACACTTTGGGTATTTCTCACTGGAAGGAGAGAATATCTGGTACTCCCATGTTTGAAACCGTATCACCTTCCAACAGTCTCTTCTTCTCTGCTTCCTGTGACTTGGATGAAGAATTTCTTGTTTCATGGTCCCACTGCTCCTGCCATATTATTCTTCTAACAATTACAATCCCTGTTTCTCCTTGCATCTTCCCCTCCCTTGCCCAGATAGTTTTGGGGACCCTCAGGCTACATCCATGCAGAAACAGAGGTCTACCGGAAAGAGCACAAATTTTGCTCTCACATCAATTATGCCACTATATAGCTGCGTATCATCAGGCCAGTCTTAGAACCACAGAATACCACATTCAGTAGGAACTTCAAAGACCATGGGCTCAATCTTGTATCTCTAGGCAAATTATCACAGCATGATCAAGTGCCTGCTCAGGATCACAAAACCAGAGAATAATGCAGCCAGAACCAGAATTGGGGTTTCCTTATTCTCAACCAGACACTCTTGCGCACATAAAATTCTGCCTGGTCTAAGTTAATCTTCTCTTGTTTATTAGGTGGTTCAATATCTCCTGTGTAAGACTCTGCTAGTTTGAAAGCTCAAACAGTGCCATAGAGGAGTGTGTGTGTGTGTGTGTGTGTGTGTGTGTGTGTATTTAAAACTTTATTCAAAGGTTTGGTATTGTTTATAAAAACTAAAATTTGTGTCAACTAAATATTTGAAATATAACTATTATTTTTGTTTTTATCCCTGCTTATTATCCCCAAATATATTACAAAAAGATGTTGTTCTATAAGTTCTTTATAATTCAGCAGTTTAGAACTTGGAGTACATTTTTTATTCTTTTTTGGAAAAAATATGTAAGCCATAAAACAGTTTCTGAATTCCATAATAATGTAACTGTGACATGACGTTAGTCACAGTACTATAAAACAGTATCACCGAGTTTTTATTGGAGAATAGGCTAAGAATTTGAACTTATATCGGCAGACATGCCTCCTCCTTCTCTGGCAAAACAACCATCAGGAGGATTTAACCCATCATCCCACCTGTTGGGCAGTGGAAGCTCCAAGCCACTGGTCACGGTTTCACAGCTTGGGGAAGCCTGTCCTGAATTGGATCTGGATAAGTGAGGAGCTTTGCACTGAAATTTGGCATAGACCAAGGAGAGCATTTCTCAGTCAAGGTCAGTCTGTTGGTAGGCATTGTTAATATAAAAGCAAGAATACTTCATTGAAGAATACTTCTGTGTTTGGAATTCAGAAAAGTAGAGTCAAGGACAAGAAGAGCTTTCCTCTGTTCATTTCTCACTCTTGCTGACTTCCTATGACCCAACACTGAGGTGAGAAGCAACATGGAGATGGAGGATGTGTATTATGGGGGACAGTGAGAGATGATGGGAGCTGGGGAAAGGGGAGATGATGGAGAGTCCAGCATGGCAGGAGCAAGACAGGCTACTACAGCCAAGTCTTGACTGGTCTCCCTGCTTGGCCAGGGTTGGGGGGGGTTGCATTTGTATGTAAGGTCCAGCTGGATGTTGCTAAATCTTTCCTATCATACCTAAAGGGATGCCCAATGCCTGCTTGATAATTCAACTGTGTGTTCCCAGTGGACTGCATTCAAAGTGGTTGAGGGACCCAATAACCTTAATAAATCTCTGTTGCTTTTAAAGAAAATGATTTTGAGGGAGAAACTTTTATTGCATGACATTTTTACTAATATACAAATTGCATCTGCATTCTGGAACAAGTGTGCCACATGCCTAATACCTAGTTTTGTTGATGAAAGTTACCCTACTGCCGTCCCTTGCCTTTCCCACACCTAGCTATTCCTAGTGATTCCTCTGTGTATGCATCTGACTTCTCATTTCCCATGTTTTAAAAAACAATGCCATCTTCAGATAGGACTTTATATATATAAATTAAACCATTATTTGACATGAGAAAAAGAGGGATGGCTTGAAAGAGTTAAACAAATTAAAAGGTATTCCTCTCTGGACTCAGATGTGTCCTCCCAACTGTGAATATTGTAAGGGGTATCCTAATGAAAATATAACTCCCAAAGGGAACTTAAAGGCAATTAAAACAACATTAGTGTTTTTCATAACTTTACAATGTCTTTATGCAAGTGATAAAACCTTACTAATTATTGAAAAGTTATTTGTATTAAGATTTCAGAGCAGAGAGATAATCTGTGCAATTTAGAATCCTGAGCCATCGTCAGGGAGCTGGCTAACAGAACCAGAATTCCCTTGCCAGCATCTACAGTTGCATCAGTGAACCTCAAACAGGATCCTTTGCTGGCAAATATTAGCCTATTGTAGTTTAAAAATAAATAAATACCTTGAGCAAATGTGCAGTGACACCAAAAATTAGTTTCCACAAACTGACTAAATATAGTATCTATTGGGAAAAGGCAAATGAGTTCAACTGGAAAAAGAATACCAAGTTCTAGAGCAGAGAGCATGCGTTTCTCTAAATGAACGAAAATTTTAGTGTGATCTGAATGTAATCAACATTCAAGGCTCACTTTATGGAAAGAAAAAAGATAGAGGCTTACTGGGTAATTTCCATAATTCAGCTCAGTATCAGTTTGGCAGGAGGAATACAGAACACCCCACCATGCTCTTAGCATAAGCTAGACATTCAAACCATACAACTGATTCCTCAACCCTTCTAATAAGCTAACATGTGATATGTTAACAGCCAAAGTCTTAAAGGCATATTATAGAAAATGTGGAGAGAAAGGTTACCAAGGTTTCCAGAGTGTAATAAGGGGAGTTTCAGAGATAGGTCTCTAGAGGTGACTGAAGTACAATAACTCTGTTATTATAAGGACAAAGAAATTGAGGGGCACCTGGGTAGCGCAGTCATTAAGCGTCTGCCTTCGGCTCAGGGCGTGATCGCTGTGTTCCAGGATCGAGTCCCACATCGGGCTCCTCTGCTATGAGCCTGCTTCTTCCTCTCCCACTCCCCCTGCTTGTGTTCCCTCTCTCGCTGGCTGTCTCTCTGTCACATAAATAAATAAAATCTTTAAAAAAAAAAAAGGACAAAGAAATTGAGATCCAGAAAGATCAAGTTGCTCAAAGCCATCCATCCAGTGAGTGTCAGAACCCAGGAAGAAAAGAGGTCTCAGCTTTTGGAGAAATACTCTTCCCGTATAAATAATATAGGTGATGCATGCCAGAGCTATATTGACAAGCATATCAGCAAACAAACAAGTCTTCTATTATACATTGAAATAGTGATTATTATAGGGGTGGTGATCCAGGGGCAAAGTTGGATTACTTTAGGACAATGCTTGAACTCTTCAGCAGTTCCTCAATACCAAGGGCCACAAGCAGATGATGCCAATCTGAGAATGGATATTAGCCCCAGGAACAAAACCACATGGAGATTCCAACTTAGACAACTAAGATTTGTCTGTATTTATAATCACCAGGGGCCCATGATGAACTGGACTCCACCTAAGAACTGATGGTAGAAAGAATTAGATTCCCTATAGTAACGCACATTGCCTGACTAAAGTGTAGAATTACCCTAGTCAAGCATCTAGGAACATTTTCTATCTGATACACCCATGACAACTCAGTAGCATCAGTGCTCACTTAGTAACAAAAGGAAGAGGGGAGTGTGTAAGTCCATTTAATTTATAAAGTTTGCCAAATGTCTTTTTAAATCCATTAAGCATGATAAGCTAGCCCAGCTGAGATCTACCAGCAGAATTCGAAGATTATTTCTTCATTGCTGTATTTGACAGGGAGTAAACAGTCAAAAAGATCATGAGGGCAGTTTACGATTGAGTCCAATCACAGACATTCATCAGAGAGAAGGCTCAAAGATGTCTGCCCATCTCCTGTGGGTTTTTGAGGAGGATTGCAACGTGCAGGTGCCACGCACGGGTGAAGAAAGAAGTTTGCAGCGATGGAGTTCCAAGTAATGACCTATTTATCATGAACAACATGCATTTATTAACCTGAAACCAATGCATTGAAAATCAAAATATGTTTCCATTCATTATGTCTTTATTTTGCAAACTGCAACAAAGGTGTCATGTTTTCATAAATATATATTCACACACACACACGCACGTGCACACACATGTGCTCCAATAACCACAACAAAGAACATAAAAAAATAAAAGAAGATGCAAGGCTCAACACATGGTAAACTTAAGAAATGTTCAGGCTGCAGAGGAATATAAGAGCAAAGAGCCAAGAAACAACTTTTAGGTAAGTAGAGCCTCAGAGAGTTAAAGAGCTCCTTGACTCCTTGCCTTCTCTGTTATCCATGCTCTGCCTTGTCATGAAAAAGAAAGAATGAATTGAGAGCTACAAATCAGCCTTGTGCTTATGGTTAAGGTGCTGTTTATATGGCTCATATTTGGACTGCCCTTTGCTGGACTGTAGAATTTGTCTGTCTGGAGATCCTCAAATCTCAAACCAGAAAGCATGCTGCTAAGAACCAACAGAATTGGAGGAAGATGAACTACTACCTTCCCCACTGTACTCAATTTCGCTTGGTAAGCCTTCAGGCAGCATAAATGGATATGGGGATCCCATGAAGAGTTGAAGTTGTACATTTATCTACTACCTGGCAAACTCTGCCTAGGGGTATCCACCACCCTTCTGTCTCTTCTACAGAGGAGGCAGAAAATATGATGGTTAAGACCATGGACTGTAGAGCCCAACTGCCTGGGTTCAATCCTTTCTGTGTATCAGTTTCTTACCTATAAAATAAATATAATGATAGGACAATCTTTTAATTCTCTTGTGACTATTTAATGAACATGTGCATAAACCAATTACTTAACACAGGAGAAGTAATGGCCTGGTTCATACCTAATAATGCATTGATGCTTTCTTTCAAAGCTTCCAATCTCCTAAACACAACTAAGTATGTTTTGACACTGGTTATGGAATGGCAAGACTTTGGTACCCTAAAGAGGAATAGCTCAACGTGATTAAGGACACAACTGTGAAGGTAAGATAGACCTGACCTAGAATACTGGCTTTGCCACTTACTAACTTCATGATCTTAGTTAAGTTAAACATTTGCAAGCCTTAGTTTTCTTACTTGTGAATTACAGATAAGATGGCCTTATAGGATTATTGGGCAGGTTAAAAATGATTGGTGTATGTATTAAGCATGGTAACCTGCAGAACAACAATTTAGCAAAAGGAACTCTGAAACTATTATTTTTATTATATACTAGAATTGTAGGAATATACGTAAATCTAGATAGCTAGCTGAAGCTATATATTTTATGAGAAATTTATCTATTTTATCTATCCATCCATCCATCCCCTTAACTTTCTCCACTTTCTCCATTATTCAAGTGGCAGCTAGACCATTCTATGCTTCTGCCTCAGGGAAGAGATATGACAGTAGAAAAGAAAGATAGGCAGCAGTTTTCTGGCTCTGAGTTTCAAAAGACAAGACCCTCGAGGCAACAGAAATGACTCAGTATAGACTACGGGTTTGGGAATAAACTTAATGATAAAAGAACAGAAATCACACCCTAAGGCAGTCCACCTCCTACAGATTGGGTTGAGGAAATGATGTATGCATAGATGTTGGTAAATCCAAAAGAAAGTGGGGTCCCGTGCCCTGCTCCCTGGGTCAAGGCCTGGAGTATTACTAAAACTCTGAGATTTGCAACATCTGAAAGCAGGGATGACTTGTTTCCCACATTGGAGAGTGGGCTAAAGGAATACAAAAATCACCAAAAGGAATGTCTTCATGCTGTATATAGAATGGCAAAGCCTAGGTCACCCCTTCAAGAGTTTACCACATCCAGTGAGCATTATAACATGAAAGCAGGGAAAGCCAATGGAACTGAAGAGACTTGCAGAAAGAAGCAAGGGGTGCTTTAGCTGCAACCTGTGTAGAGTGTCTGCAGATGACCACAAGGGAAAAAGGATCATGCCACTATAAATACATATCATCAGCAGTTACATACCCCCTAATCATCTCCTCTTCACAATGAGGCCATGACACTAAATAAGTCTTCTAGAACTCAGAAACAGCCAAGGAAAAGAGGGCATCTCAAAATAAATGGCATTACATTTCCGCAAGTTGACAAAATAAAAATTAAGCTGAATCGCAGAAAAATAAATTTACATTTCTCACACAGGTGACTTTTTACAAGGACTAGAATTACTGCCTGCTACAGAGATGGGTAAACTGAGACTTGGAGAAATTAAAATGAATTGTGTCATGTGACACTGTTCTCTGATACCCAACAGAGCTATCTCAGCTCTCTAACATGGTAAGAAATCCTGATCTCATTTTATATATCCACATTTATGGAAATACTCCAAATCTTGATATATTATGGGATGACTGACTTTCAAATTATTTTTAGCAGAGCCATATTCCAAAATAATCTTATGCAGAGTCCCAATATTGAGAAAAGGTACACATAGAACTTTCTTTGATTGAGGTGGGAGTGGACATAGTCTGACTCCCTTTAGATATCTCTAGTAATCAACAGAGCTTTAAGGAACATGCGTAAGCTAGTTTAGCGGAAAGGCCCCTGTATTAGTCCGCTCAGGCTGCCATAACAACATTCCACAGGCTGGTGACCTAAACAACAGAAATTTATTTTCTCACAGTTCTGAGGCCGGAATTCCCAGAACAATGTACCATTAGAGTTGGTGTCTGGTGAGATCTCACTTTCTGGATTACAGACAATCAACTTCTCACTGTGTCCTCATGTGACCTTTTCTATGTGCATGCCCAAAGAGACAGAGACAGAGAGAGAGAGAGAGGGCTCTGATCTCTCTCTTCTTATAGAGTACACTATATATATCATATTAGGGGGTCCCACCCTTATCACTTCATTTAACCTTAGCGTCTCTAGAAGTCCTGCCTCTACACACTGGGGGTTACGGCTTCAACATACGAACTCGGTAGAAATACAATTCCGTTCGTAATAGCCACCTTACTGAAGCTGGGAAACCCGGGAGGTGCTCTCAACTCTGGCTCTCATCAGCTGGTCCCACAGTAAGATGCCACAATGCTCTAGGATGCAGTTTCCTCCTTTTCCTAATGAATAAAATGAGCTAAATATTTCTAGATCAAAATTTTAAAATTACTTAAAAACATACAAAATTTTAGGTCAATAGAAAATTCTATCTGCCCACTCTATCTACTGTTGCTTGTGTTATGCAAACTTTGCACATTTTTTTTTTATTTATTCCTCTTCTTTGCCTTTTCAATTAAGGAAAATGCCCAGTTTCCATTACTACCCTCCCTTGAACTAGCATTTGAATATGCTAACATTACTAATCACCTGGACATAAGGAGTATACTGTATCAGAGCAATCCTTCCATAGAGAACTACAAAAGGTAGACAAATGACAAAATATAGTTATTTGAAGGTAGTGGGGAGCAACATAGGCATCAAAGACTTTAGCAACCATAATTTTTGAAGGAAAGAAAAACACATTCAGGTGACTGAATGTCACACACAAACACACTGGCATTGTTTCCTACTTACTCCTTGAGGCATTTCATCATAAGTAAGTGGCCCAAGGCCATGGATGGCCAAGAAGAAAATGGTGGCTTAGAGTTTTCAGTAGTCACATGAATCTAGGTGATGAAATTTGGATTTCAGTGCTACTAAAGCAGCCAGGCCTAATATATTTATGAAAGTAGATGACAAAATGAACCTACTAAAAATAATAAAACAGAAATTATAGTATTTTTAAAAATGTGATAACTAAATGAAGAACTCAGTAAATAGATTTAGCATACCTCAGACACAGCAGCAGAAAGGAAAATATCCAGACAGAGGCAGGTTAGAAAAATATAAGAGACATACAGGACATCACATAAAGCAATATATATATATATATATATATATGTATGTATACACACACACACACACACATATAATTAGAGTCACAGAAGGGACAGAAGCAAGGTTTTAGAGAAAACAGTAACAAATTTGTCCCCAGATAAGAAAAAGTATCAAGCCATAGAAGTAAATAACAGTGTGAGCCACATACAGGATAAATTCAAAGAAAAATACATCTGGACACAACATAGAAAACTGCGGGTATATATACATATATATATATATGAAAAAAGAAAAACTGCTTATAACCAAGAAGATAAGTAAAATATTAAAAAGGAAGAAATAGATTATGGTTTACAGATAATTATCTTCCAAGGAGCAATATCAAAATATACAGCTGACTTCTTAAGAGAAACAATGAAGCCAAAGAATAATAGAATGCAATCTGAAAGTTTTGACAGGAAATAACTGTCAAACTATAATTCTAAATTTGGTAAATATTTCTTTCAAAAACATCAATGATAAAGGACATTTTCAGACAAACAAAAACTGAGAGAAATCATCAACAATATACTTTAGCAAATAAATTATCAAAAGATGTTTTACAAATAAAAGGAAAATGATCTCAGAGAGAAGCTTATAAATTCAAGAATGAATGAAGAAATACACCATGATAAATATGTGGGTAAGCCTACATGAATATTGAGTGAATAAAATATTAAAAATCAGTCTTGCCTGTGCTTTGGAGCAGCAGCCTTCCACTCTGGCCACTATAAGGGCAGCTTCACATTTTGACCACATTTTTGCATTAGCTGATAACCTTTCAGGGATATGAGAACCCTCATCAGAACATCTGAGAAAATGATACTTTTCATCCTCAGATTAATCGAATAGTTTGTCCTCTTAGTCCCCTTAAAAATGAATAAAGAAAAAAAAAACCAAAAAAATAAAAATAAAAATCAGTCTTGCGTGGTTTAGAATGTACAGAGAATTAAAGGCAATATAAGCATATATTTGCAGAAGGTAGGAAATGGGGATAAATTATCCCTTGCATTGTCAGAAAAGTAGGAAAAATACTAATCTGTAATAAACTGTACTAAGTCAAAGATGCATAATGTAATATCTAAAATAAAAGAAAAATAAAGTAATATATAACTGAAACATAATTAGAAGGAAAGAATGATGTATTAAAAATAATTATCAGATTAACAAAAAAGAAGGCAACAAATTGAGAAAAAATAGAAAAGATGATGCAAATAGATAATTATTGTAAAATGATAGATTTGAGTCTTCAAGGTAATTGCATTAAATGCAAAAAGAGTCACTACTCCAGATAAGAAACAAAAATTACCTGGCTAGAAAAAAAATCTAATAGTATTTTGCTTTAAATATGAAGATATAGAAAGATTGATAGTGAACAAATAGGATGTAAGCAGTAACCAAAAGCAACCTGATTTAACTATTCTAATATCAGATTAAATAGGCTTTAAGTTAAGAAGCACTAATGAAGATAAAAAGAAATTCTTCATGACAAAAAGCTCAAGTGACTAGTATATAAGAGTTCTAAATTTGTATGCACCTAATAACAGAGTCTTCAAATATGTAAGGCAAACCTGCCAAATCTAAAAGGAGAATCATACAAAGTCAATCACATTAGACTTTAAAAATTACTTTCAGCATCTGATTGCATACAATGACAAAAAATTAGTAAAGATACAGATTTAAACAACATAAATGACCAACTTAACCTAATTAACATATAAAATATGGAACCACAAGGGACGCCTAGGTGGCTCAGTCAGTTAAGTGTCTGACTCTTGATTTCAGCTTAGGTCATGATCTCAGGGTCATGAGATCAAGCCCCACATCAGGGTCCACTCTCAGAGGGGAGTCTACTTCTCTCCCTCTCCTTCTACCCACCCCCTGCTTTCTTTCTCTCTCTCTCTCAAATAAATACATCTTTAAAATTTGGAAATGCACAACTAAAGAATAAAAATTCTCCTTAAAAGAAAGTTAAACATTAACATATAGAGCAAAAGCAAGTCTCAACAAAATTAAAATATTGAAATTGTTCAGGGTTTGTTTTCTGAAAATAGTAAAATTATGATAGTGATCAATAAGTGATGAGAAAAATGCCCAAGTGTTTATAAACCAACTAATTTACTTATATTGAACATATTGTAAAAATGGCAATTCTTTCCAAATTAATTTATATAATTAATATAATCCCAGTCAAAATCCTAGAAGGTTATGTGTGTATGTATGTGTACATATAGTGATAAGCTAATACTAAAATTCATATGGAAATGCAAAGACCAAGAACACTCAAGATAATCTTGAAGAACAAATTTAGATAAGTTTGCACAACCATTTATCAATAATTACCGTAAATAATACTGTGTAAAACTACCTCAGCTTAGATAGACTTATCAGTGGGACAGAAAAGAGACTCCACAAGGACACTCACACATGTATGATTACTTTAATAAAAGGCTAAATGCTGGGCCAATAGAGTATTCATATGAAAAAAATAAATGTTGGGGCACTGGGTGGGTCAGTCAGCTAAGCATCCGACTCTTGATTTCAGCTCAGGTCATGATCTCAGGTTCCTGGTCATGATCTTAGGGTCTTCAGATCGAGCCCCACATCAGGCTCCACACTCAGTGGGGAGTCTGATTGAAATTCTCTCTCTCTCCCTCTGGCCATCCCCACCCCCTGCTCTCTCTTTCCCAAATAAATACCTCTTTAAAAAATAAATAATAAATAAATCTTAGTCCTTTCACATATGTAGAAAAATCAATTTCAGCTGGATTCTAGAACAAAATGTAAAGGTAGGACAATAAAATGTATAGAATACAACAAAGGTTAATTTCCTTATGACTTTAGAGAAGACAAAATTTCCTAAGTAGAAGATAAAAAGCACTAAGCATAAAGGAAAATATTAGTAAACTGAATTTCATTAAAATTAATGTTTCTTAACTAAGAGATACAAGCTTCCAGTTAAAAAATAAGTCACAGAGATGAAAAGTATAGCATAGGAAATAAAAAAAAGCAAAAAACACAAAAACTTAAGAAGTCTTCATGATCAAAAGACACTAGTACAAGTTAATGAAAAGGCAAGCCATATAGTGGGAAAATATATTTATAATACATTTATCTGGGAAAGGACTTATATCTAGAACATATAATGAAAAGACAAAAAACCCAGTTTAAAAAAATGGGCAAAAGACTTGAAACATCACTTTACAAAACAGTGTGTCCAAAAAACCAATAAACTTCTGAAAAGATGCTTGACACTATTAGTATTAAGGAAATGGAAATTAAAGCCACAAGTTAACCATACCTCCACCCCCCTCAAGTGGTTAAAACAGAAAAAAATAAAGACAAGGGAAGAAAAAAATATTGCAATAACAAGTATTGAGAAGATACGGAGAAAGAGAAACTCTCAGACAGTAGAAATACAATTTGATAATATCTTTCAAAGCTGACATATGCATTACTTATGACTCAGCAATTTCACTCCCAACAAAAATACATGCACATATAAAAATGTACACAGCGGCACTATTTCCAATAACAAACAGCAACAAAAAAAAATGGAAATAATCCTAATGTTTGTTAATAGGAGATTGGATAAATAGAAGTATATTCATACAACGGAATTTTATGTCGCACTGAGAATGAATAAACTACATCTATACTCAGCCACAGGATGAGTTTCACCAAGATAACACTAAGCAAAAACTCTAGACACGTGGGAGTTACCTTGAAAGGAGGTGACGATGCATGGCACTAGGAAACTTCTGCTGTACTGGTAAGATGTTACTCTCTATCTGGCTGGTGACTGCATGGATATGTCACTCTGTAAAAATGTTTTACTTTGTACATTTGAAATTTATGCATTTTTTAATGTATGCTATAATGCCATCATTGAAAGTGAGAAATAACAGAGGGTAATAGAAATATAGAAGTACTTTTCCTGTGGTGGATAAAATCATCTGGGTGAGAACACTAGAACTGACTCTATGTGGAAACTTGGGAAAATATAGTTGGTCCACTTTTGTAAGGTACCAGCATTTGTTTCCATGCTAAACTCTTATCAAGTATCCCAGAATTGAGTAACATTGTGGTGAATAAAATAATGTCTCATAACCTGAAAAATTTTTACACAAATCTTAGTGAAAAGTCAAGACATACGCACCCAAAGTAAAGAATAGTCCTAGTAGGATAGTATTAAAGACATAATTATATAGAAGAGATGGTAATATACAGATACCACAAAAATAGAGGGATCAATATCAGAGGAAGAAGGGCAGAATTCACAGGGTATTGAAAGGGCCTCTGGATGAAAAATATAGGGCTATGAGTTTTAGTTTGACCAGGAGGATTTGCATCTGGTCACAAGGATCCCTTAGAGAATTTAGTTTGTCTGATTGTCTCTAATAGGGATGTTCCAGTCTACATTGCTTGTTTGTGGATTTTTTACAGCATATACAGCAGATAAACTGCCACTCTTTAAAAAAATAAAATTCACGATTTACTTCCCTTGAGCTCAGTGAAGAAGAATTTTGGCTGAGTGGCATAAATGGTGGCTGAAAAAATGTGCCTTGCCATCCTGGTCACTCTGGAACATCACTCTGCCTTCCCCAGGCTCCACAGAATGGCACTGAGAGTTCATTTAAAGCTGGAAAGACCAGAAGGTCAAGCTTTAAAAGGACCCCTCATGGCAGATTTTAAGACCAGGGGTTGTTTTTATTTATTTATTTATTTTCAAACTGCATTGGCTAAAAGAGTTAATTTCCCCTAACCTTAAAGCACCAGATGGACCCGCACCTTCCAAGGACTCTTTTTTTTCTTTAAAAGCACAATTGTTGTTCAGTTTCTCTCAGGTGCAGATTCATTAGCTCTTGACTGGCTCTCCTTGTTTGCCGACTACTTGTGGAAAAAGCCATTTACCCTGGTGAATGTCAAGGTTAGTGCAAACCGTCCTTGCCATCAGTCTCTCTGGCAGAAGGTCAGGGATAAGCTTTCCTCAAATGGGCAGCGTCAAACAAAGCAGAGACAGACTTAACTCACCAAAAGAAAGAAAGGAGGCCTGCTCTGGGGTTGATAAACATTCCTGTGGGCTTTGAGGACAAAAGATTAACTCATCCTTTGCCACTTCAAGAAATGCTCACTGGAAGATGCCTTATAATATCTGGATATTTTCGAGCATATGACATATGTTTATAAAGTAATAACTATCTGTATCCATATGTTTATCTATATCCATTTGCATATCTGTGTATCTATCCATCACCTTGTTTGTTTAAACAAGGATTGTAACTTTCAAAGTGTCCACTTTGGAAGTATATCCCATTATCCTAGCCTTGTTCTAGTTGATCTTTCTTTCTTTCTTTTTTTTTTTGTAATTTCTCCCCTCAGTTTACTTTCATAGACAAGTTGTAAATCACACATGAAGAAGAGCTGCCACTGTCTGAAATAGTTAGATCTTAATTTATTTCCATAGGATAATCCAATTTTGAATTTGGAAGGAACCTCGAGACTAACCCACTGCAACCTTCCATCCACCAAATAAAGCCTCTGCAGAAATTTTGGCAGCCTGTCACCCAGCCTCAAGTTGATCACTCCCAGTGACCTCACAGGAAAACTGTTCTGAGGTGGGGGAAGGTTTTATTGTTACAAAGAACTCTTTACCTTATATTTACTAAAATCCATTTCCTTGTAAAAGTAACCAGTTGGTCCAAGTTTTGGCCTCTAGTATGATAAAGAGGAACAGTCCTTTTTCAACACAATAGTCTCCAAATATTTGTTAGAGTAATCATGCAACATGGACGTATTTTCTTCTCTTGGCTTACTATTCCACTTCTTACATGAAACGATTGCCTGGCAAGGCATTTTTCTATTTGGGCTCCTCTGAATGACTACTATTTTTTTCTATGTGACCTTAAAACGTGAGATCCAGAAATGTGAACCCTATTTCAGATGTTGGACCATGAGCTTCATATGTTATTTAGATATAATATATTCTGTATTTGATACATTATGTCATACACACACACACACACACACACACACACACACACACATATACTTAAAATTCTTCCTGCATTGATTTACTGAGGCATCAATTAATACCAAAAAGACATTTTTACATAAGCTATAGCCAGGCAGATTTGTTTTCATATTTCTGCACTCCAATCACAAATCACACACCAGGTATATGTTTTTAGTCACTGCATCAGATTTTTAACTTAATTGTTTACTACCCAAACTCGGCCACCTGTTGTACTAACATATGAAAGCCCATTGTTATTCTTAGAGAAAAGTACTGGGGATCCTATATACTATTCTCTTGGGCACAAGATTGGCTGTACTCACTCTTACTATTTTTCCCTGAGAGTTTTGGTGGGCAATTTTGCGTCTCTATTTTCAGTAATCTTCAGAGATCTTGGTCAAATCACTAAGTTATCAACCCTTGCATAATTTTAATGAC
This sequence comes from Ursus americanus, assembly GCF_024610735.1. Lineage (NCBI taxonomy): Eukaryota > Metazoa > Chordata > Mammalia > Carnivora > Ursidae > Ursus > Ursus americanus. Next base: position 26,798,365 of record NC_142133.1, read on the forward strand.
CTACACATTTTTGCAACAAAACAAGTCCTGCTCTTTGAAATGGATCATCAGTTATCTCACCAAACTCAGTACATGGGTACATTTGTCCCACATGAATTAGAAATGCGACATCCATGAGGTACTTCTTACATCCTCTATATTTTGTCTCTTGTATATGATCTTGGTTTTGCTTTCTTACAACTTTGCGAAATCTTTTAGACTTTAATCCTATAAATTTTTTCAGCCTTTCTAGAATTCCTCCACATCATACAATTATCTGAAGAATTAAGAAGTGTTTCTTCTTTATTTTTTCCTCACTTACCTTTTCCTCTGGCAAGGAGACAAACTACTTCTAAGCACACTCAACAGCTGAGTACTCGAGGGAAGAAAACTAACCTAGTGCACCATGGAGTACATGGCTGTTTCCAGCAGCGCCCACACTTTCTGGATGTCCAGAGGAGCTACTGTTTTGTATGGCTTCTTCCAGAAACTGTATCATAAGTTGTCATGGTAGACTGCCTGCTTGTCCTGTGTATTCGCTCATGAATGACTTGATTTTTGTTTAAGTCAGCCTGGTGACTCTACCCTCCAACCACACTCTTTCTTTCTCCACCTTCCAGGGTCTTGTAGAAGTTGACACTAACTTATACTACTGAATGCCAGTCTCGCCTTTTGAAAAACACCTAAAAATTCCAAGAACTTTAAAAGGCTTTTCTCTTGAATTTTTTCATCTTCTGTAGAAAGACTCCTGTTTTTCTACCTGCATTTACCCCCTGTCCCTGGCTCCCACTGCCACCATACTGTTCAGACACTTAACAACTTAGACCCAGAATCCTGTAATAACTTTCTAACTAGTTTAGTTGCCCCTACAATCAAAATGCACATCTACCTTATTTGCAAGCATAAAATATACTTTTGTATTTATTTCCTGACTCAAAATCTCTGAGTTTTTCCAGTGTGTATCAAAAAAGTTTCATCTCTTTAGCTAGACGACCCTAGCTACAAAAAGTTAGAAGCACAATAAGACTTACTTATATTTGAAAAATGTAGGTTGCATTATAATAAACATAATTTAAGCCACATTGATTTCCTTTATATTCTTCTCCTTAAAAGGAGTCTTCCCATTACTCAAGTTTAACAAGAACGACTGATATAGAACTGTACAGACCATAAGCCCCACATAAAGATCTGTCCATTTAGATAATCCCAGAAAATGCTTATAAAGACACTGAATGTGTCCAGGAAGTGCCAAGAAGGAAACAGTTCTAAGCTGAGTTTATTGTTACCTTTTATTCTAGTGCACCCTCATTGCTGCAAGGCTTCAGTGGGCCCTTTGGTGCTGTGTGCTGAGGTCTCCAAATGTTCGTCCTCATCCCCTCTCCCACTGTTGATGACGTAATCTGCACAGGTCGTGAGGGGAGAGGCTCGCGTGGAGACTGCACCTGCTAAAAGGAGGAAAATCAATTTTCATCATCCAAAAATACAGAACTGCTGGCACACAAACTAGTTGCTCAAGGTCCCTAGGGTCTAGAAGGGGAGTCCCACTAAGAAAGACATATGCTTGGAACAGAAGTCAATACTCTTTCCATGTAGCCAGAATTATAAGGGAAGTGGGGAATCAAGAGGTGGAGGAGAGAATGTTGTCATGCAGTTCCCCAATTCTGCAATAAAAGCAGATGGAATATAGAGCCAGTATTAGGTGGGGATCTTTCTAAGAGTAATCTATACATTTTGATATTCTAAATGTTGTCAAATGCTAGATTCAGTTGATAGGTAAAACCTATTGTGATTTATTTTTTACTGTGTTTTTACTATTCTTTACCACGTTTTATCACTATTTTTTTCCTATGAAATTCTTTTTTTATAATTGATATTTTGAGTTGGAATCTTATCATTTGATACCAGAGATGATTTGTTGGGAGACACAAAACATAGATTTGCACTACTGAAACATAACCGCACGGGGGGCTGATAAAACCACAAGCCCATATACTTCAACACACCTGAGTGTTATAGCATATTTGTAATTCATATTTCAACTACACAAGCAATGCCCAAACACACGTGTTTCATAAATTGAAATATGGACTGAACAAGTAAAAATCTCACTTCACATATCCCCAACCTGACTCCTCTCCAAAGAACTAGTCACTGTAACTGTTATGATTTAAGTGTATCTTCCTGATTGTGTACTGTTCATTTGTACAAAATACATACTCACATATGTGTTTAATATATAAATAAATGGTTTACCTTTGCATAAATAAAGCAGTATTCAATTCTGTTCTATAATTTAAGTTCTCTACTTAATTTTTTTGAAGATCTTTTATTTCAGTATTTATAAATCCACCTTATTCTTTTAGGTTTCTGAATAATTTTCCATAACATGGATGAACTTAATTCATACAAATATTTGATTACTGCAATTTATTAGCATCTTTTACCCCCAATTTTTTTCAATTACCAAAAAAAAAAAAGCCACAGTGAACATCCTTTTTACTTGTTTTTTTATGTGTTTTGCAAGCATTCCTCAAGAGTAAAAACCAAGAAGTGGAAATTCTAGGTCAAATTCTGGAGAATTTTGTTAGAAACTGACAAACTGCCCCTCTAAAAAGGCTATACACATTTACGTTACTACTGGTGGTTTGCATTTCCCTACACATGCTCAAACACTATATAAGTGCTTTTAATCCTTTAAAAAATGTTTCTTATTTAAATGTTCTTGATTTAAAAAAAAAAAAAAGTTTAGTGTCTATTTAAATTTATCTGTCATTTCCATTTGATCCAGTGTTGAAATGACCATTGATTTTTTTTGGGGGGGGGGATAATGTATTGAGATATATTCTTTTCTTGTTCAGTCTCACATCCATTCCTCCCCTGAAACAGATAGACAGATATAGATAGATAGACAAATTCCTGCTCATTTTTACATATTTCAGTTGTTTTCTTTCAGTGTGTCATTTGTCTTTTTTTTTCTTAGCCTATGGAATCTTGTCATACAGAAGAATTAATTTTTATGTCATAAAACTTGTCAATCTGTCCTTTGTAGATTCTGAGTATTTTTTTCTCTTTTTCCTGTTCTAGAAAGCCTTCTCAACACCAAGTTTAAAATAACTGTCCTACTCCTTCAAAATCTTTATTGTCCTTTTTATATGCTTAAAAAAAAACTCATGCCTTCATTATTTCATTTAAGTATTTACTGAAAATGGGTATTGCTTTATATGCAAGATATTTTTTCTCCATTGAGATGATCATATATTGTTTCTTTTAATTTATTAATTACTTAATTACACCAATATACTTTTCTTGCATTGAACCATTTTTGCATTTCTGAGATATACTTCCCTTGTTCAGGATTTACTATTACCCATTAGTGGATAAAATTTGCTTGTATTTGATATACTTATCTTTGATATATTTGCTTACATTTGCATCTATTCTTAATAATAAGGTTGACTTTTAGTTTTGTTTCTTGTTTGTTTTTTGTATCGTTTTTCTCTTATTTGGGAATTAAATGTACTGATACTATAGAACAGATTCAGAGAGTTCCCTTCGGTTTTTTTTGTTTTGTTTTGTTTTGTTTCTCTCGGTTCTGGAATACCTTTATAATGCTTGGTTTTCTTGAGACTTTGGAGAATAAAATATTTAATAATTTTTAAGTAATTCATATATTAGAAAAATAGAGAAGTGCACAAAATACACTTTATAGCTCAATTATTATGACAAAGTGAACCTGGATGTAATTTCAATCCAGATCATGAGACAGACTACTACCAGGACCCAAAATGATCTTTCATGCCTTCAAATTACTTCACTCTTCTTCCTTCTCATGTGCAATCTATATCTTACACTTGAACATTATAGTTTTCCTAGCTTTTGAACTAAATATAAGTGGAATCATATAGTTTGTGTCCCCTTTCATGTGTAACTTCCTTTGCTCAACATTGTACGTTTGTGAATCAATTCATGTTTCAATGTGTAGCGAGCTATATTCATTTCATTGCTGTATGGTATCTCATTATACAGATACGCTGCAATTTACTCATCTAATGTTGTTTGATTTAATGTTGTAAATGGCTTTTTTTTTTTTAATGGCTATTTTAAACTACTAACATCCCTTGATGTGTCTTGGTACATATGAGCATGCATTTCTATTGGGTGTCCCAAGGAGTAGAAATGCTTTAGCAGATAACGCCAACGGATATAATTATTGACATTCCCAGCAGCAGTGACCAGCAGTGGTGGTCATTTAATTTTTGCTACAGCTTTCCATTATGTCTTTTTAATTTTAATTAGTCCAGAGTATATATGCCAAGATCTCAGTTATTTCTATTTATATCTTCTTTTCTTTTAGCATCTTTTCATATGCTTTTTGGTAATTTAGATATTCTCTTTTTGAAATGTCCAGTCAAGTCCCCAATCTATCTGGAGATGGGAGGTTGTGTGTTTTCTAAAAACTTTATAGTCTACAACGCAGATGAAGTTCATTTTGTTATTGATGTGAGGTAAGGGTCAAAACCCCTTTTATTCCTTGTATGAATATCCAGTTGACCTAACAAAGTTTACTGAAAAGACTGCTCATTCTTAACTTTTCTACAAGGATCTTCACCACAAATCAAGACTCCTTATATGTGTTTATCTGGTCCTGAATCTGTTTTATGTTGTAAGTATAATTATCAGTATCACATAGTTTTAATTACTATAGCTTCATTGTAAGTCTGATGTCTAACAGGACAAGTCCTAGCAGGTGTTCCTGGCCCTTCTCCATATAAATTTTATTTTATTCATTTTTTATTTTTTTAAAGATGTTTATTTATTTATTTGAGAGAGAGAGAGCACAAGCAGGGTGAAGGGCAGAGGGAGAAGCAGACTCCCCACTGAACAGGGAGCCTGATGCATGACTCGATCCTGGGACTCTGGGGTCATGACCTGAGCCGAAGGCAGACCATTAACCGACTGAGCCACCCAGGCGCCCCCATATAAATTTTAGAATCAGCTTGTCAATATCCATGATGCAATCTATTAGAAAATTCGTTTGGGATTGTATTGAGTCTAAATATCAATTTGGGGAAAATTGATATTTTTATAATCTGGAGTCTTCCAATCAACAAACATGCTATTTCCTCTATTTAGAACCGCTTTATTTTCTCTTAATATTATTTTATCATTTTCTGTGTAGACAGTGTACATATCTTCCATTAGTTTTGCTTTAAATAAATTATAATTTTATGCATCAAAATGGTATCTTCTGATAGGTTTCATTTTCTTTTAATTTTCTGAGGCTAGTATACAGAAATATAATTGATTTTTTAATTTTTGCTACACCCATTTAATTCTAACTATTCATCTAAAATATTCTTTAGATGTTTATGATTATAATCATATCTTTAATAAAGAAGATTCTAATTCTCTTATTTCTTACCTTTTTGGTTTCTTTTTATATCTTATTGCCCTGAAAAGGAATTCCCATCAAATGCTGAATAGTATTGGTAGTCATCTTCAAATCATTCCCAATCTTGAATACCTTTCAATATTTCATCATACTTAATGGTATGATACTTGCTGCAAGTTTATTTATAGTTTGTCAGTTTTATTTATATTTTGTCAGATGAAGTTAATTTCTTTCTACTCCGACTTTGCTAAGTTTTGCTCATGTGTTTGTTTTAATCATAAAGGGCAAGTTTCTAAAATTGCCTTTTCTGAATTTATCAAAAAATATGTTTTTTATTTTCCCTTACTGTGTTGATGTGGTAAATTACATTAATTAATTTTCTAATGTTAAACTCTGAATGTTTGGAATAAAACTAACTTGATCATGAAATATGACCTTTTTAAAATTTATTCCTACAGTTTGCTCCTTTTTTGTTTAGAAGTTTTCATCTGTGTTTATAAGAGAAATTGACCTGTAATAGTCTTTTTCATAATTCTTTGTTAGTTTTGGTATAGAGGTTATGTACACCACATAAATTGAGTTGGAAGTGTTCCCTAATTTTGTGTTTGTTTTCTCTTCTCTGAAAGAGGATGCATGAGATTGTCATGATTTTCTCTTTAAGTAAATGGTAAAATTCACTCAAGAAGCTATCTGGCCCATGGAGTGTATTTTATTTTCTGTAGAAGACTTCTAATAAGGAAGTCGTTTTTGTTTAACAGTTACATACACTTAAGTGTTTTGTTTCTTCTTGTTTTCATTTTCGTAAGAGGAGTTTTCCATAAGAATTTGTGCCCTGAATGTTGTATTTTTAAATGTCTAGCATGAAGTTGTTCATAACATAAGCATGTATTATTTATAACACCTTTAGTAATGCCTTTTTTTCCATTCCTGATTTTGACCTCTCTCTCATCACTTTCATTCAAAAACTAAAATTTACCATTAAACATTACAAAGAATTAACATTTGGCTTTGTTGCATGTTTGTTTTCTATTTCTTTAAATTCTGCTGTATTTGTAATTTTCTTCCTTCTCCTTTCTTTGGGTTTCACACTTCTTTTTTGCCCTACTTTCTTTAGACGGGTGGTCAAATGATTTTTTGATCCTTATTGCCTTCTTACATATGCATTTAAATCTATAACTATCCCTCTAAATTTCCTAAGCCACGATCTACAAGTTGTATTTTCATTATCTCTCATAAATTTACAATTCCTTTGTAATTTCTTTTTTGACTCAAAATCTATTTAGAAGTATACTTCTTAATTTCCAAACATATGGGAATTTACTAGTTATCTTTTTGTTTTTGTTTTCCTGCTTAATTTGCTGTGTGGTCAGAGAACATATTCAACATAACTACAATCCTTTGAAATTTATTTAGACTATCTATATCAATTAACAGATAATCTATTTTGGTTAATGTTCCATACGCACTTCACATGTATTCACATTCTGCGTATGTTGGATGCAGTATTCGATATCAGTCACATCATGTTTGTTAATTGTGTTGTTCAATATTCTATAGAATATAGAATGCTCTATATTCTATCTTCTTTCTTTTTTTATTCTCTGGTTGGTTTTATCAGTTAATTTAGAGAAGTATGTTAAAATGTATCACAAAGATCACAGATTTATTAGGCATTTTGGTAGTAGTTTGCCAGTTATTTTTGTCTTATATACCTGAGTATGTGTTAGGTAAATATATAAATTTATGAGTATTATTCCTTCCTGAGGAATCGAACCTTTTGCCATTGTGAAACATTCTTCTTTATCTCTATTAATGATTTTTGCCTTGAAGTCTTTGATAATAATATAGTTACACAGCCTGCTTTTTGGTTAATGATTGCATGGTATGCATTTTCTATTCTTTTAATATTCACCTTTCTGTGTCCTTAGCATTTAAACTCTATTAATTTGCATTTAGGTGGGTTTTACTTTTTACTTGGGCTGACAATTTTGTGTTTTTTTAGAGCATTAGGTCTAGTTATAGTTAAAGTAATAGCTAACATCATTTGTTTTCTAATGTAAAATCTTACTATTTGCTCTAGGTATGTCTCACTCCTTCTTTGAACTTTTTCTCCTTTTTGCCTAATTTTGGATTATCTGAAGTTTTTAAAAACTGTTTATTTCTTCCCTCTATTACCTGACATTATTTACTTTTAATTTTTTTTAGTATGACACTAGAGATTAGAGCATAAGTTCTTAATATATAAAAAGTTGATATAAAATGGTACATTTTTCCCACAGGCATTTCAAGGACACTTTATTTCCATTTCCCAGTTTTATATTTTATAAGCTGCTATTGCCTATTTTGATTCTGTGTGTGTGTGTGTGTGTGTGTGTGTGTGTATAAAACCCTAAAACATATTATACATTTGATTTTTAGAGTTAATATTCATTTAGATGTACCCATGTTTACCTTTTTGTACTTCTCTCTCCTTCATATTTAAATTATTTCACTTCCTTCTGAAAAATACCCTTTGGAATTTCTTTTAGTGTCTTACTGCTATATATAAACTTTTTAAAAAACTCAATGTCTTACTAGATCTCCAATACCTTCAAGAACTTAAAAGATATTTTATTACATTATGCAGGGCTTTTTACAACAGGATAGTGGTTTATACTAGCTACTCATCATTAACGGGACTGGAAATCCAGAGTTGTCTGACTTTCAATATCCTTCTACAGCTATTTAGTCAAGAATATATATATATATATATATATATATATATATATATATATATATATATATATATATACACACACACACACACACACGAAAAAACACACACAGTCATTAAAATACCTGCACACACACAGACACACACACACGTTCATTAAAATATCCATATAAATAGAATTAATAATTGTTGCCTGAAATATGCTCCAGGTGTTCTCTTGCTATTATGTAAATATCCTTCACCTCTGTAGTTATATCCGCTTTCACAAATCAAACATTTATATAGTATTTTCTTCTTAATCGGACTTGCCAAATTGTAATATACGGATAACATAGATTTACATATGTATTTTTATGGCAACAGTTATTAATATCATTGACAAATTCTAACTGTTACTTTTTTTGGGTATTACCTTTTCTAATTTGGGTATCAGGCTGAGACTATCTTTATAAAATGAGCTGATAAATGCTTCCTCCTCTTCTACTTCCCAGAAGATATTGTGTAGAAAGTTTGCTGATTCTTGTTTAAAGATTTAGTAGTATCCTTCAGTGAAGCCATCTGGGCCTGAAGAACCCTTTTTCAGAAGATTTTAACTTACAAATTCCTCAATAGTTATAGGACTGTTCAAATTATCTGCTGCATGTTGACTGACTTGTAGTGATTTGTACTCTTTGAGAACTTTATCTACTTCCTCCAAATTGTCAAATTTATGTATATAGAATTGCCCATATTATTCCCTTATTATCCTTTTAAAGTCTGTAGAGTCTGTTATATCCTATTTCATCCTTGATATTGGTAAACTGTGTCTTCATTCTTTTTCCTGTTAGTATTGTTAAAGGATTGTCAATTTTATTGATCTTTTCCAAGAACCCAGCTCTTTTGATTTTGTCCATTGTCTTAGCATTTTCAATTTATCTGATCTCTGTTATTATTTCCTTCTTCTTGCTATTAACTATTTTGCTCTCTTTTCTTTCTGTTTTCTTGAGGTGGAAGCTTAGATTATTGATTTGAGACTCTTCCTATTTTCTAATGTAATCATTTTCGGCTATAGCAGTAAGGGACCATCTGATAGAAAGAAAGAGGAAAGCATGGATCCACCGTCTCCCATCCCTCACTGGTAAGTGTACTTAGTAGTCCCAAGATGTGTTAATTCTCACTATGTACCACCATTAACAGTTCTGGGTTAGTACTTCCTTCACTGTCAGAGAAGTTCTTCCTAGTGTCCCATGTGAAGGCAATAATTAGAGATTCTATGGATTAGGGACAGGTATTTGAGTGAAGCTTGTCACCTTAGCAGTGTTTGGAACAATAGGTATGCATAAGCATTGTTCAACATAACCTGAGTATCTCAGATTCCTTCCATCCTTCTTTTCTCCGCTCTGAGCACACAGCTTCATTCCCTACAGCTCCATGTGGTCAGAAAGTCACCATATTTCAGGGTGCGTGGGTGGTTCAGTCTGTTAAGCGGCCAACTCTTAATTTTGGCCAAGACATGATCTCGAGGTCCTGGGATCGAGCCCTGCATCAGGTTCTGTGCTCAGCGGGGAGTCTGCTTGAGATTCTCTCTCTCCCTCCCCCCACTTCACTCTCTCTCTTTTTCTCTCTCTCAAATAAATAAATCTTGAGGGAAAAAAAAAAAGAAAGTCACTATATTGCAAAAACTATATACTGACAGAAACAAGGAGGAGAAAGGGAGGCTGCAGTTTTTTAGCTGCACACACTGCCACAGCCAACAAGGCAGGGCATGTGTCTAGAGGGAGAAAAAATGAGAATGGAAACCAGAGATTTCTGTCACAATACTTAAGGAATGTGAAGTGGGAACAGGGTACCTTTGTGCCTTTAGCCTTCCTTTTTGAATGTTAAAATATTTAATCCATGGTCATATTCCCCCAAAGTAATTTTATTTCTTAACTCCCACTCTCTCATTTCCTCTTTTTTGCCCCAGACCCTCAAATTCCTTCTTCTAAGAATACCTCAAAATTGATAACTTCCCAATTAACTATCCCATCTAAGATGATTTTGCTTTTTGCCAAAAAATAAGATTTTAAGGGGGTAATGAAGCTCTCAAGGTGGAAAATCAGGGCTTCATCAATGTTTAAACAGAGATAAAGGAAGAACAGACAAGGAGATTCAACACTAGGTATCCTTTCTGTGTTAAGACTAGATCTGCATTTTGATGGGACACAATGCTATTAGCTCATCCTAAACACTGCTTTGAGTTTCTGTTCACCCAGCATAAAATACTTCCAAATCTTTATGTCAGCTACTAAGAAGAGGCCAACTATGATCACTTGGATCCCAATTTCAATTTTTTCAAAAGATTTATTTATTTATTTGAATGAGAGAGAAAGAGAGTGGGGGGAGGGGCAGAGGGAGACATTCTTCAAACAGACTCCCCTCTAAGCGGGGCGCCCGGTGAGGGGTTCTACTTCAGGACCCATGAGATCATGACCTGAACTGAAACCAAGAGTTGGACACTTAACCTACCGAGCCATCCAGTCGCCCCTCATTTTTTTTTTTTTTTTACAAAATATCTGCAAACAAATAAAAAATAAACACTTTTTTGTACTCTTAGAAGGTACAGAGCAGGATATTGAGCCCTTTTATTCCCATTTTCTCTGCTCTGAGTCATCCTCTATGCTAACTGAAAATGGAGACAGGCAAAAGACAGGCAATACACAAATAAAGGAGAAGAATCAAGAGGCCTGAAGAAAGACACATGGATCCCTGCCTCTTACAAATCAGGAATGGTCCACATCTACCTCAAGACTACTGACCAGTCTGGTTCCTCCCTCAATCTTATCCAAGTGACATTTATTTTAATAACAAGTTAAACTCATTATGTGAATTGCACAATTCTATTAGAATATTGTTATCCCATGTAAATGCCATTAGTTCCACAAATGAACTACTCTATGTGAAACTGCTTAGAAAACTATAAAGCACTTTACAAATGGAAGAAAAATTCTAATGTCCAAGAAAGAAAAACATTATACTAAACTGAAACCATAAAATGCTAAACTATTCACTGATGCAGCTCCAATTCACAACTTCACCCTTTTTGTAGGAAAGGTAAAGGAAAGCAAAGTGTTTCTTCATAAGTCCCATTTCTATGACTAAGATTCTTCTACAACTAACATGTAGTTTTATTTTTTGATTTGTTTTCCCATCTTATTCAACATATTTTATATCCCTTCTGTCTCTTAGAAGTGCCACTTTGTTGAAGGGGGAGTGGCATTTTTTAGGAAGTTTAAAAATATGCTGTTAATGAATGAATGGACAACTAATTATTTGCTAAATGCCTTAACTCAACTCTGGGCCTGAAATTGCTTCAGAATTAATTTGGGACACATGTGCACATCCTTGCTTATATTTGCAGGGGGCATGACACATGGATTTCCATTTGTATATGAAAAAGTTTTTCCTTTTTTTACACAAACCTGTCCACACACACAACATGCACACATGCACGCGCAAGCTCACACAAACCTCACTGCAGGCTTATCTCACTTCTCAAACTATATTATTAAAAAAAGATAAATTTCTTAATTATGTTACTCATACATTGATTTCATTATCTTTCACTTGTTCTCTCTCTCCCACCTCTCACTTGCTCTCTCTGCCTCTCTCTCTCACACACACACACATACACACACACACACACTAAATGTGATCTATGTACATAGGTAGGAGGATTATAAATGAACTACATACCAAGAGAAAAAACACACAGCTTCCATTCAATGGATCACAATAGTAATTATTCCCCAGACAAGGTTGATTTCTAAAAATGCTTTTACTTTTGTTTGCCCAAACCTCATTTCTTCCTACTAAACAGGCAGCCTACTAGAGTATTCTTCTCTCAGGATAGAGACTGGATTTTCACTTCAGTTCAAACAAGAACTTGTGTACAAACTGCCTTTTAATAGCAATGAGAATTTTAGGGGTCCATCCATAGATATTTTGAATATGTAACAATTTCCTCCGATGGAAGTTAGCCAGCATTAGGGTTCCATTAACATTCATATTCACAGATAATTATTACATTTTTCTAGACATTTTTAAAAACTTAGTTCTCAGATGATGACACTGCCAAAAATATGACCTCTCCCATTAGTGCTCTCCTCTTTGGGGAGACCTTCCAAGAACTCAACATCAGTCTTTCTGTTAGGCAGAATTCCCAGCTTATACTAGTCTAACGTCTTTTACCTTTTTGCTACATCTGGTCTTCAGTGGCCTTATCAGTCATAACCACATCTCGTCCTTAACCATTACACTGCAAATTTTCCATATATGTGTTTCAAGTAGGTTTATTCTTCCTGATTTATACATGCTCTCTAAGATTTAGGGGAAAAAACTGAACTCAAATGCCATTCTTCAGCTGCGCCCATTTCCTTAGTGAAACCTAGATTAGTCCATGTTATAGACTGAACTGTGTCCCCTCGAAATCCTTATATTGAAGCTCTAATCCCGAGTGTGACTGTATTTGGAGACAGAGCACCTAAGGGAGTAATTATGTTAAATGAAGTGACAAGGGTGATGCTTGCATCTAATATGGCTGCTGTGCCTACAAAAAGAGACACGCACTAGGGGTGTGTGCACACAATGTAAAGACCTTAGGAAGACACAGTGAGAAGTAGGCCATTTGTAAGCCAAGAAGAGAGGCCTCAGGAGAAACCAACCCTGTGAGCACCTTGATCTTGGACTTCCAGCCTCCAGAGCTATGAGAGGAAATTTCTGTATTTCAGCCACCTACTCTGTGGTGTTTGTTATGGTAGTCTTAGCAGACTAATACAGTCCATTTCAAAATTTTCTAAGTACTTTGCAAGTTGTAAAAAACCCACCAAGATCTTCATGCTCATTAGGAGTGCAGGGATGCTGCTGTCTAATGACTGCCCCACTCGTCCTTCCAGAGGATTCTTAATTCGTTTTTCCAACATCCTACTCTCCTAGTCTGAAAACAGATATCAGCTGCCTGTCCACAGGAATAACATGGGATCCAGAATAAACGAATTATAGCAACCTTCACCTTGGCTGGTGATCATTCTGGGAATAAGCGCATGACCCACACTGAACAAATCAGAGCCCCTCTCTGTTTTATATTTTTCCTAAAACTGAACTAAAACAGAAAAAGGAACTGTTTCTCATATGGTCAAGAGGGTGTGAAGATTTAAGCCTACAATATGGAGAAAAAGTCGCTCCGTGGTAGGAAAGAATAAACCCAGTAGGCAGAAAGAAACACACATAAGAAATAGGGGGATGGAGGAGAGGGAGAGAAAGAGAAAGAGATGCCAGCACTAAAGTCTCAGGATCAAGGCATCCCTGAGATTACCCTCTCCTTTCCATTCTTTGTTTATGGAAATAAATACATTCTCCTTTTGTGCCAAATTTATTTTGTTTCTCTGTCATTAGAAGCTGAAGAGTCCTTCTAGTTTACAATTATAAAGAATATGAAAATTATGCTTCCTTATCTTTCTTTCCCATTTATGATCTGCTTTCTGACCTCCCTTCCATTTGCTAATTCACCACTCTTTTGGGGCTTGGCCAGGAAAATAGCAGGAATAAAATGGGGGAAATCAAAGAGAATAAAATAAAAAGAGAAAAAAGCAGAGAACTAAATGATATTTCCCCTTATGGTTTACAGCTCTGAAGTCATTTAAGTCCATTCAGAAGTGGGAAACGATAATTAAAAATCAAAGAACTAGGGCATCGTGCCTACCCAGCCGATTCATAGTTCCTGAGCTCAAACTCTATAGATATTTCCTCCATAGCGTTTCAACCTAAGAGATTTATTAATATTCCTTTTTAGCATCCTCCCTGTATTCATCCAGCTCCCAGTATCCACACAGCTGCATATCCAATAGGCCTCCAAAAAGGTACCCCACTTATTTCAAGCAGCTTACTGCCCACCAAAACTTTATCCCTGCCCTGTCCCTCCTATTCACCCCCCTGCACCACAAATTCATGAAACTTCGCTTTTTATATTCTTCTTTATTCTCCCCCAATTAAAACATATCAGCATTGCAGCCTATTCCCTTAGGGGTCCACTCAGTGACCAGCTGGTACTAATTTGGTCAAGTATAGCTAAGATGTTACTGGTTGATAATGGATTAATATTTTATTGTCCCAGAGAACATTAACATTTTTATGGTGGCCTCAAGCAAAAGGTGTTAACCACATGGGGATGTCTGGCATAGGTGTGCAACAAATATGTGGGAACTGATGGTATTTTAGCACCCCTCAATTCACATCAGGTACACACTGACATGTCTACACATCTGGTCAGTCTTGCCCTTTGGGGTGATTCCATATCTACCCCCAAAGAGCTTTCTTTTCTGTAGGAACCATTTGCCTTCCTCTCCCCCAAGTGACCTTCTCTTTCCTCCCTCTAGCTGATACCATTGTTCACCTTCCTTGGCTCTATTATTGCCTTTACCAGTGTCTATAGTTTTATTAACTCAGTAAATTTAGATTCTCTTAAAGAGCACATCAAAAGTTCAAGCCATGCCACACAGCCCTAGAAACAGTTCTTGAAACAGAAATGATGACTCCAAAGTTATTTCAGGTAAGAACTAGCAAATGTCACCAGAATGTTCCTGGTCATTTTATTGGCTTTAATTGAATAGTTCCCCCACAATCTACGGTTTACTGGGACCAAAGATAATATGGGAATGTTAAATGGCAGGAACCGGGCTCAAATGAAATGCAATATGGGCAGTTGCATTATAATTTTGGTGCCACAATTTAAGCAGAGCCTCGAAAAATAAAAGGGTGTCTTCGGAAGGTGCTGAGAAGAGATAAGAAACCATGCTCCATGAGCACTAGAGGAACGGCAGCGAAGGAGGAGGATGGAGACACGGAAGCTTTTCTCAAGTTTTGGAGGTACATTATCTAGGAGGCAGAGCAGAGTTACTCTGGGTTGCTTCGCAGGACAAAAGTACAATCCATGGTCAGCTAAGTCACAAAGAGGAAGATTTCTTTCTCACTTGAAGGGAGACCCTCCAACAAACGGTGTTGTCCAGCTGTGGAATGGGTGGCCTTCCAAAGTCGTTCCCGATACTATTTGGAAAGGGTCCAAAGGGCATTGTAGAACAGCTTCCTGCACCTTTACGCTAGACAACTTCTGAGAGGCCTTAACCACTTGATTCCACCGTTTCCGTAAAACCATCAGCACCAGATTAGCTGGCTGACCTCCACAGGCAGTATCAGGTTTTTGTATGAGTTGTGCGAAGAGGGAGAGGCAGTGAGAAACAGCACAAGAGTCAGAGGAGGCAGCACTTCCAACCCGTCGCCTGTTGGCCGTTGTCATCTTTTGATTGGCTTCAGCTTGTTGGCTACTCACCTGCCCATCTATTCTCTAAATGAAGTACTCCAGCAATTGAGTTCAATTCAACAAGCACGGATGCTGTGCTGCTATAAATCATCAGTCCCTTCCTCCCTGAGCCCTTCAGTGGAAGGAGTAATTGGTTAATTGCCAGAGTTGTTAACAAGAATTAAGAATTCAAGGGAATTGGCTAGGAATGCAGATCCGTTGCAATATGGTAAGAACAAATGTGTTTGTAAGGGGGCAGAAATTTAGAAATATGCACACCTAAGTCAAAACCAATGAGTCTTAAAGTCCTTTATAAAAATGCTTGAGAGTCACTGGGTCAGTGTTCCCTTCTTTGAGGAGCGAGCACTCTAAAAACTGCTTCCTCCTTCACTTCTTTCACTGTACTTTCCAGCTGCAGAATCCAAAGCACTTTCCATAGTCCCTCCCTCTGTATTCTCTTCTGACAGAGGCATCTCCCCTTGTTTCACCCATTCTGCACACCCCACTTCTCTTTTGACACAATCATTCCATCTCCCATACTTCGATTTTCTCCATGAAATGAATGGAAGAAGGAGAATTTTCATAAAGGCAAAATGTAACATACCACTACCCCTAAGGTCCACATCCATGGATATGTGCCTCCTAGGGATATGGGTCTGCCTTAGCAAGTGCAGGTCTTATGGCAGTTCCATGCCGAGTGGGACTCCCGGGCATTGCTGTGTATCCTGCAGGTAATCTAGATATTCTAAGTAGCAATAAATCTACCACCACCCATCTTCATGTTTGCACACCATTTTATGTTTTTCTAAGTATTTCCTTCGATTACAGTATAAAATGCATAGAACAAGTGCTATTTCCAAGATGAGTAAGTTGAGACAGAGAGTGGTTCAGTCATAAAGCCAGAACTTAATCTCTAGATTTCCTATCTCCCACATCCTATTATACCTTCCAACTCCTATCTTCACTAGTAGTTTAACCTCTCTGCTCCAAAAACCTGAAGTGCCCATTGTTTTGTAATCATGAACTCTCTTTAGAATTGTGCCTAGGGTAGGGAGTGTGTGTGTGTGTGTGTGCGTGCTGGAGAAATTGTGGAGCGTAGGGTTGGGGGGCAATCTGGAGCTAGTCCAGCGTACACTTCTAGAACAGATATGGTAACAAATCCAAGAGAAGAAAAGGTAAACACGTTAGTGGATTTACAGAGTGGTAGTTTCCATCTTCCAAATGGTCAGAGGTGGGAGGCATATTTTTAAGTCATCATAAAACCAATGCATCTTATCTAGAAAGGATTTTTGAAGAGAATTTGATAAAAGTAAAATAATGTATCACCAAAGCTGTTGAAATGCAAATGAGTTGAAGCACATACAACAGTTGTACCAGTGAAAACTGAGGTGCCATGGCCCATTCAAGTAGCAGGCCAGGAATAGAAAACAGTCAAGGGAGAGATTATCATTACACAATGTAATTATGTCGCAGGGTTCTCATAAATTGCCATATAGATCCCATATGTTATATAACATACAGGAGTGAAACTCTAAAGAATGAACTGATTAATAAGAGAATTCCTAGTAGAGGTGACTAAGTACAATGGTTTTTTTCAGCTGCTGAAGATCATTACTACTGCTCATACTCAAGCAGACATAATCATACGTTCAGATTTTCTAAGACTGTCCTGGCTTGATGTCATTTGTAAAAAGTTATTTGCTAAACAGAAAACCAATTGTGAATAATTTTATAACCATGTGTGCTAGTCTGTTCTGTCTGCTGTAACAAAATACCATATATTGGGTGGCTTAAACAACAGAAATACATCTCCCATGGATCTGGAGGCCTTGAGGGTGCCAGTCTGGTTGGGTTCTGGCAAGAACCCTCTTCCCGCTTTGCAGATGGCCATCCTCTTGCCATGTCCCCACGTGGCCAAGAGAGAAAGAGGAAGCAAGCTCTCTAGTGTCTCTTCTTTTAAGGGTGGTAATCCCATCATGACAGCTCCACCCTCATGACCTGATTCTCGTTCTAAGGCCCCATCTCCAAAAGTCATCATCACTTTGGGGACTGGGGTTTCACCATATGAATTCTGGGGAAACACATATCTTTAGTCCACAACACCAGGTAAGTCTTTTCAAATAATAACTTTTCAAATTAGAAAGAAAAATTCCTTAGCAGACCTCATATCCTACATTTAGCAGATAATATTTTAATCTGAATAAGGAGACTAGTGGATCTCTTTTAAAAATGTCCAAGATTTGGAGTTAAGGGGACTAGATGGAAGAAATGAGGGCTTTATGTCTCCCGCAAGATCCACTAGGAGTAAGAGGAATGGACAACAGGGCACTGGAATAAGAAGTCTACTTTGAGTAGATGCAGTGTGAGCTGAGCATAATGTGTCAGGTTATAGTGAGGAACATAGACACTGATACATAGCATGTATAAGGTAGGAAGACCCAGCCTGGTATGGGGTTGTCTATGCCTTGGGTTTGGTGGGTCTCTGTCCCAGCCTAGCCTCCATGATAGTGGTCTCTTAGTTTTTTGGAGAGCTCGGAAGATACAAGTTATTACTGTAGAAGCCCTTTAAAAGCTAAATGCTCTCTAAATCTTTGGGCATAGACAACACTGCTTGAAGACCCTCTAATAGCAGATAGCACCAATGGAGAGGAAGGCCTTCTTGGCCACTTCTCCACAGACCAGCTAGCTGCTCAGCCTGTGGGCTCTCTGGGCTCTGTGGTCCCCCTCACTTCAGTGAAAAGCAGTGCTCAAAGACACAACAATATCCAGGCAAAGCCCAGGTTGCAGTGAGAGATGTAGACAGTAGGAACTTCCAGTAGAAATGGACTTCTTAATGGAACTCCTACCAATACTGGTGGAATGCAGGCTGGTATGCTTCCTGGAAGGCAGAAAGCCTGTGTACTGGAGCCAGAGAAGTTGTGATGCTAGACAGAGACTAATGAGAAATGGGGAAATTTACATTATAACGTGCAAGATCAATGAAAGTTAGTGATTTAACTGATTCACTGATAAGACTATTTCACATCTCTGTGCTAAATATTGAATAAAGCCAGTAGGAGGTAGAAAATAATAAAGAATACACCCCCTTATGTTTGTTGCAGCATTATTTACAATGGCCAAGATATGGAAGCAACCAAAGTGTCCATCCATAGATAAACGGATAAAGAAGACATGAGACACACACACACACACACACACATATACCCTCAATGGAATATTATTCAACCATAAAAAAGGATGAAATCTTGCCATTTGCAACAACATGGATGGACCTATGGGGTATAATGCCAAGTGAAATGAGTCAGTCAGAGAAAGACAAACACCATATGATTTCACTCATACGTGGAATTTAAGGAACAAACAAATGAGAGACAAACAAACAAACAAACAAACAAAAAAAACAGACTCTTAAATATAGGGAAAAAACTGGTGGTTACCAGAGGGGAGGTGTGTGAGGAGAGGGTGACATAGATAAAGGGATTAGATGGATGCACTTATCATGATGAGCACTGAGAAATGTACAGAATTGTTGAATTGTTATATTGTATACCCGAAACTAATACATGACACTGTATGTCAAATATACTGAGATTTAAAAAAAGATATTGGTCTTCATACCAGTTTATCTAAAAAAGAACTCTGAGAAATAGATCCCATGGCGAGAGATCTACTTCTGGCATATTGATCAGTACTGTTTGATATCAACAAAATACTCAAATGTCCACTGGGATGGAAGCAGAGGCATGAACAATAAAACATTCGAATGTGAGAAACATCAGAGAAGAAAACATTCACTTCAGAACCTCTCACTTTACTGGTTAGAGGTTAGTGGCCTGTTTTTGAAGAAACTTTATGCGTCAATCTGAGTTTTATGTTTCTAAGAACCCCAATTAGTGCTTGTCATTTTTTTATATACTCTTTCTGCTGGAAGACTGTGCTTTCATTGAAGGATGCTTAGGGACTGCTTGTGTGTTATGTGCTGGGCCACCCTATTTACCGTATCCCCCGCCCCCCACAGTTATCCTGTTCCATTGAAACACAAAATAAGATCGCAGATCCCAGTCCCAATAGGGTTGTTGGTACCTGCTCTCTCTGTGTTCCTGAGTTTGTAATCTCTTTGATGCCTTGAAGTTCCTTTCTTTCTTTCCCCTTTTTTCTTTCTTTCTTTCTTTTTTTTTTTTTTTTTTTTTGTAAGCCTTGAAGTTTCTAAAGGAATTTGTCTTGGCTTCTCATTCCCATGCCAGGTATAAGTAGTTGGACTGGAAGCTATCTGGAGAGGCTGGCAGGGAAGACTTTACCAAATGGGCGCTAGTCCAGGGATTTCATCACGTCAAAGGATTTGCTTGGTCAGTGCAGTTAGAAAGTCGCCTCTGCGCCATGAAGAAGTGAAAAATGCGTACTGTCGCTATAGGAACTGCTATGCTAGCAATGCACAGTTTCTCTGGGCTAGACCCAGGGCCAGCATCAATGCAAGAGAATCTTAGACTAAGGATTGGTTGCAGAAAGAGAGTTTCCATCACACTTTGTTGAGTTTCCATTCTCGCTCTGTAAGTAAAGAACCAAGTTTGCTCCCAGTGCTCAGATTCTTGGCCTCCCACATGGAAACGGAATCACAAAGACATGTGTGTGTGTATGCATATAGACGTATGCTTGTATTCCAAACTCAAGAGAAAGAAAAAACTTCCCCAGATTTTTCAATTCCTGTAAGGATTGTAGTTTACTATTTCTGGATTTGGATCATTGAGTTCCCTGGATTATTAAACATAGCAAAAAGCCATCTGCAATGAATCGGGCTTGCTCCTCTAATTGAGTCATGCTGTGAAGCCCTTTACTGTTTCCCTCACTTCGTTGCTGAATATTTTTTTCAAGAATGATAGGAAATACATTTTTTACTACTAATGCCACCTGCAGGTTAAAGAGAAACTGTTGCAAGATTCTTGAAATCCTCACAGCACACTGTAATATGCACCTCCAAAATATTCCCCGAACCTTGCCAATCAGCAGGAACGCAGTCTCATTTCATTGACGACGTTCTTTATCAAAAATATGCCTTTGCAATCACCACTGCAGCCAGCTTTCTCTCCTCACTCAACACTCAGGCCGGCTGATGCTTACAGCCAGGAACATGTATAGAGTCACTGCCTAGGACATAATTGCTTTGGGCTACTTCATGCAACAGCATCCCAGCGCCGTTGTAAAGCGCCTCATGTCACAGGTAAAGGTGGTATGAGAGTTATCCTCAATCAATTAGTTTCTGTGTGAATCATTCCCTGGGTCAATCAATCATTCCACGCAAGTGCTGTTACTTGGGTTCACTGTGCTAAATGAATTAGCACACACTTGCCATCTACATGTCTTATTTTCTCAGCTAGGTAAGGTTTCTTAAGGAGATATTGTTTTCCACTCTAATTAGTTCTTCCTTATTATGACTGACATTACCGTTACTACATTATGATTATTAGTCATAGTAGATAAACTTTGCTATCAGTTCATTATAAATTATGCTTCAGCTTCCAGCCACAGTGATGGTATATTCCCAATTATCTGAGGAGCACAAATCTAAGAGGAAGTGAAGGACACATCCGTCAATACTTTTACAGATATTCTAGGCCACTCAATGTTGCCAAACAGGACAGTAGCTCCCCATTTTGTCACCACCAGATGGAGGCAACTTTCAATGTGTGCACGACTTGTGACATGACATCATATGGAATATGATGACGACATAATGTGGTGACAGGGACAGCAGGACTAACGCGGGGAAATACCTCTTGACCCAAACAGGCGGCTGGTGAGAGCTTCAATATCTGCTCTGCTTCTTAATGAAATTATTCTACCTGAGCACGGAGTTGATTCAAACAGAGCCAATCGCCTTAGTGCATCTGACAAGCCACCTTCAACGGACACTCAGCTCCCGAATGTGGAGCCATTTTTATCCCGACTGATAATAATACGAGAACATAGAAGAAGGATGGCTGAGAAAATCCCATCCTTCCTAGAAGGGCTTGCATAATATTAATGGGAAAGTCTCCCCATGGCTGAGAAAGAATGTGGGACAGACATGTGGATTTTTCTGCTTTCCTTTTCCTTGGCTGAATTTACAGAAGAGCCCCTACCCCTACTCTCACATGCTGTTGACAAACTACAAGGGGTTTCCCAAAACTTGAAGCATCCTCCGTGGCTGCAAAAAGCTTTTAAGAGTTTACTCCCTTAGTTTAAGCTACATGTCATGGAAGCCTCGTTCAGTCCCTGGGTGCCACCAGGTGACAACACACCAAAGTGTTCAGACTTTATGGGAATAGGAACGAGGTGCAAGATATACCAGAGAGCTCAACGTTTATTGAAAGTTTCACCTTGCTCCCTCCTAGGAAATAATCATTTCTCTAGATCTATCGATGCTATTGAGATTGTGGACTAGACAAGTCTTTGTTGTGTGTGTGGAGGGACTGTCCTGTATGCTGTAGGGTATTTAATAGCACCCCGAGCCTCTACCCTCTAGATGCCAGCAGCATTTCCCCAGCTGGGACAACCGAAAATTTCACCAGACATTGCCATCTAGGGGTGGAGTCAAAATTGCCCCCCAGCTGGAGAAACTCTACTATACACTCTTTGAGCTCTTTGAGCATAGGGAGCACATCCGATTCATCTTTATAACCCTGTGTCTAACAGAGGGGAAATGCCGGACAGAGAGTAAATGTTCAATGAAGTTTGACTGCAATTATATAAGGGTAGAGAAGCGAACATGACTAAGGTTGGAAGTGACTTCTTTTACTCTTCATCTGAAAGAAGCAAAGGATGGCTTTCTCTTCAACCATTCTGGCCACTTTCATAGAAAGACTGACATGAAAGATCTCTCCTGTTTATTTAAATTAAAACACCACTGTCACTGTCCCTGAAAAGTCAGCTCAATAAGACAGAGCAGGCGGTGCTGGGACAGAAGGAAGGGAAAAAAGCACACAGGCAATTTAATTGTGAGGAAGTTAAAAAAAATCTTTGCCAAGTAATGAAATTATTAATTGCAATTCATGTCAGTTTTTGCGACAGCCATGTGAATCGATGGACAGGCTGTTCAGCAGTATTTCTGGAAGGACTTGTACATTTTAAAAATAAGGCGTTGCTGGAGGAATACTGTGTGTGCGAGGATTTGCAGAAGCGTACACCTCGCTAACTTCACGGGGCCGTAACAGGGAAGCTGCCGTACCTTTACACCAGATGTAGCTTATGGATCAAAAGGGCATCACGTTCACCCATGTCATTGTCCTCTGAAAGATCAAACTCACATTATATGCCTGATGCAGTATCTTCTATGTGAGGCAGTTTACATATTTCTCTATTTAAAAATATAGGCAGCTACTTCCTTCCTCCTACAAATGCTCTTATCAGTTTTGAATTACAGAGATCTATTTTGAGATGAACACACTGAACAAAACCTTCATCCGTGTGTGCGTGTGTCTGTGTGTGTGTGTTTTTATTTCCCAACATGGCGGTAGGAGCTTATGCCCGCTATCTGCATAAGTCTTTTGTGTATTGCTAATGGAGTGCTGGAATTGTAGCAGCCCTGAGCAGGGAATACATGTGAGCAACAATATGCTGAGAGACCCCTCGGTGGAATCTAATCTGTTCCAGCTCATGCACTCCTCAGAAACTATTTAACTTTCATTAAACTGTGTTTGATATCAGCTAAATAGGATGCATACGGCTCCAATATAGCTCATATGGTCGCATTCATTCGATCACAGCAGTGCTTTTTTCTTATATTTCCCCCCACTTGTGTCAGTACCCAGTATAGCTGGGTAAATAGGAGACCTTTGAAGATGTAGTTAGTACTCAGATTTCTTTATTCTTTTGTGCTGGTTTCTTAGTGTTGAAACAGTGATTCATGTATGTCGCAGACAGCCTCCATTAATTTCATGTAATGTAGCTTTTATCTCGTAGCTGGGACAACTATCTTCAGCATTCTGCCGCTCTAGCATCCCCGGCTCTGTCCCAAGTCCCCTTTGCATTTCCCGTCTCCCTCCAGGTCCCCAACACTCTCCATAGCTCCTCTTTCTTCATGGAAAATTATGTTCATTTCCAGCCACTTCCCCCCCCCTGGTTGTTTAGCATAAAGACAAGTGAATAAACAGGTTAAAATAAGTAGGAAAAAGGAACGAGGGGTGAGATTTTCAGTCTGGGTAACCTTTCTGTCTGAAGGGAAGAAAGAAAAGCTACCGGGATGAAAACATCCATCCAAGCAGGAGAACAGTTTATGCCCCTATTCCCCCTACACACACACACACATACACACACACACACACACTCTCTCTCTCTCTCTCTCTCTCTCTTTTTCTCTCTCTCTCCCTCTCTCTCAATCTATTCAAAGGACACTAATTTGTTTATGAATACAGCACAGTAGGAGTACGCAGTTTCCCAGTTTCTGGGGAGGAAAGGGCCAGTGGATTTACAAACTGGAGCTGTTGAAAAGTTTTAATGATCAAGTACACACAACACACACACACACACACACACACACACACACACACACACCGGGTGGGGGAACTGGGCATTTTACCAATATGCTATCAGCCAAGTAAACATCATTATTTACTTGCAAAACATCTTTTCTCCTTAATAATGAAAAAGTGTTAAGACTTTCACCTTTAAAAATATTAAGGGGACATGGATATCTCTATGTTATCCTCACTGATATTTTTTCAATTATGTTTTATTAAGTCCAAAGGAATAATCACAATTTTTTTTTTAGATCACTTAAGAGAAACTACATGGGGTCTTTGGTACAGGGAACCCAATTATTTAGGATATTATTTTGTGAACCGTTTTCTTTTTATTAGTGTACCAGAGGGTTTTCACATTCTCAAGGAGAATCCAGCTATTATTGCTTTTTTGGAAGAAATGTCTCACTGGGGCAATTAATTCTATACATTAACACCCGTCACAGTTGTGCTGTATATTATTAAAATTATAAAGGCACAACCCCACATTTTATCATTCAGTTCAGAAAGCGGTCATTTATACGTGTGTGTATTAGAGAATAAGCGGCTCCATGTGTAGCCCTCACTGTGTAAGAACTTTGCAAAGCCCTGTGCTGATCTGGGTATGTTCTTTCCACAAACGCTGACCGTTCGCAGCCATGTAAAACGGGGCTGAGAAAGGTGAACGCGCAGGCGGCTTCGGAGCCCGCCTCTGTCTGGTCTGTCTCTGCCACAGTTGAGGGATGTTATCCATTTAACTTTGTTGATGAGCACATGTAATTAAGACGCTGTGCCTTAATGTTTGGTGCTGGGACTTGAAAGGGTGATTTAAAAAATTTATTTAGATAAGCATATTGACATTTTTAGTATATATTATTAATCTTATTAATAGTATTAACAAAGGCTAATTGAAAATGCATCATCTATAATTATATTAGTCTTCATTTTAGTACATTTTTGTCAGAGTAAACTAGAAAGGAGTAATTAATGTGCCACTGTTATTTACCCCTGTTTGTATTAAAGCTGGTGTTACACAATGTTAGAGATGAATATAGACTGATTTCACTGAATACCACGGAGCACAGCATTCAGAAGCAGTAAAATAAGCAGCTGTGTTTTCCTGTACTCGAACCTAAAAATAAAATCAACTTCAGGATTGCAGGATAGGTGTGCAGGAGAGGAAGAGAGGAAGTCTCGAGACTACGCTCGCCCATGCTGCTACTCTAGGCTGCCCTTTTCCTCCCCTCACTGGTAGGCTCAGGGATCCATGACCGCTCAGAATCTAGAGTCCTTGCATCTTATCAGTGGGAGAAATAAATATAGAAAAGCATGCCTCAATGCTTTTGATCCTGGGGGTCATCGATGCCGGTTCCATTGGGACAGGGCAGGGAAAATGATTTTACATTCACCAAGGATAAATCCAGGACTAAAGCGGAACCTTCGTAACATATTGGCTCAGTCTTTACTGGTAAAAAGAGAAAACTCTAACAGTGGTCTAAAGGATATCGGTCTCAAAAAAAAATCAAATTCCCAAAGTTAGACTTGACCCTTGCAAGCTCCATACCCTGCCCCTGTTCTCCCCTACACACCTTCACACAACACGAACACGCACAGGAGTTTCCAAGCTACACGAGAAAACAGCCCCTTCTGGCTACCGTGTGCAAAACCCAAACAAGCAAAAAACCCTAAAAGAAAGCAAGCAGGGGAGACTTAAGTTAATGTGGAATTAACCACTTGAAAATTTTCTCCCACCCTGGCTTTTATGCTTGGCTTTCTGAGTCAGCCCTCTCCTGAGGCAGGCAGGGCGAGCACAGCACGGGGGTGTGAGACGGAGGTGTGCGGGGATGGCGATGAATGGCACATCTTTTAATCAGGTAGAGCCAAGACCGTGATGGCTGGGATTCCAAAGCTGGGCTCCGGGCTTTCTCCTGAGCTCTAATAAAAAGCATGGCATATTGGTTGCTCTGGCTGCCAAGTGCTATGTCCGTGCCCTCTCCACAGTGGCCAACCACAAACATGCTAGCTAGAAGCTCTCAGGGGGCCCCGTGTGTGCTGTTCCTACACGGCTAACATATGTATCGACACCTGAAAGCTACAGCCTGCCACGTCTCCAGGACCCCACTCGCCTACCTTTGCTCCTTGGTCACCAAGGGTTAATTTTCTAATGGCTGCCTTGCTGCTGAAGCTGGCCAAGTTTTTCATCGCCTGCAGAGCACCACAAGCTGTGATTTGGAGCCAGAAAACACCATTAATTTTCTAAATAGGAAGGATCACATATGTAAACTGTCTGGTTCTGTAACGAGTCGGGCAGGTAGAAGATGAAGGAGGAGGAAGTGAATTTTTCCAGACACATAGGCCAAACAGCCCAGGCCAACGGGCAGCACAGTGTGCAGGACTTTGGGGGCTGTGAGGGGGTGAGGGGGGAACAAGGAATTTCCCTTCCATCTTTAAATCGGTTTCACCACCAACCTTCAGTGTTTCTACAAAAGGTCAGTTTGGTGATTTATTGGGCAGTGTCGGGGATTTTTACATTAGACTTCACAAGAAACTTATTTGTAAATGGAAGGAAAGATTAAGCAAAGTGCACCAGCAAAGAGACCACATAGGGGCTCATGAGTACGAACTAGTGTGGTTAACAGGTCCCGGGTCTTCAGAGGACAGAGAATCAAAAACTCCCCTGAGGGAAATTACTTAGGTAGCAACTACCTGGTTACAGACACTTGGAAAACGCATTTTTGCAGATTTTGCAAATCTACCTCCCACCCCAAAAAAGATGCAAAATCCTCCATTTGGCATTTACATGTATGCCTGTGTGTGTGTGTGTGTGTGTGTGTGTGTGTGTGTGTGTGTGTGTTTATGTATCTGAGGGGGGGAGAGAAAGGGAAGAGGGAGAGAGAGAAAGGGAATAAGCATAAAAAAGCAGTGATAAAAATGCCTTCCTGAGTTTTAAGAATCATTTTATCTGCCATCTATATGTATCTCTTTCCAGAGTAATTACCACTGTTATCTGAGATACCAGAATAGTTCCAGACCTGCAACTATGTGGTGGGCCTAAACAGGACACAAGAACATTTTTCTGTCTTATGCTCTCCAGAATATCAGCACTGAACCACCCTCTCTCTGGGACCTTCTCTCTAAACGTCTGGTTAAAGAAGAACCTTCTAACTTCTAACATTCTGGTTCCATTCCACAACTCCTTAAAACAAACAACAACAAAAACCCTCCAGCTAATGTTAATTTCTTCGTTCTCTTTTACTGCTCTTTGGGCAAAAAATGAAAATTGAGGGGAATAAATAAATCTGGGGCAGCTTTTTTGCTGCCTCATAGACATAGAGCTGAATGCTGCTCCTTAATTCACATCCCAGGAGAGCTCCTCACACAGCAATGACTCAGCAGACTGGGGTGTTCCCTAAGAAAGTAAAAGGGAGGCAGAAATCTGGGTAGTTTTCTGGAATCCCGAAGTGTACGTGAAGGAGAAATGGCATAAAGGGCTGTGTGATCTCATTTATGCTTGTCTGAAAGGCAGGTAAGATACTTCCAAGTTTTCAGAACAAAATGACCCTAAGGAGGACATGTTCAACTCCAGGGTGTGGCCATGCCAGAGTACCACAAACTGGGTGGCTTAGCCAACAGAATTTACTGTCCTACACAGTTATGGAACCTCCAAGTCTGATATGGTGTTGGCAGGGTTGGTTCTTTCAGAGGCTCTGAGGGAAGGGTCCACTCCAGACCTCTCTCCCTGGCTTGCTGACGACAATCTTCTCCCTGTCTCTCGACATGTTCTTCCCTCTATGCATTTCTGTCTCTGTGCCCAAATTTCCCTGTTGTATAAGGACACCAGCCATACTGGATTAGAAACACCCCCTTCCGATGACTTCATCTTAACTAATCACATCTACAGTTACCCTATTTCCAAGTATGGTCACAGTCTGATGTTCTGGGGTTAGGACTTCAAATCTGAACTGGGGGGAGGGGCATCTAACCTAAAACAGAGGGTAAGAGAGAGAAATTCCTCAAGACTTAACCAAAATTCTCATAATATTTATCTACGGCATATTCAAAGGCAATGTGCATGTGTATTCCCTCACTCCTTTACAGGCTCCTGAGTATTTTTGTTTCCAATAATTTACTCCAGTTAATTCTATCTTGGTCTTGCTCAGGTTTTGCATTATTCTCCCTCTCCTGGTGGGGAAACTAAGACTTTGAGAAGTTCAGTCATCACTAAACTGTTATCAAGTTAAACTGTCACACAGTCGCAGAGCTGAGGCTTCAATTCAAGGCTTGCGTTTCCTATCCCCATGTTTCGCCCAGTAGTCTACACTGCCTGTTTCGTATTAACACACTTCACCACCAACCATATAGATGGAGTCCTCCCACTAAATCACCAAAGAAAGTGCTCGGCTTAATTCCATAGTTTCTCTACCTTATTTCCTCCAAGCGGTTGGGGGAGGGGAAACTTAGTTCCCGTATTATTTTTTGTTCAAATAAATCTTACACTGTTCCATTCTGTGAAGGACAAAAATAGGCCTGAGTCCACAAAACTCGATCTTACAGTTTTACTTACAGATATACATGTCCCACTTTGGGAGCCATGCAGACACCAGGGCCAAGCAAATGACTCTAGAATTGGCCCAAAGTAGGCCCAAGCTGGGCGTTGATGTTGGCAATAGCCAAGCTGGGTGTAGAACAGCCATCATTTCCCAGCTAATTTTCTCTTTTTGCCTCCTCCCTGGCTCCAGGTAGAACATTGTTCATTACGAGCGCTGCAGAGCTCAGTAGAGCTCATTCTCGCCGAGATCGTCTCTCTGATCTTCTGAAGCCTTTAAAAGGGAATGAGCCTTGGCCTCCTTTTTATGGGCTACATTATGACCTGGCTTCAAAGTGTGAAAAGAGGTTCCAAGATTCCCTTTGTGCGGTGGAGTCTCTTAATTGCACTTTTAAACACAGTGTAATTTTTGTAATTAACATTATGGTTTCAGAGGGCAGAGAAGCCTGCACCATGCTAATTACAAACCCGCGTCTTCAGAGTGGGGGAATTTCCAAGGCCTCTGATATTGGGGTGGAATACAGTTTTTATGAAGGATTTCAAAGATCCTCTGTGGGCTGCGTTCTGAGTCATCATTAGCATTTGATAACATAAAGAAATTTTACAACATGTGACAGATTTCCTATGTGAAGATTTTACCTGGTAACTGGAAAATTTGCATAAAGAGCTTCATTAGGTCTCCTCTCACATTACAGAAAGAGTAAGAAGTATGGTGCACTCTTTCCCGAAGATTGTTCTTAGGAGCCAAGGAATTGGTGCTTTATAATAAAATTTACAGTATATTATGAAGGGAAGTTGTAATAATCTTCAATGATGTTGAAAATCAGAGCATACGTGCCTTTTAAGGAGACGGAGAGAATATGTATCAGAATTACCGTGTAACTGAAAACCTTGCAGTAAAGGTATATTGTACTGTTCTTTGCCATATAAAAGATCTAGTCCTGCTAGGCTGCCGAGTCAAGGCGAGAGCTTCACATATATAACACCCGGCGACAATAAGGTGTAATTTTTGCACTCCGTGAAGTCTGTTCACTGAGAAAAATTATCGTCCTCTTATTGCAGGGGCAAGTTTATCTTACCTTTATTTTTCAACCCCAAGCTATCAACCAAATTGGGTGTGTGGGTGTGTGTGTGCGTGTTTGTGTAAAGATACACAAGCACAGACATGCACAGAAACGCACACACACTTCCAGAGAAGCGGTGTGCATTCTACGCAGGGCAGTCATAGCTTCTGCAAAGAGTAACTGGCCTTTCTGAGGCTGATACTGACAGAAATTGTACTGTGGAGTAGGGACTGAGTCCCAAAGCCAGCCATTTGCTGAAATCCTTTCACTGAGCATGGATCAATTAAGCCAGTAATAGTGATAATTTCACGAAAGCTTTCTGTCATGATGGGAACAAGAATTCATCATTATTCCATGCTGTCTTATTATTTCAACACCATACATATGCCGTTGGATGTATAGCAGTAGCTCGCGGCATTATCTCAGTGGGACGCATTTTCCTTCATGAGAGTCTTTTCCTTGGCGATTATGCAGATAATGCATAGCTTTGTAATGACATCATAAATAGAACCCAAAGTCCTAAGAAACAATTAGGGAAGCATATCAATACTTCCCTTGTAATCATAACATCATCTGACTTCCAGTGGGATGCCAAGCTAGCTCCCCAAGTTCCGTAATCACGTATGAACATTAACGGCTGCCTCACCATCTATCTTGGAGTCACAAATCCTGGCACTGGAGACAAATTAATATGCATTTTAGCCCACTGTCAAGAAGGGAAATCACACTGGGGCTTTGATCGCAGAGCCTAGGGTAAGATCCAGGCGAATAAAACCCAAGCTGGTAGAAGCTGGACCCTCTGTATACTGACCTCAGGCAAAACCAAGAATAGACTAAAAAAAGGAAAAGCCAATATCCTCTAAAAGTGACGGACCAAAGAACCCTGGCAGCAAATTGTTACACTTTCCTCCTAATAACACCATTTTTGCAGGTAGATTTTTATGTCATTTTTTTTCCATGGGGTTATTTTTCCCATCCAATGTTTTCCCCCTCAGTCTAGCTGAATTCCCCTTAAAAGTAAACATGTCTTTTTCATGGGAGGGCAGGGCCACTTTCTCTAATTGGTTTGAGGCCTGTCAGTCACTTCGGCCTGCAAAGGGTGCAAACCCACACTGCAAGCAGACCTTTAAAACCACATGGTGGATTTTACAAGCTCTCTTCGCTCCTGCCAAGGGGACTGGTCTGGGACTGGGGCAGGAGCAAGGTTCAATTATCTTTTGGAATTCCTTTCCCAATTTTAGGAGGGGGACAAATCTTCTCTCTTAACTCTTGTAGCTCCCAACACACAGAAATGGAAATTTTAGATAAATGATCAAACTTACGTAGTATATAGCTTTTATTTTTACAAAATATTTGCTTCCAGCAGAGTGTATCTTAATTCACAAATGCAGAAATCTGTCATTAAGATCTGACCCAGCTGCATGGCATTGTCAAATGCAATAACGTATCTTTTAATAGTTTTATATCAAGTAAGGATATAACATATCATTAGTTTAAATGTATTTGCAAGCAATTACCCCCACCAGGATATTTGAGAATGCTCATGCAAAATTGATGAAATTCTGACATGCTTAAACATTGTTCATTTAGCTCAATTCCTTATGTATAGAAAAAATAGAATAAATAATCCCGCTGCCATTTGCAAACTACTGTTAGGCATTTCTATTCCACTCAGGGCTGCGGCGCTGGCTTTAAACTATAGCCTTTGGTGATCATTTGAAAAAAAACAGTTTCATATATGTTTAATTTTAAATAATGGACTAGATTTTTCATTCTCCTTATTATTGTTCAATGTAGTAATTTAAATATGGAGTAGATTTACTGCATGTCAGCTGCCTTTCTTTTACAAAAGGGGATAAATTATTAAATGAGCAGAGATTGTTTGACAACCAGTTTTCCCGTACTACACAAAAGGAAGGCCTGTGACATTCAGCTGTCTTTTGAAAAGAATAAAGTATAAATCAATTAAGCCACTATGCTGTGGATCAGAAATGCCATTCTATGGCATGGTTTTGCTTTGCCTCTCAGGTGACTTTCAGGCAGCTCTGCCACCATATGGGGAACAGAACGACAGCCAGGCCTGAGGTCCTCCAGGGTCCTTTCTGGGTTTCTAAAACCTTCTTTGGCTGAAGCACATCCCACAGAAACATCAGACGGACACCAGAGCTAACAGGTTCCTTTCTGATTCTTTTTGACTACACTAGTGAATATTATTTACTAATGACTGATCAAGAATTTTTTTTCTGCTTTTGGATTCTTCCTGCAATTTTTAACATGTTCACTGTGCCAGAGTAGAGAAATCTTGTGGTGAACATCTCATCACTGCCGATGCAAGCCAGGTGAGAAATTGCATTTCAATGCTTTTCTAAGCTATCCCTCAATACCATATTAGCCTCTGTGTAATTAATAATACTTTGAGCTCTGTCAAAATGAAATCGCTTTTATTCTTCCCCCAAAGAGAATCATCTATTAACTATGTGTGATCCCCAAATACATTTTTCTTTACTAATGTCACTAGAAACTATACTTTCTGAAATATTAATCTATCTATCCAAGCCATAAAGACTGGTCAAATTATTATTTTTTAAAAATCTATCTAATCATGGTGAAAAGCAGTCAGACTAGTTACATGGAAGGTCATGTAATAGGTACTTTAAGAGTATTATTTCTGAGCACAGCACTACTATGGGGCAGATTGAAACAAAGGAAGGAAGGTAAAACAAACAGATAAAAGGGATGGTATGGTCTCCTCTCTGAAGAAAATTAGAGTCTAACTGAAGACGGAAGACCAGTTGGTTCCCACAGAACAATTAGCGAGGCACACAAACCATCCATAATTGGGCTAACTGACAGAATATAATCGTAGTGGGAGGTTAGAGAAAGGAGACATCAGTAAGGACTGGAAATCTACATTTAGAAAAGCTTCATGGATGATGGCTCTCATACAATGGAAAGATTTAAATGGCCGGAAAGAGGAGAGGAGATTCCAGGTGAGATGGTAAAAATTCTTTGAATATGCAAAGTGTACCTTAAAAATTCTGAAACAAAAGGGTTCCTGGAAAGTGATAAGAAACTAAAATAAATATATTGGATGATATCTACTTTGGGAGCAACCCGGAAGTCAGGACAAAAGAAGCATTCAGATGGGTTACGTAAGTTAAGCGATACGGAGCCACTAACTCTTCTTGAGCAAGGGGCTGCCATGAATAAAGTATCCACCTTGGGTGTTGGCAGGATGGCCAAGAGGTGTGAAAAGAGGCAAGCAGGCCAGTTATCAGGCTGTTGGAGTAATCTCAGATTGGGTCAATAAATTCCTAGGACGTGACAGGAAAGTGACAACGGAGATGCTTTCCAAGACGGCCGGTGAGCCAACAGAATACAGGGGATGGAGGTGAGGGAGGCACCAAAATGTACCGGCATATAGTGAATCAGAGTAAGCGAGAAATTAATTGATGATGCTCCCCACAGGTAGATCAATAAAAGGGCCGTTTCCGAAAGCAAATATAGGGAGACGGAAGGACAAAATACAATTATTTATTATATTGATCTTTTCGACCATTTATTTGGGCACCACACAACTTGGCAATAAAGGCGCCATACCTGCAAACACTCAATTCAGCATTAACTGCTGAACTACACAGAATCTCAGAATCCTTCTCACCACTGAATCCTGGGCAGCTACTGCAAATATATCAGAATGAGTTTACGCATACACGCACACACATGCATGCACGCACGCGCACACGCGCATGTACACATACACAAATATCCCATGCCTAATTTAGAAGGAAATGTGGCTCGAAAACACATTTAAAATGGAAGTACACATTTTATCATGATGTAATGTTTAGGAAAAGAATGAAAAACAGAGACAAACACACCTACTTATACATGCACACATTCACACACACACACACACACACACACACACACATATACATATACACACAATTTTACTACCAAGTCCTCTGTAGACACAATATACTTAGAGATTGGGGGACTGCTTCAGTTAATTCAAGCCGATGAATGAAATTCTAGTATAATTAGAGACCGAGCCCACCAGAAAACGATGGCCGAAAGAGAAACAAAAACTCCTACCATCATTTCCCGGTAGCACCACCATTAGAAAAACATTCAGTGAGAATTCCAGGTGGCTTCAAGAAGCAAGCAGCTGGAGAGAAGGACCTAAAGGCAGAAAGAAAAAGGTGAGTGGAGAAAATAAGTGGGAGAAAGCTCCAGTATCTGTCTGGAGAAGAGGGGACTCTGAGGGAACTTAATAATAGCTTTCAAGTGTCTGAAGAGTTACTCTGCAGGGACTGCTGACCAGCTGTTCTCCATCTTTATTCAGGGCAGAACAAAAGGAGATGCACTAAACTGCAGGATGAAGGATTTAATTTAGACATAGAAAGAGTGCCTTGATAATAAGTGTTATTAGGCGTGGCAATCAGTGCTGAGGCGGCCCTGTTCTTTGGAGGGCTTGCAAACAGGGAGACCCTCGCACAGGGCCTCGGGCCCAACAGAGGTGGGCACTGCTGGAAGGTGGTAGTTTAGGCGCACCGGGCTCCCCTGTTCTCCTCCAGCCCCAGCATCTAAGACTGCACCCCATCCACCCGGGTCTCCCCAGATCACTCAGAGCTGTTCCCAGGAACAAAGAGAAAGTGGGCTGCTCCCCAGCATGTAAACTTTCAACCATGTTTAACAAGGTGCCAGGAAAAACAAGCAGCCTGAGCATGGATTCCCAAGCCTCCTGCCTTGTTAAATGCAGTTTATGGTTTACACAAAAGTGCTCTGTCTTAATTTGCTTCTTTCCTATAAATGAAATGGGGTACATTTAGTATTCCTACGGGGCTGGTACAGTGGCCAAGTTCATGCTGCCTATGGATTTAAAAAATGCCAATGCCAAGCAGAGATACCCATGTTGAGAATCCTTGGATAGGGAGAGCGAGAAGTCATAGGCCCTGGTAGCTCAAGTGTCCTACTGGCATATGGCCAGGCCTTTGTCTTCTCCCCGTCTCTGTTTCTCTGGTTGCCTTTCCTTATAAGATTAGGGACAGCCCTGCATTAATTGAACACAAAATTTGCAGATCTGCATTAATTTTTAGACTGTCTTTTCCCCATGTAGTCCAAACTGAAGCATTCTATTTTTTATATTTAAAAATGAGAAACTACCAGTATGTTCTAGTATTTCTTAATATCATATCTTGCACTTACCGGTGTTAAATGAGTGACTAGGGGTTCTATTTTTCACTCCCACACAACCCATATGAAAGGTCTCCTAATGGACAAGTACTTCAACTTCGCTCATCTTGTGAAATGAGTCGTCATTCCTCCCAACATCTGGGCTGATCTCCTCTCATCAATGAAGAACCAGATGTGGTCGAGAGCAGAAAGAACACCCTGATATGTTGTGTGGAGCTGGACATGTTCTTCACTCCCCTTGGAATGCTAAGGTCAATAACAGGGACCCCCTCTTCTCTCTATTCCCCAAATTGTTTTACATAATGCTTTGGGCATAAGGCATTTCATAAATATCTGGTAAACAAAAAGAAGTAAAATATACAGAACACAAGGGATGAGCCATGGTGACTGAAGTCATGGTCTCTGGAATTAGGTTTGCTTTGATTCACATCCCAACTCTGCCATTTACGGACTGTGTGGCCTGAGGAAAAAATCCTTATAACTTCTTTGTGACTCAGTTTCCTCATCTATTAAATGGGGATTATTATGGTACCTACCTCATGGACTTAGGAGGATTAACTGTTGATATCCATACGGCACTTTGAATAGTATCTGACAAGTATTAGGCACCAAAGAAATGTCACATAAATAAAAGGATGTTGGGGCTCAGGGATACACTCCCCGGCTTTGGAGCCCAGATCTACCAGCTGGTTAAAGCATTTGGCAGCTCTGCTTGATGTCACCTGTCTGTCCTTTCCCCCAAACCACTAGAAAGACAATGCGTGTGGTGATGGTAAGTTCCACACAAGGTTATAAATGGTGAAAATGCTTTGAAAGCTCATATTGGAAGCAAGGGCAGGAAGGGAAACAATGATTTGGTTGAGTAAACTTGAAAAGATAAACCAAAATGATCAACTTTGTCATTACTGAATGTCTGCAGACCTACTTGAAATTAGAATCAGTGTCTTTCATTTCCCCAGCGAGAAGAAAATGCTGTTCCTGATGACTAGCACTGATTTCAGTGGTGGACCCAAGGGGCAGGTCTAAAAGGAACGCCAACAGCACACTGAGCCTCAGCTCTCCGGCCTGGTTTGGAGATCCACACTGCAGCGCTGGCAAGTAAAAGGCCCGCACGCTTGCGTCCACTCTCTCTGTGCAGACATGGTCTTCTTTCTCATTGGGCTTAAAACCTCTCCTTGTGCAACTCAAAGCCGCAGGCAGACCTGAACATCAACTGGGCTTAGAACGAGAGGAAATAAAGGGCTCAAAGCTTTGTTTCCAGACCCACAAAGTAATGTGGCAGCCCTTCTCAGACACCAAACAGGCTCATGGCCAAGGAATAGTAGCCATGTAAGTCTTCCGAACATCTAAGGCAGGAAATTCTGCCCCATTCTCATTGCCTGCTTTTAGGGAATATTTTTCTTTAGATGTAAATATTTCTATTTCTCAAGATACCATGTCAAGATGTGTTCATTTAACCTACGGTATATTCCTACTACCGTGCAAGGCATAGTGCTAGGTTCGTACGGAGTTTCAGAAGCACAGCATGCAGCTCGAGTCCTCGGAACACTTACAAGCAAGTTGGGAAAGCAACATTTAGATGAATCAAACTTTTAAAAAAATATTCCAAAATAGTATATGGTAATAAAATGTTAAACTCTGTGGTTCAGGCAGGAACAGATTTTTAGGGAACAGAGTTTCATGAGGGCCAGAACAGAAAGGGAAGAAATAAAAGTTACCAGGCAAGAAGTGGCCCTGATGTTATGGCTGATATGTGGACTGGAAAAAGGGGAAAAGCATAAGCGAAATGTTCAGAGACAGAAGTGACAAGTGTATACATGAGGGACAGATCTGATCACTTCTACCAATGACCAGTTCTGAGTTTCCTATTATAAAATTTCTGACAACCCAAAAGCTTCCAAGGACCAGGAGGCCCCACAAGTATTTATTCAGACAGAAGGGTAAGTCTCTTCAAGGTTACAGAAAACTCCTACTGACCACAAACTTCCATGCCAAAGAGTTCTCAGGAACGGAAGCACGAAAAAGGTCAACCAACCAGTCTTGGTTATACAAACTCTTTCAACTCTGTTTTAAAGTATTGCTTCAAGAGAAAAGGTTAAATGAGGTTTGAGTGCAGTGTAATAAACCTTCACTGTTCATAAAGCGCTGAGTGATAAATGTATGTATGGTTACTGTATAAAAATATTGGGGTCAAATGCCAAAGATCTCTGAGGTTAAGGTTTTTTTGCATGGATAGGTGAAGGGCCCCAAATTGTCAAATCTCAAGAAAATGGCAGCTTGTCAGTCAAAGACACAATCTGCTCCAGCTCACCAGAGAAGCCCATTCCCAAACTCCACTCAGCCAGACGTTATAAACATTCCAGCTGTGATATACAGCACACGATGGCATGTAATTTGTTCGGTTCCAAGAGACTAAGACAAGGGTTTGGAAGGTTCACTGCATTGTAAAAGAGATATGCCTGGCTGCAGGTTTTCACATTTGTAAATAAAAAATACCCTATTCCTCAATAGTATGACATCCAATGAAGAGGCATGAGTTGGTAGCCATGGAATAGCTAAGAAGGAAAGATTTCAGCAGCCGCAGGGCATACCCGTGTCCACAGGTAAAACAAGGAGGACCTGCAACAGAGTCCTATAAAGAAAGGCAAGTTTCTGCTGAGGAGTAACTTTGGCCTATGGCATAATTTGTGCCATATGTTTTTAAACAGTAAAACTTGGACTCCTGCAGCAGTGAGGGAGGGGGTCGTGCAAAAGTATCATGGGACTCATCGCTTCTGCACAATGGAGAATGCACTTTTACTTTAGATCCGACCTAGGCCTTACCCTTCTCAGTAAAAACAAAAACACAAACAAAAAAAACACACACTTTGGATCACACATAAACCCTCTTCTTTGTACCATGGAGCTGACACAGTAGAGGGGGTGGGAGAAACCAAAACCTACGCATACCAAGGGGAAGGGAAAGAAAGTACCCCCAAGAAACTGACAGCACAGAATGTGCAGAACATATATTTAATAAAACCAAAGGTCTCTTTAGAAATCCATGGATAAGGACTTTTACTTGGAATCTAAATTTTGAGCCCTTGCTGTTTCAAAGACTAAAAAGCCCTTGCAGTTAGCAATAAAGTGTCTTGCTAACAACAACTGAAGGATCACCGTCTCTGCATTCAGTCCTACGAACAGCCTTTTTCCTCAAAGGTTCCAGGAGAACTTGTCTGACTGACCCCACAGCCCAGGTTCCCATCATGCCTTCTGTCACTTTGGCAGAGTGTATTGGTCGGCGTTACCAATTCCTCCAGCCCAGCCTGGCAACCAAAACATGAGGGGGATCTAAGTGACCAAAAAGGAACAACCCGAACCACAGTGGAAAAGACAGAACAGTCCTTAGCTGCAGCTGGCTACAGCTTTCATTAAATCCTTGGAGATAGGTCTGGAGAGAAATATCATCACCCTGTATATTGTTTATAGTTTCTTGTATGGATTTATTCTTACATTTACTACATAGTAAAGCAAATATGGTTCAGGGTTTCCACAGTCGTTCCCAATTTTTCCTTTTACTGTCTTTATAAAGTCCCTCAAATATCTTAGATATTGTTACAGAGAGACACTGCAGTCTCTACTATTACAGCGTCCACTATAAAAGTGGACTCCCACTGACTATTTAAAATCAAGATGCAGGGGTCTAAAGTGAGATGCTCGGGTATCACCCTTTATAGCCGGTTTCACACTTCTGAGTTTGTTTCTGGCTGTGTAAATCTGAGCCCCAAATACTTTTAATTAATTTCTACCTACTCACCACAAGGTCATGAACAAATTCTCCTATGTTAGCTTTACCTTTCACATTTAAGTCCACAAGACACCTGGAATTGATTTTTGTATATGGTATGCTGTAGGAATCAAGATTCTTTTTTCTTTTTTTTTAATTTACGGATATACTCAGTACCACTTACTGAAAAGACAGTTACGTTCCCCGTTGTATTGTCGCAACATCTTTGTTTTACAACAAGCATAATAGTAAGCACACTAACTTTTGATATCTGATAGTATAAACCTTCCTACTTCATGATTTTCTTGGCTATTCTTTCCAGGCACATTTCCACGTAAACTTTAGAATCAGCTTATCAATTTCCATTATAAAATCTGTTGAGATTTTTACTGAAATGGCACTCAATCCATAGGTTAATTTGGGAAGAATTCATGTCTTCAATGTTGAGTCTGCTAATCTAAGAACATGATAGGTTTTATTTAATTTCTCAGTAATATTTTAGAGTATTCCTCATAGAGGTCTTGCAAATATTTAATCAGAATTACTGCTAAGTAATTGATCATTTGATGATTCTATGTTAAGTGGCATCACTCTTTACATTTTAATTTCTAATGGTTTGTTGCCATCTGCTTGGGATTTGACAATTTAAGGTCCTTCACAAATACATGCAAGAAAACCTTAACCTCAGAGATCACTGGCATCTGATTCCAACATTTTTGTACAGTAACCTTACATACATTTATCATTCAGAACTTTATGAGCTGTGAAGGTTTATTATATTGCATGTAAAACTCAATTGATTTTTGCGATATTCACTTATTAATTCTAATAAGTTGTCTTTAGTTCTTTTAGATTTTCTACACACAAAATCATGCTACCTGTGAATAATGGCAGTTTTACTTCTTACTTTCTAATTATTATGACTTTTATTTCATTCTTGCGTTGTTGCACTGACTAGGTCCTCTAGCACGGTGTTGAATAGATAGTGAGAGCAGACCTCTTTGTTTCATTCCCAATCTTGGTGGCCATCTTGCATTATTTCACCATTACATATGAAGATGTATGTAGATGTTTTGTAAATACTCTTTACTAGAATAAGGAAGTGTATTTTATTATCATGAAAGGCTGTTGGAGTTTTTCTAATGCTATCTCTGCATCTATTAAAGTGATCATATGATTTTTTTCATTTGTTCTTTTAATGCAGTAACTTGCACTGATTGATTTTCAATTGTTAAACCAACATTGCTTTCTTGAGATAAACCCAAGTTAGTTGTGATGTATTTTCCTTTTTACGTATTAATCAATTCAACTTGCTAATAGTTTTTTTGGAGTTTTGCATCAACATCCAAGACACGTATTGGTCTGTAATTTTGTTACCAAATTTACGTTGGCCTAAGAATGCACTGAAAAATGTCCCATTTTTTTTTCTTTTGTACCAAAGAACTGATATAAAATTGATTTTATTTCTTCTTTAAACAATTGGCAGACTTCACCCAGAAGCCATGTAAATCTGGATGTCTGGGCAAGACTATTTTCAACAACATATTTGATTTCTACAGTGGATCTAGTATTAATCAGATTTTTTACCTCTTCTTGTGTCAGTTTTGGTAACTTGGTAATTGTGTTCTTCAAGGAAACTACCCATCTCATCTGAATTTTAAAATTCCATGGCATAAACCTGCTCTCCACTCAACCTGGACAAATGGGAGTTCAGAGGACCTAGCCAACCCCCATTTTGCAGCCAGAGACTGCAACAGAGTCTCACCCCCAGAGACTGCAACCCAAAGCGGAGATGCCTTAGATGAGCTACAGGCCAATGAACAAAACGAAGGTCTTATGTGATTCTATGCTTGCTTTTTATGCAATAAATCACCAATGTGTAATTTATATTCCACTTAATTAATCCTCTCTTTGATTTGTCGAATCTTCTGTTAAACCTAACTAATTTTAGAAATTGTATTTATCTGTTTTTAGATTTCTATTCGGTACTTTTTAATATATTCCATTTACCTGATGAAAATCTCCATCATGTCATCTATTTTCTTGAATACATTAATCAGATTTTTAAACTGTCTTTGTCTAATCACTACAATACCTAGGTAGGTATGTTTCTATTTTTATAATCTTTTCATTGTGAGATATAACTGATATAAAATAAACCACACACTTCTGAAGTGTACCACTTGATCAGTTTTGACATCTATATACCTCTGAAAAGCCACAGCCATGATCAAAGTAATGAACATACCCATTACTCTGAAAAGTCTCCTCCTGCCCTTTTATAACCCTTTCCTGCTGCCCCTACCCACACCCATCCCACGCCCCAGAAACCACTCATCTGATTTCGATCAGTACAGGTTAGTTTACATTTAAAAAAATCTTATATGTATTCTATGTCTGGCTTCTTTAACTTAGCATAATTACTCTGAGATTCATCCATGTTGTAGCATGTATCAACAGCTCATTTCTTTTTAAAAAAAAATATTTATGTATATGAGAGTCAGTGAGAGAAAGAGAGAGTGAGAGCGTGCACAAGCTGGGGGACGGGCAGAGGGAGAAGCAGGGAGCCTGATATGGGGCTCCATTCCAGGACCCTGGAATCACGACCTGAGCCCAAGGCAGATGCTTAACCAGCTGAGCCACCCAGGCGGGCCTAGTTCATTCCTTTTTATCGACCCACTGTATGGATATACTATAATTTTTTATTTTCATCCACTGATATATATTCAATTCTAATAATAGTGTCTTCTAGAGAACAGGAGTCTTTTTGTTGTTGTTGTTTTGTTAAAGTCCAGTTTATCAACATCTTTATGTGCCACACTTTTGGTATTCTGTCAAGAAATCCTTTTCTAAACCAAGGTCACAAAGATTTTCTTCTATATTTTCTTCTACAAGTTTTATAGTTTTAGGTTTTACAATACTTATTTGGAGTTAATATTTGCATACACATGGGGGTATGGATCAAGGTTCTTTATGCATATGGATATTACATCACCATTTGACTGTGTTTTCCCACAGAATCCCTGTGATCTCTGTCAAAAATTAGTTGGCCAATATACACATAGGTCTTTCTTATCTATTCGGTTCTAGTGATCTTTTTGTCTACCTTTACACTGGGGGTCAGTAAACAATGGCCCACAGGTTAGGTCTGGTCCACTTCCTATTTGTGTATATCTGCAAGCTAACAATGGTTCTTGTATTTTAAAATGGTTGAAAAAATCAAACAGTTTTTCATAACATGTAAAAATTATATAAATTTAAATTTCAGGGTCTTTAAATAAAGGTTTAGTTGAAACAGCCACACTGATTATGTATTAGCACACTGAGTATGCTACATCCACACTACAGTAGCAAAGCTGGGTAGCTGTGACAGCAACAGTATAGCCCACAGAGCCCAAA